>NC_047122.1:52491407-53168073 GCF_902500255.1 Thalassophryne amazonica
AGTTTGTACAGTTAAAGTTGGTCCAGTTCTGGAAAAGTGATGCAAATTACTGGTTGAGCTAATAGGATTAATAAATGGAATAGTTTAGACAATGTTCAATGTTTGGTCTCCTAAGTAAAGTTCAACAACCATTGGATTCTATGGCATGTGACATATGTTACACGTAACATGATAACTAAGCATGATACATGGTCCAAACTATTCCTTTTTAAAACCCTGTTAACTCAACTAATAATTTGCATCATGTTTTACCAAAATTGTAGCAACTTTAACTTTTGACCCCTGTACAAATTGACACTGACCTTTGACACCATTTTTGCTGTTTTTACATCATAACTCCTGATCATTCAGTCATAGATAGTGTGTAGACAGATAGGCTGTTACTTATGCTAATCATATGTTAATTAGGCTCACCAGACACTCACTTTTAGTTTACGAGGAGATGGGATTCATCAACTTAAGAACACAGCTGTGAACTATTCTGCGGTTTAAGAACACGTTGATGAATCTGACGTAATGTTTTTTCAAAAACCTTCTTAGGGACAGCTTAAGAAGGAGTCTAAGAAGATTCTTAAGAAGATAATGATAAATGAGGCCCATCGATGTGACCATAAATCCTGTGTGACCTTGAGTGTCTGGTTGACAGGCTCCATTTTTAAGCTTTGTGTAACCAAGCTGCCAGTATTTCACAAGGACAAAGGAGAATTGGCTGTGTGGGAAAAAAAAATGTTGATGCTGACCCAGAAAACACAGTGTCATGTTTACACGGGGCAGGGTTAATGTGCAGGATTAACCATTTCAATAACAACAGTTTGTAACAAGTAAAGTGGCAAATAAATAAATACAAATCTTATAAATTTCATAATTCAAAGAAGTGTTTAACTGGAAGGCGAGTAGATTTCACTTGAGACTAGTTTCCTCAACAACACTGTGTCTACTGTGGATACTTTCTGGTTCCTGAGATCCACCATCTCCCAAGATCTGAGGTGGACCTCCCACATAGACTCCATCAGGAAAAAGGCACAGCAGAGGATGTACTTCCTCAGACAGCTCAGGAAGTTCATCCTGCCCCAGGAAGTGCTCATCATCTACAACCATCATCCAGTCTGTCATGTGCATCTCCATCTCTGTTTGGTTTCCCTCTGCCTCCAACTATGACAGGCACAGACTTCAGCAAACTGTCAGGTCTTCAGAAAAAAAATTAATAAAAATCATTGGAGCCAACCTGCCCTCCATCCAGGATGTATACCGGTCCAGGACCAGGAAGCAAGCTGGTAATATCTCTGCAGACTCCCCACACCCTGGACGCACACAGTTTAAACTCCTCCCCTGTGGTCAATGTTACAGAGCTCTGTATGTCAGAACAACCAGACACACGAACAGTTTCTTTCCACGGGCCATCACACTGATGAATAATTTAACCTGCCAAAAAAATCACTAATTCATATACCTCATGGACAACTTCAATCTCTTTGTCTTGACCATTTTATTCAAACAGTTTTATTGTGAATTATTTAGTGTTTAGTGTATATTTATGCATGCTCGCACAGAAAGAATGCAGCTCAAACCGGAATCAAATTCCTTGTATTCTTGTAGATACTTGGCAAATAAAGGCTATTCTGAACAAAAGTGATTTTAAAAACTTACATAAGAATGTTTTGAAATATAAAAGGATGGATTAGATGCACCAGAGTGGCACATTCCTTACCTCTTTATTCACTCCCGTCGCCAATTATGACAGTAATTCACCCCGATGTCATGGTGCTGCCATACAAGGTGCCCACTACACACAGGGAGCAACTATGGGATTAAGGACCTTGCCCAAGGGCCCTTAATGATTTTCCGGTGAATAAGAAAGCAGGCATGCAAACTCCAGTCGTATTATTTAAACATGCAGCAAACGTGACTGTTGACCCGGAAGTCCTATAGGCTTTCCCAGACATGCCCACTCGTAACCACGAGATGGCTAGTAGTGACAAATGCAGAAAACATAACCACAAAAAACACCTGTATCAATTCAGTAACAAGTAGGTGCATCAAAAACCATCTTGTAAATGTTGAAACAGCTAGCAAAGACAGAGAACACAAACATAACCTTCATCGCGCGTGACTATTTACATATGCTAACATGTCTGCTACAACTTCAAACAATGCAGCCAAACAGATACAGATTCTTATTGTCATTGTAACAAGTCCAACGAAAGGTAAAGTGCAGCCTTTCAGTTCAAATATAAACCTGAGTAAACCACGCGCAGACTTAAAAGGTCTGGAGAAGAAAAGACAAATAAACATAAAATTTAGCTGAATGAAAAAGGGTATGTATAGAGCATAAATTTAAAAAAGAAAAAAATATATATAGGATGTAGTAGCAAAAAAAGACATTGCATATAAAAAGAGAAAAATATGTAAAAAAAAAAAACGGTGGCTATTTCAGTAGCAGTGGATATTGCACATCAACAAATACTGCACTCATTTCAAGTGTGTCATGTGACCTGACTATTTGGTTCCAGTGACATTCATAGATCTAACAGCAGTCAGGTAGAAACTGTTTTTCAATCTGTTTGCACTTGTTTTAATGACCATGTCCCATCTGCCTGATGGCAGGAGCTCAAACAGAGAGTGGCCAGGGTGGGATGAGTCCTTTACGATGGTGTTGGCTAAGAGCCATGAAGGTCCCCCAGTATGGGTAGAGGGCACCCAATAACACACACATTGCAAAGATTCACAACTCAACGGAAGTATAGCAACGCACTGAACAGTCCATTTAATTTGTTCATTTTCTTATTTATGTACATGAGATGAGATGAGATGAGATGAGATGTACTTTATTGATCTCACAGTGGAGAAATGGAGCATGCTTCAGTCCTATGAAAACAGTTTATTGTCTTTGTGAGTTGAGATAAGAAACAGCCAAATGTTCCCCAGACTGAAGAAATCCCTCTGGAGGAAAACAGTCGGGCAATTTGACCTTCAGGCTTGATAAGCCTGTAGTGTTGTGGTTTGAGTAGTGAAAAACACTTTTAAGAGTTCCACTTGAACAACCAAATCCCAATTCTGAATTAAGAATATTCCCAATTATGAATTAAGAATATTCACCAGCCTCTGAAACCTTCAACTTCACTGCAAGGCACACATCTGCTCCAAGATGTCATCCAATTTGCATCTGAGTTCAAGAGTCATCACAGTCTGAGAATGCACTGCCTTGCCAATCTTGTTAATCATGACGGACAAGCGAGGGGCCGTGGTTCTTGAGACCGCCGTCTTGCCAATTTTCCGGTAGATCAGGGCAGCACATAAGCCAGAAAGTACCAGCCCTGTTACCATAAGACCAAATATGAATAAATCCTCGACATCCTCAACGGAGAAAGGCGCCAAGCATGCAATACGCCAAGACACCCAGGAGTCGAGAACATAACCCACAGATCCTACCTGCGTTCCATCTGGGCAGGTAGGATCCCCCGGTCCTGACCTTCTTGTAGAAAAAATGGTGTCAATAGCGTTCAGAGACCAGCTGATCAATTCCATGGTTAATCCAATAGTAGTCCAATAGATCCAGAATCCAATATAATTTGAGGAATTCACAGTCTGTGAAGTAGGGACTTAAAGGTTAAAGCAGAGAACAGAGATAAGGGAGAGTGGAGGAGATGCGACCGCCCTCGTCGGAGTCCCCAGCTGAAAGAGACATATTGATCACTGAGTGGTCTTGGATCTTGGATCATGCTAAACCTTTTGGGGAACCTCTATGTTTATGCTACAACATATTAAAATTTCAGTTCTTTGGGTCTGTTTTTCGGTTTATTGCTTTAGCGTTATCACAGAAATGTGGAAATGGACCAATTTTCTATCTGGGTGGTTGCCATCCAACAGCCAAGGTGGTTCCGTGGTGACATGGATACGGCGAAACGCAGCATATTTGCTCAGACTTGAGTTGATTTGAAAGCTAACTTTCACTGGTTCCATGTTACCTGTCCAGTCTCATGGCCATCAATGTGATTCTGTAAATGATCTGTGTGCACTTGCCTGCAACCAGAAGAGCTGAATAGTTGGAAAGAAAGTGCCATTTTCTCCTTGGATCCACTCCAAGCTATGGGCCAGTTAATGATACAGGCTGATCAGGAAGATCAGGATCTCATTGATCCAACTAAGAAAAAGACTGCAAAGGCAAACTGAATACCATGTGTACGGGACAGAGCAGGTTTTTCCATGAGATATTGAATGACTCAGAGTGCCTGAAGATGCTTGCAATGTCACCTCTAATGGCACATGTCCAGTCAGGCATCTGAGTGCCACGCGTTACCCAGAACGGATGACTCTGACAGATGGTGTATGAACTCCATCAACATGGAGGCAATGACTCACAGTTATGAAAGTCATAGTTTAGTTTAGTTTAATATTGAAATTGCATAGTGCAGCATGAGTTAATTACCTGAACTATTCATCTGTGCAGATTTTAAAATTGAATATATATATATATATATATATATATATATGGCATATTTTAATATTTTGTAAAGAATCTAGTCATTTTAAGAGCTAAAGGGCTAATAAATTAATTTTTGGCACTGGCTGCAGGTACAGGAGATGGAATGCCTCTGATTGGCTGATTGTCATCACATGACAACCCCTTGGTCGTCCGATTCATTAACATGGACCCAAAGGGACTTGAAATTCTTCCCCCCATATGTGCAATCTTTTGTTGTGTAATTTTCGTATCATCCTTGTAGAATTCAAGTTTTGGGATATGTCCCCATATCTGTACCCATTTTATTTTATTTTTTGTAGTAGTAGTAGTAAGTAGTAGTAGTATTTGATCTTTGTGGAAGTTTTTATCGACTTCCCGGACTCAGCCATCAGAAGTGCATCTGTATGCGGTGAAAGTGTCTGAAAGAACTTATGGCGACATAAAGTTGCTGGACAGAGATGTTTGAAGATGCCACACGGGTGCTTCATGTCCTACTGTATGGTTATAAGACTTGGATACTCACCAGTGACCTCAGGTAACAATGCCTTTTCAGAGGATCCTTGGATACCGCTGAAATCACTTTGTAGCAAAAGAATGGTTGCCTTCATGAGACCAATATTGGTTGGTGAAAGAATGTGAACTATAACATTTTGTCCATGTGGCATGTTGGGCATGATCCAACACCCAGGTGCTCCAAGTGCTGAGGCCTCCAGCAGCTGGAGAAGGACAAGTGAGTACTAACTTTCCGCCTAGCTGTTAGATGGTCTGAGAAGTGGGAATAGATGGGTTGTCTGCATTGGTGGTTGCCACCCAGGACACAAGGCAGTTCCATAGTGTGACAGATGCAGTGATGCTCACCATCAGCGAATGCTCCCTGACCCGACCCTACCAGTATTCAATTATATTATTATTATTATTATTATCATCAAAGGACTCTTTGATGGCTTTAACCACACACAAAAAAGTTTAGTATTACATTGCTGAATTTTTTGTAACACATTTTTTGAGATTCTGCTGCTTTTGGTTGTTTTATGTTGCTCTGACTTTGGTGGATAAAAGGTTCTAATACTTTGAAATAATCAGAATCTTGCATCTTTTAGCTTTTAATTCCTATTAGATACTCTGGGGGTGTCCATCTGAAACCAAGGATTTCTTCAGTACTAGTTTTGAATGGAAATGTAATAATTCTAAAATGTGATGGGGACAAACAGTATATCACAGTATATATTGTAAAGCGCTTTGAGCATCTGATGCAGATGGAAAAAGCGCTATATAAATGCAGTCCATTTACCATTTTACCATCACAAAGGAGTGCAAACTTGATTAAATTAATTCAAAAGCAATGTTTTAACGTTCCTTAATTGTTTTTATGCTTTAATTTGCAGCTTCTTCTCCTCTTTTTTGTTGCAATTATATGTTAAGCAATTTACAACTTGCAAGAATCAATTATGAGGCAAATTAAATGCTAAAATAATGAGGTGACGCGCAGCCTGAGGATGAAGATTTCATCGTCTGTTTCCATTGTCGTTTGCAGACTCTGTGGCTGCTTCATTGTGCTCTGAGAGCCAATTAAATGTTTCCTTGCAGCGGGTTAACCACTCGTGTAATTGCAGTAATTCTGCAGGAAAATGCAACTTGTCCGCTTATGCAGTTAATCGTTATCGCCACACGAGGGCGCAAGGTGCCCAATTGTGAGCTTCAAACTGACTCACGTTCTTGTGATTTCACTGTTCGTTTGGGATCATGTAGTCAGGCAGGTCGGACACAATCTGGATGTTCTCAAAAATAAAAAATAAAAATAATTATGATAAAAAAGAGGCATCAAGATTCAATAAAGACTCATTTACAGTCAAACCAGACATTCAAGATGGCGTCCAAAATGGCCGCTAAATAAGATTTTTTTTTTTTTTTTTTTTTTTTTTTTTTAATTGAGAAAGTACATATACAACATAAATGGCATTTCACAAATAGAGAAACAATTTGAATATTGCCACAACAGGCTACAGAATTGAATGATGACCAGCATACAAGTAAAGGACATATAGAAATAAATTAAATTTTACAAAGAAATATAAATAATAAAGAAAGTAAAATAAAAAGACAAATAAAATCAATTTAAACTAGGGGTTTTCTGATAAGTTCAATTCGTTAAACATACAATGCAGTTCCATGGCTTGATTTTTGTTCATCTAAATAAGATGTTATTTTGTTCCTAATTCTGTTTGTTGCATTTTAGCGGCATTTTAATGGAACTGTGTTTTGGTGGTATTTTGTAGTTTTTGTAACCTAAAATGGTATTCACATATAATATTTTTTTAAAAATAATTCTTTATATGTTGTTTAATGTGTTTTAATAACAATTTAAAAAACTGTGTTGGTGTCATATTGGACGGCATATTGAATATTTGACTTGGGTTCTGTTTTTATTTTTTGAAACATCCTGACAGGACTGTCAGGACTGATGTCACTGACGATGTGCGGTAACCTATGGTGTTTGCCGTAGACTGTAGTATATTAACATAGTATATTGCCATTTGGAGGCGCATAAACAACCACTAAACTACAGTTACACCTAGCGTCAGCAGTAGTAAATTGGGCAAGGATAAAATTGGAATAATATCCGAATGTCTAGATTATAGCTATTAAGTTTCTAGTCTTATCCTGGTGATAGGAATTCATCATAATGCTGTTACCTCCTACCTTGAACCTCAGGGTCAGGGTCAAACATCCAAATGAATAAAAAATAGAACTTTTTGGGTATATTTTGCCTTCTCAGCCCCAAAATTCTCTTCTAAAGCCTAAATTTACATTGAATACCTATAGAAAATCATTAATCCTAGCTCCCTTGAGCCAGCTGCATTTGACCTTGGACCTTAGGGTCACGATCATGCATGAAAATTAATGGAAAACTACTCTTTCCTGTATTATTTGGTCTTTCACTGTCCTCCTTCATGAAATAGGGGAACCATTGAAATAGATGCCATGCATCCATCTATGCTTATTTGTTACCACCGCCAACAAAGTTGGGTGTGTGTGTGTGTGTGTGTGTGTGTGTGTGTGTGTGTGTGTGTGTGTGTGTGTGTGTGTGTGTGTGTGTGTGTGTGTGTGTGTGTGTGTGTGTGTTGTGTTATGTTTTTGCCCTGTATGCTTGTTTGTTTGATTATGAACAGGCTGGAGCCCACATTTTTTCATATATTGTTATGAAATTTTTACAGAGGATTCATATCATATCAAAACTCAAAGTCAGGAAAAATCTTGGAAAACTATCCCTATCCTTTAACATTGAATGAATATTCAAAAATCCATAACTCTGTTAAAAACATCAAATTCTTTTCATATTTGAGCACATGATGTAGGATGGTATCTTTTATCGACTGACAAAGTTTGATCCGGATCTGATCCAGATTACCGATTTTGTGGCCATTTAAATTTAACATTGAAAGCCCCATTTAATGTATATTTTACATTATATCTTAATCAAATGTGCCTCAATCACTTTCATATTTGAAAGTGAGGTGCAGACTGGCACTCACTATTGCCCGACAAAGTTTGATCCGATCTGATCTGGATTGTGGATTTTGTGGACATTTGAATTTAATATTGAAAATATTTGGTGTACATTTTGCATTATATCTCAATCAAAGTACCTCAATCACTCTCATTTGAGGTGCAAACTGACACTCTCAATGAATAGACTAAATTTGATACGCATCAGATCCATACTGGGGATTTAGCAGATGTTTGATTTCATTGAAAACCCTTTTGATCTATATTTTGTGTTATATTTTAGCTACTTTGACCTTGAAATTTTTTTACAATATAAAATTTTGTGGAATTGGGAACTAGTGTTGGCGGAGGTTTGCGCTCTATGAGTGTGGTGCTCATTTGTCACCCTGCCATGTCAGCAAAATAGGCAGGGGACCTCAGCCGAGTATTGGCTTGTATAGAAATGAATTCAGATATTTTGTTGTTAGCGAACTTGATTGTTTAAAAGCCGATGCAACATTTTCTCTACATGCTTGATACTTTTACTTTGAAATGTGGGTGTGGTGTCTAAGGGTGTCTAGAGATGTGGGAGTGGACTGGTTGTCTGTCTGGGAGGTTGCCATCCAGGATCTGAGGCACTTCTGTGGTGTTGTGGAAGCACAGTACCGGTGCATGTTCCCAGGCTGGACTTGTGGCGTCACTGTCCTCCCTGAGCACTTTTGATCTTGTCTATTTACAGACATTCATTCTGTCCAGTTATTGGACATTTTAGAAACTGGAAGCATTGCCTAAAAAAACATTAGCATATTGGAGGAAAGTCTACAGCACCATCAAGCCCCAACATTGAGCCTCCAACAAGCTTTTTGCACAAAAATCCTAATATTGCAATTAAATTTTACACATCAAAAAGATGCCAATAAACGTATCATTTCAAACAGCGAATCTTTAATATAGCACAAGTTATACATTACAATCAACATAATTCTTAATGATTTTTAAATGACAAGTCTGAACAAACTGTTTACAGTTTTATGGCACATCCTATATCACGACTGCAGCTGATGAATGAGGAGGCAGAATTGAAGCGACAGATGTGTCGAGATCAAAATGTCAGCGGTGACAGAGCAGCAGTGAGGTGGAGCAGCAGCGAGACGGAGCTGTGGCGCCGACGTCGGCGATAACATCACCACAGGGAGGGATCATGTCTGTTGAGAGAGGGGGCAGAGGTCAAGGTCAGCTTGCCGTGAGGGTTTTCTTGCAACTACATCAGAGCGTCACGCAAAAACACACCTGGACTGTGGAAGTGTGTCTGTGCTTTCCTTCAGCAGCAGCTCTGAGACCAGTGTGTCCAGAATCTCAGGACTGGACCTCTTGCCGTACCTGGAATACATGAAAGGAGGCAAACAGACGGGATGTTTTATCACACTGAAGGGCTTAGCGCCGGCTCACAGTTGGCGGGTGTCAAAGGAAATGAAGATCAGACAGATATAAAATAAGAAGAGGACTGCATGCACATAAAAACACACATGCTCCCTCACATGTGCGGTTAGAAGCACGGGACAAACTGAGAGCCGAAAAGTCACAGCAGGTTTTGCACAGATGATAAAACATACTGATGTTCTTGTATCACAGAGTGGAAATACTCCTGTAGCGCAATCTGAGCAGACTAAAGCTAAAAAGCCAAGGCAGGGATTATATCTGGGGCTCTTTTTTTTTTTAACACCAATGGCAAATACGTAATGGGTCAGGTCGGGTGTGTTCTGATTGGCAGCCCCCCATGGAGACAATCAGTCCATCCCACTGGAGAAAAAAAATTGATGTTTCCTTTATGTCTGCAGGAGCGGCCGTAACTAGGTCAGGCACATCCCGGCTTGATTGTCTTGTTGATTAAACACGTTATGTTTCTCCAAGTCCACGATTACACATCTAGTCCATGAGCCAGTCATCAATTTTGACCTAATCGGTACCACTGAAGGTGACTAAACGACACTTAGAATCCAACCTCAGTGTACTATGGCCTACACAAAAATGTATGATAGCCATCCCAGGGTGGTAGCTGTAGCCAGGTTGGGGTCAATGAAGAATTACATAGAGGTCAAATTTTTAAAATGCTCTAATCACATTGAAAGCTATATCATATTATTTGTCTGATCATAACAATTCCAAAAAAAGTATAGTTTGTACTATCTATGATGGAATGTGCTGGGGTTATGGGGAAAAACAGCAAAAATGGTGGCAAAGGTCAATTTCAGTTTGTACAGGGGTCAAAAGTTAAAGTTGCTAAAATTCAGTAAAAAAATGATGCAAATTATTGTTTGGGTTAATAGGGTTCTAATAAGGAATAGTTTGCACCATCTGTCATGCTTAGTTCATGTTACAGGGTAACATATGTCACATGTCATAGAATCCAATAGATGTTGACCTTGTTTGACCTTTACCTTGGAGACCAAACATTCAACACAGTCAAAACTATTCCATTTATTAACCCTTTTATTTCAACCAATAATTTGCATCATTCTGTACTGAAATTGGAGCAACTTTAACTTTTCACCCCTGTACAAACTGAAAGTGACCTTTGTCACAATTTTTGCTGTTTTTACCCCATAACTCCAAAACATTCCATCATAGATAGCCCAAACTATACCTTTTTGGAATCATTATGACCAGACAAGTAATGTGATATAGTTTTCAACATGACTGGAGCATTTTTAAAGTTTGACCTCTGTGTAATTCTTCACTGACCCCTACCTGGCTACAGCTACCACCATGGAATGGCTATCATACATTTTTGTGTAGGCCATGATACACTGAGGCTGGATTCTAAGTGTTGTTTAGTCACCTTAAGTGGTACCGAAAACCTGCTTGGCCCATGGACTAATCTGATCATGGCCCAGACTAGCCAAAGGCCATGTTTGTATTATGAATTATTTTTACAATATGGGAGAGGACCTTAACACGGCTCTCTGAATTTGGAAGGGAGAAGGTTCTGGGGTTACGTTGCATGCTGTACCATTGGAGTTTCTCCAGGTGCACCTGTTTTCTGCAAGCCGACTTTCCCTCATGATGCAAGTAATACTGGTCATCTGAGAGTCCGTGAGGAACCGTTAGTTTGACACAAAGTCAGTCCAGCGGCACCCAAGGGTCACCCAGAGAGATAAAGAGGAGCAACAGGAGTGAGGTTCAGACCAGCAGCTCCCACAGGCAGATTTCTGAGTGGAGCCGTTACGGAGATGCAAAACATTTTGTTATTTTGTTGACTCAGTTTTCACTGATTTCTGAGCTGATCAAACAGGAGATGCCAAGTGCTGATGGGAAAATTCTTACAGAGGCTGAGAGACAGTAGGAAATCATTCAAACGCACACACACACACACATGCACAGAGACACACACACATCTGTTGGTCACACGCTCCCCACTCCAACATCCACACCACCACCATCTCCCCTATTGATCTTTGTGTCAGTTTATCAATTTTTCTATCTTGCAAAAAATGTTAGGCACGATAAATAAACTGATAAAGCAAAAATGCTGGAAAATAATAAAAACCTCAGGCAGACACACGCATGCACACACACACACACACACACACACACACAGAACAGAACCTTACACATCATATAAATATAAAAAGAAATTCAAATCAGAAAGCAAATATACTGCAAATACTCTTAAATATCCATGAAGCCACAATAAACAATGCTAAGCACTAAAAAACATTTTAAATAAATATCTGGTGTGAACGCCATTTACTGTTAAAATAGAATTTGTTCTAAGTGAACCACCTCTTGGTTTTATAATATCAAGATCATTTCATTCATCATGGTTATTATTATTATTTTTTTTTTTCATGGAATCATATGTTGGCTTGTAAACCTAGAAATGAATCAGCTTTTTTAACCTGAAAAAAAGGTTCGGCTACACGGATTTATTGTACGTTGTTCATTTTATTGTTTGTGTTGTTGTTCTGTGTGCCAAATAAATTCATTCATTCATTCATTCATTCATATATATATATATATATAAGAATCTAAAAAAATCTATCTATGTATCTATCTATCTATCTATCTATCTATCTATCTATCTATCTATCTATCTATCTATCTATCTATCTATCTATCTATCTATCTATCTATCTATCTATCTATCTATCTATCTATCTATCTATCTATCTATCTATCTATCTATCTATCTATCTATCTATCTATCTATCTATCTATCTATCTATCTATCTATCTATCTATCTATCTCTGTAGATATAGATATACATTAGAAATATATAATTTAAAAGAACCACAAAAAGGAAAAAAAAACACTTCTGTAAGAGTCACATGGGCAATACTATATTCACTGTTAAATAAATATGAATATAATAATGTAGTGGGACTGTGCAAAACAGGCGACTGAAGCAGATGCATGGTACCTTTCAGGGTAGGATGACCAGTAGAATACAACAGGATAGAAATGAAATGAATAGAATATCTCAGGGCCAAATGACTATTCTTTCATTTCAGAAAACGTCTTTTCATGACCCTGTTCTATTCTATTCTATTCTATTCTATTCTATTCTATTCTATTCTATTCTATTCTATTGTGTTGTGTTGTGTTGTGTTGTGTTGTAGTTGCAGTGAA
Organism: Thalassophryne amazonica; assembly: GCF_902500255.1. Lineage (NCBI taxonomy): Eukaryota > Metazoa > Chordata > Actinopteri > Batrachoidiformes > Batrachoididae > Thalassophryne > Thalassophryne amazonica. The sequence goes on from NC_047122.1 coordinate 52,503,986, forward strand.
AGTTCCCCCCTCACCTCTGTCTTGTGATCAGGTTGATGTAGTGCCTCAGTGCAGAGTAATACTTGGCCAGCTCCTCCGCCGGCGCGTCCTCTCCGGGGTTCTCCGGTTTGACCGGGTATCCGTCCGTCAGGGCGCCCAGGCAGATCAGCGCCCACAGCAGGAACCCCAGAGTCCCCAGCCAGCTCAAGCAGTTAGGATGCATCTGACAGAGGAAAGGGAACAAGGAGCCCAAGTCACATCTGTGGCTGTGATTTCATCACACAGAACCATTTCGTGCTGCACGCACGCACTTTAAAGAACTTTATATCAACGTGCATGAAGCGTCAGTGTACTCACACTTCCCGGAGGGTCAGTTTGGAAGCTTTTTGCGCGCTGTCCTGAGGCGTGTGTTCAGCTGCCGAGCGCTCCGTGCGCGCCGCCTTTTATAGCTCCGTGCGCCAAACGTCAGAGCTGCGCTGCTTTCTGCCCAAATCTCTGCTTTTTTTTCCGCGCGGACGTTATTGGTGACATCGTCGCAACTGTGGCCTTTTCAAAGTCAATTCAGTGGATTTAAAACGTACAAATAAATAAATAAACATGCAGTTTGCAATGACACCAAGATGCAAGTGCGCACAAAAGAACAAATTCTATAAATTTTTCCAAGTGTTTTGAAAAGTTTGCTGAATCATTTTTGATTGAATTGATTCATTTTATTTTCTAAAGCAGAACAGTCAGTATTTTTTTCTGAAACCAGGTTTTTTCTTTAGTTTTGCAGGTGTTTAAAAAAAATCTGGAGATTTTATTCATTTTATGTTCTGAGTGTTTCAAAATAGTGAATGGCTTTCTGAATCCCCACTGTTCACTAGTTTCCACATCAAAGTACTTTGAGCATTTCACAACAGTCAGCAATTTTCTGAAACAATTGTTTCCTTTAATTTTTCAAGTGTTTAAAAAAATAATCGAAAGCAGTTGAATCATTTTGTGTTCTGAGTGTTTCAAAATAGTGAATCGCTTTCTGAATTCTCACTGTTCACGAGTTGCTCCATCATTGTTGTGAAAGTGTAGGAACAAGGACCCACAACAGGGGGCGCAAATGAACGGACAATGGAGGAAGTCAAATAGCACTTTTACTGTTGTGAAATAAGCACAACAAACACAACCGATTACAATAATAGACAATAAAGTCGAATCACAAAGGTGTCATGTGGGCAGGCTCGAAGATAGAAGACGTCTGTCCAAAGCAGAACCGGAACCACACGATTTCCTCCGCCACCGAACCCCGGGAATACTGGAGCCGACAAGTCCCGAACTCCCAGGTGGCCACTGCCTCCGCTTGTCGGATCTGGTACTGCTGGCGAGGAACAGAAACAGTCAGATGTGGGTGCGCCTGCACCCAGCAACACGTATGGTGGAAAAACCACCTCCACCTCTCGTCAGGAAAACACTGTTAGTGCAGGAATGTGAGTACTTATCCGAATGGTCCAATACAGTCTCCTGCTGTTCTACTCACTATCTGCGTAAGGCAAAAAAGTATTGATGGTCAAAAAAGACAACACAATTGGCTGGATACGTTACCTCCTCGGTAGAGCGATATCTCGGCAAAGAGGTGGAGATGACGTCTTGCTGATATACCGATGCGGATCAGATGATTGGTAACAGCTGCCGTAGGTGACAGCTGTCACCCCGGCTGCTCCTGTGAGGCGGCAGCGCCCTCTGGTGCCTGGAGCCCGCACTCCAGGCAGGGTGCCCTCTGGTGGTGGTGGGCCAGCAGTACCTCCTCTTCAGCGGCCCACACAACAGGACCCCCTCCTCAACGGGCGCCTCCTGGCGCCCGACCAGGCTTGTCCGGGTGGCGGCGGTAGAAATCGGCCAGGAGGGCCGGGTCCAGGATGAAGCTCCTCTTCACCCAGGAGCGTTCTTCGGGTCCGTACCCGACCCGGATGTAGGTCTCCATTGATTTGGTTCCAGGCATTGAGTTTCCATCCAGCAGGCTGTACAACCTCTCACGACCTGAGCGCGAATCAATGGAGACCTACATCCGGGACTCTTTAGCTGCCGGGTTGATCCGGAATTCCACCTCCCCGATGGGTGCAGGTTTCTTTTTTGTGGGGAAAAAGGATGGCGGACTACGTCCATGCATTGATTACCTCCTCTTCAGCGGCCCACACAACAGGACCCCCCCCTCAACGGGCGCCTCCTGGCGCCCCGACCAGGCTTGTCCGGGTGGCGGCGGTAGAAATCGGCCAGGAGGGCCGGGTCCAGGATGAAGCTCCTCTTCACCCAGGAGCGTTCTTCGGGTCCGTACCCCTCCCAGTCCACCAAATACTGGAAGCCCCGGCCCATCCTACGGACATCCAAGAGCCGGCGCACAGTCCAAGCCGGCTCGCCATCGATGATCCGGGCAGGAGGTGGTGCCGGACCCGGAGTACAGAGGGGTGAGGTGTGATGCGGCTTAATCCGGGACACATGGAAAACGGGATGGATCCGCAGTGAGGCCGGAAGCTGAAGCCTCACCGCGGCTGGACTGATGACCTTGAGGATTTTGAATGGACCGATGTACCGATCCTGCAGTTTAGGTGAGTCCACTTGGAGGGGAATGTCCTTTGTTGACAACCACACTTCCTGCCCTGGCCGATACGTAGGAGCCGGGGTCCGCCGACGGTCTGCATGGGCTTTCGTCCTCATCCGGGCCCTCAGCAAAGCAGAACGGGCGGCACGCCACACCCGACGGCATTTCCGCAGGTGGGCCTGGACCAAGGGCACACCGACCTCTCCCTCAACCACCGGAAACAACGGAGGCTGGTACCCCAGACACACCTCAAAAGGGGAGAGGCCGGTGGCTGACGACACCTGGCTGTTATGGGCATACTCGATCCAGACCAAATGGGTACTCCAGGCCGCCGGGTGCGCGGCCGTCACGCAACGCAGGGCCTGTTCCACCTCCTGATTGGCCCGTTCTGCTTGCCCGTTGGTCTGGGGATGATACCTGGATGAGAGACTCACCGTGGCCCCCAGTTCCCGGCAGAAGCTCCTCCAGACTTGCAAGGAGAACTGGGGACCGCGATCGGAGACGATGTCTGTTGGAATCCCATGCAGCCGGACGACGTGGTGGACCAGGAGGTCCGCTGTCTCCTGGGCAGTCAGGAGCTTCGGGAGGGCCACGAAGTGGGCCGCCTTGGAGAATCGGTCCACTATCGTGAGGATGGTGGTGTTGCCCTGGGACGGCGGGAGGCCCGTGACAAAATCCAGGCCGATGTGGGACCAGGGGCGATGAGGCACGGGCAGCGGCTGGAGCAGTCTCTCCTCTATTTGGGTGATCGAACACTGTTCTGAACTCCCTCACAAACCCATCATATGTCTGAAGGAGCCGTGAATTTTGCTCCCAGAGCGCTGTAGCCCAAGCGCGTGCCTCACCGCGAAGCAGATTTATCACATAAGCTATTTTGCTGGCATCAGTCGCGTACATGACGGGTCGTTGTGCGAAGACGAGCGAACACTGCATAAGAAAGTCCGCGCACGTCTCCACACAACCCCCGTACGGCTCTGGAGGGCTTATGTATGCTTCCGGGGAAGGTGGGAGGGGTCGTTGAACGACCTGTGGAACGTCACTGTTACGCACAGGGTCGACAGGAGGGAGAGCCGCAGCAGCGCCCTGAGGGCGCGCTTCCACCTGCGCGGCGAGAGCCTCCACCCTGCGGTTAAGGAGGACGTTCTGCTCGGTCATTAGATCCAACCGAGCCGTGAAGGCGGTGAGGATTCGCTGCAACTCCCGATCATTCCTCCTGCAGACGCCTGTGCGCCCTGTTCTTCCATTGGCCGTTCAACAGCCGGTTGACGCCCCTCGGGATCCATGACGTTGGCCGAGATATCCTGTTGTGAAAGTGTAGGAACACAGACCCACAACAGGGGGCGCAAATGAACGGACAATGGAGGAAGTCAAATAGCACTTTTACTGTTGTGAAATAAGCACAACAAACACAACCGATTACAATAATAGACAATAAAGTCGAATCACAAAGGTGTCATGTGGGCAGGCTCGAAGATAGAAGACGTCTGTCCAAAGCAGAACCGGAACCACATGATTTCCTCCGCCACCGAACTCCGGGAATACTGGAGCCGCCAAGTCCTGAACTCCCAGGTGGCCACTGCCTCCGCTTGTCGGATCTGGTACTGCTGGCGAGGAACAGAAACAGTCAGATGTGGGTGCGCCTGCACCCAGCAACACGTATGGTGGAAAAACCACCTCCACCTCTCGTCAGGAAAACACTGTTAGTGCAGGAATGTGAGTACTTATCCGAATGGTCCAATACAGTCTCCTGCTGTTCTACTCACTATCTGCGTAAGGCAAAAAAGTATTGATGGTCAAAAAAGACAACACAATTGGCTGGATACGTTACCTCCTCGGTAGAGCGATATCTCGGCAAAGAGGTGGAGATGACGTCTTGCTGATATATTGATGCGGATCAGATGATTGGTAACAGCTGCCGTAGGTGACAGCTGTCACCCCGGCTGCTCCTGTGAGGCGGCAGCGCCCTCTGGTGCCTGGAGCCCGCACTCCAGGCAGGGTGCCCTCTGGTGGTGGTGGGCCAGCAGTACCTCCTCTTCAGCGGCCCACACAACAATCATACTACTTTGAGCATTTCACAAGTCAGCAATTTTCTGAAACAATTGTTTCCTTTAGTTTTTCAAGTGTTTATAATAATAATAATAATAATAATAATAATCCAAAGCAGTTGAATCATTTTGTGTTCTGAGTGTTTCAAAATAGTGAATCGCTTTCTGAATCCCCACTGTTCACTAGTTTCCACATCATAGTACTTTGAGCATTTCACAACAGTCAGCAATTTTCTGAAGCAATTGTTTACTTTAGTTTTTCAAGTGTTTCAAAAAAAAAAAAAATCTGAAGCAATTCATTCATTATGTGTTCTGAGAGTTTCAAAATAACAAATCGCTTTTTGAATCCCCACTGTTCACTAACTGCCACATCATAGTACTTGGAGCATTTTATAATAGTCAACAATTTTCTTAAACAATTGTTTCCTTTAGTTTTTCAAGTGTTTCAAAAAATAATCTGAAGCAATTGTGCATTGTAAAAGGCTGAATTAAAGGTTGGTTCATTTAGTTGCACAAGTGAATTATTTTCTTAGTGCTTCAAACATTTCAAAATACTGAAATATTTTATGAGCTAAGGATTCAGCCCTGACCGTGAGATGCCACCATCATGTTTCATGGTCAAAAAAATAAATGAAGCTATTGCTTTAAAAATATCAACAGGGTATGAGGTCATATCTCCGCAAGACAACGATGTATCCAAGTCAAACTTGATACCTCAGCACATGATCCTGTTGTGAGGATGCATGGACAATGTGGTGTCATTTCACCTTGAGAGGGCGCTGCAATAAGCAAAAATGTATTTTGGTCAATAACTATGTGTTTTATTATAATCACAACTCATATGTTTGCCAACACAATGAGTGGTCTCAGTGCTGAGGTGCTACAACATGTCAAACTAAGTGGTTCAGTGGCAAGGCCACCAAACAGGAAATGAGGTCATATCTCAACTACACTTTGATGCATCAAAAACAAACTCGGGACCTCAGCTGTGGAGCCCTTTCTGAGGAAGCTCAAACATTTTACTGTTGTGTTTGAAAATTCAAAACATCAGTTTTTAAAGCAAATCTTTTACAGCTTTGAGCTCGCAGTTTATTTTGTTTGATAGTTTCATGACAGTGGTTTGTTTTAAGAAACAATTTACCAAATCAAAGCTACAGACCACAAATCAAATTTCCATCATGGGTTTGTTGACTCATGGATTAACAACGACAGCACTTCTGTCCAGCAGGTTGTGAGCACAAACTACACTGAAAAAAGAGAATAGTTGAAGCAACTTAAAAAGTGTTACAATTGGTAAAATCTGAATGAATTAAGTTGTTTGAACTTAATTTTGCAAGTTAGATCAACTTTAGCTCAACTAACTTACAAAGTTAAGTTCAAACAACTTAATTCATTCAGGCTTTACCAATTGTAATGCTTTTTAAAGTTGGTTCTTTTTTCTCTGCATGCTACTGTTGGGTGAAGGTGAATGAGGGGGAGGCGTTGTGGCAAGATACTACAGCAGAAGAACTTTGAGTGTTGGATGTACAACCGGTAAAACCGGCAGATTGCCTCAGTATTGATGGAGAGAGGACCAAGTGGAAGAGGAGTAAGACCAGGAGCATCAGAGGTCAGTTCCAACTGTTTTAACGTGATGTGGATGGGAGAGGACAGGGTAAGCTGGAGACCGATAACCTGCTTTGGTGGCCTATAAAGAGAACAGCCAGAAGCAGAACAACATTTTTTTTTTTTTTTTACAAAACAACTGATTCATTTGGTTATAAAAGTATAAAAAAAAGCCTCCTTTTATCCATCAGTATGTGAACAATCCTTTGGTGGGGTTTAAACCCAACATTCACCCTCCAGCCATAGGCGGGTCCAGATGGTGGCCTTGGGTAGGTCGGGCCATCCTTGGTGCCACCCCATTATTGCCAACAATGATTGGCTATCTGCTTACTTAGAGGCATGACTTGGATTGAACTGTTTGATAACAAAACTTGATAATTCCATATGCAGAAGTCATTCTGTGTTTTGGCTAGCTGGGTTGGGTATCACACCCCCTTAGCCTACTTAGAAAATGCCTACATTTTCTTTTAAACTATTTTGCATGTATTTGCATGTTGGTAACTGCTGCGTCCAGTTGTGTAATTCTCAGATGCATGGTCCACAGTTGGGCTACCAATATGTAGACCTGTGTTCGATTGCTACTCATGCTACCTGTCTGCGTCCTTGAAAAAGACACTTCATCTGCATTGTCCTCATCTGCCCTGCTGTAAATGGGTACCAGCCTTGGCTGGGGGAAGTAACCTATGTTGGACTGGCATCTCAACCAGCGGGAGTTGTAGATTCTCAGGCATTTCACGCCATGGAATCTGGAGATAAGCAATGATAATAATGATAAGCAGTCCTATAGAGGAAGGGCTTCCTCTATAGGACCCACAATCAAGCAGATTGCCTCAGTGACACAGTGTAGGCATGCACACAGTACTTTTTTCAATTCAATTTCAATTTATTTTCCTTTATAGCGCCAAATCACAACAGAGTTGCCTCAAGGCGCTTCATACAGGTAAGTTCTAACCTTACCAACCCCCAGAGCAACAGTGGTAAGGAAAAACTCCCTCTGAGGAAGAAACCTCAAGCAGACCAGACTCAAAGGGGTGACCCTCTGCTTGGGCCATGCTACAAACATAAATTACAGAAACAATTCACAGAAAATTCATGGACAAATATACAAGAATTGCTGTTGGTGCACAGGACAGGAGGGTTGCCAACACAGATACAACACCCATCTCTGGATGGAGCTGCACCTTAAACAGAGAAAAAACAGAATCAGGCATCAGAAAGACAAAAAATACTGTATAATTTGCCAGCATTAATCAGCAAGGAAAACAGAAGAAATACTAAGGTGATCGCCGGCCACTAGCCCTAAGTTTCACTAAAAGACCCAAAATTTAGGTAAAGTTGAGGCCGTGGCCCACTCCAATTACTAATAACATGAATTAAAAGAGTAAAAAGCATAAAACAAAACTGTACCAGTATGCTAGCCATATGAAAGGGAAAAGAAGTGCGTCTTAAGTCTGGACATGAAAGTCTCCACAGAATCTGATTGTTTTATTGACGCAGGGAGATCATTCCACAAAACAGGGGCACAATAAGACATTCTAGTGTTTCTTTCTCTATGGAGGATCAAATGTGGAGAAAGTATGTCATAATCAAGTCATGATTCTTCTGAGATCAATAATCACACCTGAAGTTGTAAAAAATGCCACCAGTGCCACACTGGGCGAAGTTAAAGTGAGTCCTACAGATGCCTGCTTTGCCAAAAGAGGCCTCAGCAAAGACAGTGCACAAAAAACATTTCAAACAGCCTTGCATGCCGTATTGACAAGTTGTTCAATTGAATTTCATTTTGCTCGCATTCCTTCATGCGGTGGAAAAGAGGGCCCGGGACACTCAAAGCAAACAAAAGGCCTAAATATGAATATCGAGGCACGTCAGCCAAAAATGAACCCGATCTCCAAGAAACCCTCTTAATAAGTAAACCCAAATAGCACTTCAAATGAAGTTGTATCACCGAGTGCTTCATTTACCTCCCATTCATAATCCTTTTGTACACCAACTCGCAGCCGTATAATCTGTCATTCTTCAGCGGTGCTGCTTTTTATGTCAGGCAGAGGATGTGTTCAGGGCTTTTTGTATGACATGGGATGCTATAAAGGAAACGAGGAATGAGACGCGGGTGAGGATATGTACAGCGCAAATTCCCAGCCGCATTGACATGATCGCAGTCAGGAATTAGAAAATGTTCTCGCCTTCACCATGTACACTAAGTGATGTGCTTCAGTGAAAGCACTGTGTGGCAAACACAAGTGTGTGACATAAATGAAACAAATGCGTAAAGCGTGTGGAGAAGATTGAGAGACACTTAGTGTTTATCAGGCAAAGCGGTTTGGGTGTCGTATAGGTGACATTAGCTAACCTGATGGTGGTGTCATGCAAAAATACAGTATTGTTTATAAGTCAAGCCTTGATATCATATTTTATGGCTGTCTTTGGATCAGGCTTTGATTGGCAGTCTTTGTGTTGGGCATAACGCAGCATTTGCAATTTTTTCTCTGTCTACCTGGTGCCATAGTGACCACGTAGTGACTCTGTCCTGGGGGTTGAGTTAGAGTCTATGGTGGAGGTGTCAGAGAGGAGGATGTTGAGGAAACTGCTGAGCATCCTGGACAGTACCTCCCACCCCCTGCATGCCACACTGACATTCTGTCAGAGTACCTTCAACCACAGATTGAGACCAGAACACCACAGGAGGTCTTTCCTGCGGCAATCAGACTGTATAATTCCTCCCCTGTCTGTAGGATGAATACACAGAGTTATTCAGTTACCCAGAGTTATGTGCAATATTGTTGAACATCTTGCACAAATGTCTTAAAAACATTTTTTTTCACTGTTTACTGTCACTGTTTCAGTGGTCTGGCAAAATAATTTATTTCGGGACCAGTAAAGTTCATATTATTCTTATTGCTTTTGTCGCTGTAAAATGCCAACTCTGATTGAAGAATGACTGGCAGATGGTGGCTTTTTCTCTGGCTCTTGTAGCAGATGTAGCCAAGAGGTGATGGGGTCCCAGCCATGCTTGACAGCATTGTCAACAGTTTGTCACTGGACGAACTATGTGATGACACAATTTCTGACAGCCAAAATGTTCTTATGCATTGTTTATTTGGTCAAATATAAGTTTTCAAACAATCTATACATCACAATATCAACATAAAAATCACCTCTCTGGCTGGCATTCCAAGCAGTGTAGGGAGAAACCTGGGTGTCGTAATTGATGACCAGTTATCCTTCTCAGATCATGTTGCTTCTGTCCTCAGGTTGTGCCACTTCACACTATTTAACATAAGGAAAATCAGGCTATAGCTATCTCAATATGTAACCTAACTCCGGGTACAGGCCATGGTTAGTTCGATTACACTCTTCCAACAGGCCTTATGGCTTGGACAGTGAAGCCCTTACAGACAATCTGAATGTGGCAGCACATCTGGTTTATAATCAGCCCTAAAGGTCACATTACTCAAGTCTTGATTGAACTCCAGTGGCTACCTTTTGCCCCCCGCATCAAATTCAAGCCATTAATGCTTTCCTGCAAAGTGACAACTGGGTCAGAACCCATCTACCTAAAGGCTGATGCTACCCTTTGGCCGCTGCACTCCTCCAGTGCATCTGGTACTGCCATCTCTACATACAAGGCAATCCAGACTATACTCTTTTGTGGTACCTTGATGGTGGAATGAGCTACCAGATGCTATCACAGCAGGGGTGACACTCTCTGTTTTCAAGGCACTCTTGAAAACCCACCTCTTCCGAGAAGGCCTCCACTTCTAATATCGTTAACAACCCTTACCCTGTAAAACTCAGTGAGTTAGTTGAACTCAAACCATTTGAGGAAGCTGATTGCCTTAAACCATTTGAGTTTGCCAACTTAAATGAAATAATTTTCACAAATTTAATTGTTAAAGTTTTAGTAACTTAACAATTTATAGTTAATTAAACTTATGTAAATCTAGTTTATGTTTTTCAATAAAAAAAGTGACAAATACATTTCTGCATTCTTTGGTTTACTTGTTGATTCTGCGTTGTGTTGTTATGGCTCTGCTCATTCATCCCCTCAGGACACAACCTCACGATCTCCGACATGGAAGTCAGACTCTCTAACCAGAAGGCTAAAACCCAGGGCTCTGGCCTTGTGACCAGACAATTCTTTTGAGCTGTTGGGAGTGAGGTTTACTAACTACATATGCATAGCGACACCTGGTGGCCTCTGTTACATGAACTCAATTAAAATGAGTGAATGGAATGCACTGGAAATACATCACCAACACTTAAATGCCCCAAAACTTTAAATCCACTTAAAGGAACTGAGTTGTTATGACAACAATTCATTTTTGAGTTAGTTTAATTAATGGAAATGAGTGACTATAACTTTTTCCAAAGTTTGAGTTACATTAACTTAATTATTGTATTAAAATGGAGTGTTCGGTTTAACAGTGTACCATGCACTTCTCTTTTCTCTGTACCTTACACTGTTTTCTCAAATTTCACTCACTGGTTTGTATGTGTCTTTAAACATGGTATTCTTCATTACGCTGATGTCTCCTTTAACTTGTAAAGACAGTATTTATTATTATGCTGAACCTTGATTGTGATTCTTCACTTATAATTTGTTTTGGATAAAAGTGTCAGCTAAATGAACGTAATGTAACATAAAGAAGATATAAGGAGATGTGATGATAATGGTGCTTTACGTCTAACCACCAGGTGTCAGTAATGATAACTAAACATGTGGTAAGATATAAGAGAAGGTAGTAGAAGAAGACAAGTCCAGTCAGCACAGTGGAGAGATGGGGGCTATAAGTGGGGTTTCTCACAGGCCATGCATTTCTCCATAAAGCATAATAATCCACCAGTTCCAATTAATCTTCATGGGCAATTAACTTGCAGTTAAGCAAGTTCAAACAGTGTGGTTTTTGGGTGTCTAGATGGACTGTAAATTGACCTTTGGTGATCATATACAGAGAGTTTGTCATGTTTAAAGGCAGCAAATACAATGAGGTGTCTGGCAGCAAGTAGCTGGGGAGCTAGCACGAAGTATCTGAAGCAAATCTATACTGCCATAATAAGATCTGATCTGCCTTAGATTATGCATATGTTTTATGCAGATCGGCCACAAAATCTCATCTACAAAAGCTCAATGTGATACAAACTCAGACCCTCTGTGTATGTTGTGGAGCTTTCAAGACGTCATCAATCCAGCTCTTTAGGTAGAGGTCAGAGAATTACCTTTAACCTTGAGGTGTCTCCATTCATCTATGGGGTATCGGACAAATTTACAGGGTCACAAACAAACACATCCTACCAAATCTATTTTAAACCCATATTGGGAGCATGGTAAGACTGAGTCTAATAGTTTTGGTTGGGTAGGATATAGTCATGCTAGGAAACTAGGCTTGTCTAAGTTAATGCATTGTGTAGTACCACTGTCTGTGATCCCCTCTTGGTTTTTCCTACACCCTGGGTAGACTTTGAGTTGGAGAAACTTGTAAAGGAAAGTAATAAGTAAGGTGGGATGGACGGTCTAGTTCGGCCTTAATATGAAACCTTAATATGGTACCTTAATATGAAATATATGGTTATGATTCAAATATTTACAGATGGATCTAAAGATCCAGTCCACACTGGTTGATAATCCCCAATTTCATAAGTCAATTATTAGCACTTTTTAGCTGTATTTTTCTTGGTTGTTGAGATATATTCACCAATGCGCAGGATAATGTATTGGTTTTTCAGTTCAAACTGAGACAAGAGCAACACAAAGAGGCATTGTGGTATATATAACATGTAATGTAATGGTCTTCATTTATGTCAATCCTACCATTGGACAAATACAGCCTCCAATCACATTAGCCTAAAATAAATAAATGAATAAACAGACGTGAATATACTCTACTGTATGTGATGATGTAATAACGCTGCTCAGATGCTTGATGTGGCACCTTCAAATGTTGTACAAAAGAATTTACTGGAGCTTGATTAGATCCTCATCAGAAATCGTTCCTGTGGAGAACGTACCCGTCACTGAGTGAGCTGTTTAAATGCAAATTTGTTTTCCTCTCCTTTCACACGTCTCCTGGTTTGAACAATAAGATTTCTTGCAAGATTTGTTGAGATGAAATGGCCTGTAATTTTCTTCTGCTCTGAATCAAACTGTTCACATCTGTAGTGGGTAAAAGTGCGAAAGGAAATAGGGGCGAGCATCTTGTCGATCAAGCATGTTACTGAATGACATATATATGTATCTATATATATCTATATCTATCTATATATATATACACTCAACAAAAATATAAATGCAACACTTTTGGTTTTGCTCTCATTTTGTATGAGATGAACTCAAAGATCTAAAACTTTTTCCACATACACAATATCACCATTTCCCTCAAATATTGTTCACAAACCAGTCTAAATCTGTGATAGTGAGCACTTCTCCTTTGCTGAGATAATCCATCCCACCTCACAGGTGTGCCATACCAAGATGCTGATTAGACACCATGATTAGTGCACAGGTGTGCCTTAGACTGCCCACAATAAAAGGCCACTCTGAAAGGTGCAGTTTTGTTTTATTGGGGGGGGGGGATACCAGTCAGTATCTGGTGTGACCACCATTTGCCTCATGCAGTGCAACACATCTCCTTCACATAGAGTTGATCAGGTTGTCAATTGTGGCCTGTGGAATGTTGGTCCACTCCTCTTCAATGGCTGTGCGAAGTGTACACGCTGTCGTTTACGCCGGTCCAGAGCATCCCAAACATGCTCAATGGGTGACATGTCCAGTGAGTATGCCGGCCATTAAAGAACTGGGACATTTTCAGCTTCCAAGAATTGTGTACAGATCCTTGCAACATGGGGCCGTGCATTATCCTGCTGCAACATGAGGTGATGTTCTTGGATGTATGGCACAACAATGGGCCTCAGGATCTCGTCACGGTATCTCTGTGCATTCAAAATGCCATCAATAAAATGCACCTGTGTTCTTCGTCCATAACAGACGCCTGCCCATACCATAACCCCACCGCCACCATGGGCCACTCGATCCACAACAGTAACATCAGAAAACCGCTCACCCACACGACGCCACACACGCTGTCTGCCATCTGCCCTGAACAGTGTGAACCGGGATTCATCCATAAAGAGAACACCTCTCCAACGTGCCAAATGCCAGCGAATGTGAGCATTTGCCCACTCAAGTTGGTTTCGACGACGAACTGGAGTCAGGTCGAGACCCCGATGAGGACGACGAGCATTCAGATGAGCTTCCCTGAGACGGTTTCTGACAGTTTGTGCAGAAATTCTTTGGTTATGCAAACCGATTGTTTCAGCAGCTGTCCGAGTGGCTGGTCTCAGACGATCTTGGAGGTTAACATGCTGGATGTGGAGGTCCTGGGCTGGTGTGGTTACACGTGGTCTGCGGTTGTGAGGCTGGTTGGATGTACTGCCAAATTCTCTGAAACGCCTTTGGAGACGGCTTATGGTAGAGAAATGAACATTCAATACACGAGCAACAGCTCTGGTTGACATTCCTGCTGTCAGCATGCCAATTGCACGCTCCCTCAAATCTTGCGACATCTGTGGCATTGTGCTGTGTCATAAAACTGCACCTTTCAGAGTGGCCTTTTATTGTGGGCAGTCTAAGGCACACCTGTGCACTAATCATGGTGTCTAATCAGCATCTTGGTATGGCACACCTGTGAGGTGGGAAAGATTATCTCAGCAAAGGAGAAGTGCTCACTATCACAGATTTAGACTGGTTTGTGAACAATATTTGAGGGAAATGGTGATATTGTGTATGTGGAAAAAGTTTTAGATCTTTGAGTTCATCTCATACAAAATGGGAGCAAAACCAAAAGTGTTGCGTTTATATTTTAAACAGGCACTTTACAACATTCTGCATCACAAATGTCACACTTAAATTGCTGCTTTTGAAAATACTATTGTTTTTTGGGGACAATGTGCTACTGCTGACATGCAAACACTACTATTACTTTACTTGAGATTCTGCAGTTTGGGTATCTGTTCTGAGAAGGTGGTTTGACCGAAGGAATCAGGTTAACACTGTATAGTTTAAAAAATGATTTTACACTATGCTATGTTAAAGATTTAGACCGGTGGTTCAGTGGTGTAGGAGCTGGACTGCCAATATTTAAATCTGGATTTCACAATCTGTGTTTTTGGAACTTGGACACTTCATCTGCATTGTCTAAGTCCACCCAGCTGCAAATGGGTAGAAATCTTAGCTGGGGAAGAAACCTGCCATGGACTGGCGTCGTATCCAGAGGGAGTAATAGACTCTCACCTGCTTCATGCTATGAAATTTGGGGGTAAAGACTAGCACCAATGGGCGTCATGGCCTAGCCAGGTCATATTACGTCTGGAAACATGTGCTTGTGATGTGGAACTCCCTCAGGTCCTAGATAGCAACCACCCAGACAGACAACCAGTTCATTCCACCTCTTGAAAGTAAACATCTGTCTGCTACTGCCAGGTGAAATGTAGGCATCCCCTTAGTCTTCTCCAGCTGTTGAGATCCTGAACAAATCTCATGGCCAAAATATCACCCAACACTCCCTCATTATGCAAGAGATACATACTACTCTTGTGTACTAGGGGAGGTGATGGTCTAGTGGGCAAGGTCCTTAATCCCCTAGTTGCTCCCGGTGTGTAGTGGGCGCCTTGTATGGCAGCACCCTCACATCGGGGTGAATGCGAGGCATTATTTTGAAATGTGATGATCCCACCTGCTGTGTTCCCAGCTGGATGCCATGCTTTGTTTTTTCATAGCGGATTTTGTATTTCATAGCGGATTAACCATTTTTTCCTCAGAGTTGGCTGTTGAAAATGCCTCTAATCCATTCCGGAATCACAGAGGACCGCTCCAGCTGCCACTTTTAACTGTCTTTCTCTTGTGCACTGAATGAGGTGGAGAAAGTATTTGGAACCGTCTCAAAAGTTAAGTAAAGGTGCCCTATTATGTTGTAATAATTTGGCAAAGCAAATGCATGTTCATTCATTCTTGTGAGCAGCTATAAAAGTATGTTTATGACAAATTTGACATCTCATTCTAATCGTTCAGATGAGCCCTTGGGCAAGGTCTTTAATCCCCTATTGCTCCCAGTGTGTAGTGAGCATCTTGTATGGCAACACCCTGACATCGGGGTGAATGTGAGGCATTATTTTTAAAGTGCTTTGAGTGTCTGATGCAGATGGAAAAGTGCTATATAAATGCAGTCCATTTACCATTTTACTCATCTTAGTCTCTATGAGTAACCATTTGTTTGATACAAAGTCATTCCAGTAGTACCCAAGTATTCGCCAGTGAGACCTAGTACCAAAGACATCTATTTGTCACCTTAGGTCACTGGTTAGCATTCAAGTCGCATAAACATACTGTAAGACAGGAAGCACCAGGACCCTAAAGACTGTCCTGAAAAGATATTGATATTGCTTAACACCTTTATCCAGCAGCCTCATGACTGGATTTGCTCCTCCCAGGCATCTCTCCATCTCAAAGGCCAAGGATCCAGAGACATGTAGTACATCACTACAGAGATAAGTCTGATATTGGATTCGATGAAATTTTACTTGAGATATCTATTTTTGTCTGATAAATATAGAAAAAAAAAATTAAGAAATAAATAAATAAAAGAGTAAATTGCCAGATAGCAATGAGCTCATTAAATATTGCCTGTGCTGGTAACAGCAGCAGAAATGTAGATAACTGAGTTAGTCCATCCCAGCCAACCTGTATACACACTAACAGATAAACAATAAATGCTATATCTTGTAACTGAACAAAAAAGCACATAATGAGGACTGAGTATTTATCTTGAACTTTGATGCACCAGATCAATCCAAAAAGCAACTTTATTTTGTGTATGTAATATCTCATAGATGTGTCTGCACTGCCTTTCATGTCAGCGGCAGCGAAAGGGTGGAGTTAAGTGGGGAAAAACTCCTTGGGGAAATATGAGACACAATATGCAACAGAATAGGTAACTAAAACTGGAATTAAAGAAAAGATAGAATGTGTGGCTGGGGATGGTGTTAAATCCTTTCATAGGTACTGCAAATTAGTGATGGTTAATTTGAACCATTGTCCCAAAGTGTTTTGAAGCATCCATGATTCGAACACTATTCTGGTGTCCATCTGCACATGTGCTGTGCTGCTCCCTGCTGGATGTTTCAGGAATGTCCATCCATATAATATAAGGGTGATTCTTTAACTACGGGCACTATTGGCCTTGTAAATGTAATTTCCACCACACCATTGCCTTACAATATAAAGCGCCTTGGGGCAACTGTTTGTTGTGATTTACGCTATATACATGTGCTCTGATGTCACTGTTTATCTCCATAGAAACTACCCAAACAATCTTTCATACAAACTGTTTAAAGGGACATTACAGTGTTGTGGTGGAAATTACGGCAATAGTGTGGGACAACTACATTTTGTTTAAAAAAATCACAACAGTTGTATGCGATTGAATACCCCAATTATGTTTTGATTATTTTACTGATATTTTATTCAGAGATATTTTAAAACATTAGAAAAATGTTTCTTTACCATTCATTTTTATCATTGAAGATCAAAAGTCTGGGTGTGGGACAAGCGCAAAACGGCAATATTTGCATATAATGATGCTGAAAAAAGGTGAAAAAGTCATCATAGACTACTAGAGCAAATTTCTTAACACACTTTCATTGTAAAGATAACTATAAAAGTGTGAAATTTCCCCTTTTTTCTGTTTTTCATACAATATGATCAAAGGACATAATAAGTGCCCGTAGTCTAAGAATCACCCATAAATGTCATCCTAAAAGGCTTGAGTCAGTCTGGGGTCTGTACATGCACTAACGTGTACATTGCTTGTGTATTAATGAACAAAATAGTTATTTTTTTATTCACTTCTTTGAGCTGATGTCACTCAACATTTCCACAAAACACAAACACTATTTGCTTTGACATCAGCTTTTTGATTGACAGATGCCAGCAAGCAATTCCCAAATGTGAGATCTTTGCTCGCAGAAGCTTTTTGTACTTTCAGTGAGAATAGAATAGAATAGAATAGAATAGAATAGAATAGCGATAACAGCTCCAGAAAGAAATAACACGAAAGTAATGTCCTTTGTCATTTTTCTCACTTGTACTTATTTCTAATTAAACTTCCTGCTGTTTAAGATTCCTTTTTCCGAGGGTCTGTGGGCATTTGTTTACTATACCTTTCGGCATTCTGTCACATCTGGCCAGAGCTTGACATCACCACTCACGTCAGATCACTGCAGACTTCACACAAGATATTTTGATTGACAGGTGAACAAGCTGTGACACGTCGGATTGGCTCAGGTGTGACCTGTAGGTCATAGTCATGAGCCTCAGTATTAGCAAAGTTGTAACAAAGTCACACCATCCTAAACTTTAATTACCTCTCATAACCAATAGAGGATGGTTAAAGTTTTACAATTGTCCCTCAATTTATGCATCTGTTTGTGGATTGTGTGATTAAGTAGATTATAATAAAAGTTTTGCGTGGGATAATTCCTTTGGTCAAAGAAAATTTACCTCAAATATTTTCTGACATCTGTTTCTCCAGTTTATGTCTTTCGTTAACATTCTGGCCTTATGACATCACAAAGATCTGGGGATTCATTTAGAACACTGTGCAGAGTCATGCCTACTACTGTGCGTATGCAAAAAGGCAGAAAAATTCATATGCGTTATTTTCACTTGAATAATAAAGCCATTTGCATGCAGTTATCTGTTATAAATTTCAGTTATCAATGTAAACATGCATGTACAAGCCTGTATACTACACCGATCACGAGCCATTAATGGATGTAGACACACAAATATTTATTTGCATATGAAACCTGTTTGTGTTTCGTGTGCTAAAGCCAGACCCGTTTTCTCACAGAGAAAACACAACATGAGCAATGATCAGAAAAAATGCAACACATAAGAAGCATAATTTGTCCCACCCCTGCCACATTTCTCCATGTAATGTGGAGTTGCGTCAGGAAGGGCATCCGGCGTAAAACCTGTGCCAAATCAACATGCAGATCCACCTTGGATTTGCTGTGGCAACCCCGAGTGCAAACAAGGGAGCAGCCGAAGGGACTTACTATATATATATATATATATATATATATATATATATATATATATATATATATCAAATCAAATCAATTTTATTTATATAGCGCCAAATCACAACAAACAGTTACCCCAAGGTGCTTTATATTGTAAGGCAAGGCCATACAATAATTACGGAAAAACCCCAACGGTCAAAACGACCCCCTGTGAGCAAGCACTTGGTGACAGTGGGAAGGAAAAACTCCCTTTTAACAGGAAGAAACCTCCAGCAGAACCAGGCTCAGGGAGGGGCAGTCTTCTGCTGGGACTGGTTGGGGCTGAGGGAGAGAACCAGGAAAAAGACATGCTGTGGAGAGGAGCAGAGATTAATCACTAATGATTAAATGCAGAGAGGTGCATACAGAGCAAAAAGAGAAAGAAACACTCATGGGAACCCCCCAGCAGTCTAAGTCTATAGCAGCATAACTAAGGGATGGTTCAGGGTCACCTGATCCAGCCCTAACTATAAGCTTTAGCAAAAAGGAAAATTTTAAGCCTAATCTTAAAAGTAGAGAGGGTGTCTGTCTCCCTGATCTGAATTGGGAGCTGGTTCCACAGGAGAGGAGCCTGAAAGCCTGAAGGCTCTGCCTCCCATTCTACTCTTAAAAACCCTAGGAACTACAAGTAAGCCTGCAGTCTGAGCGCGAAGCGCTCTATTGGGGTGATATGGTACTATGAGGTCCCTAAGATAAGATGGGACCTGATTATTCAAAACCTTATAAGTAAGAAGAAGAATTTTAAATTCTATTCTAGAATTAACAGGAAGCCAATGAAGATCCAATCCAATCCACTTTATTTATAAAGCAAATTTAAACAGACCCGAGTCTCCAAAGTGCTGCACAACAATCAATCAATCAATCAATCAACTTTTTTTCTTATATAGCACCAAATCACAACAAACAGTTGCCCCAAGGCGCTCCATATTGTAAGGCAAGGTCATACAATAATTATAAAAAACCCCAACGGTCAAAACGACCCCCTATGAGCAAGCACTTGGCAACAGTGGGAAGGAAAAACTCCCTTTTAACAGGAAGAAACCTCCAGCAGAACCAGGCTCAGGGAGGGGCAGTCTTCTGCTGAGACTGGTTGGGGCTGAGGGAAAAAACCAGGAAAAAGACATGCCGTGAAGGGGGGCAGAGATCGATCACTAATGATTAAATGCAGAGTGATGCATACGGAGCAAAAAAAGAAAGAAACAGTGCATCATGGGAACCCCCCCACAATCTACGTCTAAAGCAGCATAACCAAGGGATGGTCCAGGGTCACCCGATCCAGCCCTAACTATAAGCCTTAGCGAAAAGGAAAGTTTTAAGCCTAATCTTAAAAGTAGAGAGGGTATCTGTCTCCCTGATCTGAATTGGGAGCTGGTTCCACAGGAGAGGAGCCTGAAAGCTGAAGGCTCTGCCTCCCATTCTACTCTTACAAACCCTAGGAACTACAAGTAAGCCCGCAGTCTGAGAGCGAAGCGCTCTAATGGGGTAATATGGTACTACGAGGCCCCTAAGATAAGATGGGACCTGATTATTCAAAACCTTATAAGTAAGAAGAAGAATTTTAAATTCTATTCTAGAATTAACAGGAAGCCAATGAAGAGAGGCCAACACGGGTGAGATATGCTCTCTCCTGCTAGTCCCCGTCAGTACTCTAGCTGCAGCATTCTGAACCAACTGAAGGCTTTTAGGGAACTTTTAGGACAACCTGATAATAATGAATTACAATAGTCCAGCCTAGAGGAAATAAATGCATGAATTAGTTTTTCAGCATCACTCTGAGACAAGACCTTTCTGATTTTAGAGATATTGCGTAAATGCAAAAAGGCAGTCCTACATATTTGTTTAATATGCGCTTTGAATGACATATCCTGATCAAAAATGACTCCAAGATTTCTCACAGTATTACTAGAGATCAGGGAAATGCCATCCAGAGTAACGATCTGGTTAGACACCATGCTTCTAAGATTTGTGGGGCCAAGTACAATAACTTCAGTTTTATCTGAGTTTAAAAGCAGGAAATTAGAGGTCATCCATGTCTTTATGTCTGTAAGACAATCCTGCAGTTTAGCTAATTGGTGTGTATCCTCTGGCTTCATGGATAGATAAAGCTGGGTATCACTCTGCGTAACAATGAAAATTAAGCAATACCGTCTAATAATACTGCCTAAGGGAAGCATGTATAAAGTGAATAAAATTGGTCCTAGCACAGAACCTTGTGGAACTCCATAATTAACTTTAGTCTGTGAAGAAGATTCGCCATTTACATGAACAAACTGTAATCTATTAGACAAATATGATTCAAACCACCGCAGCGCAGTGCCTTTAATACCTATGACATGCTCTAATCTCTGTAATAAAATTTTATGGTCAACAGTATCAAAAGCAGCACTGAGGTCCAACAGAACAAGCACAGAGATAAGTCCACTGTCCGAAGCCATAAGAAGATCATTTGTAACCTTCACTAATGCTGTTTCTGTACTATGATGAATTCTAAAACCTGACTGAAACTCTTCAAATAGACCATTCCTCTGCAGGTGATCAGTTAGCTGTTTACAACTACCCTCTCAAGAATCTTTGAGAGAAAAGGAAGGTTGGAAATTGGCCTATAATTAGCTAAGATAGCTGGGTCAAGTGATGGCTTTTTAAGTAATGGTTTAATTACTGCCACCTTAAAGGCCTGTGGTACATAACCAACTAACAAAGATAGATTGATCATATTTAAGATTGAAGCATTAAATAATGGTAGGACTTCCTTGAGCAGCCTGGCAGGAATGGGGTCCAATAAACATGCCGATGGTTTGGACGAAGCAGCCAATGAAAATAACTCAGACAGAACAACCGGAGAGAAAGAGTCTAACCAAATACCGGCATCACTGAAAGCAGCCAAAGATAACGATACATCTTTGGGATGGTTATGAGTAATTTTTTCTCTAATAGTCAAAATTTTGTTAGCAAAGAAAGTCATGAAGTCATTACTAGTTAAAGTTAATGGAATACTCAGCTCAATAGAGCTCTGACTCTTTGTCAGATTAGCTACAGTGCTGAAAAGAAACCTGAGGTTATTCTTATTTTCTTCAATTAGTGATGAGTAGAAAGATGTCCTAGCTTTACGGAGGGCTTTTTTATAGAGCAACAAACTCTTTTTCCAGGCTAAGTGAAGATCTTCTAAATTAGTGAGACGCCATTTCCTCTCCAACTTACGGGTTATCTGCTTTAAGCTACGAGTTTGTGAGTTATACCACGGAGTCAGACACTTCTGATTTAAAGCTCTCTTTTTCAGAGGAGCTACAGCATCCAAAGTTGTCTTCAAAGAGGATGTAAAACTATTGACGAGATACTCTAACTCCCTTACAGAGTTTAGGTAGCTGCTCTGCTCTGTGTTGGTATATGACATTAGAGAACATAACGAAGGAATCATATCCTTAAACCTAGTTACAGCGCTTTCTGAAAGACTTCTAGTGTAATAAAACTTATTCCCCACTGCAGGGTAGTCCATCAGGGTAAATGTAAATGTTATTAAAAAATGATCAGACAGAAGGGAGTTTTCAGGGAATACTGTTAAGTCTTCTATTTCCATACCATAAGTCAGAACAAGATCTAAGATATGATTAAAGTGGTGGGTGGACTCATTTACTTTTTGAGCAAAGCCAATAGAGTCTAATAATAGATTAAATGCAGTGTTGAGGCTGTCATTCTCAGCATCTGTGTGGATATTAAAATCGCCCACTATAATTATCTTATCTGAGCTAAGCACTAAGTCAGACAAAAGGTCTGAAAATTCACAGAGAAACTCACAGTAACGACCAGGTGGACGATAGATAATAACAAATAAAACTGGTTTTTGGGACTTCCAATTTGGATGGACAAGACTAAGAGACAAGCTTTCAAATGAATTAAAGCTCTGTCTAGGTTTTTGATTAATTAATAAGCTGGAATGGAAGATTGCTGCTAATCCTCCGCCCCGGCCCGTGCTACGAGCATTCTGACAGTTAGTGTGACTCGGGGGTGTTGACTCATTTAAACTAACATATTCATCCTGCTGTAACCAGGTTTCTGTAAGGCAGAATAAATCAATACGTTGATCAATTATTATATCATTTACCAACAGGGACTTAGAAGAGAGAGACCTAATGTTTAATAGACCACATTTAACTGTTTTAGTCTGTGGTGCAATTGAAGGTGCTATATTATTTTTTCTTTTTGAATTTTTATGCTTAAATAGATTTTTGCTGGTTATTGGTGGTCTGGGAGCAGGCACCGTCTCTACGGGGATGGGGCAACGAGGGGATGGCAGGGGGAGAGAAGCTGCAGAGAGGTGTATAAGACCACAGCTCTGCCTCCTGGTCCCAACGCTGGACAGTCACAGTTTGGAGGATCCAAGAAAATTGGCCAGATTTCTAGAAATGAGAGCTGCTCCATCTAAAGTGGGATGGATGCCGTCTCTCCTAACAAAACCAGGTTTTCCCCAGAAGCTTTGCCAATTATCAATGAAGCCCACCTCATTTTTTGGACACCACTCAGACAGCCAGCAATTCAAGGAGAACATGCGGCTAAACATGTCACTCCCGGTCTGATTGGGGAGGGGCCCAGAGAAAACAACAGAGTCCGACATTGTTTTTGCAAAGTTACACACCAATTTAATGTTAATTTTAGTGACCTCCGATTGGCGTAACCGAGTGTCATTACTGCCGATGTGAATTACAATCTTACCAAATTTACGCTTAGCCTTAGCCAGCAATTTCAAATGTCCTTCGATGTCGCCTGCTCTGGCCCCCGGAAGACAATTGACAATGGTTGCTGGTGTCGCTAACTTCACATTTCTCAAAACAGAGTCGCCAATAACCAGAGTTTGATCCTCGGCGAGTGTATCGTCGAGTGGGGAAAAACGGTTAGAGATGTGAACGGGTTGACGGTGTACACGGGGCTTCTGTTTAGGGCTACGCTTCCTCCTCACAGTCACCCAGTCAGCCTGCTTTCCCGACTGCCCGGGATCTGCCAGGGGGGAACTAGCGGCGGCTAAGCTACCTTGGTCAGCACCGACTACAGGGGCCTGGCTAGCTGTAGAATTTTCCACGGTGCGGAGCCGAGTCTCCAATTCGCCCAGCCTGGCCTCCAAAGCTACGAATAAGCTGCACTTATTACAAGTACCGTTACTGCTAAAGGAGGCCGAGGAATAACTAAACATTTCACACCCAGAGCAGAAAAGTGCGGGTGAGACAGTAGAAGCCGCCATGC
Source organism: Thalassophryne amazonica (assembly GCF_902500255.1). NCBI lineage: Eukaryota > Metazoa > Chordata > Actinopteri > Batrachoidiformes > Batrachoididae > Thalassophryne > Thalassophryne amazonica. Next base: position 52,527,536 of record NC_047122.1, read on the forward strand.
TAAATCGGCTAAGAGCTAGTAGCTACGCAACCTAGCGGATTCCTAAAAACACGCAAAGTGAATAATGTGTAAATAATTTAAAGGTGATTCAGCAGAAGGAGTGCCCCAATCAAGGCACCAAACAGGCCATGAAGCAGCACAGGCAACGCACGACAACGGTGCTAAAATAAAATAAAAATCAACACGCTGTGGAGCAGCACAGATAACGCACGACAACAGTGCTAAAAGAGAAAAAAAAATAAATAAATAAAATTAAAAAAATAAAAACGAAAGCGTTAGCAAGCTAGTTAGCTTGCCAACGCTGATGAAAGTTAGCTGATAAAAGTGCTCCGTCGCGATGTTTCGACCGTTAGAGGTCTTCCTTAGGCGTTGGAGCACAGTAAAAAAGTAAAAAAAAAAAAAAGTAAAAAGGTAAAAAAGTAAAAAAGTCTTGAAAAAGACTGTTAATTCAAGTCCAAAGCAGCAGGTAGCAGTCTCTGTGTAAACAGTCCCAACAGAGAGCCAAAATTCTGATCAAAAGCAAAGCATAGACACGGAAAATAGCAATAATAACAATAAAATAGATAAGATAAAATAATACATAAATAGATAAAACCATGATAAAAAAAATAAATTTCAATAAAAATAAAATAAAATAAGACACAAGGGAAGAGAAACCAATATGGGTGAAATATGCTCTCTCCTTCTAGTCCCTGTCAGTACTCTAGCTGCAGCATTTTGAATTAACTGAAAGCTTTTCAGGGAACTTTTAGGACAACCTGATAATAATGAATTACAATAGTCCAGCCTAGAGGAAATAAATGCATGAATTTGTTTTTCAGCATCACTCTGAGAGAAAACCTTTCTAATTTTAGAGATATTGCGTAAATGCAAAAAAGCAGTCCTACATATTTGTTTAATATGCACATTGAATGACATATCCTGATCAAAAATGACTCCAGGATTTCTCACAGTATTACTAGAGGTCAGGGTAATGCCATCCAGAGTAAGGATCTGGTTAGACACCATGTTTCTAAGATTTGTGGGGCCAAGTACAATAACTTCAGTTTTATCTGAGTTTAAAAGCAGGAAATTAGAGGTCATCCATGTCTTTATGTCTGCAAGACAATCCTGCAGTTTAGCTAATTGGTGTGTGTCCTCTGGCTTCATGGATAGATAAAGCTGGGTATCATCTGCGTAACAATGAAAATTTAAGCAATGCTGTCTAATAATACTGCCTAAGGGAAGCATGTATAAAGTGAATAAAATTGGTCCTAGCACAGAACCTTGTGGAACTCCATAATTAACCTTAGTCTGTGAAGAAGATTCCCCATTTACATTAACAAATTGTAATCTATTAGATAAATATGATTCAAACCACTGCAGCGCAGTGCCTTTAATACCTATGGCATGCTCTAATCTCTGTAATAAAATTTTATGGTCAACAGTATCAAAAGCAGCACTGAGGTCTAATAGAACAAGCACAGAGATGAGTCCACTGTCTGAGGCCATAAGAATATAATTTGTAACCTTCACTAATGCTGTTTCTGTACTATGATGAATTCTAAAACCTGACTGAAACTCTTCAAATAGACCATTCCTCTGCAGATGATCAGTTAGCTGTTTTACAACTACCCTTTCAAGAATTTTTGAGAGAAAAGGAAGGTTGGAGATTGGCCTATAATTAGCTAACATAGCTGGGTCAAGTGATGGCTTTTTAAGTAATGGTTTAATTACTGCCACCTTAAAAGCCTGTGGTACATAGCCAACTAATAAAGATAGATTGATCAAATTTAAGATCGAAGCATTAATTAATGGTAGGGCTTCCTTGAGGAGCCTGGTAGGAATGGGGTCTAATATACATGTTGATGGTTTGGAGGAAGTAACTAATGAAAATAACTCAGACAGAACAATCGGAGAGAAAGAGTCTAACCAAATACCGGCATCACTGAAAGCAGCCAAAGAGAACGATATGTCTTTGGGATGGTTATGAGTAATTTTTTCTCTAATAGTTAAAATTTTATTAGCAAAGAAAGTCATGAAGTCCTTACTAGTTAAAGTTAAAGGAATACTCGGCTCAATAGAGCTCTGACTCTTTGTCAGCCTGGCTACAGTGCTGAAAAGAAACCTGGGGTTGTTCTTATTTTCTTCAATTAGTGATGAGTAGTAAGATGTCCTAGCTTTACGGAGGGCTTTTTTATAGAGCAACAGACTCTTTTTCCAGGCTAAGTGAAGATCTTCTAAATTAGTGAGATGCCATTTCCTCTCCAACTTACGGGTTATCTGCTTTAAGCTGCGAGTTTGTGAGTTATACCACGGAGTCAGGCACTTCTGATTTAAGGCTCTCTTTTTCAGAGGAGCTACAGCATCCAAAGTTGTCCTCAAAGAGGATATAAAACTATTGATGAGATAATCTATCTCACTCACAGAGTTTAGGTAGCTACTCTGCCCTGTGTTGGTATATGGCATTGGAGAACATAAAGAAGGAATCATGTCCTTACATATATATATATATATATATATATATATATATATATATATATATATATATATATATATATATATATATACGAGGTCTGTCAATAAAGTAACGGTCCTTTTTATTTTTTTCAAAAACTATATGGATTTCATTCATATGTTTTTACGTCAGACATGCTTGAACCCTCGTGCGCATGCGTGAGTTTTTCCACGCCTGTCGGTGACGTCATTCGCCTGTGAACACTCCTTGTGGGAGGAGTCGTCCAGCCCCTCGTCGGAATTCCTTTGTCTGAGAAGTTACTGAGAGACTGGCGCGTTGTTTGATCAAAGTTTTTTCTAAACCTGTGAGACACATCGAAGTGGACACGGTTCGAAAAATTAAGCTGGTTTTCAGTGAAAATTTTAACGGCTGATGAGAGATTTTGAGGTGATTCTGTCACTTTAAGGACTTCCCACGGTGCGAGACGTCGCTCAGCGCTCTCAGCCACCGTCGTCAGCCTGTTCAAGCTGAAAACCTCCACATTTCAGGCTCTATTGATCCAGGACGTCGTGAGAGAACAGAGAAGTTTCAGAAGAAGTCGGTTTCAGCATTTTATCCGGATATTCCACTGTTAAAGGAGATTTTTTTAATGAAAGACGTGCGGACGGGTCCGCGCGTCTTGACGCAGCCGACGCGGTGCGGCGGCACAGGAAAAACACCTCCGAGTTGATAACCATTTGTAAAATCCAGGCGGCTTTTGATGGCTTTCAGTGGAGTGAGTATATGAGAAATTGTTTAACAGGCAGGACATGTTCCAACTTGTCCTTAAGGCTTTCAACAGAGGTGTTTTTCCTGTGGCGGAGCGTCGCGGCGGCTGCGTCCCGACGCGCGGACCTGTCCGCACGTCTTTCATTAAAAAAATCTCCTTTAACAGTGGAATATCCGGATAAAATGCTGAAACCGACTTCTTCTGAAACTTCTCTGTTCTCTCACGACGTCCTGGATCAATAGAGCCTGAAATGTGGAGGTTTTCAGCTTGAACAGGCTGACGACGGCGGCTGAGAGTGCTGAGCAACGTCTCGCACCGTGGGAAGTCCTTAAAGCGACAGAATCACCTCAAAATCTCTCATCAGCCGTTAACATTTTCACTGAAAACCAGCTTAATTTTTTGAACCGTGTCCACTTCGATGTGTCTCACAGGTTTAGAAAAAATTTTGATCAAACAACGCACCAGTCTCTCAGCAACTTCTCAGACAAAGGAATTCCGACGAGGGGCTGGACGACTCCTCCCACAAGGAGTGCTCACAGGCGAATGACGTCACCGACAGGCGTGGAAAAACTCACGCATGCGCACGAGGGTTCAAGCATGTCTGATGTAAAAACATATGAATGAAATCCATATAGTTTTTGAAAAAAATAAAAAGGACCGTTACTTTATTGACAGCCCTCGTATATATATGTATATATATATATATATATATATGTCCAAAGATCCCCCAGGTGGTTCCCCATGAGCATACATACACTGAAACCCCATTAGTGCAGCAGATTCAATTTCAATTTATTTTCCTTTATATAGCACCAAATCACAACAGAGTTGCCTCAAAGCACTTCACACAGGTAAGGTCTAACCTTACCAACCCCCAGAGCAACAGTGGTAAGGAAAAACTCCCTCTGAGGAAGAAACCTCAAGCAGACCAGACTCAAAGGGGTGACCCTCTGCTTGGGCCATGCTACAGACATAAATTACAGAACAATTCACAGAACAATTCACGGACGAATATACAAGAAATGCTATTGGCACACAGGACAGGAGGATCGCCAACAAGAACATAACTCCCATCTCTGGATTGAGCTGCAACTTAAATAGAGAGAAAAAACAGAATCAGGCATCAGAAAGACAAAAAATACAGTATAATTTGCCAGCATTAAACAACAAGAAAAACAGAGAAATACTAAGGTGATCGCCGGCCACTAGCCCTAAACTTCACTAAAAGACCCAGAATTTAGGTAAAGTTGAGGCCGCAGCCCGCTCCAATTACTAATAAATGAATTAAAAGAGTAAAAAGCATAAAACAAAACTGTACCAGTATGCTAGCCATATGAAAGGGAAAATAAGTGCGTCTTAAGTCTGGACTTGAAAATCTCCACAGAATCTGACTGTTTTATTGATGCAGGGAGATCATTCCACAGAACAGGGGCACGATAAGAGAAAGCTCTGTAACCCGCAGACTTCTTATTCACCTTAGGGACACAAAGTAGTCCTGCACCCTAAGAACGTAAAGCCCGGGCCGGTACGTAAGGTTTCATTAGGTCAGCTATGTAGGGAGGTGCCCTAAAATTTCATCGAGCAGATAAAGAGAATATTTAGAGCGGAATCCTGCAAATGGTGATACAAGCATCAAATTTGGCACAAATACTCCTTAGACATTCCTCTTTTGAGAAACTGGCCAGTTGGCCAGGTAGGGGTCAATTGAAGAATTACACAGGGGTCAAAATTAAAAGATGCTATAATCATATTGAAACCTATATTATTTGCCTGATCATAACGATTCCAAAAAGGTATAGTTTGGACTATCTGTCACTGAATTCTATGGAGTTATGGGATAAAAACAGCAAGAATGGCGACAAAAGTCAGTTTCAGTTTGTACAGGGATCAAAAGTTAAAGTTGCTCCAATTTTGGTAAAACATAATGCAAATTATGAGTTGAGTTAACAGGGTTTTAAAAAGGAATAGTTTGGACCATCTGTCATGCTTAGTTATCACGTTATGGGGTAACACATGTCACATGTCATAGAATCCAATTGATGTTGACCTTGTTTGACCTTTACTTTAGAGATCAAGCATTCAACACAGTCAAAACTATTCAATTTATTAATCCCATAAGCTCAACCAATAATTTGCACCAGTTTTACCAAAATTGGAGCAACTTTAACTTTTGACCCCTGTACAAACTGAAATTGACCTTTGTCATCATTCTTGCTGTTTTTACCCCATAACTCCATAACATTCAGTCACAGATAGTCCAAACTATACCTTTTTGGAATCATTATGATCAGGTAAATAATGTGGAATATTTTTCAATATGATTGGAGCATCTTTTAATTTTGACCCCTGTGTAATTCTTCAATTGACCCCTACCTGGCTGCCTACTGAAAATTCAAGTGGCCATTCAGTTTTTTTCAAAAGAGTAATGTCTAAGGAGTATTTGTGCCAAATTTGGTGCTTGTATCACCATTTGGAGGATTGTTTCAGTTATCTGCTGCACTACATCCCCAAAACCAGTCAGGGCCCAAAAACCAAATCACCACCTCGTATAACAGACCAGGGGTGTGTGGCACCTCCGAGCACCACCGTTCATCCCGGTGTCGAGGTCCCTGCACCGAGCTAATGGTTTTCGCCAGGCATGCAGTGATTCCAGGTGCAAGCCAGCCACCGCGGTCTACGACATCCCAGCACCGCCTGTTTTGTGCTTTTCTGATGAACATTCAGGCAGAATTTTCCAATGCTGTATGTATCCTTTAGTAGATTGAAGTGTGTTGCTGAAGTGGCTCCCAGAAGAAGACAGAACCTGGCCACTGTGCACGAACTGCTTTTGCATCATAGAAAACTTATGACTATTATTTACTCCCCCCCAACCCCATTACATGACTGATTACTCATTATGCTGCTTTACAAATGTTTTAAAATCTCATTAATTCCTTTCCATCATGCACACAGAGCACACTGACTTGACTGTGTGTGATTTTTACTATGTGAGCGCAAACTCCGTTAATGTGTGTAAATGTGTGTGTGCACGGCTGCATGTGTTTAAACACAACACAAACCAACCGTTACTGTTGATTTAACACAGCTGTACAGCATCTCTCTCTCTCTTTCTGTTATCACAGGGCTTTGTGAATAAGCAAAATCCATTTTCCATGATTCCGTCTGCATCCTCTGCCTCCAATCTGCAGGAGGGTTCACAGCAGAGCCTCTGCAGCTTTGTCAGTTTTTTCTAAAGCAAGCGAAAGATGACACACACACACACATGCAAAACGCCAGTCAGGTGCTTTATTGCTGAATTTTTATGTTTGTTTGTTAGAAAGAAACAAGACACTATTTATTCTGAGCGAAATTTGTAAAATGTTATACAATTGATATTTACCAATAAAATGGAACCATACGTATGAATATTTGCAGAAACCTTATCTTCTCCAAAGATATATGAGCCCGTGCATGGCATTTTTTGACCACGTCATCCTGAGATAAATTGAAATAAAAGAGGCTTTGTCAGTCTATCTTTATTTCTGCAGAGAAATTATTGAGCACCTCACTTCCAATTAAGGCCATTTGTGCTTGGATAATTAAATGTTTTCATGCACACTAATTTATATCCAATCATCTGTTCTTGCCTCCTGATTTGTGGTGTTAAATATGCCAGTCATGTTTGTCCTGCTTTCTAATGTGGCACAGGAAGCAGAGTAATTATAATGTCACCAGCCAACAACGTACAGTAAATTACCTTTTGCCACCTAAACAGTGTTGCTATGGAGAACCAGTTTAGTTAAGATGTAAATGGGTCAAACCTTTGCCATGCAAATAAATAGTTTTTTTTCCCCCCTCTTGCATTTGTTCTGCACTTAATTCCAGTATTTAACAAGCTCATCTGGATAATGGATGACGAAGGTGATTTATGAATTTGGCTTTATGTTGGAGCAGTCTGATGACACGGTTGTCATAGATACGTGTCGATCGTGGTCTCTTCGGCTTGCTTCTTCTTCTTCTTCAGCACCCACCTGCAGAGACCCAGGTGCTTCCTCTCTGTGCCTCAGGCATAGCACTTCTTTCTTTCTGTCATGACCACCTGTTTGGCTCGCACCTGCACACGCGGAGAAATGCACGCTTCCCGCAGATGTGTGCCAGTGTCATGACAAAGGTTACAGTGGCGGATCTAGAGGAGGGTATTGAGGTTGAAGGGGAAGCACCCCCCTCCCTCCAACTGCTGACCAAAGGTGTGATCAAATATGAGGTCTTTCATAAACAAAGGCTGATTGGTGAACACTGCTGCATCCAAAACAAGAGCTAGCAAAGATTTTTGACATCCAATCCGGATCCGGATCACCTCCAAAATTTAATGGAGTCTTCCATGACCTAATATCTATCTTTGGTGAAAATTTAGTCCAAATCCATGCAGTAGTTTTGACATAATCCTGCTAACAGTAATCTTTCAAAGCCTCTATAAAGTGAAACGTGATCCAGAATCCGGATCCAGATCTGGATCACCTCCAAAATTTACTGCAGTCTTCCATGACCTGATATCTATCTGTGGTGAAAATTTTGTCAAAATCCTTGCAGTAGTTTTGACATAATCCTGCTAACAGTAATCCTTCAAAGCCTCTATAAAATGAAACTTGATCCAGAATCCTGATCCAGATCTGGATCACCTCCAAAATTTACTGTAGTCTTCCATGCCCTGATATCTATCTGTGGTGAAAATCTTGTCAAAATCCTTGCAGTAGTTTTGACATAATCCTGCTAACAGTAATCCTTCAAAGCCTCTATAAAGTGAAACTTGATCCAGAATCCGGATCCAGATCTGGATCACCTCCAAAATTTAATGGAGTCTTCCACGATCCAATATCTATCTGTGGGGAAAATTCTGTCAAAATCCGTGCAGTAGTTTTTACGTAATCCTGCTAACAGACAGACAGTGGGAGTTTTTCCTTACCACTGTCGCCTGTATGCTTTCTCTAGGGGTTGGTAAGGTTAGACCTTACTTGTGTGAACCACCTTGAGGCAGCTTTGTTGTGATTTGGCGCTATATAAATGAAATAGACTGAAATTGAAAAATTGACAATCAAATAAATAAACGGTGATAATTTTATTACATCCTGGACGGACGTAATTAGATTTCCAGTGTTTAAAACTAAAATTGTGCATTAAAATGATAACTTAGCTTTCAAGATTGCCTTGGAATACAGGAAAAAGGCTAAAGATTTTTCCATTTGTCCAGTGGGGGGTGGGGGGAGCACCCTTTACCTGAAGCTAGATCCACCCCTGGCTATCTTGATTTGCTAGCCAGCGCAGCCACACCCACGTGCATACTAATAGAGAGTGACTTCCTTGTGGTTGTGCCATGTGAGTGGGTGTGAATCCTCATTTAGATTAATTTTGTTTCTCAAAGACATCGGAAAGTAGGACACAGCGGTGAATGCATCGCTGGTTCCACTTTCCATTCACTGCTGGGATTAAATCAGATCTCATCACTGCTGATCTGCCGTGAGGAATGGGATTAATCAAACTTAATTAAAACCTGAACACAAAAAGCTGTCTGTTTTGGTTTTATTTTGGTCACACGTTGAGCGGGAGGCTTTCCAGCTGTAAAAGAACATCAATCATATAAACGTCAAATATGAAAATTGACCACTTCTTGGAATATGTATCAATAAAAGCAAGTTTCATACTTTTGTTTGAATTTTTCTGATAACAGATCTAAGTGTGAACATGCGGTTTTGTCGTGTAGCTCGCAAAGAAACAGAATGTGATACAAGAGTACTGTAGATTAAATCTCCGCCCCACAGACCCTTCCTGTATGACATCATAAAGTGAGAGCACACATCACAAGTCAGCAGAATTTGCACTGTTTGAAGTTTGTGTGATTTCACTTGATTGAACAATTTCTGTGCATTTGTGGGTTGCAGAAATAGAAGAGACAGACAGAAAATTGCTTCTTTTTTCCAGACAGATGTTATAAATCAAGGAAAACAGAAAAAGAAAAAAAGAAAGAAAACTCCTGGCTGACCAGGAGCTGAATTTATCATGTATTAAGATGTGTTCTACTAACTTCATAGCAGGTTTAGTTACTGGTTACTAAACCAGCTACAGTGCTGTAAAAAATTAAATAAAATGAGCTTTGACACATTTAAATTATTGTATGACATCAAATTGAAAAAAAAAGGAAAAGCTTTCTGGTTTCCTTATATTCAAATTTTGACAGTTATGCTGCTTAAACTTACAGTAAAAACAAATCTTGGCAACATGATACAAACTGAATAAAATATCAAAGCCAAAATAATGGTGTATGTCCCACAGTTAATACAACACAACTAAATCATCACTTCTTTTTTTTTTTTACAAGCAGTTTTCTTTCAACGAGTCAGACGAGACGATATATGAACAGTTCTGAGTTAGTGAAAATGTCTTGGACTTCATTTACATCCATCATTAAAAAATACAAACAGTGGCGTTATATGCTAAATTTGTCTAGAATATAGGCAATTCTCAAAAACTGAGCAGGCAAGAAGGAGACTAGTGAGGGAAGCCATCAAGGCCACACCCGTGACACCTCTGAAGGTTCTGTGGTGTGTGTGGCTGTGACTGGACAAACACAGCATCATACAGATCATTATAGATTCATGATGGAGTGGATCATAAAGGGATTTATACATACAGGAAAACCAGTCAAATCTAGAGTTGAGTCTCCAGTGTGTCTTTTGGTAAACTGTAACTAAAATTTCAGATCTTCTCGAGAAAATCCTTCTCAGTTCCAGTTCACCATGTAGCTATATAAATAGCAATCCAAAGTTACACTGTGGCCCATCACTCCAATCCCCCACCAAAAACAGGCCATAACATCTTCAGAGTTGTCCTGGATGTCTTGGTGGCTTCCCTCACAAATGCCCTTCTTGCATGGTCACTCAGTTTTTGAGAACTAACTGCTCTAGTCGGATTTAGCACGGTGCCATCCTAATGATTTATGTAAATCAAATCCAGGACATATTCAAAGATATGACTTCGAAAATTTCTGACATGAACTAAATTCATAAATAAATAGAAAACTGACTGTGAAAATGTTATCATTGTGTTGTACTAATGCAGCACATACTTTAAGCACACCATTGTTTTGGCTTTGATCATTTTAGTTGTGTCCTGTTGTGGAGATTTGCATTCAGTGTGAAATGTTAATACAAAGAAGCCTCAATTAATTTAGCAAAATTTGTTCATAATGAAGTTAAATTATGTAAAAGCGAGTGACACATCAAACGTAATATTCCATAAATAATGCTGCAGGTTAGACAGGGTTACTACCAAGGAATTGTCGTGGTCCTTCTTTTGGTCGTCTCGGGATGTCCTCTTTTAGATAACACAAACTAATTGCAAGTGATTTGCTAGAAAAGGACACAACACTTTGGAATAATTCAGCCTTAAGCAAGATAAAATGCACAGAGTTTTTAAGTTTATTTAAGCCTTCGACACAGAGCTTATACAAACTGAGTCCTCTAGAGAGACTGAATATGTGACAACCGCGCTCATCTATTTATTGGAGACCCGCGGGCATCGCTCCTCCTTCGACTTTTTTATTTATTTCATTCCCAAGACATGGTTTTCTATTGGAAGCCTCCTCTAGTGAACCCTAAGCAGGTGTTAGGCCATTATTTCAATGTGACAAACGCTCCCATTAAAATGTGAAGGATTTACAACTGATTTTTTAAAAAGACCTTCGGCTACAGGTGCAGCTGGCCTGAGGCCCCCTGCACGTGGCCTGCGGGCTCACGGCCACAGGTGCAGCTGGCCTGAGGCCCCCTGCACGTGGCCTGCGGGAAAGCACCTAAAAGGCCTTGGAAAGCCCCTGACAGACCGAATGACTAATAGAGCCCTTTTTTTTGGGTTGAACACCTGCTAGTTCAGCCAGAGGACATACAGTTCAGATCAGGACACTTGATAGTTCATCACAGTTCAAATAAGGACCTAAAAATTCTTCTACAGTCCCTCCTCTGGGACTCGAAAGAGTCCCATTACATCAACTATACTCTTGGGTTGTTTACTGACAAGACATCTTCATTTGTGCATTGCAATAATAAAAAAAGAAAAACACATCACTCGACTTACTGATAACTCTGGTGCGGATATGAATATAAGTGATACTTCACACGGTAAATATATTTAAGTGTAAGTGCAGGTGAACCTACATACTAAGGCACAAGGTGATCAATTAGCTGGATTATATCAACGCAAGGTGACATTCAAACATTGAGTTTTGGTGTAATTCAAGGCACTTAAAATGGCCACATAAAACAAGTTACATCAACCTCTTAATCATGGCAAAGTAAAGGCCTTACATTGACATTAGTGCAACCAATCATCTTCTGGCGTCTATTGTCTCACTCAACCAGAGGCTCCAACCCATTATACTTGGTTCTACATATTATTTTGTTAAAGCGTCACACATTTATTTTTTTAAATGCATCAAATAACCCCTACGTTACCACTATTTAGTCAATCAATCAAGAAACTATTCTAAGGTTGCGCAGCTATATCTAGTTAAATGATAACCACAATAAATGGTTTCCCTTCATGTCCGTCCTTAAGTCATTTGCCTTAGTCAATCATATAATGGTTTTCATTATAGGCCATTTCTCAACATTCTTCACTTTGTTTTTCTTCTTTTTCAGCTTGTTTTCTAATGCCCTTTTTGGCCAGATGCCAAATTTAGGCGATGCATGTCTCTTGAGGCATGCTATAATTTAAGAAAAAGGGGTCCCTATGGTGCATTTTTACTACTAAATCTACAAACACGCCATGTAAGGGTCCCCTTTTTATAACTTTGCAATGTGATATCTATGTGTATGCATTTAGCTTTATCTGTGTTACGCAGATGATGGTAAGGACAGACATTTACCCGACCTTCGTTACTAACATATATCCTTCTTTGTTTTTATTTACACTCGGATTTCTGGAACCAGTCCGCAATTCAAACTCAAGAACGAAGATCATAGTCCGTGTTCAGTGCCATTACGTCAGTCCGTGCTCCTCAGCATTTACTCAGCGTCTGAAGTTTTGGGAGAAGTTGGGGAATATGGGGAGGTTGGCCTTTCAGGGGTAGTGGGGGAAGGATCAGGAATTCTGGCTTTCAGACAGTCGCGCAGTTCTCTGATGGATCTTTCCAGCTCCTTGTGCTGCTTGGCCAGGTTGTACAGGGCCCCCAGAGAATTCTTGCCCACATTCAGGGTGGTGGTGGCTAGCCCTAGGTGTTCCCTCTCCATATGCTCCATCATGCTGGCTAGCATGTCCATACTAGACTGAAGACCACACAGTTGAGTATGGAGGCCCTCCTGAGCACAAGAGATGTTGGCATTGTCACGGTGTATCCTTAACAGGTATGCAGCTGTCTGACTCAGTTGTGGCATGATTTCCTCAAATAGTCATGGGGAATGTGATTTGTGAGGGGCAGGAGCTGCTCCAAGGTTTTTGGAGCAGACTCTTGTGGAAGACAAAGCTCTCGAACCAAGATTGCCATGTCCTGTGGGGTGACCATGACCAGATTAAGGTTGTGCAGTCCAGGGGACAGGAAGTACAAGGGGGAAAGCATTTCGTGTGTGGGGGGAGTATTGTTGATGTCTCTCGGGCAAGTGGTTGGGACACTCTGGGCATTTAGCAGCCTGTACAAAGCTCCCCTCTGTCCTGGTGGGTGAGTTCGGCTAAGGTCCACCCCTGCTGATCCTCCTCCAGAGGCACTGGGCTGATCAGAATATCTCTCCTGCCTTGGGGGTGGAAAGCTGGGGACAGGTCCTAGCAGTGAATTGGGTCTAGGATGCACTCGGGCAGTTGCTGCATATGGCCGACCTTGGCTGCCTCCCCTGGAGGGTATCGTTGCCACTGGCACATGTGACTGTCTCCATGGCATCTGCGGAAGGGGTGTGTTCCTGAGTCCAAAGGGTCCTTCAGGTGATGGTGGAGTCCTTGGGCCGACTCTTGCTGCAGGCAGATTCTGTGAAGCCGTCATCGCCAGGTGCTGGAACGATGAAGATCCTTCTGTTGCCAACTGGTTTAGCTGCTGGATGGATGGCGGCTGTGGCGACCAATCATGGCTCGACCATCCCTCCTGTATATCCTCTTCTCCAAACAGTTCTGAGAGTCCAATCAGACTTGATAGAGGCAGCTCAGGCATAGGTCCCTGATCAGGGGAGTCTGGTCTCTCAGCCATACTCCTGTGTCCTAGTAATATACATATACGTTCATTATTACAGCTCCATGTCATTCTTTCAGATATTGTCTATCCTATCCCTCATTTTTGTGGGTGCATGTGTGTGAATGTAAATGTGCGTGCATGTCTTCTTCCTCGTCTACAATATCACCAAGCACGGTCCATCCCAGTCCTCCCTATCTGGGGTATACGCCACAATATTAGGGAGCTGGGGGCTGTCGGGGAGGATAATTGGTATTTCATCCATTTCCATATATTCTGGTTCTCTGTCTGTTTCGTTTGTGCTTTCTTCTAGGGCTCGGATGGCTAACAGTGGGAGCTGTCCTACTGTGGATGAAATCAATTTATTGACCAGAAATTTTATCAAGGGAATACCACAACATATTACCAGCAAGCCCGCCACCCCTGTTAGTGCCAAGACTACACCTATCTGGTATAACCAGTCTTTCCATGATATCCACCCTCTCCTTAGAGTCCCAAACAGTGAAAATAGTGGGCCAATATTCATTCCATTCCCTACAATGTATCCAGAATCGTCAGTTTCATTTCTCCCTCCTATGGAGTTACTTAACAGTTCCTGTTGCATCTCTTCAAGTGTGATTAAGAGCTCTGTCAAATTTCCGTCTTCCCCTGTACGCATGGGAATAGCTGTGCAACATTCGGTGGCTTTGATCATAATACAAACTCCTTGTTCATCAGCCATCATCATCTCGATAGCTAATCTATTTCGCATTGTCATTAGCGAGGTGGCGTGCAGTTGTTCGGTTAAGGCTCCTACAGCTGCCAATGTCCAATTCAAATATCTTTGTTGATTATACCACAAGTAATTAATCCACTGCACCTCCTGGAACCTAGAACGGATTTTTTGGAGTAACCCCGAACAGAGCCAATGCCCATCCCCATTTATCCGCGTCTTCATCTGCTTTAACTCTGCTACTGTCTATGGCTTCTAATTGTCGGGGTATCCCTTCTGGTATCTCGTTTCTTACTGTGATGTTGTAGTCTGTTTTAAACGTCATTATTCCTCTTTTCTTACGAAGTTTCTGTGGCATGGGTTGTATTGCATTTGGCATTTCAATTACTGTTATTGCTCCTGTGAGCATCACAGGAGCACAAAGGCCTTTCCAATTCGGGGACAGCGATGACAGGAGTTTCCTTTTTTGTCCGCATATCCAAAAGATGTCAGCTAAGGGTACCGTTCCCTTAGCTAAATTTGGAGTAGATACCCATGAAGCATGGGTGAGATTCAGTCCAATTACAGACCCCCCTGTGGCCGGTACTATTTGTTCACACTGTATGCCTGCTGCTGGCAGGGTGTGACAGACGGTAATGTTCCATGCTGTTTTGGCCGGTTTGTATTCTTGCTGCTTTTGCATACACTGTATGTGGTGTTTTGACTGGGTCGTCCCTACCTGCCAATCGCTTATGTATTGTGCTACTAAGCCTTTAGCTATACAGAATGGGTGTATCATCCCTTTCTCTATTTTAATCATAGGTGGAACGGTTCCTTCTGTACTTAGAGGCACTGGACAAAGTTTACTGTCGGCAGCATATTTTTCATCACCTACTGCCATTTTCATAACACATTGTGTATAGCATTCTGCTTGGTCTGAGTTATGTTGGGGGCTCCTATAACAGTTGTTGATATCAGGTAGGGGTTTAGCCTGAGGTATCACACCCTTCCGGTGACAGGCTATGCACGGCTTTTCACTGATCTGCCTAGCCGAAAATGTCAACCATTGGTAAAATAAATTGGTCTTCAACCCTTGTGTGCGGGCTAGGTCTGTACTGGGATCCCATCTCCCTAAGTGACTGCTTGTTTCTAGGCTTCTAATTGTCCTCTTTTTCCTTGGTTTGATTTTTACCCATTTTGTGGCTTCATGTTCTGTAACAGTTACGTCTTGCTTGGTTTCCATGCATCCTCCTTTATCACAAATTACCTCTATGTTGAGTGTTCCCTCCTCTTCACATTTGATGCTAATGGCTTCGCCTAATATGTAATCCCCCAGCTTTCCCTGTATTCCTATGTTCTTGTAGGCTTTTGATTTAATGTATACCAAATTATATGTTTTTCCTGTGTTTAGAATGCCTTGTTTAGCTGCTATTGCGGCCATGGCCACGGCACAGTCCGTTGTATGTTTTGGACGTCTATGTTCTCCCATACTAACCACCAGTAGTATTGTCAATCCCTTAAATAATTCCTTAATCATTGTTCTGGTGACTGTTGAGATGTACTACTAGATGTGCTACTGAGTGAGCCGTCGCTAGATGAGCTGTCACTAGGGATGTGTGGTGTATCTGTGCTTTGTCTGGGTTGTACTTCCTGCGGTTCTTCTGTCGGTAAATCTACTGAGTTGCTGTCCGAGTCTGATGTCTCCTGTGGCCTGTCTATCTGTCGGTCTGTATTTCTGTCTGTCTGTTGGCCTGCGTCTCCAGTTGTTTCTGAGTCTGCATCTGAGTCTGTCACTACTCTATCTGGCAGGGATCCACTACTCTCTGAAGCTGTGCGTCGTCTTTGTTCAATCAGTCTCTGTGGGCGCCTTGGCTGGTGTTCGCCTGGCTGCAGGGAGGCGTGGCCTTCCCTTGGTGCTGCTTCTGGCTGCAGGGAGGCGTGGCCGTCCCTCGGTGCTGCTGTAGGGTCTCTGGCGCTGCCAGCAACTCGTATATATTATTTATTTATTTTTTCTTAACAAGCTACTCTTTGAGCGTACAATATTTCATTTACTTCTACGCCTTACCGCGCCTCGCGTGCGTATCCTGTGCTTAATATATTTTTTTTTTCACAAGCTCCTCTCTGAGCATACAATATTTCATTTACTTCTACGCCTTACCGCGCCTCGCGTGCGTATCCTGTGCCTTTCTGCACTTTCTTCTACTTTTTTCACTTACTGAGCTCCTCGTGAGCTTAATGTGCCTTTGCACTGAAAATACTCTCTTTTTCTTTTCTTATAAAAAAAACTCATATTACTGTGTACTTAATTACTTATTCTTCTCCCACGCCCCACAAGCGTGTATTTGGTGCCTTACTGCACTATTTTCTGCTTCATTAATTCTCATGTATTCTGCACTAACTCTTCATTAATTTTTATTTTATTTTATTTTTTTTTTATAGTTTTTCTCTTTTCTTAAAAAATGACGTCCTTTATTGAGCTCTTTTACTTACTGTCAGCTGTGCTACTTTGCACTTTTCTCTTTAAATCTCTTTATCACGTACGGTATTTCTACTGCGCCCCATCAGGCGCTTATCTTGTGCTTCCTCTGAACGTATTCTCTGTTAAACTCTTTTTCTCACTTATTTCACTTCAGTCTCTGTTAAACTCTTTAAATAACCTTGTATTACCTTGTATCTATTTGTCAGTATACTCCCCCCCTACAGCGCATGCTATCAGCCGGCACGTTAGTAACGAATTTCAACACCAATTATTCCCCAAGCATCCAGGTTAGTTCTCCATGCACTCTTTTCCGCACCAGAGTTCATGAACATTCCTGACCTTTCACTCACACAGACATTCTTTTTCCCGGGAACACACACACCTTCTGAGCATTTTATCTACAAGGCCTGATAATTTTCAATCTTATATTTTTTAGTCTATCAATTTTCTTAGTCCAGGTTCTTTTGGGTAAGAGGCAATTAAAAATATCACCTGTCAACTTGGGCGGAAATCCCGACTCACTCCTCCAGATCGTGCAGAAGTTATAAAAAGTTTCTGCTTACCTTTTAGTCGTGATCACTGTTATTTACGGTCTGGAGGGATGAGCTGGACCGTCCCAGGCTGCCGGAATGCCCCTGGACCCTCCTGGCTGGCTCGCCAAGTTCTGTCGTGGTCCTTCTTTTGGTCGTCTCGGGATGTCCTCTTTTAGATAACACAAACTAATTGCAAGTGATTTGCTAGAAAAGGACACAACACTTTGGAATATTCAGCCTTAAGCAAGATAAAATGCACAGAGTTTTTAAGTTTATTTAAGCCTTCGACACAGAGCTTATACAAACTGAGTCCTCTAGAGAGACTGAATATGTGACAACCGCACTCATCTATTTATTGGAGACCCGCGGGCATCGCTCCTCCTTCGACTTTTTTATTTATTTCATTCCCAAGACATGGTTTTCTATTGGAAGCATCCTCTAGTGAACCCTAAGCAGGTGTTAGGCCATTATTTCAATGTGACAAACGCTCCCATTAAAACGTGAAGGATTTACAACTGATTTTTTTAAAAGACCTTCGGCCAAAGGTGCAGCTGGCCTGAGGCCCCCTGTACGTGGCCTGCGGGCTCACGGCCACAGGTGCAGCTGGCCTGAGGCCCCCTGCACGTGGCCTGCGGGAAAGCACCTAAAAGGCCTTGGAAAGCCCCTGACAGACCGAATGACTAATAGAGCCCTTTTTTGGGGGTTGAACACCTGCTAGTTCAGCCAGAGGACATACAGTTCAGATCAGGACACTTGATAGTTCATCACAGTTCAAATAAGGACCTAAAAATTCTTCTACAGAATACACCACATTTCTGTGTAATTCACATCACTAATGGATATTATGTATATGGTGTGATATTATGGAGAAGGGTCTAAACCTAAATGATTTGCTTTCTAATAAACCCATTAGTTGACCACTGCAGATGTTTTAGTCATCATGATCCTTGATGCAGAGATCTTGACTGGTGGTCGTCATTTTTTCTTTATCTGAAAAAGATAAAAACATGGATTATTGTGTTTTGTTGCAAATGAAAAGTGTTTTGTTTCCTGCAGATAATCAAAAATAATCTGTCCATGTTGTGGATTAAATGTAACCAGTTTGAACTACCAACACTAAAAGATCTTGAGGATAAAAGTAAAAAATATGCATTTGATAGAATTTGTTGATTATGACTAATTATTGCTGAAACTATAATTGTTTAAAATTAACTCCAAGACTTTGTGTGCATGTTCCATATCATGGACACTCAAAAATCTCATTTGCTTCCCCACAAATGAAACTAAGAACAATATCATATCACACCTGAACTCAAGTGAACTCTGGTGACTCTCTCACTACTCCAACTAGAAGTAATGAATCTTTTCTGGGTGAAGCGCAAAATGTCTTCAAGAAACTAAACAAGTCCAGTTGACCTGACTGGATACCATGACTTGGATTACTGAGAATCTCCACAGACATGTAGGGGTGCAGATACGCACTGGAGATAGAGGGAATGAAAGTCTCAAAGAGCAAGATGGACTACATGTTAGAGATGGGCGGATCAATCCTAATATCGATAATATCGATACCAACGCTGGTATTGATATTGAACGATCCTCGTGTAAAAACATACTCAAGCTTTTTTTCTCTCTCGCACGCACTGACTGCTGCGCACGCAGATTCATCAGTCTACTCTCTGTCTGTAAGAGCAGCGCTGCGCTGTGTCACACAACACAGAGCAGCGTACCCTTGTATTGTGGTTTGTCAGCCCTCTACCTCAGGAGATTTTATTTTAAGTTGTGTTGAGTGATATTTGTTAAGCAAAAATGTTGATTATAATAATAAAGTATTTTGTTGTCACGTACAATGTTTGGTGAAATTCTATCCTAGGTTTTTTAGATCGATATCTGAGATACTGGGCCTGTATTTACTTGGTATCGGATCATTACCAAAATTCCCAGTATCGCCCACCTCTACTACATGTGTGTAAATGAGAGGGTGGATGGCAGAAATGTGTGGGTGCAAGAAGTAGAGATGTGAAGGTGGATCAGGTCGGCTGTTTAATGTAATGGCGAATGTAGTAGAAAGATGAAGAAGTGAAGAATGGCAGGAGTGATTACTAATAGAAAGGTATCTGCAAGAGTGAAAGGGAAAGTTTACAAAATGGTAGTGAGACAATTTGTAGTGCTGGATTTGGCATTAGGAATTATCCAGCCACTGCACCCAGCTGTATTTGGTTGTTCAGTTGGTGTCTACACGATCACTTCACTCATCTTGCTATGATGCATTTAAATAGAATAATCTATCGTATGGTTTTAAATGTCTGCACATTAGAGCTGTTTGACACTTTGGTCCTGAACACATCACTGCTCTGCAGATGTGTTTGTTCAGCACTGAAGCTGCATTGCTCATTGCTGCCCTCTAATGGCAAGATGGGAAATTTATTACCTCCACCAATAAAGTTTGTCTGTGAACAGCCTGTAACCCACAATTTTTCATTTATCATTATGAGCTGTTTACAGAGGATTCATATCCTGATAGACAAGAAGTGATTCAGTTTTAAAGGTCATAGGTCATAACTCAAAGTCAGGAAAAATCTTGGAAAATTGGAAAAATCCCTATCCTTTAACAATTAATGAATATTAAAAAATTCATAACTCTGTCAAAAAAACATAAAATTTATTTCATATTTGAGAGCTTTACGTAGGTTGGTGTCCTTTATCATCTGACAAAGTTTGACCTGGACCTGATCCGAATTACAGATTTTGTGGCCATTTAAAGTTAACATTGGAAACCCCATTTAATGTATATTTTACATTAGATCTTAATCAAACGTGCCCCAATCACTCTCATATTTGAAAGTGAGGTGCAGACTGGCACTCACTATTGTCTGACAAAGTTTGATCCAGGTCTGATCTGGACTGTGGATTTTGTGGACATTTTAATTTAATATTTATAAGCCCATTTGATGTACATTTTGCATTATATCTCAATCAAAAGTGCCTCAGTCAATCTATTTTTTTCTGTTATGGATTTACCTACACCACCAAAATTAGATGGAGGTTCCAATTTTATCTATAAGTCAGAAACCAAGTGCCAAAAAGCAAAGATAAATAGCAAAGTTAACCAATGTTCTATGAAAATGATCTGAAAATGAATTCAGAAACTAAAAAAGTTGAAGTAAAAAAAAAACTGACAACACCACAAAAAATTTGATTTAAGCGCATGAACTAAATACATCCTCCTGATATTTGATCATATCTAATTTAGCTTATGAAAAGTCACTTCTAACAGGACATTGACCTTGACATTTTTTTCCAAGGTAAACATTTGTGGAATTGGAAACTAGTGTTGGTGGATGTTTGTGCTCTACAAGCGCAGTGCTCTACTTTTTAGTGTACCAAATGCCAAAATCCACCATTTAACAGTAGATGGATTGCGAAAACGGGCACTGCATTAATAAAAAAAAATACTTGTAGTCCAGATGTGAGCTCTTTGCAGACAGGCAAACAAAACAAAACAAAAAATCATCAAATCGTCTGCATATATGGTGCATACTACTTTCTCACCTGATCCACCAGTCTCCAGTGCAAGGTAACCATCTAACAGGGAACTGAACCCTGTCAGCCCACCCATGGCAACATAAGGAACATTCCCGCCCACTGGTCTTCCTCTTGCGTTTCTCTCTGCTTTTGTCTCAACCTGAATGTTTGCAACATTCAATATTTGTCTATCAACAGTTTCATATGATACGCTGTGTTTTCAACAAGAATCTGTGTCAAACACCTCAACTTGTCTCGCCAGGGTTTTGTGGGCAGAGATGGGCTGGCCACACCCACAGGTGACAGTGCTTTGGAACCCAGAACAAGATGAGCCTGTAAAAAAAAAGAGTCATTTCCTGTGCAAAAATCATGCTGGATACACACGCAAAAATGACAACAAAACTTCTCCAGCACCTACATGACTTATAAATGCAGGGATTTCACACTCACACTTCTTGCATAAGTGGTCCACTGCCTCATGGTGATCCTGAGGTAAGTGTTTACACCTGCAGTGGAAGGGGGTTGGCCCATTTTTGGAAAGATACTGGTAGGCAGAGCAAAGGCAGCCCCTGACCTGACATGGTAAGGCCAAAGGTCGCTCAGAGGGAACCTCCTCAAAATCTGTTTTATGTTGCTTATATCTGGAAGAGATTAAATTAAAATGGTCCCAGATGTGCACGTGTGTGTGTGTGTGTGTGTGTGTGGTAACTTTTAGGGGAAAACATTATGCAGAGTACTCTGCGCACAGAAGCATTGTGTCTCAGGACCAATAAGTTTGCACTCAATACCTCCTGGGACCCCATAGCTCACATACAGTCTGTTTCGGAGTCGCTGAGGGATCATCTTCCTCTTGTACTTCTCATACTGTGCTGGAGTGAACAGTTTTCCTCCATCATCCTCACCCACAATCCTTGAAAAGACAAATCACCACCATCAAGATTCTTACTTAGGTAACAATAAGGTGAGCACCCTTTTCTATTTAAAGCTACTGTGTAAGATTTAAGGGCATTTCTTAGCAGGAATAGAATATAGCATTTATAATGGAGCTTGACTGATATGGATTTTTGGGGCAGGTACCTATAGGCATATTAGGGAGTAAAAAATGTATGATACAAATATATATGCCAATATATACATAAAAATGACTATTATTTGTAATGTTTTATTATGAAACACCAATGGCAAAGAAAAGTATTTGAGACTTGATGTTTTACAGTTTAAACAGGAACTTTATAGCTATAAATATATCCAACAACCAACCACTATGTCATACTGCTTTCACTTGGATCGGCAGTTGCTGTGTCGCATAGTTCAATATTTGCATGGCATGTACTTGTCCACTATTTTAGCCCCGCCTAGCTGGCAGCATAGTGAACACTCCACTCTGATTGAAGATGAATGGCAGCTGGTTGCCTTGCCTCTATCTCTTGTAGCTCATGATACTAAGGGGCGGTGGGGGTGGGATCTCCACCCATGTTTGACAGCATTGTAAATAATGTAATAAAGTGCCCTCTGCTGGGCAAACTACATAATGATACCATTTCCAACAGCCAAAGTGTTTTTCTACATTATTTGATTAAATAAAAGTTTTCATATGGGCAAAAATAACACAAATACCGATATATTCATGAAAGGCTGATATTGGCCAATATTATCGGCAAACTGATATATTGTTCAGATTCTATTTCATAACTATCTGTTCACTAGTGTATAAATGACCTGCAACAACAAATCAATGTTTCCATAAGCTTACAATCTGCCCTTCATATCTACATGGGAGAGGGGCCCCTCATGCAGGTTGCCATGTTCCATGACCATGGTGACACAGTAGCCCAAAAGAGCCATACATATGCATGCGGTCTTTAACATTTTTCACCACAGCTGGAAGACTGAAGGAAAGAAGAAAACAAACCAGATGTTGCACCCTTACACACTGGTTGCTAGATTGATTGATTGAGTTTATTTTGTTAAATCAATATAAACACAGAAAGGTGAGTATATCAATGAAACATGGATGACACAGTAAAGAATAAATGCTTATTTCCATTGTGGTCCTTGTGAGGCTAACAGTTGACAACACTGAGGAGCTCAATTGAACATGTACAGTTTGCAAGAAAGACAGTAGAATTTCATCAATTAATGTAAGTACCAATATATATATATATATATATATATATATATATATATATATATATATATATATATATATATATATATATATATATATATATATATGTTCTCCACTCAGATAGCAATAGCCATTCACAGATTAGCCTTTCTGTCCATCATTTACCTGTATTTTGGCATGCTTGGTGACAGAAAGTTATGTTGGATCCAAAAGGATCCAAAAAGGCTAGGACCAAAAGTTATATTGGATCGGTTCCCACTGACCAATAGCGTTAGAGCTTACTGCCAACAGCTAGCCAATCAGAGCATGGCATACGAAAGTCAGGAACTAGCTGACAGACGCTGGTTGAAAAAATGGCAACAAACATGTCAACAACAGCAGAAAATCGTCTGCCAGCGAGGTTTGCTGAGTTCACAGAAGAGGAACTGGTGGAAATATTGAACTCCAAGGATGCCAGAAACACTAAGAAGGTAGACAAGCACGCTACTGATGTTTTAGAAACATTCATTGCATCAGAATCAATCATATGCTGTTCTCAACAAAATAAATTGATCTAATTTACTTGACTCTTTGTTGTTTGCTTAATTTGGGAGGGGGTGGAGAACATAATTGATGGATGGCAAGTCGTTCAACATAGAGGAATATTGGATTCAGAAAAGTGATATTGGACGAGGCGTAGCCATCCATCAATTGTTATGTTCTCCACCCCCTCCCAAATTAAGCAAACAACATAGAGTCAAGTAAATTAGATCAATTTATTTTGTTGTGAACAGCATATGAATGCTTCTAAAACGTGTTTGTCTACCTTCTTAGTGTTTTTGGCATCCTTGGAGTTCAATTATTTCCACCAGTTCCTCCTCTGTGAACTCAGCAAACCTTGCTGGCAGATGATTTTCTGCTGTTGTTGACATGTTTGTTGCCATTTTTTCAACCAGCATCTGTCAGCAAATTCCTGACCTCCGCTACGTCATTAGTGATGTCATCTCATGAATAATTGTATGCCGCGCTCTGATTGGCTAGCTGTTGGCAGTAAGATCTAATGCTATTGGTCAGTGGGAACCGATCCAATATAACTTTTGGTCCTAGCCTTTTTGGATCCCTTTGGATCCAACATAACTTTCTGGCGCCAAGCATGCCAAAATACAGGATAATGGTGGACAGAAAGGCTAATCTGTGATTGGCTATTGCAATCTGAGTGGAGAACATATATATATATATATATATATATATATATATATATATATATATATATATATATATATATATATATATATATATATATATATATATATATATATACACACACACACACACACACACACACACACACACACACACTGGGATATCAATAAAATAAGTACAAATTGAACAAAGAACAATAAGATATAAATTAATTAAAATAAATAGCAACTGTATCCTTATAGAAGTGTAGATGACAACAAATTAAGTAAAATTAGCACTGAGATTTGGACTACAAAATAGATAGCAGATAGAAGATAAACTAGTCTTTTGGACTATAGATCACACTAAAAACAAATAAAAGGGCTGACTGAATAAAAATGACTTTAACTGTTGTTTAAAATTTGCCTTGTTGCTAATCGACTGTAACCGATTACTCAAATGACTCAATTAAAAAAATGATTTCATCATGAGGTTTATGTCACATTAAGAAACCCTACTTTACAACTACACTGCAGTCATTGTTAAATCATCTGTTCCATTTATAATAAACATTTGTATTTATTTACAGTGTCTGTTTTTCTGGTTGAAATAGGATATGAATAATCAACCAGACTTAAAAAAATGCGCACATTTCCATGCTATTTTATTTGTCTAAAAATAAATGTCCAAAGTTCCTTATGTTAAAAAAGAAATCATCTAATCTAAAATAACAGGTAAGTTACGGTTTTAATTTACAGATGAGGAAAGGTGTCTAAAGAATCTTTTTTTTTTTTTACTATTTTAATTACAAGTGTTCTAAACTTCTTTTTTTTACAGTAATCAGAAATTAATTTTGAGGTAAAACAAAAAACATTTGCAAGGATTTTCTTCAGAAAACTGTATAAAACTGTAAACTGTGTATAAATGAGCTGTTCTGCAGTGTTGCCACAGTTACTTTGAAAAAGTAATCCAATTACTGATTACTCCTTGAAAAAGTAACTTAGTTACTTTACTGATTACTCAATTGTAAAAGTAACTAAGTTAGATTACTAGTTACTTTTTTAGTTACTTTCCCAGCTGTCAACAACAACCCACGTCAACATGACAATGATACCTGTTTTGCCAAAACTCACTTTATAGTCACCCTTTCTTGACTTCAATGAAAATAAATACTTGTTTTATAAAAAGTAAAATAAAGACCTCTTTCTTGACCTCATATTTAACTGTTGACAGCACTGTAACAGTAAAACTTGCAATTTCAAACCTACATTGTTTATAAATGTAACTATTAAATTCTAACATTTTTCTAACATTTAAATTCTCTCTAAACATTTTACTTGTCGAAATTATTATTATTTTAAGCAATATTAGTAGTTGTAGTAAAAAACGGCTTCAAAACTGGACCTTTAATCTAGGGCTGTTGTGGGGGGGGGGCACATCCCTCCCCCACGCCCCCATCCCATCTGGATTCGCCCCTGCTTTGGCATTTGAGCACAAAGAATGGATAACATTTATTTATGCAGAAAACAGGACCAGATTTACAGGTAAGAAAGTTTTATTGCGTTTTCACATCATATGGTCCTCAGAAAGAGAGTTTAGGTGCATTTGAGTGGAAAATAGTGTTAGTTGTTGACGCGTCGCCGAGGATCAGCTGTTTTTAACGAGACGATACGGAGCAGCTCAGCTCAGAATTCTAAATAAAGGAGGAAAAAAGTATAAAAATGTCTTCGTAAAGCTCAGTGCAGGTGTGCTGATCACCGCCCTTTAAGAGGTGAGGACGAGTCGAGCAGCTGCAAAAAACCGCGGATGAAAAGCTCACAGCTCGCTTAAAGTGGGACGTTCAGTCGAACCCCGACCCCCTGCCCACGGACCAAGTTTAATGCTGCTATCGACCCACAATGAAAAATAATAGTAACGCACAGTGACATGGAGAAGTAACTTTAATCTGATTACTGACTTGGAAAGATTAACGCGTTAGATTACTCGTTACTAAAAGAAGTGGTCAGATTAGAGTAACGCGTTACCGGCATCACTGCTGTTCTGTAACACGTTTCTGCCACTGATCTGTGTATAACACAGTGTTATATACAGATCAGTGGTTTCTGCCACTGTAGTCTTCCATGTTTTGATTTGAGCTATGTCACAGCTCAGAGCGGTGAAAGTTGGATTGGGTTGAACTTTGACCGTGGCAGCCTGACAACAAACAGAAACACGCGCTCCCAGCAGAACCGTCACTTTAACTCGGTTTTTGACATGACAACAAAGCGACGTGTCTCATTGAAAATAATACTTTTTAGACCAATTTGCGACGCTTCTGCCATGGCTGACACTTCCACTGTGAAAGCCCCTATACCATACTGCGCTAGGGATACTAGCGCAGGCTAACAAGTTTATGAACCCTCATTTTTGTGAAATGGAGGTTCACACATACAGCTTTTCACAGGAAAAGGCAAAGGAGCATGGATTTCCACAGCCAAAGAAGTGAAAACGTGAAGGAAACACAAATCGTGACCGGCGTTGGTGTAGTGCAATCTACAATCTCACCACTATGTGATACTAAATCCTGCACCCTGTAGCTTTAAAGCAGTTATTTCTGTTACAAAATTGATAATCTAAATTTGTGCTTGACAAATCCTACAGTAATCGTCACATGCTGCTGCTTTCTCTGGTGGATATGAAAATCCTTTTAAGATTAGTTCAGTTTAGCAGGCTGAAAGAACACAATCACACACGCTTAACACAAACCGTTTGTACTCTACTCATCCGCTGCTTTTGAAGCTGATTTATCCACACATATTCGCTCCATAGTCAGAAATCCAAAAGCGGTGACTTCAGCCTCTCTGCTTTAAAAAGTAGAAAAAAAACACCTTGTATTTACCATCAACTGGACTGTTGCTATGGAAATGATTGCAGCGCTCCCTCTGCTGATTATGAAATGAACTACAAGTAGTGATAAAGCTCAAAGATCGTTTTTATGTGACTTAAAGTGACCTTTAATAGTGAGTGTTGGAGCTCATATAAGAGTTACCTCCTTTACACAAGGTTTCTAATAAAACTGTCGTATATGTGTATGGATACGAGCTGAACGGATACAGCGTGAGCGCAGGATGACTACATTTCCCACAAAGCACTGCGATGACAGCTGCTTCGGACGTTCGGGGGGGAAACCATGACAGTCAGCAGCACTTGCGTGGTTGGAATTTTAACTGGCGACTTTATCTGCTCTTTGAAGACCTCGCGGTTTCCGTGACGGCTGTGAAAGAAGCCGAACAGACGCTAGAATGAAGTGACCAAGAAGTCAAGCCGCTAACCTTTAACGAAGACACCGGGCTGAATCAGATATTTGCGCCCAGCGACAGCAGGCGAAGCTTAAGGTGACCAAAAAAAAGGTAAAAGAACCATCATTCAGTGGCAGCCAGAGGCAGGCGGCTGTTCGGCTGCATCTGAATCCAAGCCAAACATCTCAACCAGCGTACTCAAATACATTTGATTTGGTTAGTATTCGGTTCGCACGAACTGTTTATATTTTGGTTTGGCTTACAAGTTGAAGCTAACGCACGCGCTAACAGGAAATGTCAGTTGGAGTTGTGTGCTTTTGAAACCAGCAACACTGCACCTCTATTTATAATCATGTATTATTATTATTATTATTATTATCATGTATCACCATGTTGGCCAGTTTAATCTTTCATTTTTAACCGCTGCTGCGCGTATATTCAACAGGATGGTTGGTTGTGGGTTTGTTGGACAACAGACTGCACCTAAAGTTGATCCAATCTCAGACCACATGCCGAGCCTAAATGTAGATGCGTGGGTGAATGAGTTCGTCTGTCTCATCCAGATTGTATAGACAGTAACTCAAAAATGACAAATTCTAACTCGCCACATTGGAAGATGACATAATGTGGACGAAGCATATTGCATGTGGTGAACTATAATATATGCATGTATGTGATATCATGTTAACAATCGGTTACAGATATTTTGCTGATCATCGTAGGCTTTAAATCATCGCTCTAGCCCTGTTTGTTGCAGAGATAGCTAACGTAAAGTATGCTTCCTTGTCTGATCCTCTCCAAAAATGAATAATCTGCTCAAGTAATATATCTACCAAGTTTGATCTAAATCTGTACAGCCATTTCTTATCTATCTTTTTCACAAACACAGGACTGCCTACAATACTCTGCTTTTCCACGTCTGTGTAATATCTCGTGTATGTGTCTGCTACCTGCTGGTTGGATTAGTTCTGGACCAATGATTAACCGTTATGAAAATCTTTGGTTGAACTTGCACATAGTTTGTCTTCTGATTACTGGACAATGCCCAGCTCACAACAGATGGCAGCCGTGGGGAGAAAAATGACAAGTCATTACAAAACGCCCCATTTGATTTGTGCCCTCTGGTGTTGAAACAGAGAACACAAGTGAATGAACTCCGATTGCACTGCTTTTCATCTTTGTATTTAAAGGTTGCAGCCAGTGTAGGGTCTGTACGTGCACTACCACGTGCGTTGCTTGTGTTTTACACCAGCTGATTAACTCTAAAGCCGTGCCTACCAGCTTGCATCACCCATGACTGTTTTGGTGATTGATGCGTAACCTTTTCCGTGACATTGGGTTGGTGATAACACGTCTTGCAAATGCTCAGTTGGCTATTCAGTCAAATTCTTTTGTTTTTGCACAGTCCTCTAAACAGCTGGGATACCCTGTTCTGGGCTATTTAAAGAAGGAATAGCTCAGATTGACACTGTCTGAATACAAACGTGTCACTGATTGTCAAATTTTTAACTCTGTTCATTGTTCAGATGTGATCTGGTGCCTGTCGTTATGTTCTGCTATCAACAATGATATGGTAAATATTTGCCCGCTGTTCACAGTAGAGTGTTATTGCCCACTTTAGGCATTGGACTTTCCTCAGTGATTTGAACATTTATTTCCGTTAAGTCTTTGCAAACTGCATTCTGTCCTAATTTTTTGCCTGCCAGTGCAGACAGTAACAATGGACGGGTCACAGGAAGGGCATGTTGGTGTGTTTGTGAATGAAGTGGGAGGCATCACTGACCAGATTCTGTTACTTTTCTTTTCATAATTTATTCCCACTGTTGGTATCCTTTGTATGACCTCAGTAAGAGGTGGCACTCCTACATCTGCCGAATAACCCTGAAAATGAACCCAGTGACAAAGTGGTGAAAACTGAGGAACAGGTACCTCATTTCTCCTGCACATGCATAGTGTGGTGTTGAGTTTTTTTGTCAGTTCAGTAACTAATGTGACGGTTGAATTGGAAAATGAATGCCCTCTGTAATTCTGTCTGTTTCTGTGCCATCTGTTTGAAACTATGACATAGGTGCTGCGAAAAGCTTGTAATCAGGTTTCCTGGCAACTCTTGCCACAACAGCAGATTTGGTCCTTGTGTAGAAATGTTCTTTGAAACTCTAGACAATAGCAATAAGGTGAACATTGTTTATTATCTGGCAGTAAATTTTGCATATATATATATATATATATATATATATATATATGCAAAATAACCCTAACAATTATTTTTCTACATTAATCCATTGAATATTTTCTGATTAATCAATTATCCTTTGGTTTATTTACCAGTACACCATAACCATAAATTCTACCAATAACTTTGCGTTTAGGTATTTTGCCATTAAAAACTTTTTTCTCTCAATTTATATGAAATCCCAACATATAGAGGATATAAAGTGCCAACAGTTAAAAAGGCTTTCATGGAAAATATAGAAGAAAATCTTATACACAGCTTTGCCTGATCCTGAGACACAAAAAAGACAGAAAATAAAATACTAAAATATTTCATAGACCTGAAAATATCTATTATTTCAATTACTCTGTTGATTATATTCTGGATTAATCCATTAGTTGTTTGGTCCATTAAAATGGTAAAACATATTGATCAGCATTTCTCAAAGCCCAATATGACATCCTCAAATGTGTTGTTTTTATCCACAACCCAAAGATATTCAGTTTACTGTCATAAAGCAGGAAAGAATCCAGAAAAATAACATTTGAGAAGCTTAAATCAGATAAACTGGACATTTAAAATTGAACTCAAAACCAGGGCTGGTATGATTTCAATCAGCTGATTTAAATCACGATTTAAAATGCTGTAAAAATAATAATAAAAAAAAATCATCAAAAATATATATTTTTTAGAAATCAGTACTTAAAACATCTCTGAAATACGAAATCAGTACCATTAATTAATGGTACTTGTCCATGTTGTATGTGCACTTTTATGCTTTAACATGTCAATAAAGATTATAACTAATATTATTTGTATAGTCTCATTTACAAGAGTGAAATAAATAAAAATGAAAAGTCGATACAAATCAAAAATCCTGACTTTTTAGAAAAGTCTTCAAAACGTCCTCAAAACGATTACCTGTAATTGATGACTAAAATAGTTGGTGATTAATTTAATAATCTACTAATTATTATATCTTTATCTACCTGTGTGTCAGATAAGTTTAGCAGAAGGACTGTTCAAGTGTTTGTTGAATATTCGTACTGTTGTTTCTGATACATTTCTTGTTGTACTTCCACTTTAGTAAACGATGTGTACAGATTCCCAGGCCAGGCACCCAGTTTGCATCGGAGATTTGGTGCCAAACCTTCTGCAGCCAAAGCAAGATTCCAAAAATCACTGATTGCTGTTGTCTGTGTGGATTAGCCTCCACGTGGCTTCATTTCCTGGTTGCTGTAGCTCAGTGCTTTCTCACCACCTCTTAGATTTGGCCAAATGTCCGAGAGGTTGAAGTTCTTCAGTTACTCTATTGAACACAGTGAGCAGCACTTGTCCAGCTGAAGTTTCCTGCACCAGCCTGGCAAATCTCAACCAGCTGCATGAGTGCCACTATGAAGCCGACATTGACTTCTGCCCTATTTGTGGATGCAAACAGCAGAAAACTCCTTGAAAGAACCAACTGCCAGTTACATTATTGAGCTATTTGTGTCTTTAACTACAGTACTCAGACTTTCAACTTAAAAACTGGACCAAACTTCCCACCCATGTAATGTTTTACACCTACAATTCCCAGCGCTCCAGCTGCAGTCCTAATTGACACTTGTGGCTCCGTCACTCCCTCTCCAGCACCGCACCCATTTGCATTCCTCAATACCATGTTGGGAGCAGTCCTCCGACGGAACATGTCCCAGAAACTGAGTGTGTTGTTGCTGATTTTTGGCTTGGCGTGGGGACTTATGCTGTTGCGCTACACAGCACAGCAGCCTCGCCAGAGCAGCTCCGAGCTACGTGAACAGATCCTGGAGCTCAGCCGACGATATGTCAAAGTTCTGACAGAGGAGAATCAGAACTCTCCAGGTGGGCCACAAGGAACCCACATGGCTGGTTACGGTAAGTATTTTAAAGGCTTTTTTTTTTTTTTTTTTTTTGTCATTTTAGCCTCTGAATGCTCTACTCGCATTTAACAATTGCATCATGTGAGAAAGCCCTCTTCAGAAAATCTGCCACATATATATGCAATTAAAAAAATGCACTCTAACTGCATATGTATTACAGTCATAATATTGCATAGTGTACTTACTAAAATGCTACATTTTATGATTGCTTGCTGTTTTGTTTGTTGGTTGGTATGGCCAAAACAGATGGTCACACCACTGAGTCTGGCCTGCTTGAGTCTTCTTCCTGTAATCAGAAAATACCTGAGATTTTCTTTATAGCTGTTGCCAATATTCTTGCTCCTGGGGTAGGTAAGGTCATTTGTGTACGAGTACCTTTGGCCCACTCAGGTTATGATTTGGCGCTGCATAAATACATTGAGTTGAATTGGACAGGAATATTGACGCTCTTGAATTGTAAAGAAAGAATGTAACCTCTTTTCAGAAATAAATGTAAATGCACCAGTTTTTATAATGAGAATATTTAGAAGAATATCCCAAATTATTCAACAACAACAACAAAATGCATTCATATATTTAAATAAAAAAAAACAATTGTATAATGAACATGCAACAGTTATTGTCATTGTACGATTTACAATAAATTCAGACTTTTACAGCCAAGTTTTTTTTTTTTTTACATTAGTTTGGGGATGGACACATGAACATTTCCAAGCTAGCAAATATGTCATGGACTTAATTTACATTCATCTTATGATCTTACTTTGGAAGACATTCAAATACAGTGTTAGCTTGTAATAAAACACCATCTAATTTCTTTCTTTTTTTTTTTTTTTTACCTGTTTCATTTTCCTTTTCTGCACTCTTCTACTCAGCTGATCTGAAGAGGACTATAGCCGTATTGCTGGATGATATTCTGACACGGCTGGTCAAACTGGAGGGTAAAATCGACTTGGTTGTCAACGCCTCCGCCACTAACACATCCCATGCAGCAGGGGGCATCCTTTCCTCTGCTCCAGCTTCCCCCCAAAAAGCCCTGAAGCAAGACAAACTGGGCAGCCACCCAGGGACACTACGCCTTCGACCGCATATCTCCAAAAGGTCTCGAGCACTTCAGTCTGCATACCGTTGAAAGATCAATTAAATTTTTATTTTTCCTTTCTTAGCACATCACACTTTTCTGGCACATATATATCAAAGTCTGTTAACAAAAAGCAATAGGAAGCCTTGTGGACAGCCTCAAACCAAAAAGGTTCAGCAATGTCGGCACAACCCAGAAAGGAAGAAAAGGATGGCTGTTTGATCTGGCCTTTTAAATGCTTATATTTATTTAATTATTTTTTTACAAGAATTCTAGCACATTTTTATAATATTATTGCTGATTTTATTTGTCTTATATTTTATCAGTTTTTAAAAATAATATTGTGATCTTCTCATGGTAGTTGCAAAACTGTATGGAAACATTTGGAACTGAAGGTGAATTTCATGTGGTGTCACAGAAACGTCTTAAAATGCACATGTATACTGCAGACAAATTTATGATGCTTAAACATATCAAAATGCTGAACTTAACAGTAGTTAGGAACTGCTGTATTTCACCCTGTAGCTGACACAGTTGTTGAATACTGTATAAGATTATTGATTTAGCTACCCTTTGAGTGATTATTTAAAGGAAATTAAACTGTATTGTTCACCTGCAATAGATAATCAAAAGGATTTAATCCATTTTAATTTGTACGCCACATCAGCATTCGTGGCATCCCCAAAATGTTGCTGGACATCACGGGCAGCCGATACCAAGAACTGTGAGTGCTGTATGGAATGAGGGCAAAACTCCAGACGTTTTTCCAGGGAATACAGGTGTTCATCAGGGATATGTTCTGGGTCCTACAGTGTTCTGTCATGTATGGATTGGGTGAAGGGTAGGGTTGTGAAAACTACTGTCTATGATGCCTTTGTTGGCCAGAAAAGGTTTACCAAGCTTTGACTTCGTGGTTGATACTCTGAACTTTTCACAATCGGTGGATAGCCTGATTTCAGCAAACAAGAAGCTAACCGAGGAATCCTAGATCAAGACTAAAATCCTTACTTTTAATGATTTCCTGGACTCAGCCATCAGAAGTATATCTTTATGTAGCAAAAAGTGTTAAACTTGTAGAAATCTTCACTTACTTCAGCAGTGGCGTTCATGTCTCTTGGTCCTCTGCCTTTGAGATCAGAGATGCCCGGGACGATCTTACAGAGTCATGAGGTCACTGGACAGTGATGTTCTGCAATCCAGATGTCTTTGCAGGAGAATGGAGGTCCAAGTCTTTAGGGTCCTGGTGCCCTCCTGCTTTGCTGTATGGCTATGAGTCTTGAGACAGACTAAACAGTGACCTAAGGTGGGGACTAGATGTCTTTGGTACTAGGTCTCTTCAGAGGATTCTTGGGTACTGCTGGAATGACTTTCTGTCAAGCAAGCGCTTACTTAGCGAGTCTCAGATGAGGAGTATCAGCCATGACATTTTGGTTATGTGAAGCGTTTTACTCGGCATGATCTAGCACATGGGTGCCTGAGTGTCGAAGACCCCAGTGGTTGGGGAAAGAAGAGAGGACGCCTACAACTCACCTGGTTGTAGAAGATAGATGAATCATATCGAGAGTTTGGGAGGGCTCAAATGCCTGCCTGGGTGGTTGCCATTTATGCCCCAAGGCGGTTCCGTGGTGTGATGGATGTGATGATGCATGGCACCAGCATGTACTCCCAGAACTGACCTGACCACATCAAGGCAGTAATAGATGTTTTTATGTCGGCTGCAAGGCATTTTGCAATTTCTGCAGACTATAATTGGACAGTAACTGTTTGCTGCTGTACACTTTCTACATTTTGTGCATAATGTTCAGAGTGGTTTTACTCTATGATTTGGAAGGGACAGGATGTGCTGTGTGGCTGGTAGTTGGTTAGTCCTCTATTGCTGTTAACATGAGTCAGATATTGTGTTTCTCTGAGACTCCATGGACATTTTCTAAAAATATCAGCCCCATCCAAGTTTGACATTATGGATATTTTAGGATTTGGAGTTCAACCCTCCAGCTTTTCTGCAGGTCCAAAGGATAGATTTTATAATTGAGAGATGCCTTTTCTCTGAGCCTGTTTGGCCCAGACAGAGTATCATTTTTCTGATGTTGAATAATGTGTATTATTAGTGACTTTGTGCTGCAATAAAAAAAAGAAATTTCTGAAGTGCTATATGGGGAATTTGCAGAGTGTAAATGCAAGGAAGGAACACTTTTTCCCCCATTTAAAACAAATTAGCAGGAACAACTGTCACTTTGCTTTGTTTCACTGTTTTGCTTGGACATCACGACTTTTAAGCGGTGTGGCAGCTCACTATTTTTGTAATTTTGCTTCTGTATTCCATCACAATAGAGTGCAAATAAAACAGTCAAGATGTACTTGTAGTGTGCAGTTGCGTCTTATATACAAGATATTTAATAAAAATATTCCATTAATCAGGAATGGAGAAACCACTTTTATAAACGGCCCCTTCATTTTCAGAGCCTATAAGTAATTGGACATGCTAAATATACAGTGGCTTGCAGAAGTATTCAGCCCCTTGGCATTTCATGCATTTTAATTTGTTTATGCCAT
The DNA here is from genome assembly GCF_902500255.1 of Thalassophryne amazonica. NCBI lineage: Eukaryota > Metazoa > Chordata > Actinopteri > Batrachoidiformes > Batrachoididae > Thalassophryne > Thalassophryne amazonica. The sequence goes on from NC_047122.1 coordinate 52,562,461, forward strand.
TTCAAACACAAAGAATAAATCAAGTTTCTCAATATAAAAAATAATCAAAAATTTTCTTCCTTAAACTCAAAACTCAAAACAAATCTCTGCAGTTTGATATTTTAAAAAAATATAAAAGCCAAGATGATGGTTGCATTAGTAATGGGCCTCTTTGGTATAATACCTGTAAATAATCAGCTTTATTGCATGTTTTCTTCAGACAAGTCAGGGGATGGATATGTGAAAATTTCCAAGTCACTGAACATGTCTTGGAATTTATTTACATAAATTATGAAGAAATACAAACAGTATGGCACTCTATGGTAAATCTGTGTGGAGCAGACAGTTCTCAAAAATTGAGTGACTGTGCAAGAAGGAGAAGAATGAGGAAAGCCACCAAGACACTCAGGCAACCCAGAAGAAGTTACATGCTGCTGTGGCTGTGATTGAAGAAATTGTGCACAGTGCAATTTGGCATTTTGCATCACCAGTTATGCAGCTTCATGATGAAGTGGTATAGAGGAGGACTTTCTTTCACCAAAGCATCAAATCTAGGCCTGCATCTCAGATGTACCTTCTGGGGAATTGTAGCTGAACTTTCAGGTCTTTTTTTTTTTTTTTTTTTTTAAGAAAAACCATGAACATTTCCTCGTCACTGAATATGTCTGGAGGTGCCAAGTAAGTAAGGTGCACGATCAGTCGTCGTTTGACAACTGCTTACTCCAGACAGATTTACCATACAGTACCATACTGTTTGTATGTCTTGATGATTGATGTAAATGAAGTCCAAGACACATTCAGCGGCTGGGAAATGATCATGTAGCCATCCTCTGGTTTAGTTGAAGAAAACTAGCACTAAAAATAAAAGCTTACATTTAGATTGTCAAGTTATTTACGTACCATTGAATTAAAACTGCTCGCACATCTTGACTGTTTCATTTCAACTCCACTGTGGTGGTGTTAGAGAAGGAAAAATGACAAAAATAAATAAATAAAATCACTGTCCAAATACTTATAGACATAACTGTGCATTGAATTACTGTGAGTGATGCCATAATCATACTTTTTTATGTTGCTAATGCAGATCAGATAGGAAATCTGACTGCTTTACTCATTAAAATTACTTTTGAACAGAAAAAGTGTCTTCTTTGTTGGTTTTATCTAAGTACAGTCCTCTATCATCAGTTATACAGCTTCCTGGCGGAGTGTAATAGGATTTTATATATATAAAAAAATAATAATCTGCTATTTTTTCAGAAGGCACATATGAAGAGTGAACCCTAGATATTTTTTTCTTCATGTATTAAAATGCTCCACTGTGACTCCTGATGTAACAGACAAAAAATAATAAAAATCCCCAGCTTTTCCAATCACATGCACAAAAGCTTTTTGAGTCTTTCTTTGAAACTGGATATGTGCTGGAAGCTTCAAGTGTTCAACAGCGGCATCTGGTGGCCACAACTATTTACAGCATAAAGAGTTGAGTAAAGATGAAGATTTGGTAAAACTGAGGAAGCTGCAAAGTAAACGAGCGTAAAATATATGCAAGGAAAACAATTACTTGTAGAAAAAAATTATAAAGGTGTCTTTAAAAAAATATAATTTACACAAACTATTATATGCGTCTTTATTTTTCACATGTACTTATTCCTTATGGTCCGTAATTTCACATCGTCTACATCACTGAATACCACACATTAGTAGCTTTCATCCTAATGACAAATGCTATTGAATCTGCATAGTAATTTAAAAGCATTTCGTCCCAATCTTTTTTTCCTCCCACTGATTTAAAAAACCCAAAAACATACCGTGACGTCATAACTTCAAAATGAAACTAGCTTCGATCCGGAGCTTCGGTAGGAACTCGAATCTCGTTTCGTACGATGAAAGAGTTGGGATTCTGGAGAAACGGTATAAAGAAGAATAATCATGAATGACATTGAAAATAGAAACCATGAAAGGCGGGTAAGTATTTGCATTTAATTATGTTACATGTGTCATTTTCTGTACTCCGTTTTTTTTACTCGTTTCAATGAGGGCAGAGAGCTCTAGCTTTAGCTTAGCCAAAATTTGAACAGGAATGAATACATTGTTGGGTCAACCATCGAGAACCAAATATGTGATCGTTTTTTCCTGGAACAAACAGTAATTATTGATTTACATACACGGTTCAAACATATTCTAACACTGCTACTCTACCAGACTTTATTAGCAGTAACACCAATTGTTATTTTAAATTTTTTTTAAGACTTTTAAATCTTTAACAAATTGTACAAAATGCCCAAATATTATTCAGACTTTCTTTATTTATTTTTTGCATTGATGTTCAACTTACTGGTTTCTACTGCTACTTAGGTTGTTTACTGATGATGTTCTGCACGTTTTGAGAAGTAGGACAGATTTTTAATTGAATGTGGCCGCCATTTCTGGAAGAGTCAGTTGTTTTTATTTTAAATCAATTAGGATTAGAATTAAGGTCTAGGTTAGAGTATAAGTTTGTAAAATACATGTTTGGAATAACGTTTGGAAATTTGAACACTACTTCCACTTCCGGCCCAGGGTTTTGCACTCTTCTGGGATTGTTGCGCAGCACCATCATTCGGATTTGGTCCAGGACCGATTCGAGATTAAGATTCGCAAAATGCACGGAACAGTCATTTTACTATTTGACTTAATCTCAGATGATTTTGATGATAGTAGTTGTAGACCTAAACATCTTATTTTCCCATTATTTCACTATGTGATCCCTTGTAATAAAATAACATTGTAATGCTTTTTAATTGTAACCACATTATCTGCTGTTGCACTTAATGTAATTGTGTTACTTTTTTTCATAAACATGAACTGCATTTAAGTGAATGTTCTTTTTTCATTAAGGTTATTGATTAGGAAGGAGTTGGGTTTTTTCTCCTTCATAGAATGACTAATAAAATACTCAAAATGAAAGAATGTTGGTGAAAGCATGTACACAGTAGAACATTAGGAAATGTGACCAGAGAATACAAACATACTGGTAGACCAAGGAAGACATCAAAGCGTCAAGACAGAAAACTTAAAGCAATATGTCTCAAAAATTGAAAATGCACAACAAAACAAATGAGGAACGAATGGGAGGAAACTGGAGCCAACGTCTGTGACCGAACTGTAAGAAACCGCCTAAAGGAAATGGGATTTACATATAGAAAAGCTAAACGAAAGCCATCATTAACACCTAAACAGAAAAAAACAAGGTTACAATGGGCTAAGGAAAAGCAATCGTGGACTGTGGATGACTGGATGAAAGTCATATTCAGTGATGAATCTCGAATCTGCATTGGGCAAGGTGATAATGCTGGAACTTTTGTTTGGTGCCGTTCCAATGAGATTTATAAAGATGACTGCCTGAAGAGAACATGTAAATTTCCACAGTCATTGATGATATGGGGCTGCATGTCAGGTAAAGGCACTGGGGAGATGGCTGTCATTACATCATCAATAAATGCACAAGTTTACATTGATATTTTGGACACTTTTCTTATCCCATCAATTGAAAGGATGTTTGCGGATGATGAAATCATTTTTCAAGATGATAATGCATCTTGCCATAGAGCAAAAACTGTGAAAACATTCCTTGCAAAAAGACACATAGGGTCAGTGTCATGGCCTGCAAATAGTCCGGATCTTAATCCAATTGAAAATCTTTGGGGGTAGTTGAATAAAATGGTCCATGACAAGGCTCCAACCTGCAAAGCTGATCTGGCAACAGCAATCAGAGAAAGTTGGAGCCAGATTGATGAAGAGTACTGTTTGTCACTCATTAAGTCCATGCATCAGAGACTGCAAGCTGTTATAAAAGCCAGAGGTGGTGCAACAAAATACTAGTGATGTGTTGGAGCGTTCTTTTGTTTTTCATGATTCCATAATTTTTTCCTCAGAATTGAGTGATTCCATATTTTTTTCCCTCTGCTTGGTCTAAAAAAGTAACCGTTACTGACTGCCACAATTTTTTTTCCTGATTTCTTATAGTGTTTCTTAAAGCCAGAAAGTTGCCATTTGAAATGACTTTAGTTTTGTGTCATGTCTGTGATCTGCTTTTTTTCTACAAAATTAACAACTGAATGAACATCCTCCGAGGCCGGTGATTCCATAATTTTTGCCAGGGGTTGTATGTAAAGAAAGTGGAACCTGATTGTGTCCATATGTTAAAGTGTCTCTTACTGTACCTTCTTTGACACTCTCTCTCTCTCTCTGTGTGTGTGTGTGTGTGTGTGTGTGTGTGTGTGTACGTGTGTACAATGAAATTGCACGCTTGTTGTTTCCCTTGGTGACCCAGGTGACATGGAAATTGATCTATATACAGTGCATCCGGAAAGTATCCACACCGCTTGACTTTTTCATATTTTATGTTAAAGCCTTATTCCAAAATGGAGGACATGAATTTTTCCCTCAAAATTTTGCTCACAACACCCCATAATGATGTGATTTTTTTAATTTTATTTTATTATTTTTTTATTTGTTTGCAAATTTATTAAAAAAATAATAAGAAGAAGAAATCACACATACATAAGTATTCACACCCTTTGCTCAATACTTTGTTGATCCACCTTTGGTAGCAATTACAGCCTCAAGTCTTCTTGAATATGATGCCACAAGCTTGGTGAACCTATCTTTGAGCAGTTTTGTCCATTCCTCTTTGCAGCACCTCTCAAGCTCCATCAGGTTGCTTGGGGAGCGTCGTTGCACAGCCATTTCCAGATCTATCCAGAGATGTTCAGCCAGATTCAGGTCTGGGCTCTGGTTTTAGCAAATTTATAAACCTAAAAAAAAAAAAATAAAAATAAAAAACAAAGCAAAAAAACAAAACTTTTTTCACATTGTCATTATGGGGTATTGTGTGTAGAATTTTGAGGAAAAAAATAAATTTCATCCATTTTGGAATAAGGCTGTAACATGAAATGTGGAAGTGAAGCACTGTGAATACTTTCCGGATGCACTGTATTTTTGGTATATGATAATTAGTGCTACATTTTAAACCAAAGATTTGTGAATGTTCATCATGAAGGTACTAACACTTTTCTTCATGGTACATACATTGTGGTAGAAAACTGTGTGAAAGATGCTCAAGATGTATAGAAACTGATGAATGTATTTTGCCAAAAGTATGTTATTATGGTGCTGTAGCAGTATGAGTCTTGGTCACAGTCAAAAGAGGGTGGTGGGAGCCCTGCTCTCGTCACATCTGAGAGAATGTTCAGCTTCTTGCGCCCACCTGGTTCCGTGAAATGCTCTTGAGTCCAGATCCTGCTGTAGTTGAATATCTAGGTATGTTGAAGATTTGGATTTTTGCATCTTTTTATGAATGAATGAATTAATAATTGATAGAATTTTAATGAAGTATCCTTTGCACAGGGGCATTTTCATGGGAAAGGTTGCAAAAAAAATCCTGCGTGTGGAATTTAATTTTCAGGAAAGGACATTTCTTTAAACACATTTGATTGTGGAATATCACAAGTGGAAGTCAAATCAAAAGCCAGTAGTACATTCATGAACATGATTATGGTTTGTTGGCTAGGACTGCAACAAATGAGTATTTTCACAACTGATTCATCAAAAAAGTATCAACTGATTAATTGATTAGTTTTAGGCCCAGACAATGTTCTTGATCCGGATCTCAAGATGATGTCTTCAAATGTCTTGTTTTGTCCATAGCCCAAAGATAATTCAGCTTACTGGTAGATAGAAGTAAAGAATCAAAAGTAAACTAGAAAATATTCACATTTAAGAACTTGACATCACAGAATTTGGATATTAAAAAACCAACACAATTACATAATCAATTTTCAAAGTAGCTGTTGAGTAATTAAATAGTCAACTAATAATTGATTAATCAGTTAATCATTGCAGCTCTACTCTTGACCCTCATTTTGACTGCTTGTGCTTGTTCAAGAAAGGACCGATTTTTAACAAAAAATAATAGCACCAATGCCTCCTTAGTACTGTGCAGTCTGCTGGCCGATGAGCCTTCTGACAGATTGTAATGACACACTGATGATATGGTGCTTACTTGACTTGCAAAAATGCCTTTTATTGGCTCCTATGGTCAGCATTGAGAAAGGACAATTGTGCAACATTTCCAGTGAAAATGCCCTTCGTAACAATGCTTGTTCTTGAGTTTTCCCCCAATTGTTTTTCTGTACAACTGTGATCATCCCTCTCATTCAGTCACTCTCGCCCTCCGTTGCTCTTTTCAGGTCTTATTCAAGACAGCACTCAAACTACCACTATAGCCATTCACTCTGTCTGTTCCTAAAGCCCAAAATGCCACCGCAAGAGAACCCAGAACAACTCGTCTGTGTCTGTCAGACTGGTGTCAGGGTGAGTGAGGTGGTACTCTGTTCAATGAGGGTACAACATGTAAATAAAAGGGCAAGGATTTAAATAATGAACAACCTTTTGCTGTTTTAGCTGTCCATCACAACATATTAGTGTTGAAGATGTGCAACTATGAGCTCAAAGCCCAAAATATCAGCTATACAGTAGTGTTCAGAATAATAGTAGTGCTATGTGACTAAAAAGATTAATCCAGGTTTTGAGTATATTTCTTATTGTTACATGGGAAACAAGGTACCAGTAGATTGCGTAGATTCTCACAAATCCAACAAGACCAAGCATTCATAATATGCACACTCTTGAGGCTATGAAATTGGGCTATTAGTAAAAGTAGAAAAGGGGGTGTTCACAATAATAGTAGCATCTGCTGTTGACGTTACAAACTCAGAACTATTATGTTCAAACTGCTTTTTTAGCAATCCTGTGAATCACTAAACTAGTATTTAGTTGTATAACCACAGTTTTTCATGATTTCTTCATCTGCGAGGCATTAATTTTGTTGGTTTGGAACCAAGATTTTGCTTGTTTACTAGTGTGCCTGGGGTCATTGTCTTGTTGAAACACCCATTTCAAGGGCATGTCCTCTTCAGCATAAGGCAACATGACCTCTTCAAGTATTTTGACATATCCAAACTGATCCATTGTACCTGTATGCGATATACGAGGGCTGTCAATAAAGGATAGATCCTTTTTATTTTTTCAAAAACTATATGGATTTCATTCATATGTTTTTACGTCAGACATGCTTGAACCCTCGTGCGCATGCGTGAGTTTTTCCACCCCTGTCGGTGACGTCATTCGCCTGTGAGCACTCCTTGTGGAAGGAGTCGTCCAGCCCCTCGTCGGAATTCCTTTGTCTGAGAAGTTGCTGTGAGACTGGCGCTTTGTTTGATCAAAATTTTTTCTAAACCTGTGAGACACATCGAAGTGGACACAGTTCGAAAAATTAAGCTGGTTTTCAGTGAAAATTTTAACGGCTGATGAGAGATTTTGAGGTGATACTGTCGCTTTAAGGACTTCCCACGGTGTGAGACGTCGCGCAGCGCTCTCAGGTGCCGTCGTCAGCCTGTTTCAAGCTGAAAACCTCCACATTTCAGGCTCTATTGATCCAGGACATCGTGAGAGAACAGAGAAGTTTCAGAAGAAGTCGGTTTCAGCATTTTATCTGGATATTCCACTGTTAAAGGAGATTTTTTTAATGAAAGACGTACGGACGGGTCCGCGCGTCGGGACGCAGCCGGCGCGGTGCGGCGGCACAGGAAAAACACCTCCGTGTTGATAACCATTTGTAAAATCCAGGCGGCTTTTGATGGCTTTCAGTGGAGTGAGTATATGAGAAATTGTTTAACAGCTGGACATGTTCCAACTTGTCCTTAAGGCTTCCAACGGAGGTGTTTTTCCTGTGGTGGAGCGTTGCAGCAGCTGCGAGCCGACGCTGCAATCCGTCCGCACGTCTTTCATTAAAAAAAAATCTCCTTTAACAGTGGAATATCCGGATAAAATGCTGAAACCGACTTCTTCTGAAACTTCTCTGTTCTCTCACGACGTCCTGGATCAATAGAGCCTGAAATGTGGAGGCTTTCAGCTTGAAACAGGCTGACGACGACGCCTGAGAGCGCTGCGCGACGTCTCGCACCGTGGGAAGTCCTTAAAGCGACAGTATCACCTCAAAATCTCTCATCAGCCGTTAAAATTTTCACTGAAAACTAGCTTAATTTTTCGAACCGTGTCCACTTCGATGTGTCTCACAGGTTTAGAAAAAAATTTTGATCAAACAAAGCGCCAGTCTCTCAGCAACTTCTCAGACAAAGGAATTCCGACGAGGGGCTGGACGACTCCTCCCACAAGGAGTGCTCACAGGCGAATGACGTCACCGACAGGCGTGGAAAAACTCACGCATGCGCACGAGGGTTCAAGCATGTCTGACGTAAAAACATATGAATGAAATCCATATAGTTTTTGAAAAAATAAAAAGGATCTATACTTTATTGACAGACCTCGTATATAAGCGATATATAGGCCCAACACCATAGTAGGAGAAACATGCCCATATCATGATGCTTGCACCACCATGCTTCACTGTCTTCACTGTGAACTGTGGCTTGAATTCAGAGTTTGGGGGTCGTCTCACAAACTGTCTGCAACCCTTGGATCCAAAGAGAACAATTTTACTCTCATCAGTCCACAAAATATTCCTCCATTTCTCTTTAGGCCAGTTGATGTGTTCTTTGGCAAATTGTAACCTCTTCTGCATATGTCTTTTATTTAACAGAGGGACTTTGCGGGGAATTCTTGCAAATAAATTAGCTTCACACAGGCGTCTTCTAACTGTCACAGCACTTACAGGTAACTCCAGACTGTCTTTGATCATCCTGGAACTGATCAGTGGGTGAGCCTTTGCCATTCTGGGTATTCTATCCATTTTGATGGTTGTTTTCCGTTTTCTTCCACGCATCTGTTTTTTTTTTGTCCATTTTAAAGCATTGGAGATCATTGTAGATGAACAGCCTATAATTTTTTGCACCTGTGTATAAGTTTTCCACTCTCTAATCAACTTTTTATTCAAAGCACGCTGTTCTTCTGAACAATGTCTTGAACGTCCCATTTTCCTCAGGCTTTCAAAGAGAAAAGCATGTTCAACAGGTGCTGGCTTCATCCTTAAATAGGGGACACCTGATTCACACCTGTTTGTTTCACAAAATTGACGAACTCACTGACTGAATTCCACACTACTATTATTGTGAACACCCCCTTTTCTACTTTTTTTTACTAATAGCCCAATTTTATAGCCTTAAGAGTGTGCATATCATGTATGCTTGGTCTTGTTGGATTTGTGAGAATCTACTGAATCTACTGGTACCTTGTTTCCCATGTAACAATAAGAAATATACTCAAAACCTGGAGTAATCTTTTTAGTCACATAGCACTACTATTATTCTGAACACTACTGTATATTGGGGTATCTGCATCCAGTTCAAGTGACCTTTGCTGACGGTGCACTACTTTTTATGATTCACTAACACATAGCTTTAAAAGGGCAAAGTGGATTCGTTGTTCATTTATTTGTACAGCACCAGTAGATTATGGCTGATTTTGTGGAAGAATGACATTTAATAAACCCTTTGATTGAATCCTTAATCAACAGACGTGTGATCACAAAAGAAAGCACTGGTGATGGATGCTACCAGTGATTATTTGTATGTACATCAGAAGCGCTGTTCAAAAAGCTCCCATGAAATTGTGTATTTTAGGTCACAACTATTTAAAAAAAGGCCTGTGAAGTTCTGGAGGGACTGGTTATTGGAAAACTGATTTTGAACTGAATTTACAGTAAATCCTCACTTTCACATCCAGTTTTATTTTAGATAAGTCAGGAGACACACAGACAAACTGTCAAGTCCCTCAATATGTCCTGGCCTTAATTTACATTGGGAAATACAAACTGTATAAATCTGTCTAGTGTAGGCAGATTTCAGAAATCTGTTTGACCACACAAGAAGTAGTCTTGTGAGGGAAGCCACTAAGACATTCATGATGACTCTGAAGGAGTTATGGGCTTCTGTGGCTGTGACTGGAGAAACGTGGGATAGTGCAAGTTTTATTCTGTTGCATCTCCAGTCACAACGTCATGGTGAAATGGTGCAGAGAAGGATTTTCTTAAAAACAAGATGTGAAATTTCAGAAATGGTTTGCCAGAAGGCATACGGGAGACTCGAGCCAAGACCTGATCTCTTGTATTAAAATCAGTTTGTCAAGGATAAAGTGATGTGGACAAGCATTAAATGTGGCTTGTTTGTGATTATGGTGAGGTTTTGTTTTTTTTTTTCTTTTATAACTGTTGCAATGTGCTTTTTATTTATTAATTTATCTAAGTTATATTCTGTGCCCTTTGATGAATTTTTGCCGCTCTTCTTTGTGTGTGTTCAGGTAGAAATTCACAGCACATTATGCCCACCTTAGCGACCTTGTCCAACACTGCATGTTGATGAACTTCTGTAAAGATCTGGTGCTTATTTATCAAAGCAATTCCACGATGAAAAAGTGTTGGTGCTCTATAATATATAGTGTACAATTATGGCTACATAATGGAAATGTGCATGTTAGGATTCTGTAAATTGGTTACACTGGTGGTATTGAACTTTCCAGTATTGAGAAGGACGACTGTTTTGTCTGTCTTCCATCTGAGTCATATGTGCTATTTGATTTTGTTTTGTACAGTTATGACAGATTGACACCTGTGAAGGTTGATTCTTCTGGCTGTGTGTCTCATTAGAATTACATGTGTCAGTAACCTTGATAACTTTTAGTGCTCCCCAGCCTTAAACATCTGACAGCCCAAGGTTCAAGTACTGATCTTGCATCAATCCTCCATGATATGAATATGTAGTGTTTTAGTACATCAAAAACAATGCACTGAAGGGGTATCGTCATATAATAATTTGACAAACATTTGCCTGTTTGTTCCCTTACTCCTCAAAGGTCTTTTGGCCGATTTCCAACAAACTTGATACGTGGATGTGTGTCGGCCCCAGAATTGCCCTGAAAGGATTTGTTTTGACAAAAGCCAAAGTCACTGAGCTCAATGGTCAAAATATTAATATTTCACTCCGATTTACATTCTGGAATTGCCCAGGTGAGGTCAGACTTGCCAAACGTCAGTCACTGGCACCAAGGACATGCCTCCTTCTGTTTTTTGCCTACTTCTCCCAAGTCCTTTTGACGATTTCTACCAAATTTGATATATCAATGACTGTTGACCCTAAATTAGCCCTTAAATCATTTTTGCAAAGGACAACAAGTTTGATTTTCAAATCAATCTAGACCAAATGTGGCACACACTTGGGTAGATTCAACTGCCCTGGAAAGATCACCTAGATGTCAATCATAATAATAATAATATTCAAAACATTTTCCCCCAACATCATCGTGGTTGATCAGTTTCAGCTTGTGCAAGATCAGTTTTGCTACTGTTTCAGTAGAAACTGAAGGGCGGCTTCTTTCAAAATGTTTACAGTCAACGTTCTTTTTGTTTTGGCACCAGATGTGGGCACGGCGAAAGGAGCACGTAAAGCCCCGGTCACACAGCACTAATGAATGACACTGAAGCCAAAGTGAAACAAGAAATCTGTACTTACACTGACTTTTGGAGACAGCATTTGACCGTCTTCCAGCTTCGTTCCTGTAGCTGGCGCTTTGTCAGAATTTTCAAACTGTATAAAAATGTGAATGAATCCCAAAGACAAGTTCAATTCATCTGTATTCCATTTTGTTGTCTGTCTTGACGGTTCCTCATCGTTTGTGTAGTTCCCTTACCGTCAGAGTTCCGTTTGATTGTCGTCCAACTTCGTCCAACCTCCCAAGTCCGACATTTGCATGAACATTGACAATATCTGAACAGATAAATAACTAAAGATCCGACAAGCTGAACGTGACTTGTCCATGTGTGGGAAAAGCAACGAAAAGCAACGTTGTCATATAGAAACAATAGTGGAAAGAATGTTTTAACTACTTTTAACTGTTTACGGACTTGCAGCCACTGGCTGTGTACACATAGACATATGGCTGGAACGTTCCAGCCACAGACAGCATGTGAACGTGCGTGTGCGCACACGTTATTTTTTTTGAAGACAGCCCTGTTGTCAAGACAACTCTCACACCTGCAGATGCTGTGGAGAGCCATTGTTGGCTGCAGAAATGATCACAGGCTGGCGCTCAGTCGTGACTTCTCCTCCAGCCAAACTGAAAATCTTTCTATCCACATAATCTATTCCAACTAAGAGAATGTTTGAAATCCTTTTCAGAGTACCTTTACAAGGGGAGAAATTATTTTAAACTGGTGGGAGGGATGTATGCTTCCAATTTTCCAAACAAGTCTTTGTATTTCTGACTGGAAATAGGAAGGATTACACCTTTTTAAAATGTTACAGCTTAAAAAGATAGATAGATAGATAGATACTTTATTGATCCCAGAGGGAAATTCAAGGCATCCAGCAGCTTACACATTAGACAAGACACACACATTGCACCAGACACACAAAATAGGGTTAAGTAAATAAAAGAAAAATGGACTAATCAATAAAAGCTACTAACTAAAAATAAAAATAAAATTTGTGTGCAAGTGCAGCATCCAGTCTCAGAGAATATGACAGAGGAGTAAATGTAGTAGTGCAGTAGTGAGGAGGTAGCACAGATGTAGACAGTACACAATGTGAACAGTGTAGATTGTGCAAAGAAGTAAGCAGTGTAAACAGTGTTGGTAGTGCAAAAGAAAGCAATAAAAGGTCAAACAGATGTGTCACAGGATTATTTCTTACTGAGATGGGAAGAGTTGAACAGTCTGATGGCCTGAGGGACAAAAGACTTCCTGAATCTGTCCTTGTGGCAGGACTGGGACAGCAGTCTGCTGCTGAATGAGCTCCTCTGCCTGATGATGGCGCTGTGCAAAGGGTGCTCAACATTGTCCATGATGGCCAGCAGTTTACAGAGGGTCCTTCTCTCTGCCACTGATGTTAGTGTCTCCTGCTCTGTTCCCAGCACTAAACCAGCTTTCCTCACCAGCCTGTCCAGTCGCCCGGCGTCCCTCCTCTTCATGCTGCTCCCCCAGCAGACCACCACAGAGAAGAGGACACTGGCTACCACAGACTGGTAGAACATTCGCAGGAGTTTATGGCAGATCCTGAAGGACCGTAACCTCCTCAGGAAGTACAGTCTGCTCTGTCCCTTCCTGTAGAGGGTGTCAGTATTGGCTGACCAATCCAACCTATCGTCCATAAGTGTCCCCAGATATTTGTAAGTCTGGACCACCTCCACATCGACCCCCTCAATGGAGACTGGCTGCAGAGTGGGCCCTTTAAAAAGTGGAGGACCTTTGCTTTTTTCTGAGCAGGCAGTATAATAGATGATTTTGAATATGTATAATTTCTCACATTTTTGAGTGTGGTTTCTTGAGGGCTTGTTAAAGCGGTCAAGATTTGCCCAATGATTATAGTCCTGTTTGCGCTCACTACATCAACTACCCAGTTAATTACTTATCTTTCAATGAATTACTCAATTATAAATATAAAGAGGGAAAATCACAACTCCCACAAAAGGATGTTGTCCAGGATCAATGTAGGGTAAGGGTTGCACCTGTTGCTTCACCTTCATTCAATATGTAATTTTGTTGGCTTTGGGCGGACAGGAAAAGTATGCAATTTTTGGAAAGGTGTGTGTGTGTGTGTGTGTGTAAGTGCTCAGAAAATGAATGTTTTCATTTACCTGTATGTTTCCATTTATATCTATATGTCCGCCATCTTGGATTTTCAAAATGGTGACCATAAAAATGGATTTTGTCTAAATCAGCGTTCACTATGTGATTTAGTTTGTTTGTTTTTTAGAGATTGGGATTAATTTATTCATCCATTTTTTTGTACTTGTTCATTAATTAAGGGTCACTTTCCCAGTCGTCTTTTGGCGAGAGGCAAGGAACGTGTTGGACAACAACCAGTCTGTTGCAGGACATTTCTGGAAGGTTTTCATGACAGAAAACATATCTCAAGGCAAAAGTGTGTATTAGCAATGAAGCGGAAGCAGAAAATATTTGCCTGGTTACCAGCTCTTTGAAGTCTGAAGAGTACAGCTATTTTATCACCAGAAACCACGCCCACTGATGCAACTGTGTGACCTGGCTCAACAAGGAATCTAACTTTTAATTTCACTGTAAGTACACATTCACTTTGATTGTTGTAAACTTTAAATGATTTGGTAAATTTTTAAATCATTCCAGAAAATTTTGATTTAGATGTTAAAATCATAGCTTTAAATCATTTAGAAGAGGAGATAATAGAAGCATTAATTTTGGGGTCCCCATTTTGTAAAATCCAAAATGGCTGCCATATGGATAGGCTGAGCTCCTCCAGTTTGGTACAATTGAAATATGTAGGTTTAGCTGTTTAAATTAAAACTTTAGGTTCTGTAGAAGATTATATATTGACTAAATGCATTTAACTAATTACAGTAAATAAAATAATCCCAAGATATAAAGGATATACAGTCCCAAAAGTAAAAGGCATTCACGGAACATTTCATTGGGCTGCAACTAACATATTGCTTTTCATTGTCAAGTCACCTATTTATTATTTTGTAGATTCATCAATTGGTTGGTTGGTCCATAAAAAGAAAAAAAAAAAAATCAGTTTCTCAGAGCCCAAGATGATGTCTTGAAATAGTTTTGTCGACAACCCAATGATATTGTTTACGGTCACAGATGAACAAATAAACCAGAAAATATTCACATTTAAGAAGCTGAAATCAGAATTTGGACACTAAAAAAAGACACTCAAAAGGGTTTATCACTGAAATACTACTTAATAAATAATTGTTGCAGCTTTGCTTTTGTTACAGACCAAAGGATTAATAAGCAAAGGAATAGATATAAGCAACATAAAATATAACTCAATGCTAAAATACCCTCGGCCGTATAAGCATAAAAATAAACAGAATGTGACTGTTTGATTCTTAAAATAGGTCAAGGTTAGCTCTTTGAACTCGTCCAAGGTCTGTGTCTCACGAATGGTCCCTGTGAATTTGAAAACCTTGGCAGTAATAGTACTAGATTTATGCTGCGCACGGACGGACGGATGGATGGACGCAAAGTCTTCGCAATAACTTATGGCCATATTTTTGTCTTGGGTAAAAATTAAGCTAAAGAGTAACAATGTAGACAGTTTGCTTCTACAAGAACTGCAGAATTTGGTTTGGCGACAAAACCAGGTTTTGTTTTGTTTTTTTGCACTGTATTATCATTAATATGAGGTTTACAGCACTTGCACATTCTAACCTTTGGCAAATTGACATGTTTTCGTGTTACAAAAGTAAAGAAGGGTGTTGTTACGCCCTAAGGCTGAATAACTGGTTTTCTCTAAATGTTGCAGATATCAAAAATGACATTTTTACAATTATACGTATATCATCCAACATATTTTTCCGTTTAAAGCTATAGTTTTCTGTGCCCAGTAGATGAGTCGACTATACCATCAGCACTCACTGGAACTTCCAGGCGAACCCTGACCCAGCACATGTTTAGGGGTGTTTAAGCCTGTACAGACAGCCACTATGGCCATCTGTCCGGGGTCAGTATAGGGTCAGGGTTGCATCTGTGGCTCTGCCTTCATTTACTTTGAGAGACTTGAGGATTCCAAACAGGTATGGAACATACATAGCTTTTGTTGCCAACTTTATTGTGTAATAATCAGCAGTTCTGGATCCAGACGTGGTTGTTCTTCTGTCTTGTGATATTTGATTGCTTTCAAGCAGAGTTCAAAGTGTAAACTATTTACTGAATAAGATTTTTAAAAACCAGCTTTGATGCAGATCCCAAGACTAGTTATAAATCCATGTGTTGAGTGTTGAACACTGACACTGTTTAGTTGAGTTGGATGTTAACTGTATGTAGTGTTACCGTTTAGCATTTTCATGGGATTATGCAAGTTTGCAATTGCTGTTTTCAAGGTGTGACTACCTGAGTGCACCAGTAGGTGTCAGCCTCATTACAAAATGTTTCATTTTTCACCAGTGCATCCCTATCAACAAGTCATTGTGTATAATTTGGGTGGATTTATGTTAATTTTTTTAATAGCAAAAGACCATTTTAATCTTCCCCGTTGTCTTCCACAGGCATTGGAGTAAGTCAGCGGCATGGAGCTGGATGAGAGACGCATCTGTGTGTATTATTCCATCAAAAATAATGATAATGAAAAAGGACATGTCCACACACACCCCCCAACACATTGAATTTACATGAGTTGAACAACCCAGTAAGATCAACAGTGACATAATGTTTCCACCTGTCATTTCCATTTACCTGTAGTATGTGGCATTGCACACCCTTTTACATTACAAGGAAACACTTGTAAATCCAAGTCAAGATTGTGGTGTCCTTTCAGCAGCACACTCTTTCAGAACTTGGCATATGTTGATCACATCCTGATACGCAACATTTTATAGGCCTACTATGTTTCTCAAGATGCTATAATTGTTTATTTCACAGTAATGGGGGTAGCAGGAAGGACAGAGTACTACCACCGTGGTTACGGCAGATACAAGTATGATTGTAGGTATAAGTAAGTGGTATTTTCGTGATTTAGTATTTATTAGAAAGCAGGTGCTGTTGTTTCACCGTTGAAAATCTCAGACGTTCTTAAGTACCCTACTACAGGTGATACAGATCTCACTCAAGAGCCATGTAGGTGTGATGAGAAAGACATACAACAGAAGACTGATTTCATACCATAATTTGATTTAAGTAAATCTGCTGTTTAATTAGGGAACAACCCTGTTGTTTCTGATGATTTGCAGACGTATAACAGCATGAATGTCTGCAAATTATCAGACACAAGGAGGTTATTCCCATTCTAATTCAGTTCCATCGTTTGCACGGTTTATTTTTCTGTAGGTAATTCAGTCAGCGAGGCAGCGGTCAGGATGCGGAGTAATCCATCAAATGTGAAAATCCAACAGCGGTCAGGGCGCGGAGTAATCTATCAACCGTGAAAATCCGTCAAAATCATCAAATGTGAAATGGTAATTCTGTATCAGAATCCACATTCGTATGGTAGCTTAAATTCACCCATTGCGGCGGTGGCGGTACGCCACTTTATCTCACTGTCAGCTAACAGTGCTAACAGCTAGCAGCCATCGCGGCCAGTGTTCTATTTAATTGTGCGTCTCGTCGCATAAATCGACAGTTGTGTCCCGACAATTCTGCACATGCGTGTGCAGTTGTATCCTCCTCGCAACTGCTCATGCGTGCGGATGCACAGTTGCACAGAGAACAGGAATGATATTCGAAAGGAATGACATCAAGTTTGAGTGACCAACAGTCAGAAGTCAAGTTTGATATTGTTCTTGTTTAAGGTACGTTTTAAACTTTAGATGTTTTGATTCATTCCTTAAGTGTGAGCAAAGAACTCCACAAGCCTTGGTATCAAAGATGGGAAGAGGAAACCAGTTCCAAATTTTTCACTCCATCGGAATCGGATGTCGGCATGTTGACCTGACGGATCTGTGCTACAAAAACTTTCACGTCATGACATCAAACTGTGTCTAAGATCAATGAAAACAGATGCATTGCTGATTTAAAAACCCATGTAGAGGCTACATTTCCACACAGAGAAGTGATCAGAAATTAATCAGCAGGCTCTGTAATGACATCTGTATTGATAAAATCTTACCAAATCCCATCCCTAGTTGATAATGTCCGACTTGCATCTTTCTTCGTCTGAAGCATCAGTGGCTGCCTTTCTTTTCCGCTTACTGACAATTAAGCAGCACATTTGATCAATGTTCTTCTCTTGATCAGAAATGAACGATGATACCTTGTTTTATACGTAACTTGTACTGGTTGAGGTTCCAGCAGGTAAGTGGGGATGTAAAATGTAATGTCTGCTAACACCGAGTCACGAAATCAAAGAAATCACCGTCCAAGTCCCTGTCAAAAATTTTGTCAGCACGTATGTCTGTCAGTGGAAATGTTAGTATACAAAACCTCAAACACTTAAAGTGATTTCAGACTTGATGTGCAAGAAACTGAACTTTCACTGAGTTCTCTATGTGGGAGTTGATTAAGAAATGAGTGGGTGAGGTGTGGGAAAGAAGCTGGGAAGAGCTTCACAGTGTAAAGATGTGCATGAGACATTTATGTTCAAATCTTAAGTGTGGATGATCTGGAACTACATGAAACCAGGATGGATTTTAAGTATACGTATATGTTCTGGTTTTTCACTGATGACTTAACTCAAGCTTTTATTTCATCACATAAAACACACAAAGACATTAAACAGATTGTATGTGATCACTTCTGTGATTAGACACAATTTGGTTTTCTCAACACCTTTACAGAAGTACACGTTAAGATGACTTCATCTTTTCAAATTGAAAAGGTGTCATAAAGGGACCACTTTTATTTTACACAAAACTCACCATTGCGCTGTGTTACTGCTTTCAACAAAACCTTTCAGATTGTACAACAGAACAGTCTGTCACATCTTTACCCGGATGAGACGGACGTGGATGACTAGCAAAAACATCTTGAAACTAAAGCAGTTAATTAGATATGTAAACCTGAATCTGGGTGACTCCACGGCCCTTCTATGGAATGAGGTTAATAACCGCTGCAGACATGTCATTGGGGCCCCTCAAAGTTATGCATTCATTCATGCTGACTCAAAAGATGAGTAGATGGTCCAAGCCGGCGTCTGGGTGCTCTCAACAAAAAAACAAAACAGTTGGGTTGGAATCTACAGGTTATCCATTCATTTTTTTTATACTTTTGTTGCTCATATGTTTGATTTTTGACCCTTTGATTATTAAATGAGCCACCAGCATATTTCCTGACTTGGGGAATAAGTGGTCGTCGTCTCATCTGTAGCATAAATTAGACACTTTTTAAGGATTTTATTAGTAGTGAGCAGGTGCAAAGAGGAATTTAGATAAACCATGGATGTTGTAGACTAGAGCATGTAATGTTTTCTCTATAAATCCAGATGTTGGTGTTGTGAAGTAAGGGCTGTTTGGGGGTACAGAATGACTTTATATCACTTTAATGGTGAGTTGCACTGTACTGGGTTATTTTCTGGAAAAGGTGACATATTTATTTGGATGAAACAGTCAGTATTTTAAAAATCAAAATCAGGACTATCATTGTTGAGCTCTAGGTTTGGACACATAAGCTTGTGTCTTTTCATTGTTCATCAATGTTGCATAGAAGAGATGAAACACATTCAACCTGTAGCTACAAACTCATGTAAGCGATTCACTCAAGCCAAAATGTTCAGATTCTATCACACAAGGTGGTGCTCTAAAATGTATACTTGTATACTTTTCAAGTATTTAATAAGACAAGAAGACTTAGTGACTTTGGATGAAAATCCCACAGGTTGTAACTGTAAACATGAGCATCCACTGGGACTCACATTAATGACTGTTTGCTGTTCAATTATCTTACTGTAGTGAGAGATCTTGAAAACAAATGTAACTTTTTTCTTTTTAACAAGTTACGGATCTTACAGGGGTGCTTTCCTTAAAAGTAAAATAAATAAATATGCCTTAAAGTTTCTGTATTTGCTTCTAAAAGCAAAGCTTGGTTCAAATTAAACTGTTACTTTTAGTTTGTTTAAATTGTGGTTTTCTTGTGCAATGTTTAGACAAGATTTTTTTTAAAACAATCCTCAAACAGAAAAGTTAATTACATAATATTTTTTAAAAGGCTTCTATTTAAAAATACCAAATAATTTCAGTGGCTTGACTAAAATCAAATAGTGAGAGCATCAATATGTGTTTTTTTTTTTATTTTAAAAAACAAAAAAAACAACAAGCAAACCTGCAACTATTTTAACAGCATGCAGAAACCTTTTTCATCTTGGAATGGTCAAACTATGACTCAGTCAATGAATTATGCACTTGGATTAACATCAAATAATGTTTTTTATACAGAACACAACACTGAAAAAAATTGACTGTTTAAACATCACAATAACAAAGGTTCTGTAAAAAAAAGTTAAAAAGTAACAATGTAACGAAAATACATATCCACAGTAGTGTCAAACACACTTAGCATTAATATACTGTATTAATTACTTTAAATACTTACAAGAACCAAAAGTAACTTGGTGGGAATCTACATCCTGAAACGTTTGGAGAACTGTGGGGAAAAGTCTCCATATATTCAAATCACTGTAAAATACACACTTTGCAGAAACAAAGTATTAATTAGTTTAAATATGTAAAATGATCCAAACCATAGCTCCATAAATAAGTCAAAACAGCATATATTTTTGTTGAAATGTAACCTAGGAGAACAAAAACTGCGTGGGAGAAAACTTCACATATTCACATCACTCAAAGAACCACTTTGCATGACTAATTTGATAAAATACAATAAATATAAACATAACAACCTTCACAAATGATACAAAACAATTGTCTTACTTGCTGAAATACACCAGAGATGAACAAGTCCAATTATTTATCATTCTTTAAATGCATCCTCATAATGTTACTGTTAATTAAACAAGTATTTATTTTAAATATTCCCTTACCAAAAAATAGTACTGATAAGTATATAAAAAGTAAACTGGAAGTATACTTGAAACATACTTGTATGTACTACTTTTTGGTAAGGGTTGATGTCACAAAGTGATGGCAGAAGCTTTGAATAACAGTTTACAGATAAACAAGTGATTATTTATTTCCTTTAAAAAATATGGATAATGATATAACATCTTCAGGCGCTATTAATCTGATTTAACTTTTTTAATGCTAATTACAACATTTTAATGATGATTGAAAAGTAATGTAACGAGAAATCAAGAAAAATTCTGACTTTATTTGCCGTTTCATTGCTTTAAAAACATTTTTTCAGATATACTTGATATTTTGCATCATTTGCCAGTTACTATTGGAAAACTACATTTAATAAAAATATATATTTTTGGATGTGTTGTGGGGCCACAACCCGCCATTTTCTAAGCTGGAGGATCACGCGTGTTCGAGGGTGGGGGTGGAACAAAAAAAAATGCAATTTAATTAAGACAAAACTTGGATCCGACGTCGAATAGTCACATCGGTGCAGCTTAAAAGAATGCATGTGCGTCACCTGAAAAACAAACATGCATTAACGCCGATAAATAACATTAAAGTCCAAAAGCAGGCGCTGCAAAAAAAAATCCTCCACAACATGGCGTTCAGACACCCACAGTGCGTGACCGCGTCCACGGCGGTCACTCGGCGGGTTTTCAAAAGTTAACAGGAAAAGATCAACGATTCAATAACAAAGAAATCTCACCGGAAAACCGAATCCCTTGATTTGAGTGTTGTTTAAAAAATGGGAGGGGGACCAGAAAGTTGGAAAGAAAGAAAAAGTCGTGCGTTTGGCGGCGTCTATATCTTGGAGCCAGGCCAAGGGTGGCTCAAAAGTGAAAACCCAGCAAGCATTTTTCTGCAAAACGTCTTTGATTCGTGGCTTTTAGGGAAAAAAAATCGATCGGTTCTTTTCTTGCACAGACATGAAACTGAAAGCTGAAATCTGCCCTCACATAGGCTGCAGCGTGAAACTTTATGTCAGTTTGGCCCCTATGGAATGTGGCTCGTCCGTGGGAGTGGGGTGGTGGGTGGGGGGAAGTGGAGACTCTCTTTTTCTGTACATTCCTCAGCGATACATTCACTCTCGACTGCAGCCATTTAAACCGACACATTACCACCCCCGCACCTCCATCGTGTGCGTGGCGCATTAACCTGCCGTCAAACCATGCACGCGATTCTGTTTGCAGCTGCAATCGCCATAAAAACCGATTAATTGGGTTATAAAAAAAAAGAAAATCGGAAGCGCTCAGTTAATCCTACAGACGTTTACGTTGAAATAAATCATTCATTATAAAAGTCGGCGCGCAATAACTGCACGTTCTTCAATGAAGTGGTGCGCCAACCACGTTTTTTTTTTTTTTTTTTTGCCTTAGAATTTTTATGGAAACTATTTTTAAACGAAGAAAACTTTCCGAGGTGGTGGGAAAAGTTGCGTTAAAGAGCATCGCGAAATGCAGCAGCTGGATTCTACGTGGTTACATTGTTGTTGCGACAAAAGCCGACAGAGGAAACGCAGCGGTGCGTAATTGGCGCGCTGATTCATATAGAATAACGGAGCTGGAGAGCCAATGAATGAGCACGTTGAGGCCGAGCCAGCAGCAGTACTACGGAACGGCGACGGGGCGCTCTGATTGGACAGTCTTCCCGGCCAATCAGAGTCGGCTCTGTGTGTGCATGTGTGTGTTGAAATAAAGCTCCACTCCCCTTTGTAACCTGCTTTTCCATGAGCGTGCACACCTCGGCCTGCAAACACAACTGCAAGTTTCAGCCCAGATCTCATTACAGTAACAAAAATCAGAAGCTACAGGAGACCGAACTCCCCCAAAAGACCCATTTACAGCACTTGAGGGCTGCAATAGTGCCTTAGAAAAAGAAGGAAAAAAAGTGCTGAATGTTTAAAGCCTAAAATGCAAATTATGATACATATATTTATACTGGACATGGCGGAAAGTGATAATTCTGTGGATTTGATTCAAATCTGTTACACAGTATCAGACTTTCAGTTTTAAAAGCTCATGTATGAATAGACATTCACACATCATCTATCAAATTATAATAATGATGTCATGTTATTGTGTGATTTTAATTTTGAGCTTCAAATCAGATTGATTATTTTAAATTAGTAACATCCAAGCATAATCCATATTTTAATGTATTCTGTTGCTAGTTTGACCTTAAAATAATCATTCTGGAACCTGTTAAAGCCAAGTGAATTATTGGTTAATAATGTTCTATTTCATGTATCTTTTGGACATTATAAAAACTCGACTGAAACAGGTGATGTTTTACTGTACAGCCTGTTGCTAATGCTAACAAGCTAGGCTATGCTGGATACGTTGTTTAGCCTATAATGGAGCTAGCTAGCTATTTCCAACGATGTTTTTCTTTGCACGTGAGCGTGTCCATCAAACATTGATGAAGTTGATGCTTAAACCCAACATTTATAAGGTACATAACACAAAATTTACTTCTTGTGGCATTTTAATCACCTAGAAACTGGTAAATCCATCATTCTAAGATGTGTGTGACGTTCAGAGAAGGACAGGAAGAGAACACAATATAAAGTTATTACAAACAGGAAAAAAAAAATCTGATTTGTGATAGAATGGAAGATGTTCACCAGTTACCGTTACTTCAAATTCATATTTATGTTCTGGGACATTAAAAGAGTGTAAAGCTTTTGGTTGCATTTTTCTTCTTAGCAATGTATCAATTGTTTCTGGTTTTCGTTACATTTATTGAACCAATGCTGGAATTCAAATTCCACTTTGAATTTGGATGTATTACCATAACTGGAGCCATTAGGTTGAAAAAGTCTCTGATAATTGAGAAGATAGAATAAGTCTTAATTTGAAGTCCTTTGGAGTCTTTAGATTCATTTCCTGTTTAGCTATGTGGTGATCAAGTGTTTAATGCACTTAATTTCAATGCAGAAGGTTCCTGGTTCAAACCCCACCCCTACCATATTTCTCCATATAATGTGGAGTTGTGTCAGGAAGGGCATACGGTGTAAAACTTGTGCCGAATCAACATGAAAATCCACCTTGGAGTGAAAACAACGGAGCAGCCGAAGGGACGTACTTTAGATTTATTTACTGTTTATCTATCAGAGCTGCAATGACTAATCAGTAATTAATCACATGTTAAATAAGCAACTATTTTTGATAGATTGTTTTAAGCCTTTTAAAAAAAATATCCCAGTTCTTTGATTTTAGATTCTTATATGTGAATATTTTCTTGTGTGTTTTACTATCTGCTGGTCTGTGAACAAAACAAGACATTTGAAGGCATCATCATGGTTTCTGGATAACACTGCCAGACATTTTTCACAATATATATATATATTTTTTAAGTTCTATAATGTATCAATCTTTTAGAACATGCACGGCTGATCTGTGTGGAGTGACCTCTAACCTGTACTCTCCCCAAAAAAAAAAAAAAAAAAAAATCCAAAAAGCAAACAGAAAACCATATGGAGAGCTGTCCAGCATTTTCTATAGGCATTACGCACGTGATCCAGTGCCGTTATAGAGCTGACGCCATGAGCGCGTGCGTGCAGGAGGAAGCCCCGCCCTCTTTCAGTTAATGCAAACGCCATGGAGTATTGCAGAGAGAATCCGCCATGTGCTTTTCGCCCACATGGCCATGTGGCCCCTGGATGTTCGTAAATGCAACTTTATGGCCCAAAAAACGCCTCTTGTGTGCGTGTGCGGGCAGACTGGGCCCGCTGGTGGACTTTAGTTCAGAGGAGGGTGGGGTGGGGGGGGTGTGTGGCTCCTGGTCTAGTTGGAGAAGATGGACGCCGTCATTTGGATAGTATACGTGTCATTCCCACATTGAGCGAGGGCCCGGTGGGTGACACAAGCCCCTCCCCCTTTTTATTATATTTTATTTTACATTCTCAAAATTGAAATACATCCAGTGTGTGCACCCCCCCCCTCCCCCGCCCCAAAACAATATAGTGCATCAACCTTTATGAATGGCCCCACCCCCTGTGTCATCACTGGGGCGCACTGTGCACCGCCGTGCGCACAAGCCCCCGCAGTATCCGCGTGTCCCCGCTGTGGGCGTGAGCGAGCGCACGCCCGCGCAGACGCTTCCTTTACTATTCCTCCACCGACCAATGAGAGGCCACGCTTTTGCGAGAGGAAAGGCGCACGAATGTGATGCTTGTAAAGACACACTGGGTTCTAACGGAATCCCTTTACGCACAGAGCTCGCCAGGGTTTTTCTAAATTTTTTTTTTTTTTTTTGTCCTCTCCACAACTACCCCCCCCCCCCCCGCTTTTTTTTCTTTTTAATTTCTTCCACTCCCCTCCCGTGTCCCACCCTGCAGATTCCCGTGCGCATTTTCCCCAATCGCAAACACGTAATTGAGCAATTGGGATTCATCACGTGTGGGCTGATTTGTAGTTTGAACACGTGGCTCATTCAAAAAAGCCGGATAGCAGCGGATTTTTTTTCCTCCGCTCTCGCTCTGTGTCTCTCTCTCTCTCTCTCTCAGCTCTGCTTTTGGAACCGGGCGCCAGCCTTGTGTGTGACATTCAGTGTCTCTTTGCCAAAGTAGTTTCTCCTCCTTTTTTTTTTTTTTTTTTTTTTTTTTTTTTTTTTCCTCCTCCTCCCTCGGCCCGCCATCGTTTGGAGACACGGGATTAATAATTGAGCGTTTCTTTATCGCGCGATAGAGACAGGAGAGAGGGAGCGCGAACGCACCGTCAGGCTGCCAGTTTAAATCTGTCTGTGGCTCGAACGGACGGGAAGCACGCACGCCACAGCCGCTCCGGAGAATAGTAACGGCGCTTTAGGCTACTCCAAACACTGAGGGCAAATAACTGTCCCCCCCTCTTCACCCACCCACCGCCAGCAGCGTGAAGATTGTCCATTTTCGGTGCAAGATCATGAATAAGCTATACATTGGCAACGTGAGCGGAGAGGCGAACGAGGAGGACTTCGAAACTATCTTCGAGCAGTGGAAGATCCCGCACAGTGGTCCGTTTCTTCTCAAAACCGGTTATGCGTTTGTGGATTGCCCGGACGAGAAGACTGCCATGAAGGCTATCGATGTTCTTTCAGGTGAGAACCCCAAAGCGTTTTTTTTTTTTTAATAGGGGGGGAGGGGAGGGGGGGAAGCGCAATAAAATAAGTGATCTTTGGAATTACGCACGGATTTTTTTTTTTTTTGTTTGTTTTTTTGGTGCAGTTGGCTACGAGAAACGCACAGGGTGAGGGGTGTATCCGTGCGTTTCTTTCTTTCCGTACAACCTTTTGCTTGGCCTTTTGACACCACGGGGGCTGATCAGAACACTGCTCGGGGTTTGAGTGTAATTTAGCTGTCATTAAAAATAATAATAATAAGCGTGGTTTGATTGTGTGGGTGTGTGAGGGGAGGAAAACGCGCTATTAACGAGGCTGAGTACAATGGCTGCTAATGTGGTGTTCGGGGGGCAGGAGGACGCACAGGCAGCTTTTTGGCACGAAGATTGTAACGTGGATTTCTTATTCTCTTTTTTTGTGTCCAGGTTTCAAACTATATTCTCCAGTGGGGCCTCCACTTTTCCCCCACACGCACACAAAACCCAATTTCGCTTGTGCAACCACACCAGGTGGTTTAATTGTGTGTGTGTGTGTGTGTGTGTGTGTGTGTGTGTGTGTGTGTGCTCAAATGTAGGCCAATACGAATCCTCCACTAGTTTTATTTCCTGCTACAGTTACGCATAACCTAAGTTCTAATACAAGCTGACGTGTGGCCCTTCGTGTCCTCTTGACGCTCCTCTTTTTTTGTTTCACGTAGTAACTACAAATATTTCGCCTTTTAAAAAAAAATATCCAGGACGCTGTTGATTCTAGATGTAACTGTTTAGATTTTTACAACTTTTAGACCAAATCTACCTAAGAAAAACGTAAAAGATACGTCTTTTGGGGGGGTTAGGTTGCGAATGTAATTAAAATTGTTTTTTGTTCTCTATAGGCAAAGTTGAACTTCATGGAAAAGTTCTCGAAGTGGAGTATTCTGTCCCAAAACGTCAAAGGTAGGTGTAGTTTTGATTTATTCATTAAAAAAAAAAAAAAACTGGTGAGAGCTTCTGATTTGATTTTTGCCACCTTCATTCTTTTCCTTTCTTCAGCCGTTTTACGAATTACTACATGACTCCAAATATCTCTCCATGAAATATTTTGGTAAATTGAGCTGTGTGAGGAAATGTGGGTCAGGGAATGGTCTTTAAAATGGTTGGAGGTCAAACAAAAAAAAAAGTGGGGGGTCGTGGAGTGGTAATGTGCCATCTCTTCGCCATGGCTTGGCTTGCTCCTGCACAAAATAAGTAAATTAAATGTGGATTTGTGTTGTAGGCAGCACACGCCCGTTTTATTTATTTATTGTGTGTGTGTGTGTGTGTGTGTGTGTGTGTGTGTGTGTGAGAGAGAGAGAGAGAGAGACCTTGATTTCTCCACTCACTGGTATAAAGCTGTGCGTGATTTGACGCACGGTTTGCGGGCGGTTGGTGAGCTTGGAGGCGCACAGGCCTGGCGGAGTCGTCCATTTGAGAAGGATATACCCCGTCACTCTTTACGCTTCCGCCCTCCTTTGCACATTGTGCTGCTGTTGCACGACATGGATTCCAAAACGCGAGCGGAATGAGGAGGGGAGTGGCCAGCCTTCGCGCTTCCCCCCAGCCCCCCCAAAGTCACAGAAAAACCTGTTTGAGTTGGACCTCAGTGGACCTCTCGTTTCTTGAGTAAACGATTTTCATGAAAATAGTCATTTAAAAAGTAGTGTGTAGGGCTTTTCGTCAAGTCTGCGTGAGGTGTTATTTGGCGTTGTGCGTGCGTAATTTTGCTCCTGCGCAATTATCACACCTCCATCCAGCCGCCCTCAAATTTAATTTCAACAGGGATTTCTAATATTGTGCGGGAGGTGGCTTCTGTGAAGTTTTGGCAATAAATGGCTCCCCGCAATTAAATTATAAAATAAACTAGTTATAATTATGGATGAATCAGAAAATGGCTTGTATTTAGGCTATTTTTACACTGAAATGTTGTTTTTCCATATGTGGGTGGTGTGCAAGCTTTGCTGTCACATGGGTGGTTTGATGGCTTAGATTGTAGCAGGCTTTTGCAGGAAAACTACATATTTTTTTGTGTTCCCCCCTCCCCCTTATGATTTCTTGATGGTGAAAATGGCTAATGTTGGCAAGACTGGACCTTCAGCAAGACTTGTGTGTCCACCCTTGTTCAAACATGGCACATTTTGGTGTATGCAGCATATAGGCTCTATGCAAATGGACCTGGGGGTGGGGTGGGGGTTTGTTCTGTGCTTTCCAGGCTGCAGCCATCAGCTGGGGGTTTGGTCAGTCACTGTGGTTTAACCTTTGAACCCATCAGGAAAGGGAAGTGCTGTAAGCAAGCTGGCAAAGCAAGAATGTGGAAAAGCTGGATTTTGATGGGGGGGGGGGTGGCTTCATGTTTGCCAAAAGAAGCTAAATGTGTGGACAAATGTGATACAATGCCTTAAAGCATGGTCATGGCTGGAATTAGTGTCACAGCAGCCTATTGTAGAAAAATGAACATAGCCAAAGCCAAAAATGTACACCAAAAACTCAGCTTGATATTTTCACTTAAAAGGCTTGAAATGATTTTGTCCTTTTTAAACACCCATTTGTTTTAAATGGTTTGTTTCAGTATGTATGCAATTATACACTATTTTTTTTTTCCCCCTTCCATTGATCAAAATCTTACATATCAATACACATTCAATAAAAAATCTAGCGGATTATCTGCAAATTATTGCATGTGGTCCAAGTTAACTTATATAATTGCCAATTTAAATAATGCATTGTCAAATGGTCATTTCCACTATAAGTGTAAGTTGTGTGTTGGGGTTTTGTGTGTGTGTTGGGGTTTTGATTGTACTTCTTGTGTAACGTCTCTTAAAATGTCACTTTTCAATAAAAGTGATGCTATCTTACACTTCCACCTGCTCTCATACCTGCTGCTTGGTCCCAAGTTCAGGAAGAAAGAAAATGGCTGTGTTGTAGGAGCGTGTGTGTGTGTATTTTTATTTTTGAGGCATGGGTCTTTGTGAGAATTCTGAGTAGATTAAAACAGTTTTTTTTAAGTCTTATAGTGCCATATTTTTCATAGATGATGTTGGGCTGCTCGTAGTAAGTCTTATCTAGAATCCGGGGTCACGATCCGACTTGACCTGCAGGAGTCTCAGGGTGCCAGAAAATTATGAACTTTTTTTATTATTATTACTATTATTTTTAAACCTTATCTGCAGTAACTGTGCCCTGGTTTTTAAATGTGGTCACCAGAATGGCAGGTTTGTTTGCTCCCCCTTTTTTTTTTAAGTTGTGACTTCTCAGATCAAGATAATCGTAGCCAGACTGTAAACCAGTGTCACATTGTGCTGAATGATTGGCACATGGAAGGACTATTTTTTTTTTATTTTTTTTTTATTTTTTATTTTTTTTATTTTAAAGCCTTAAGTCCAGTCCCTCGGCTCCTCTGTGTACTGAGTACTGGTTGGGTACCATGTTGAGTATTGTAGAGTGCAGTGAGCTGGAGGCGAATGCAGGCGTGTTACTCATCTTGTGAAATTTTTTGTTTCCTCAAATGTGTGTTCACGCTCGCGTGAACACACGAGGGTACTCCATAGGGTACTATGGAGGGTACTCCATAGTAGAGGCCCCTCAGCTCTCAGCCAGGCGGCGGGGGTTGACTGTGTAGAATATTGGCCTTTAAGTAAATAAGGAGCCGGGGCTCCTCCTGGCCATCACGTGACCAGTCACTCCCTGCCCTTTCCTCCTCCGACACCCCCTCCACTTTTAACCCAAGCTATACATGTTCCTGTCGGTGGACTTGTCTGTGTCCATAGCAACGGGGCCCCACCCCCACAGGGCAGAGAGGGCCCTTGTTACCCCTCGCACCCCTCCCCAAATCAAACGCTGGGACTAGGGAATGTATACCTCCCTTAGCCATACTGACTTCCTGAGTGTGTGTGTGTGTGTGTGTGTGTGTGTGTGTGGCGCTATAGATCTTTTTATTTTTTTTCTCGCTCTTTCCCTTCTTTTCCAAATGAAACGTTTGTATGGCGTTCCCACCGCAATGCAGAGCGTATGGAATGTGCTTGAGGGGCGGTGGTGTTGGTGGTGGGTCAGGCAGGAATGGCACAAGTAGGCCGGAAAAGTCTGGAATTCCTCTTGGAAAGTTATTTATGAATTTTTCTTTACGTCCCCCCCCCCATTTAGTCATTTGTTGAAGCCTCTTAATAAATACGTTGCATCCAGTTGGTGTCTAATTTAGTGACTAAGTCATGAGTGTGTTGTGGCCCTTGTAGCAGCTGTATCTCTTTAAAATGCCGTTTTATTCTCCCTTTACTTTAAAACTTTTTATTTATTTATTTTTAAACTAAAGCACCACCGCAGTTTTGGCATTTTTAACACATGGATTACAAGAATCTTTTCCCTCACTGTGTAATTTTATGTTTGCTTGTTTTCAGCATTTCTTAGTAGTCCCCCCCCACCCATACTTTTTCCCAGAATATGATGTACAAACGCAACCTCTCTATTGTATTTTTTTGTCAAATTCCCTTTCTTGCATGTCTTTACGTTTGACAAACCGTGCACGTAGCTGGCGGATGTTATCGTCTAAAAGTTTTAACAATCAGAAATAGATGAGCTGCAGTTCATTGACTGGGGGGGAAAAAAGCACTAATGTTCAACTTTCACATGCAACAAATTGCGTGTTCGTGCTGGGTTTGTGAATGCTGCCTTGTCTGGTATGTGCAGTATCGTGTAATCCTGATCTCAACACACTGTTCAGTTTGTGGATCCACGTGTGTGTGTGTGTGTGTGTTGCCGTTCATGCCTCAGCTCTTGGCTGTACGTATGTTTTGTTCCTTTAGGTTTGAGTGTGTCAACAGCCAGTGGACTTTGGAGCGTCCCACATTTCTCACATTGTCTGCAACATCCAGGCAAACAGTTGTGAAAGTCCGAGTCATCGATCGACAAGTTGGCATTGTCCGCGTGACTTTGACATAGCCGGAATATGACTAACTTCAAACTAAAATGAGATCTTTAGGTGAACTGGATGAGAACACCAACCTGGTTTCTCAGTGTTTTTCGTTTTTTTTTTTTTGTGCGCCGCTATGAACAAGTTCGCAGCCCAGCTAATGGCAACACTGTTTGTTTGGTTTGAAGCCCTGGTTTGCCCCATTAAGATGACATAGGAGTCTGTAAAGGGGTATTTTTGGACAAAATTTCTTTAACCTTTTTCAGTTTTGTTTTTTTCCATTTTTTTAATCATGTCATTCCTCTGCTCTGCACAGCTCCAATTGGTAATTTGGGAGAACGTGGGTTGCAGTTTTTTTTTTTTTTTTGTTTGTTTTTTAATTTTGAGTACCCATAGTGACTCCAAATGAACTCTTGGTTCTTGTTTAATTTAGCCGTCCTCCCACGCCCTACCTGGAGCGTTTCTGTAAACCTACTGGGCTGGAAACGGTATTGCAGCATCAGTCATAGCTATAGCATCTCCACTCTTAATTTGCCTCTCTACTTGAAGCGAAAGGAACTACTGGAGGTTTTTTTTTTTTTTTTTTTTTTTCTTTTTTAAACAGGAACCTTTTGGCCTTTTATTTCATTTTGCCAAAAGTGCTTAAATATTTGCCGGACAACTTTCTCAATTCCACCGCTTGCCTTGATCACCCCTTCACTCTTTTTCCATCTTGTTTTCACTCCAGGAGCTGTAAACTGCAGATCAGGAACATCCCGCCTCACATGCAGTGGGAGGTGAGTGCTAACAGGCTTCTAACTGCTTCCAGGGTGGGGCGGCCTGACTCGGTTCTTATTTAGTGGTCGCCGCAGCCACCTTGTCTATCGTTGGGTTTCAACTGAGCATGCTGTCAACAAGACTGCAGCTCAAATTTTGATGGGTGGCGGGGAGGGGGTGCCGATGCGGTTAAGTGTGGCAGGGAACAACTGGGAGGAAATGACAAGTGCCGTAAATATAGAACTGGTGTGGTTCACGTGGAAGCAAACTGCTGTCATGAGTATGATCTTATAAGATTTCAAAGATGTGTAATGTGGAATAAAATAAACATGCTATTGATTATGATTAACATGTTGGTAAAAAACCAAAACTGGTTGAATATCACACACTCTGGTTCCCTGTCAATGTTACGAGCTCCATCTTGTGGTAGAACTTTCCATCTCTTCTCGCCCCTGTACCAATATTGGGTCAATCAATTTGCTGGAGACTGAAGGGTTGTGGCTCCAACTTAGGGAATGAAATTACCAGGTTTGTGTAAATTACAAGGTATTTTGGCGTGGTACAGATGAGAGGTTGATGTAGGATATTGTACACAGCAGCTTGACAGGGATCAGCATTTGAGTTTCTAGTATAGCAACGTTCTTGAGGACCTTTTGACTTTGTGTATTCATAGCCAGCACTTTAGGAATTATTGGGTCCTTGTATGTGTATATTCTCAATTTTTGCTGGATTTCTAGCATGCAAGCTGAAAGTTTCTGACAATTCAGGCTGTTTTGATTCTTAGGCTAATGGGATCAGCTGTATACAGTAAATTTGTAGTGTTAAAATGCACTGCTGGAATTAAAATGTGTCCCTCTACAAGCTAAACAAGGCAGTTTGTGGCCGAGGTTCCTCCACCAGGACTAACTGAAGCATTCACGTATAACTTGTGCTCCTAATCCAGAAAAGGACAGACGTTGATGCTATATGGCCTAAAAGTTCATAGGGTGTGAAAAGCTAGTTGTATTATCAATAGAAATTTTGAAATTGATCAAATAGAGGTTATAGGTATTGCTCAACAGGGCTGTAATGCACAGAGTCCACATTGTTTGAAGTGGCTCTCTTGTCAAAGTCCTGACTGATATGTGGCCCAACAGTTCATAGTGTGATTAACTGCAGTATATGATTATGCATATAAATTTAATAGTATTGAAAGATATTATGGGTCTACACACAGGTGGATTGCGATTGTTCTGCCATATCATCTGGTGCGCGATAATGTACACTTACAGTTTAAAATCAGCTCTTATATTGTCAAATCAAGTTGTTAAACTCTACTAATTCATTTATACTATAGAGTTGGTTTCACTTTGATTGGAGTGGGACCATATCGAATCTGGCTGGAGTCTATTTCACGCTGCAGTTTTTACTGTGTAGTTGCTCTCTTGCGATGTTTTTGAATACAGGTTATGTGGCATTATGAATATGAAGGGTTTTTTTTGAACTCTTATATTATAAAACTCATAGCTGAGCTGTTGTCCTTTGGATTAGAGCATGTATGGGGCAGTTTAACCTGCTAACACTCTGTGCATAAATAGGATAAACTGTAAAATTTGTATATCTTTACACCAAGCTGTACCGAGTTAGGAAATTTCTTTATTTAAAAATTTTTTATTATAAAAGCATAATGCACTGACATGTGAAGCAGCAGTGACGAAATCAATATGATTGCAATTTGATGTAACTATAGTTATAAATATTTCAGAACTACATAGGTTTGTTATAAATCATGATTTGGGGCAGAAGTTGCCACATTGGTCACTGTTACACCTCTTAGAAAAGTGTGCAACACTACAATAAAATTATCCCATACATTTGTTGGGTCAAAACAACTGAAAATGCAAGCTCTAAAATGTTTGTGTTGTGTATGCCTGGGGTACTGACATTGTCCTCCGTTAAGAAATGGAAAATCAAAATTCATGACTGTTTAAAAAAAAAAAGCTATTGTGCAGAACTGCTTCAAGCTGCATTGTTTTTCAAAGCCTGAATTTGTGCACATCACTTAAAAACACACACATTGTGCCCACAAATTTTATTAGGGAAGTAATCCAAGAAACTCCTATGTTGACACAAAACGGCATCCTCGTACAAGAAAGGCGAAGTCCATCGCATGTTTGGAGCAGGTTTCTGCAGTGGCTCATTTAAACCTGAATGTCTCACCATAAATGACTAAATATCAGTGTTTTTAATTAAATGCAGTTCCATAAATAGGGGCCAGGAAATGGTAGTTTTGTGTAAAAATGAAAATGTATCACACTGCCTGATTAGTGGAAAACTGCACGTCTTGTCATTTTAATGCAAATACTCTACATGGCACTAACAACGTATTTTATTTGCACTAAACTACTGGGCATATGTAATTAAGTCAGACAATGTCAGATTTTAGTGAAATTAAAGCATATGTCTTGACTGACTTTTAATTAAAATTAATTTGGACTTGTGTATGCTGTTGACATTAAGGTCTAACTGTCTTTGAGTACTAAAATGCATCCTAGTGACGTTTCCTGTAGGATTTGTTAAAACTCTTAATATTTTAGGTGCAGTTTTAGATTCATTCCCTGCCATTGAATGGTTGCGGGCGGGCGCTGTCTCGTAATGGTGGACTTGCAGGGCCCTCTGCTCCACATCCACCCGTGTGCCTAGCGATCGAGCGAGTAGTTTGCTTTGTCAGAAGGTGACAAAGGTTTGACACCCCCTCGGAGGGGGCGGTGAGGAATTAGAAGAATGGTATCTTTTGATGCAAAGGCCTCTCCGAACATCTTATCAGGTACAGAAGACAATGGGTCACGATGTGCACGGCACTACAGCTACAGAAGTTTGGTGGCGGCAGCGTTGGGAGTAGTGGCGTGTTCACATGCTGGGTGGGTGGGTGGGCCTGGACGGTTTCCCCTTCCCTGCCATGTGCACTGATTCACAGAATGTGTAGCATGAGCTCTCACCCCTCCCCCAGTCACTGCTTCCTGCTGGAATGTACCCCACCCTTTCCAGAATGGCCTGGATTTCCATTGGCTGCTCGCTGCTGACGGGCAGGCGGCGTAACCAGCCGGCAGCCTGCGATTCATCGCTTCAGGGAGCTCCCGCTGTCAACGCAGCCAATGGCAGAGCCAGATGGCGGAGAGGCGGGAGGTTGCTTGGTTGGTGGAGTTGGGGGGGCAGGGATGCAGTCTTGTTGGCTAGAAAGAAGGGTTGAGCTCTTGGGGGTGTGGCCATGCGTTCACTAAGCATGGTTGGAGTCTTGAATGTGTAGGTTTGGAGCCTCTTCCCCCGACGTTTGATTATATTTATGGATTGCAATACTACAGTCGCCACATTAGATGGAAGATGAATTGTTTTGTTTTTTGTAATGAATCCTCATCTTTATTTTCTGTAATAAAGAAATTTTAATATTTTGTTTGAAACCCTTTTTTTTTTAATGTGTACATTTAACACTTTATCTGCAAACCTTCTTCATGGGTGATTTGATAAATCAGGCTATTTATAATACAAAATCATTGCAGAAGATCATTTTATATTTTTGTTTTTTTTTTCTTACAATTTTCCACACAGTCTGAGTGAGCCAGAAGGAGCTTGTATTATCTTTTTATGGTGTACGTCTTTAAGGAGAAGGCAGCACGTTTTAGCCAGCTAACACGGTGAACTCTGGGGTTTGAATTAATGGACTGTGTCCTCAGTCTCTACTGGTTCTGCTGTAAACAAGCTCTTTGTTCATAACCTGGTCCCTGTCACAAATTCAATTTAAGTATTTCTAATACAGATATCAGCACAAAATATATATATTAAAAAATATGCAGAACTGAGGGTTTTGAACCTTTTTAATGCACCTGCAAAATGAACCGACAAATGTATCAATGTCCAATTGTATGGTTTTGTTTTTTTCCTCTTATATCTCAGGTTTTGGATGGTATGCTTGCGCAGTATGGTGGAGTTGAGAGCTGTGAACAAGGTAAATGGGAGTCTAACCCTTACAGATGGGGTCCCCACAAGTCCCACACTTATACTTTGACCTTTTCTCAGTGGTGTGTATGTGAGGCAAATGAAAAGGAGCAATGGACATAAACCACTGTAAACCCAAAACAGGAGATTAAACTTCTATGTATAACACTGAGGAAAAAAAAATAATTTTCATGGACTTTGAGAACTGATTTTTACAGTAATTTTCGGGTGCTTAATCAAATCCGAGCTCAGCTTTCCTCTATCACATTACATTTTTTTGCAATCTGCATGTTCCATATTGATGGATTATGTAAAAGTTGCTCATTCACTCATGAGTTTGATACTAATTGTGCACAAAAGCATAATTTTTTTTTTTTTTAACCTGGTTGGTGATATGTGAACAAAGAGCCGTAAGACTGCAGCTTTTGCTTCAATGTTTGATATGAGAAATGTCTTCATATCTCAAAAATGTGATGTGATTGGCAAAAACTAACAGATTTGGATTCAGCATCCCCCAAATGACCCAAAATCTGTTGAAGTCCCATGCAAAAAAAAAAAAATCATGTTGACCAGTATAATAGTACATATTTTATAGTATACTATTACACTGAAAGCACAAATTTTACTATTTTAATCCCACATCTCCTGTTTACACATTTATTTACTGTAGAATATTAATTGTATGTACATCTTATTTTTTTGCTTTGACAATGTAAACATTTTTCCCATGTCAAAGCTCCATTGAAATTGAAGTGAGTGGTTAGTTATCACAGCATCAAATACTGTTGTACGTGCTCTTCTGTGTTGGGGGTACACGTGCTCCCCCCCAAGTTAGCCACCATTGGAATGTAACACATTACTTTCTCAAATGTGTTCAAAGCGGTTTGTCTCCTGTTGTTCTTGGCAACAGATGTGTGTGTGTGCCCCGCAAAAAAAACAACTTTGCAGCTGGCATCACAAATTAACTTTAAACTAAGGATCTGATGAAGTTATTTGTAATACTGATTGCAGATTTAACCCTCATTGGTAGATCTGGGCAGTGTAGTATGTGTTTAAGTTTCCACGTTGCAGTCAAACGCTGTGCCGTGGACAAGCTCTAGTTTTTAGCCACGCATTGTAGAATTGCAGTGACTATTAATCGCTACATGTGGGAATTGAGATTTTTATTCATGCTATTATCGATGCTAATTGTTGGTCCTGAACAAATCGTCTGTGTGGGTGGGTGGATGAAAATGTAGGTTTGCAAAAGTTTGTCGGTTTTACTTGCTTGATGCAGGGTTTAGTGTCGTGACATGGCGCCAAAGAGCATGGCGACAATGGTAAGGACAGGAATCGACATCGAGCTCTGTCTGATGTTTGAGGTGGCCCAGGCCAGTACGGGCCACTAAACTTCGTAAATTGCTAACCAGATCAGGCCATCGTAAATATTAACTGCAGCGCACATTTTTGACTTGGCTAAATGTGGTTTTTTTTTTATGTTCTTACATGTTGCCTCCCTCCTTCTTCAGACTGGGCATTGACCTGTGTAAGTACTGTGGCCAGTCTTGATACTGTGACAGCTCAAATAAAATGGATAAAGGAATTTAAATTTCAAGCTTTCTAGTCTGTCAACATATTACAGACAAAAAAGGTGCACACAGGGTGTGGTTAAGGTCGTCTGTGTGCAGGCGGGTAATAAATAAGCACATTTAAGAACAAAATATACATTTTCTATACCCACTTGATCCAGTGAAGGGTCACGGAGGGGCTGGAGCCGAGCATACTATATTGAGAATATGTATAAAACATGCAAAATTAATTTCAGTTTTATTTTTTTAATTAATATACGGAGGAAAAAATGTTGGATTTTGGTGCCATGACTTTTGCGTTACGGCCAGTAACTTTAAAAAATGGCTATATAAATTCCTAGAGGGGTTGATACATCAAAGGCATACGATTCCAATTAATTAAAAAAGAAAATCTTTCCCTATTAATGACAAAGTTGAGAACAAGAGGTTTTTTTTTAAATCTCTAAATTCTCTCAGCATCTTCAAATATTCTTTATTCTTCTCGACCAGTAAACTGAATCTTTGGGTTGTGGACAAAAAAGACATTTCAGGGCTTCGTCCTGGGTGTTTGAAAACACTGGTCAATATTCGGAGACTTTATGGACCAATCAACTAATTGATGATTCCCCCCCCGCTGATTTTTCAATAATGAAAACAATCGGTAGTTGCAGCTGTAGAATTGCAATGGGACTGTAGTATTATAATCGAATCAATTTGTTTAGTAGATTCACTCTTATGTGACTGACTCGTGTGTGTGTCGTCCTGCAGTAAACAGTGACACAGAGACGGCAGTGGTCAACGTTCGATATGCGGCCAAGGACCAGGCCAGGCTGTGAGTACAAATGCACGCCTGCGTACTGGTCTATCTGTGAGCTTTTAAACTTCTGTTTTTCTTGGTTTTCTCCTGCTTTTCTTATTCTTGTCTTATGATTTCCTCCTCTAAACCAAAAAAAGAGAAAAGCCTACATTAATTTGATATGCAGCAATGACAGGAGGGTTGGCATGCAATTCAGAGGAAAGGGGGTGGGGTTAAGTTAGCAATCTGGTGCCCCCTGGTGTACCTGAATTATATTGCAGTGTTGGCGCTCCGCATGAGCAACTCAAGCACACAAGTGGTTTCGTTAGACATAAATGCTCCAGGGCTGAAAGTGGACAAAATTCTGAACCCTATCATCAGATCAGAGGGCAATTTAGTAGCGTATGAAAAGCGACATTTGACCGGAGTTTTCTGGCGCTCGTTACGAGTGCTCACTGCTCTTACATGGGCAAAATGTCTGAACTGTTCTGTCCCTTTGGATCTTTCTTACTGGGGGAAACGAAGGCATGTAGAAAACTGTTGGGAAATGTCAACAGACGGTCGGTCAAACAACTGTCTAAATCCATAATAAACATAATTTTACAGATGCGTATAAGGAGTGAAAATGCAACCATTTTACCAAGCTATTACAATATAAATATTATAAATAATTGCCTTTGAGATTATTCCAAACGCTTTGTCCACCCCATGAAGCACACAAGAAAAGCTGCTGTAGAAAATTCCTCTGTGCTTCCGGAGCGAATAGAGATAGTTTTATCAGCCAGTCTGGGAGCAAATTATTAATCCGCTACGAAATAATTTTTATTTAACGCAGCACACAGCGCAGCATCCAGCGGGCTGCATTGGCCCGGCGAATTGTGCGGCAGTGCGCGGGTTAAAAGCGCGCAAGTGCCATCAAGCCATGCTGCTCCTATCCGGCATGTAAACTTGTGACCAATTCGCTTCAGTTTGTCTCATGTAGACTCTCTGGTAGCGCATCTAATGGCCATTTCTGACAAGTCCTCAATGAGTTTGTGATTTTAATAAATGGTATATTTTGCAATTGTTGCACTGTTTTTAAAGCTCTGTGGGGTTTGAGTCCAATAAGCTGTCTAGATATAAATGTTTGTGGAGATTAATTCATTTAGTTTGACTTTTATGTGGCTTAAATCTGTTGAATTACATTTCTGTACACCAAAACACTGAATACTGACACTAATTTATTTTTTTCCTTAAATTGGGTGAAAACAGAAGTTTAGAGGGGGGGGTGTACCCATATTGGACCACAACCTGATCTCAATTCCATAAAAGGTTATATCATTGCAACATTGAAATAATACCCGTGTGAGATTTTGGCGTCACAATAACGCAATAGAATTGAATTGTACTATATAAATCACTGATATGTAAATTAGGATGTCGTACACTCCTATTCGCACCACCCTCATCTACACAAATTTAATGTATAATATTAATTCTAAGTCAATTAAATTTTTTCCACAAATCTGATTGGTTAATCGTGTGACATAATTAGGCGTATAATAGCTGTGGAAGGGAACAAAATATTACACCGGTGGACAAAGATGTATTACTCCGTTCTGACGAGATGTCATTCCTGTACTCTGCGTGCAACTGTGAATGCGCAGCATTGTCAAGACGTGGAACTTTCGAGACTCACAATTCATCAGAACACTGCCTGCGCGCTCTGCTAGCTTTAGTGCTGTTAGCTCAGAGTGAGAGAAAGTCGCATGCTGCCGCCGAAATGGGTCATTTAAGATAACGTACGAAAGTATTGACGTGGATTCTGATACAGAATTACTGTTTCACATTTGTTGGATTACTCCGCACCCTGACCGCTGTTGGAGAGACGGTAAGACTACCCTCGCAGACTGAATTACCTACAGAAAAATAAACCGTGCAAACGATGCAGTTGGATTAGAATGGGAATAACCCCCTTGTCTGTGTCGGACATTTATGCCATTATATAAGGTGAAAATATCCCTTTTGCCGGCTATGCTTTTCTGGTAAAGCAATATTTTCGAACACATATCCCAGCATGAATGTCCGACACATGATCAGACACAAGGTTATTCCCTAAATGCAACATGGCTGCTTCTGCTCTTCCCAGGTGAAATTCGAAAAGCCTTCTGATTTTCACAACTAAATCTTTGATCCAAACTAGCAATATTTTGAAGTTTATCACATAAACTACCCACACATCCCAAAATGCAATATGGCTGCCTCGGGTGGTGCAAATTACGCACCCATATCATGCTATGTGCACCATGTGGTGTATATAGCCAGTCCATTGTCCACCCATTTGCTTGACTAAGTCAGTGTTCAGCCAATCAAGAGTTGGGGAAATGTTGAGACTTGACTAATCAGCTGTGGTTGAAGCAGGTACATCTCTGGTAGAGAAAGGACTGTAGTGCAAGTGATGTCTAGGAGCGTGGTTGGTGACCTCTGTACTTCATTTAAACTTTGTGGTTTATCCTGAGGCATTAATTTCTCATGTTTTTCAGGGCGATTGAGAAGCTGAATGGATATATGATGGAGAACTACGCCTTGAAGGTGTCTTATATCCCAGATGAAGCTGTTGCACAAGATACTCAATCAGCTGGGGGCAGGAGAGGCTATAATGCTCGTGGACCCCCTCGATCCAGCTCGCCGGGTCTGGGTGCCCGGCCCAAAGTGCAGTCTGACATCCCCTTAAGAATGCTGGTTCCCACTCAGTTTGTAGGTGCAATTATTGGCAAGGAGGGTGCCACTATCCGAAACATCACGAAACAGACCCACTCAAAGTACGTGCCTAGAGCTCAAGAACTTATTTAAAAAAAAAAAAATCATCAGGTTTTCTGTAGACCCCAAGTCTCTGTAGATGTCTGTTAATGTGGACAATTCTGAAGTGCCCCAGTTGATACACTGGATGGGTATCAAAGCTCTACAACAG
Organism: Thalassophryne amazonica; assembly: GCF_902500255.1. Lineage (NCBI taxonomy): Eukaryota > Metazoa > Chordata > Actinopteri > Batrachoidiformes > Batrachoididae > Thalassophryne > Thalassophryne amazonica. Next base: position 52,602,959 of record NC_047122.1, read on the forward strand.
TATCACAGGAACAGGCAAAACAAATCAAAATGCAACAGCAGTTAATGTTGTAGCTACAAATTTGATGATTTTTTTTGTTTAAGAAAAATGCACATGGTTGTGGCATTTAAATCTATCAGCAAATATCCTGAGGTTTATGGGGCGTAGTGCAGCAGATAACAGAATATTTAGAGCGGAATCCTGCAAATGGTGATACAAGCATCAAATACTCAGACATTAGTCTTTTGAAATAACCGATTAGCCAGCTGAGGGGGTCAATTGAAGAATTACACAGCAGTCAAAATTGAAGATGCTCCAATAATACTGAAAACCATACCACATTATTTGCTGATCAGTGTCCAAAAAGGTATAGTTTGGACTATCTGACTACATGTTATGGGGTTAGAACGGCAAGAATGGTGACAAAGGTTAGTTTATACAGGGGTCAAAAGTTAAAGTTGCCCCAATTTTGATTAAAAAGTGATGGAAATTATTTAACAGAGTTCTAAAAAGGAATAGTTTGGAGCATGTGTCCTGCTTAGTTATCATGTTACAGGATGACATACACTCAACAAAAATATAAACGCAACACTTTTGGTTTTGCTCCCATTTTGTATGAGATGAACTCAAAGATCTAAAACTTTTTCCACATACACAATATCACCATTTCCCTCAAATATTGTTCACAAACCAGTCTAAATCTGTGATAGTGAGCACTTCTCCTTTGCTGAGATAATCCATCCCACCTCACAGGTGTGCCATCTCAAGATGCTGATTAGACACCGTGATTAGTGCACAGGTGTGCCTTAGACTGCCCACAATAAAAGGCCACTCTGAAAGGTGCAGTTTTATCACACAGCACAATGCCACAGATGACGCAAGATTTGAAGGAGCGTGCAATTGGCATGCCGACAGCAGGAATGTCAACCAGAGCTGTTGCTCGTGTATTGAATGTTCGTTTCTCTACCATAAGCCGTCTCCAAAGGCGTTTCAGAGAATTTGGCAGTACATCCAACCAGCCTCACAACCACAGACCACGTGTAACCACACCAGCCCAGGACCTCCACATCCAGCATGTTCACCTCCAAGATTGTCTGAGACCAGCCAGTCGGACAGCTGCTGAAACAATCGATTTGCATAACCAAAGAATTTCTGCACAAACTGTCAGAAACCGTCTCAGGGAAGCTCATCTACATGCTCATTGTCCTCATCGGGGTCTCGACCTGACTCCAGTTTGTCGTCGTAAACGACTTGAGTGGGCAAATGCTCACATTCGCTGGCGTTTGGCACGTTGGAGAGGTGTTCTCTTCACGGATGAATCCCGGTTCACACTGTCCAGGGCAGATGGCAGACAGCGTGTGTGGCGTCGTGTGGGTGAGCGGTTTTCTGATGTAAATGTTGTGGATCGAGTGGCCCATGGTGGCGGTGGGGTTATGGTATGGGCAGGCGTCTGTTATGGACGAAGAACACAGGTGCATTTTATTGATGGCATTTTGAATGCACAGAGATACCGTGATGAGATCCTGAGGCCCATTGTTGTGCCATACATCCAAGAACATCACCTCATGTTGCAGCAGGATAATACACAGCCCCATGTTGCAAGGATCTGTACACAATTCTTGGAAGCTGAAAATGTCCCAGTTCTTACATGGCCGGCATACTCACCGGACATGTCACCCATTGAGCATGTTTGAGATACTCTGGACCGGCGTATACAACAGCGTGTACCAGTTCCTGCCAATATCCAGCAACTTCGCACAGCCATTGAAGAGGAGTGGACCAACATTCCACAGGCCACAGTTGACAACCTGATCAACTCTATGCAAAGGAGATGTGTTGCACTGCATGAGGCAAATGGTGGTCACACCAGATACTGACTGGTATCCCCCCCCCAATAAAACAAAACTGCACCTTTCAGAGTGGCCTTTTATTGTGGGCAGTCTAAGGCACACCTGTGCACTAATCATGGTGTCTAATCAGCATCTTGATATATGGCCCACCTGTGAGGTGGGATGGATTATCTCAGCAAAGAAGTGCTCACTATCACAGATTTAGACTGGTTTGTGAACAATATTTGAGGGAAATGGTGATATTGTGTATGTTGAAAAAGTTTTAGATCTTTGAGTTCATCTCATACAAAATGGGAGCAAAACCAAAAGTGTTGCGTTTATATTTTTGAGTGTATGTGACATGTCATAGAATCCAGTGGTCATTGTTTGACCTTTTACTTTAGAGACCAAGCATTCAACACTGTCAAAACTACTCCATTTATTCATCCTATTAGCTCAACCAATTTGCATCACTTTTTACCAAAATTGTGGTAGCTTTAACTTTTGACCCCTGTACAAACTGAAACTGACCTTTGTCACCATTCATGCTCTTTTTACCCCATAACTCCATAACATTCATAGTCATTCATTCAACAGTCATAGTCTAAACTATACCTTTTTGGAATTGTTATGATCAAGCAAATAATGTGATATAGTTTTCAATATGATTAGAGCATCTTTTAATTTTGACTCCTAGCTGGCTGCCTATTGAAAATCCAGGTGGTTAATCAGTTATTTCAAACGAGTAACATCTAAGGCGTATTTGTACCGAATTTATCTGCTGTACTAGTGGGGTTGTTTGAATCTACGCGTCTCTAACCTCAATCGTTTCCATCAGGATCGACATCCATAGAAAAGAAAACGCAGGTGCAGCAGAGAAGCCCATCACAATTCACTCGACCCCTGAAGGTTGTTCAAGTGCATGCAGAACCATCATGGAGATTATGCAGAAGGAGGCCCTTGACACAAAATTGTAAGTTGTCTTCAACAATGAGATGCATTTTGACTTTGGGAACTTTATTACTGCCACCAGCTGATAGAAGAGGCTGGAGGTTTTGAGGGTGCAAATTACACTGACCTTTTTGTCAAAAAGGTCGTTAAGGTCACAGAAGGCTTAAGCAAGTTTTGGTGGTGGTCCGATCTGTTTCAAAGTATTTTGTTGCCAGTGCAACTTTGTTCTGAATATTTAATATCCTGTAGATGCCTGCCACCTGCTGGATGGTTAGCGGATGATGGATTTGAGGCAGACGGTTTCTGCAAGAATTAATCTAGAGTCAATCTAAAAGCACAGAAATAACTTGAGGGTTTTCTTTAACTACTCAATTGATACGGTCTGAGGCCCACATAGCCCTGCGGCAACTTCTGGTATGAATGTAGCCAAAGCAGCAACTGCTCTCTGAACGCTTGTGTGGTTTGAAGTTTAATGTACAGATGAGAACAAACTTATTTGCCCCTTATGAAAGTTAATACAACCCCTGGCAAAAATTATGGAATCACCGGCCTCGGAGGATGTTCATTCAGTTGTCTAATTTTGTAGAAAAAAAGCAGATCACAGACATGACACAAAACTAAAGTCATTTCAAATGGCAACTTTCTGGCTTTAAGAAACACTATAAGAAATCAAGAAAAAAAGATCAGGTCAGTAACGGTTACTTTTTTAGACCAAGCAGAGGAAAAAAATATGGAATAAATTATGGAATCAGCCTGTAAATTTCCATCCCCCAAACTAAAACCTGCATCAAATCAGATCTGCTCATTGACACTGACCCTATGCCATGACATTGATCCTATGTGTCTTTTTGCAAGGAACGTTTTCACAGTTTTTGCTCTATGGCAAGATGCATTATCATCTTGAAAAATGATTTCATCATCCCCAAACATCCTTTCAATTGTCCAAAATATCAACGTAAACTTGTGCATTTATTGATGATGTAATGACAGCCATCTCCCCAGTGCCTTTACCTGACATGCAGCCCCATATCATCAATGACTGTGGAAATTTAGATGTTCTCTTCAGGCAATCATCTTTATAAATCTCATTGGAACAGCACCAAACAAAAGTTCCAGCATCATCTCCTTGCCCAATGCAGATTTGAGATTCATCACTGAATATCACTTTCATCCAGTCATCCACAGTCCACGATTGCTTTTCCTTAGCCCATTGTAACCTTGTTTTTTTCTGTTTAGGTGTTAATGATGGCTTTTGTTTAGCTTTTCTGTATGTAAATCCCATTTCCTTTAGGCGGTTTCTTACAGTTCGGTCACAGGCGTTGACTCCAGTTTCTTCCCATTCGTTCCTCATTTGTTTTGTTGTGCATTTTTGGATTTTTGAGACATATTGCTTTAAGTTTTCTGTCTTGACGCTTTGATGTCTTCCTTGGTCTACCAGTATGTTTGCCTTTAACAACCTTCCCATGTTTGTATTTGGTCCAGAGTTTAGACACAGCTGACTGTGAACAACCAACATCTTTTGCAACATTGCATGATGATTTACTCTCTTAAGAGTTTGATAATCCTCTCCTTTGTTTCAACTGACATCTCTCGTGTTGGAGCCATGATTCATGTCAGTCCACTTGGTGCAACAGCTCTCCAAGGTGTGATCACTCCTTTTTAGATGCAGACTAATGAGCAGATCTGATATGATGCAGGTGTTAGTTTTGGGAATGAAAATTTACAGGGTGATTCCATAATTTTTTCCTCAGGATTGATTCCATATTTTTTTCCTCTGCTTGGTCTAAAAAAGTAACCGTTACTGACTGCCACAATCTTTTTTTCTTGATTTCTTATAGTGTTTCTTAAAGCCAGAAAGTTGCCATTTGAAATGACTTTAGTTTTGTCATGTGTGTGATCTGCTTTTTTTCTACAAAATTAAACAACTGAATGAACATCCTCTGAGGCCGGTGATTCCATAATTTTTGCCAGAGGTTGTATTTTCTTAAGTTTTCCCAAGTGCTTTTAACAGAGCAAAGAATTTTCAATTCAGCATTTCTAAGCCGTTTTTTTTCCAGATGTTTCCATTATTTTACTTTGCACTTGGAAGCAAAGTTATTTCAGAAAAAACAAACTACCAGGGTCAGAATTATTAGCTCCTAAGAACTGACCTTTTTGTTAAACCATAGCACAAACCACTGTTGTGCAGTGATGTGCTTTATCTTTGTAATGCTCAAAGCAAGACAGACTCTTGGGGGGGGGGGGGGGGGGGGGGTGACAGATGTCTAAAGACTCCAAAACAACTGCCAGGACATTAGTGAATGACTTGGACATTTCATGATTTGTAGTTTCAAAGAGGACTATCACTAGAGCCATGGACAGGAATGTACTGTAAGTTTGCAGACCAAGAAGAACTCCAGTTCTGCAGAAGCAACTCCTACAAGCCAGATAAATAATATGCGAAGGACAACCTGGAGAAAGATTATACATGGCCTTTGGTCAAATGCGAAAGAAGGGAGAGGCGTATAACCAACGAAGACCGTCGCCACTGTGAAACACGGCGGTGGAAGTATTGTGCTGTGGTGACTCTTCAGTGCATCTGGAACTGAGAATCTCCTCAAGGTAGAAGGAATCATGAAGAAAAGAGGATACCATACTTGCTCTAAACGCTCTGGAAGCCTGCAATTTTCAAAAAGGGGTGCATTTATTGACTGTCGTTTGTGTGCGCTTGCATACATGCTGTATACAGTATGCTCTTACGGGGCTTACGGACATGCATACTTCATGCAAGAGAAGCAGTGCAGACTCAAATGTTTTTTCTGCATGTAGTAGCTGCTACGCAATTGCATAAAAAATAAATAATAAAATGGAGTAAATATGGTATGTGAGGGGGTCTGGGTTGTCACTTTGTCTTCCAACAACCCAAAACATACACTATTAACTGTTAGCATCAGAGGGGGGCTAATAATTGTGACCCTTTTGGTTTTTGTGATTTTGGTTTATTTTTTGTTTTGTTTTTTGTGTGTGTGTGTGTGTGTGTGTGTGTGCAAAGTAAGTAAATAAATAAATGTTAACATCCAAAATAAAACTAGGCTGTTCAGAAATGCTGATGAAAAATTCCTTGCCTTTTTTTTAAGCACTTGGAAAAATATTGAAAATGTAAAATTTCATAGGGGAACTAATGATTTTGTCCTTATCTGTAACTTGAAACAAGGTTTTAAATTCTAAAGGATGGCTGTGGTGGTGATAAACTCTCTGCATCTTCTACGTGCATAAGCCTGTAATTACCAATGTGTCAGTTATAAATCTGATCTGGTTCAAACTTGACAATCCTTTACATCCAATTCCTTTCTAAAGTTTTTGTTCTGATTAGTGGTGTTTCTCTCCAGTCAGATCAGACCTGGAAAGCCTGTATGCTGTTAATGCTTGTTGTATATAAGCAGACTATTAATCGGAACTTGAAATGTGCTACAAATGTAGAAGCCACGCTGTTTAAATATTGGGTTTTTGGGCGTCGCACTTTTTAATAACAGCCCTTTTTGTGTGTGTGTAGTACTGAAGAAATCCCCCTGAAGATCCTTGTACACAACAACTTTGTGGGAAGACTAATTGGGAAGGACGGACGCAACTTGAAAAAGATTGAACAGGAAACTGGAACAAAGATCACAATCTCATCGTAAGATGGTTTGACTGACCCATAGATGAACTAGACGTCCAACTCTCTGTATTGCACATGTATCGCGAGCGTGCCACCATCTGGCACCATCTTTCATCACTCATGGAAACTGGAAGTGCTCCCGAACTATGTAAACCAGTAATTTGACAGCAAAGCAGTATATAAATTTATCTTATGGATCATGAAAGTATATTAATAGTGCTTACAGATGCATTTGATATAGTGTGGTACCTTGAATTGACAGTTTAGAGCTGAAGTCAATGTGCAGCATAAGCGTAACTGCAATTGGTGAGTTACGGCGTAATGCTCAAGTCCATCTGTGTGCACAAGACTTTGTAAATCTGGACATCAGTCTACATCGGATTTAAAAAAAAAAAAGTGTAAATTCAAAAAGAGCTTGTTGCTGCGTCCTGCAGTTTGTCCACTCGTTACAAGATAACATGATCAGCAGCGCTCCTGGTCATCCTGCTGCAGTTTCTTTGATTTTCTTAAAGAAATTTAAATAGTCGCTGGAGTACAGATGTTTTTCACCAGCTTTTCCTTTGGTTAAAACAGTCGTAGCACACACAGCTGTAAGGCATTTCCATAAAAGCATAGAAGCTCACGCAGATGTAGAACCAGACAAAGTAGTAAACTGGTAAACAAACTGGTTTATTGTTGCAGTGACTCTCTGCATGTTTGCCCATTCGGTGATGGCGCCGCTGCCTCCTTGGTGGCATGTGGTTGCATTAGGAGTCGGACCTCTAGTACTTCCAAAGTTCATGTTTCATGCATGCGCTCTGTGTGGTCTCTACTGACACCACCTGGAAGGGCACACGAGAACCCCGCTGTCATTAACACGAGTTTAATGCGTTTGCTGTTGCCCCGATCATTCTGTCCAGTCTGCAGGACTTGACTGTGTACAACCTGGAGCGGACGGTCACGTTCAAAGGTGACGCGGATGCATGCGCGAGGGCGGAGGAGACGGTGATGAAGAACATCAGGCAATGTCATGAGAGCGACATGGCTGCTTTAAGTGTAAGTGATGGTTGCACTAGTTGAGGAAGAGAGCTTCAAGTGCGACAGTTCCATTAGTGTCGAGTTGACTGGATATGAGGCTGATTTAGGGAAACTTTTTTTTTTTTAAGACTTCGAGAATGAAGTCATAATATTATGAGAATAAAGTTTTATTTATACGAGAAGCGATAACCCTGCAGACTGCCAGTTCCAGCCATCTCCTCTGGGAAAGAGGCAATTTCGGGAGCTACTAATCGCCAGAACTACAGTTGAAGTCTGTGCGGGTCCTCCTCTGGAATACACATTTTCTTGCATATTCTTTTCAAAGTTCTGATACTAATGTGGTGCAGATGGGCCAAAAGATAGTGTTTCCTTGTTTGTAAAACCTATACTGAGGTTGGGGTAACTTAACAAAGCTCTCCATAAATCTCATTTTGATCGCTTGTAAAATTACAACCCCTGGCAATAATTATGGAATCACCAGCCTCGGAGGATGTTCATTCAGTTGTTTAATTTTGTAGAAAAAAAGCAGATCAGACATGACACAAAACTAAAGTCATTTCAAATGGCAACTTTCTGGCATTAAGAAACACTATAAGAAATCAGGAAAAGAAATTGTGTCAGTCAGTAACGGTTACTTTTTAGACCAGAGGGGGAAAAAAAATATGGACTCACTCAATTCTGAGGAATAAATTATAGAATCACACTGTAAATTTTCATCCCCAAAACTAACACCTGCATCAAATCAGATCTGCTTGTTAGTCTGCATCTAAAAAGCAGTGATCACACCTTGGAGAGCTGTTGCACCAAGTGGACTGACATGAATCATGGCTCCAACACGAGAGATGTCAATTGAAACAAAGGAGAGGATTATCAAACTCTTAAGAGGGTAAATCATCACGCAATGTTGCAAAAGATGTTGGTTGTTCAGTCAGCTGTCTAAACTCTGGACCAAATACAAACATGGGAAGGTTGTTAAAGGCAAACATACAGGTAGACCAAGGAAGACATCAAAGCGTCAAGACAGATTGACCCTATGTGTCTTTTTGCAAGGAATGTTTTCACAGTTTTTGCTCTATGGCAAGATGCATTATCATCTTGAAAAATGATTTCATCATCCCCAAACAGCCTTTCAATTGATGGGATAAAAAGCAATATGTCTCAAAAATCAAAAATGCACAACAAAGCAAATGAGGAATGAATGGGAGGAAACTGGAGTCAACGCCTGTGACCGAACTGTAAGAAACCGCCTAAAGGAAATGGGATTTACATACAGAAAAGCTAAACAAAAGCCATCATTAACACCTAAACAGAAAAAAACAAGGTTACAATGGGCTAAGGAAAAGCAATCGTGGACTGTGGATGACTGGATGAAAGTCATATTCAGTGATGAATCTCGAATCTGCATTGGGCAAGGTGATGATGCTGGAACTTTTGTTTGGTGCCGTTCCAATGAGATTTATAAAGATGACTGCCTGAAGAGAACATGTAAATTTCCACAGTCATTGATGATATGGGGCTGCATGTCAGGTAAAGGCACTGGGGAGATGGCTGTCATTACATCATCAATAAATGCACAAGTTTACGTTGATATTTTGGACACTTTTCTTATCCCATCAATTGAAAGGATGTTTGGAAATGATATCATTTTTCAAGATGATAATGCATCTTGCCATAGAGCAAAAACTGTGAAAACATTCCTTGCAAAAAGACACATAGGGTCAATGTCATGGCCTGCAAATAGTCCGGATCTTAATCCAATTGAAAATCTTTGGAAGTTGAAGAAAATGGTCCATGACAAGGCTCCAACCTGCAAAGCTGATCTGGCAACAGCAATCACAGAAAGTTGGAGCCAGATTGATGAAGAGTACTGTTTGTCACTCATTAAGTCTGTGCCTCAGACTGCAAGCTGTTATAAAAGCCAGAGGTGGTGCAACAAAATACTAGTGATCTGTTGGAGCGTTCTTTTGTTTTTCATGATTCCATAATTTATTCCTCAGAATTGAGTGATTCCATATTTTTTTCTTCTGCTTGGTCTAAAAAGTAACCATTACTGACTGCCACAATTTTTTTTCCTGATTTCTTATAGTGTTTCTTAAAGCCAGAAAGTTGCCATTTGAAATGACTTTAGTTTTGTGTCATGTCTGTGATCTGCTTTTTTTTCTACAAAATTAAACAACTGAATGAACATCCTCCGAGGCCGGTGATTGCATAATTTTTCCCAGGGGTTGTACAAGTTTATTCTCATATTAAATCTCATGTTGCATTTATTCTTGTAATATGACTTTATTAATATAATACAAGTTATTTCTCAAAATTACGTCTTGATTCTAGTAACATACTTTAATCAAGTTTTGTTGTAATATTATGACTTTTTTTTCTCGAAGTCTGGGAAAAGTCGCTGTGGCCCTGAATCGTAACTGGATACATTTGTGTGCATGAAAATCAAAGTTGGTAAAACTGTTTCTACCCCTACATGTATTATGCTGTTTTCTGTCAACTGGGTCTGAGACAATAGTTGGACCCCCCCCCCCCATAACAAAGTTGCAAAAACGCTTAACACCATAACAATCAGCATATCAAGCATGCTGGCACTATTAACTGACTCCTGTTTGGACTACAGCAAGGTAAGATGTTTGCACCTTGTCATAATACTTGCACGTAGTGTTGCACTTTGTGCTTGTTGGAATGACTAACAGGAATATGCGCAGTTATTGGTTGAACTTCAGTGTACTGCTGGAAACGTGACACCTGCTCTGTGTGTGTACGTGTGTATTTGCATTTAAATTGTAACCGAGTTCAGTGGCAAACTATATGCACAGTGGTAGGGTGACCATATTTTGATTATGATGCATTTACACATAACCAAGACGCATTACGAATGTCATTTTTCTGTCATTCGTGACACATTCCTGACATTCTTAATGTGACTTAACGCATCTGAACAGGTTTCTTAATAGTGCGTGTTGGTGCGTGATATTCTTGATATTCGTGGAGCATGTTTTTTTTGCCTGTCAAAAAATCTTCCACAAATGTCACACACCACCCTCATTTCTTCTCACGTCATGGAGGTCGCAACTGAGCGTATTGATCCGTCTTGAGTAGTAATCCTTAATAGAACGTGACGTTTGTAGTGGTTCCTGTGATGGTTCTTGGAGCCCAAACTGTCACGCGTTATTACGAAGTGACATGGAAACTGTCAAATGTTGACACGACTTGTAACGCTGCGTCACATTTCACTGTGCGCCACGACGAATCAGTTTTCTGTCACGTGCGCACAATTAAACTCGGCTCCAAATGTCGTTCCACAGTTCTGCTGAAGCTCCTCAGGACGCTCCTGCAGGTGTTCCACCTGCTGTTTTAACCGACGAGCGGGAGAACGAGTCTGAGCCAGAAGAACCAGAAGAGCGAGAGGAGACTCAAGTGCAGCCAGACATTTCTGCACCTCCTCCAGCCCAGCGGAGGAAGAAGCGTGCGCACAATTAAACCCTGCTGCACTGCATTCAGTTTGATTGCTGACACCAACTCGGCTAAAAGTCTAATTTCTGTGCTCTTCAGCGCGCTCCTGCAGGTGTTCCACCTGCTGCATGTGCATGATGTTTGGGAAAATGCGCGAGACGAGAGCCACATGAAGCCACACATCTGGCTCTGTCCTCCTCCTCCTCTCTGCGCCACTCCACGACATAGAGCCCAACTATGCATGCAGTCGCAAAGTTCTTCTGAAAAACTGGAGTGATCTGAATTCGGTTGGATGATTATGGGTGTGTGGAGACAACTCACCTCGTTCACAACGTGACAGAACTTAACGATGTGCTGTTATGCGCAATAGCGCGGAACACTATTCTTAACCGTGCTTAATGATTCCTGATAATTCTCCAGCAACACGTGCCATTAATCGTAACATATGGTAACAGGTTGCAGCAGTTCCTGAGAACACCTGACGCCTCTGCCCCGAATCATCACATTCGTGATCAGCGGCCAAGAATGTGTACTTCGTGGCATTCGTGACTTGTCGTCGTTATGTGTAAACGCAGCATTACCGAGATGCTCTGTTGGCAGCAGGTACTAATTGGCGGAACTGGAATGATATCATTGACGGAATGACGGACAGAACAGCACCTTACTATGCCCCCTACTCTAAGATATTGATAACTGTCAAGATAATGCCGCCCCCCCCCCCCCCCCCTTATGTTCAAAGCACAAATGTATCTTCTTTTTTTTTTCCAGTTAGCACTAATCGTCGGAATAGCAGATTGGTTTATTGGAAAATGTATCCTCAGTAACGCTAGCTGGAACCACACAAGTTCCTGTTCTGCCATTCTGTCAAGAGATTGGGGCTTCTCATGTTGACTTATAGCTTTATATAGTGGCTAAATACCTTGATTATTTCAATGGTGAGACCTGATCATCTCATCAATACTTGTTTTGGGTGTAATATATGCAAAAAACGACACATTCTACCGATTACCAGTTGTTCCATTCCGCCTATAGTTCTGGCAATTAGTAGTTCCCTGAATGCCAGTCAATTTAATGGCACAGTGAAAACCAGGATATTGTCATCACATTCTTAAAAAAAAAAAAGTGAAAACAGGACACGTCCTGGGAAAATGGGGCATTTGGTCATCCTACAATGCGCTACAGCGCATATGTAGTTGTATTGAAACTGGTGGACTGTTTTAGGTGATGACCACTAGAAAAGATAGTGATACTTGGCAAAAAGACTTGGACATTTCTCATCCCTCTGTAAAACAATGTAAAGCACACTTTACCTGAGCCTTCAGCATGCCTGCACAGGTTGTACAATCAATAAATTGAAGGTTGGTTTATTGGGAGGAGCAGCAAGCGCGCCCAATTGTGTAGCTCCCCAACCCACCCATCCTGATTTGGGGATTAAAACTGGTCAGATGTGACTACAGATTGCTGTTGGCTGCCTCTCCTTCAGTCTTCTTTCATGGTGTTGGCATCAATCCACAAACAAATGGTGCTTCTTTCATCCATGCTGCGCACGCCGTGGCACCTGCAAAGGTGCTGTGCGCTGTAGATTTACAGCAGACTGGTATATCATTATGTTAGATGTACTGAAAAGCAGGTTACTGGTTAATAATCACTTGTAAGAGGATAAATCAGTTTAACTGGAGCACCGTGCTTGTAGAGTGCAAACCTCCGTCAACACCAGTCCCAATTCCATAAATTTTAACCTTGAAAAAAAAATTTCTAAATCAAAGTCCTGTTAGAAGTGACTTTTCATAAGATGAATTAGATGTGATCAAATGTCAGGAATATGTATTTAGTTCATGCACTTGAATTAAAAGGGTTTTTTTTTTTTTTTCTTCACCTCTTTCAGTTTCTAAATTCTTTGTCAGATGATTTTCAGAAAACATTGGTTATCTCTGCCATATAGAATTTGTCATTGCTTTTTGGCACTTTGTTTCCAGCTGATAACTGGAAGACAAACGGGCATAAAATTGGAAGCTCCATCCAGGATTGGTGGTGTAAATAAATCCATAAGAGAAAAATGACACTTTTGATTGAGATATAATGCAAAATGTACACCAAATGGGCTTTTCAATATTTCAAATATCCATGATCGGATCCGGACCAAACTTTGTCAGGTGATAGTGAGTGCCAGTCTGCACCTCACTTTCAAATGAGTGATTGGGGCACATTTGACCTGAAATGTACATTAAATGGGGTTTTCAATGTTGAATTTAAATGGCCACAAAAATCTGTAATCTGGATCAGATCCAGGTCAAACTGTCAGACGATGGACCCATCCTGCATAGTGCTATAAAATATGAAAACTTTTTATTTTTTGAAAATTCATTGTGTTAAAGGATGAGGTTTTTCCTTACCACAATGGAAACTCATATTTTTCACTTTCTTGTTCTGTGTATTTTAATGGGCAATTACGTATATATTTTGTGCATTATTTTATTAAACAAATTCAATTAACCTATGACCTTGAAAATTGAATCAGGATATGAATCCTGTTTAAAAAAAAAAAAAAAAAAAAAAAAACTATATGAAAAATTGTTACAGGCTGTTCACAAACTGCTGGGGGAAAAAAAGGAGTGAAAATGTGATAAAGTGATTTTATTTTTTTTGAGCCAGCACTTTTTCATTAAGTCAATATACCATAGTCTTTGTTAAGCCAGTCTGTTGTAGACTGGGTGCTGAGGTACACGCAGCATAGTTGAAAAGAAGCAGCACCTATTTTTGGATGGACTTGAACACAAAGACAGAACAAGAGGCAACAATCCATGGTCACATCTGATGGTTTATGCTAAAATCTAGGGGAGAGAAGTTGAGCAATGGCACTTGCCGCTCCTCCCAAAATGATTTTTCAAGTCTGCAAGCACACTGATTTATCTGAAGACTCAGGTGAAGCATACTGCCATTCTGTTTTATAAAGTTTTCCAGTTGTGATCACCTGTCCTGGAATCTTTTTTTTTTTTAACTTTCAATTGTATAATGTGCATCATAACTTGAACCCAAATTATTGGAAATGCATATTTTCACTAGTGCAGCAGAACTCCACCAATAATATGCGTTCCTATTTTAGTTAGTGACACAAGTACAAAGTGCTTTAGTGCAGCACAACCAATGAGTTGCACAAATATTTGACTTTGCTGGAGTGGTAATAGTCCAAACAAGAGTCTCTATGCTTGAGTCCACACTTATATATTTGGTGTTTTATAAAAACACATGCACAGAACAATTTTATTTATATTTTTATTTAACTTTTTTTTTTGCTTGTAAATTCCACTTCAGTTGATTTGTTAGTTTTGTCACAAGCGGGGGCTCCTGTATCCACCCGTTTTTGTTTTGTTTTCTATTGTGGCATTTTGATATTGCTAATCGTCCCATGTTTGTACTTATACCAAATGTTAGATGCAGTTTACTGGGAGCAACCTTCATGTTGTTCCATTCATGTTGTTCCATTCATGTTGTATTTTTTTACTTAAGAACTTTTATAATCCTTTGGCACTGTTTGAGTTGAACAAACATGTTGAGGTCATGTTTCCTTTCAATTAGCAAAGCTCAACCACTTGAGGACAGTAAACACTTCAGACTCACTTGCATTTTTAGACTTGTGCCAGTATATTTTTTTTCACTTACATTCAATCTGCAAAACAATATTCCATTATTTCCAACAATTGATTTGCTTGAGGTGTGTTTTATGTATCCAGAATGTTCAGCTGTTGAGCTCTTCGTTTCCTCCCCCCATTTACAAAGAAAACTAGGTGAACATCCTTTATGGTGATTTTATCCTTTTTGTCAAAGGCTGCATATCAATAAAATGTTAGAATTAAAAAAAAATATATAAATTTGTAATGGTGCATGAAGTGGGCTCTTGAGGTCACCACACTTGTTAAATAACTTTGCAGAAATCTTTCTAGAATAATTGTTTTGGATTAATTTTGTGACGGGATCGAGTAGTCTTGCATTAGGATTACTGCCGTAACCTGAGTGTGTTAGAAAGCGAGAGTACCGATTGCTCAGGCCTATGTTGGCTTACAGGTGAATGTTTCCTGTGCTATTTTGAGGATTCTGTAACCCTAAAAAGGTAGGCTTGGCTCACTCATGGCTAGTCACCCAGTTCCTCAAAGGAATGTTAGCAAGGTATGTTGAGCCTAAAGCAACCACTTTGAGGGACAAGAAGTTGGCTCTCATTAGACCACTGTGGCAACTTGTGCTATGTAATTAACTTGCCCAGTTATGAGGGGCAATTGAGAAATTTTGAGGGTGTGCTTCTTCATTTCCCAACATTGCACCCAGCGAGTCAAAACTTCAGGCTTTCTTGAGAAATGTTGGTTTGTCAGAATGCAAAAGATGAACCGCAGCTGCCTTTTTTAGGGACAGGCCATAAACCTCTCAATTGCCCCTTAAAAATTCAGAATTTCAAATTAAATCTGTTATAAAATGGCAGTGGTGTATGTTGAGAGATGTGGATCAAGGATTGGATGTTGCCTTTGACCTGTGATTATTGAGCTTCAATTCAAACGAACAAACAAAAATGAAAATGTTAATGTCCTTTGGCAGGCTTCAAAGATTTAGTCCATGGACCAAGTAGGTTGTTTTTTTTTTGATCACTTAAGGGGACTAAATTATTTACAATCCAGTCTGTGTAACATGGCCAACACAAAATATGAGCCATCCCAAGACTAGCTGTACCCAGGTAGAGATCAATGAAGAATTAGAGGTCAAATTTGAAAAATGCTCTAGTCATATTAAACTATACCACATTGTCTGATAAAGATTCCAAAAAGGTATAGTTTGGACTACCTGACTGAATGTTATGAGGTGAAAACAGCAGCAAAGGTAAAGGTTGATTTCAGTTTGTACAGGGGTCAAAAATTGTGCCAATTCTGGTGATGCAAATTACTGGTTAATAGGGTTTTAAAAAGAAATGGTTTGCACCATGTGTCCTGCTTAGCTATCGCGTTACAGGATAATACACATCATAGAATCCAATGGACATTGACCTTTTTACTCTGGAGACCAAGCATTAATCATGGTCAAAACATTCCATTTATTAATCCTTTTAGTTGAACCAATAATTTGCATCACTTTCAACAGAAACTGGAGCAACTTTTTTTTTGAACTTTGTACCAACTGAAAGAAACCTGTCACCATTTTTGCTGTTTTTACTCCCCAACGTTTGGCCATAGATGGTCCAAACTGTTTTGGAATTATAAGACAAGTATGGTATACTTTTCAAAAACAATTGGAGTATTTTTAAATTTTGACCTCTATAATTCTTTGACCCCTACCTGGCTGTAGCTACCACCCTGCGATGGCTAGCATACATTGTGTAGGCCATGGTACACCAAGATGTGTTCCTTGAAGCAATACTGATTAGGACAAAATTAACTACTGGCTCATGGACTAATTGGAGATCAGGACTAAACCATGTAAAAGGGATTGTTTTACAGTATTGATGGTTATGTATATTGTAATGTGACTGAAACATTCTGATTCTTTGCAGCTCCAGGCCAACTTGATTCCAGGCTTGAACCTGAGCACTTTGGGTTTATTCCCCAGTGGTGCATCAGGGATGGGCCCTTCCATGTCTAGTATCCCACCTCCTGGAGCCCTTCCTGGATGTTCATTTGGAGTAAGTGACTCTAAGATGTCCTTCACACATCTGCTCTGTACAGATGAGGCAACGGAGTCTTTCCCCATCAGATTGGTGTAATTGTTCAGACAAAAGCCTTTTATTGTGTAGAAACTCAGGTTGTATGTGATTCTCTTCCTTTTAGTGCACTCCTTATGGGAGTGAGGGGCCATATTGGCCAATGCTGTCAGCAAGCAGCCAGCCCCTCACTGTAAGTCATCTATCCCACAGTGCTTTGCACGGCTTGTGGCTGCTTGCTGCAGGAAGAGGGGGCAGGGTTTTTCCGCATCTAAAGTCCAGATTAATTCTATTCAATCAATTCAATCAATTTTTTTATATAGCGCCAAATCACAACAAACAGTTGCCCCAAGGCGCTTTATATTGTAAGGCAAGGCCATACAATAATTATGTAAAACCCCAACGGTCAAAACGACCCCCTGTGAGCAAGCACTTGGCTACAGTGGGAAGGAAAACTCCCTTTTAACAGGAAGAAACCTCCAGCAGAACCAGGCTCAGGGAGGGGCAGTCTTCTGCTGGACTGGTTGGGGCTGAGGGAGAGAACCAGGAAAAAGACATGCTGTGGAGGGGAGCAGAGATCGATCACTAATGATTAAATGCAGAGTGGTGCATACAGAGCAAAAAGAGAAAGAAACAGTGCATCATGGGAACCCCCCAGCAGTCTACATCTATAGCAGCATAACTAAGGGATGGTTCAGGGTCACCTGATCCAGCCCTAACTATAAGCTTTAGCAAAAAGGAAAGTTTTAAGCCTAATCTTAAAAGTAGAGAGGGTGTCTGTCTCCCTGATCTGAATTGGGAGCTGGTTCCACAGGAGAGGAGCCTGAAAGCTGAAGGCTCTGCCTCCCATTCTACTCTTACAAACCCTAGGAACTACAAGTAAGCCTGCAGTCTGAGAGCGAAGCGCTCTATTGGGGTGATATGGTACTACGAGGTCCCTAAGATAAGATGGGACCTGATTATTCAAAACCTTATAAGTAAGAAGAAGAATTTTAAATTCTATTCTAGAATTAACAGGAAGCCAATGAAGAGAGGCCAATATGGGTGAGATATGCTCTCTCCTTCTAGTCCCCGTCAGTACTCTAGCTGCAGCATTTTGAATTAACTGAAGGCTTTTTAGGGAACTTTTAGGACAACCTGATAATAATGAATTACAATAGTCCAGCCTAGAGGAAATAAATGCATGAATTAGTTTTTCAGCATCACTCTGAGACAAGGCCTTTCTGATTTTAGAGATATTGCGTAAATGCAAAAAAGCAGTCCTACATATTTGTTTAATATGCGCTTTGAATGACATATCCTGATCAAAAATGACTCCAAGATTTCTCACAGTATTACTAGAGGTCAGGGTAATGCCATCCAGAGTAAGGATCTGGTTAGACACCATGTTTCTAAGATTTGTGGGGCCAAGTACAATAACTTCAGTTTTATCTGAGTTTAAAAGCAGGAAATTAGAGGTCATCCATGTCTTTATGTCTGTAAGACAATCCTGCAGTTTAGCTAATTGGTGTGTGTCCTCTGGCTTCATGGATAGATAAAGCTGGGTATCATCTGCGTAACAATGAAAATTTAAGCAATACCGTCTAATAATACTGCCTAAGGGAAGCATGTATAAAGTGAATAAAACTGGTCCTAGCACAGAAACTTGTGGAACTCCATAATTAACTTTAGTCTGTGAAGAAGATTCCCCATTTACATGAACAAATTGTAATCTATTAGACAAATATGATTCAAACCACCGCAGCGCAGTGCCTTTAATACCTATGGCATGCTCTAATCTCTGTAATAAAATTTTATGGTCAACAGTATCAAAAGCAGCACTGAGGTCTAACAGAACAAGCGCAGAGATGAGTCCACTGTCCGAGGCCATAAGAAGATCATTTGTAACCTTCACTAATGCTGTTTCTGTACTATGATGAATTCTAAAACCTGACTGAAACTCTTCAAATAGACCATTCCTCTGCAGATGATCAGTTAGCTGTTTTACAACTACCCTTTCAAGAATTTTTGAGAGAAAAGGAAGGTTGGAGATTGGCCTATAATTAGCTAAGATAGCTGGGTCAGGTGATGGCTTTTTAAGTAATGGTTTAATTACTGCCACCTTAAAAGCCTGTGGTACATAGCCAACTAACAAAGATAGATTGATCATATTTAAGATCGAAGCATTAAATAATGGTAAGGCTTCCTTGAGCAGCCTGGTAGGAATGGGGTCTAATAAACATGTTGATGGTTTGGATGAAGTAACTAATGAAAATAACTCAGACAGAACAATCGGAGAGAAAGAGTCTAACCAAATACCGGCATCACTGAAAGCAGCCAAAGATAACGATACGTCTTTGGGATGGTTATGAGTAATTTTTTCTCTAATAGTTAAAATTTTGTTAGAAAAGAAAGTCATGAAGTCATTACTAGTTAAAGTTAATGGAATACTCAGCTCAATAGAGCTCTGACTCTTTGTCAGCCTGGCTACAGTGCTGAAAAGAAACCTGGGGTTGTTCTTATTTTCTTCAATTAGTGATGAGTAGAAAGATGTCCTAGCTTTACGGAGGGCTTTTTTATAGAGCAACAGACTCTTTTTCCAGGCTAAGTGAAGATCTTCTAAATTAGTGAGATGCCATTTCCTCTCCAACTTACGGGTTATCTGCTTTAAGCTACGAGTTTGTGAGTTATACCACGGAGTCAGACACTTCTGATTTAAAGCTCTCTTTTTCAGAGGAGCTACAGCATCCAAAGTTGTCTTCAATGAGGATATAAAACTACTGACGAGATACTCTATCTCCCTTACAGAGTTTAGGTAGCTACTCTGCACTTTGTTGGTATATGGCATTAGAGAACATAAAGAAGGAATCATATCCTTAAACCTAGTTACAGCGCTTTCTGAAAGACTTCTAGTGTAATGAAACTTATTCCCCACTGCTGGGTAGTCCATCAGAGTAAATGTAAATGTTATTAAGAAATGATCAGACAGAAGGGAGTTTTCAGGGAACACTGTTAAGTCTTCAATTTCCATACCATAAGTCAGAACAAGATCTAAGATATGATTAAAGTGGTGGGTGGACTCATTTACTTTTTGAGCAAAGCCAATAGAGTCTAATAATAGATTAAATGCAGTGTTGAGGCTGTCATTCTCAGCATCTGTGTGGATGTTAAAATCGCTCACTATAATTATCTGAGCTAAGCACTAAGTCAGACAAAAGGTCTGAAAATTCACAGAGAAACTCACAGTAACGACCAGGTGGACGATAGATAATAACAAATAAAACTGTTTTTTGGGACTTCCAATTTGGATGGACAAGACTAAGAGACAAGCTTTCAAATGAATTATAGCTCTGTCTGGGTTTTGGATTAATTAATAAGCTGGAATGGAAGATTGCTGCTAATCCTCCGCCTCGGCCCGTGCTACGAGCATTCTGACAGTTAGTGTGACTCGGGGGTGTTGACTCATTTAAACTAACATATTCATCCTGCTGTAACCAGGTTTCTGTTAGGCAGAATAAATCAATATGTTGATCAATTATTATATCATTTACCAACAGGGACTTAGAAGAGAGAGACCTAATGTTTAATAGACCACATTTAACTGTTTTAGTCTGTGGTGCAGTTGAAGGTGCTATATTATTTTTTCTTTTTGAATTTTTATGCTTAAATAGATTTTTGCTGGTTATTGGTAGTCTGGGAGCAGACACCGTCTCTATGGGGATGGGGTAATGAGGGGATGGCAGGGGGAGAGAAGCTGCAGAGAGGTGTGTAAGACTACAACTCTTACCTTCTAGAGTGGTTGTAATCCAGGGGTCTCAAACTGTAATTAATTGGGGGCTGCTGGAACTGTTCTGTCTAGTGGCTCGCTTCAACACCCAATAGAAAACTCAAGGGTCTTCCTCAGATTTAAAGGGAAGCGATTTCTTCTTGCAGTTGAAAAATATCCATGCATTGAAGGAAATCACCCATCAGTCTGTGCAGCCAGTCAACTGCACAGTGCTGTTGACCAGTTGCATAGTTAAACTGGAGCACCACGCTTGTAGAACGCAAACCTCTGCCAGGACTAGTTGCCAATTCCACAATTTTTTTTTTTTTTACCTTGGGGGAGGGAGGGGTTCCCCAAGGTCAAAGTCCTGTTAGAAGTGGTGTTTTATAGACTAAAACATAATACAAAAAATATAGATCAAAAGGGCTTTTCAATGTTAAAATCAACCACTAAATCCACAATAAGGATCAGATGCAGATCAAACTTGGTCTGTTCATTGAGTTCCAGTACCAGTCATTGTCACAAATGAGTGACTGAGGAACTCTTGAGATATAATGCAAAATGTACACCAAATGGGCTTTTCAATACTAAATTCAAATGTCCATAAAATCCACAATTGGGATCAGATCTGATCAAACTGTTAGGTGATTGAGTGCTAGTCTGCACCTTACTTTCAAATAGGAGGGTGATTGAAGCACGTTTTAAGATGTAATGTAAAATATACATTAAATGAGGTCTTCAATGTTACATTTAAATGGGTACAAAATCTGTAATCTGGATCAGATCCAGATCAAACTTTCGGTAAAGGATATCATCCTACAGAACACTCTCGTATATGAAAGAAATTTGATATTTCTTGAGTTATGAATTTTCGAGAACTTGTTCAGTGTTACTTAGTGTTTTGTTTTTTTTGTTTTTTTCCTGACTTTGACCTTTGCCCTTAAATTGAATCAGTTCTTGCCTATCAGGATGTCAATCTTCAGGAAAAGCTTCATAATGATGTATGGAAAAAGTGTGGGTTACAGGCTGTTCTCAAACGGGTGAAAACATAACCTCTGCCCAATTTCGTTGGCAGATGTAAAAATATTTTTGAAAATAAGCCCCAAGTAACTTCAGAATATATAAATGAGCCAGGCTTTAATTTGAAGGAATGAGTTTATGTTGTACAGCTGCACTGTATCATTCAGTTACAAGAGTAATTCTGAATTCATGCCACCGCCCAGATTTGGTCCCCGGACCAGTACTTTGAGACCCCTGCCTTTATCTATGTGCAACCAGTAATCTGTTGGTTGACTGTTAAACAACCTTGGCCATAATATACTAACCTATTATAGCACTGTAACTTAATCTTTCTGCCAAGAAGCATTTGCATGGCTCAGAATGGTCTTCATGTATAAAGTGGTCATCTGGACGCTGCAAATTGTTGGTAGAACCAGATTTTGAGAACTTAGACTGTGGCTTTTGATAATATACCGAGCAAAATATCCAATGAATTACTTTGTTGGAAGATTTACAGACAGACATGGTATACTTGATATATTTCACCGAAACCCAAATCCCTTGAATAACACGGTTGCAGTCATTCATCATATTAGTCGTGTCCTGGATAAACCGGTTTTTCATAATGAGATCTTTCTGCAGACTGATTCAGTTGTTGCTATTCTGGTTTGTCTGATAGTCACAGACGTTGGTGTATTCAGGGAAATACTTCTGATGAACAGAATCCCAAACCAGAAACAGTTGGGACGTGACAGGAGGTACAAATGAATGAAATGGTGATGCTTGCATTTATTTAGATTTTTACTTAATTGCAGACTGTATAAATTAAGTATTTCATGTTTTGTGTGATCATCTTCATTGAGTAGCCAACAGTCCTGCATTTAAATATTGAAATGCCCCCCCAAATAATTGGGACGTTAACGTATTTACCACTTTGTGTTGTTCCCATTCCTTCTCATGGCATTTAAGACCTTTTGGAGAATACAAAGCAATAGTGTTGTCTGCAGCATGTGTAACCACGTCGTGCAGCTGCTGTGGGGGAAAAAAATCAAAAATACATGCCACCCATCTGGAGCACATGGTTTCATTTCTTCCAGAAACGATCTCTAATACAGATTTGTATGACCACAATACACATTTCTACTGTATGATGGTCCAACCTAGATGCCTCCAAGGCCATAGAAGTTGATTAAACTTCTGGTCAAGGTCAGCACAAGGCTTTTTAATGTTTTTAAACATTTCATTTTTCTCACATTTGACTTTGTAGATCTTCTGTCTATTTTTGCTGTTCAAAGACTGAGCCTTTGGTCAATACTAATTACATTAAAGTCTTTGAAATAGCATGGTTATTTAACTTTTTGAAATCTTGATTTTTGCCCCAGCCTCAACTTTTTTTTGGCAGACCTGAAATGCAGAAATGGATTGATTCTAACAAATGAAATAAAGCTAACACAGGAATTATCTTGGGTTCATACTTTCTGCAATGAATAACACAAATGTAAGAATCACTGCAGGTTTATTTGTATTTTCCATGCTGTCCCAATGCTTTGATTTGGAGTTATGCATTTATCTAAAATGCAGAATAGTGTTTGATTTGGCAGTGTTACAAAATTCATTGCACCTACCGGTAATATAAATGTTATCCACTTTTGGTGTGTGAAAATATTTTCCCCAGTTCAAAGTGAAAAATCATAACTTGCACTTTCTTGCGTCATTATGTTTGATATAAACTTAAGTTTTTCAGCACTTTCCAAACACAGATGTCCCAACAGCATGGAAGAGTCCACAAATTGATGGGATTTACTTGTCAAAGCTTCTGAATCTATCAATTTTTATTCTCCGAAGACCCAAAGGGGGATTATGTCTTGGTGATTTCTGTCTCTCTCCTTCCCTCCCCAAAAGGGGAGCATTCTGAAATCAACTGCCACATTTTTAGGTGGAATTTTGTGAAACTTGGCGCAAGTCCTTGTTATAAGTTGGTAATACGCATATTGTAATATTGTTTAAGACTGACACATTTTGGCGGAGTTACGGCCAGCGAGGCATATTGTACTCTTGTTGATTAATGGCTTCCTCCTTGGTCAGCGGCTTTTTAGACTGTGGTGTTGTAGCGCTCTCAAAGGTGGATTATCAACTTTTCTTTCATGACTCAAACTCTATCAATGTCTTATTTCTGGTCCTGAGGTTCTCTTGGGTCCTTTGGGATAATTCATTCCTGTATGCTTGGGCTTTTTTGGTAAATTTTTGTAATATTTGCTTGTATTACCATGGCTTTTTTCAAGATAGGTCCTCAGGAAGAGTCTTGTATTGTGGAAATCCAAATTGTAGCTCCAGGAGCCTTGGGTTTGATTTGTCTGCCTTCACCTTTCCCCCCAGTTGTTGGAGTTTTCAGCACTAAGACAGGTGCGTGCAGAATCATGCTCAGGGGAGCCTGCCACATGGTTGTAGAGTTGTAACCAAAATGTGGTGGAGGGCGCACATATCCAAGACAAACATCAGCAGGTGCCAAATCAAAAACGTACGTAGAATGGGGAAGGATCTGCACACTGCTTGTAAAAGACTTAATTTATTGGGAGTAGCAACGTTTCGATCATAGATCTTCTTCAGGCATCTGACAAAAGTTAAACAGTCAGAATAAGTACAGGCCTGCACATCTGATTGGCAGTTAGGTATCAGCTGATAGTCAGCTGTTCTAATTAGGCCTGATAAGCAGTTGTTAGAGATAAACAATCCTGATAAAAAATTAAACACATACAGCAAAAAAACAAAACAAAAGCAGAAACAGCAACATTTTTAACAAGTATAAGCACAATATAATAAGTAGTCACAAAAAAGGTTTTAAATCAAAATCCAAATTGAGGCCTTTAGGTGACAGGGTATTGAGGTAAAATATATAAAATGCCTCTCTTCTTAGAAGAATACTGTTGATATCCCCTTCATGGGACTCATAATAATTTACCATGGGATGAAAGAGGCCTTATTGGAACTTAAGAGATTCAGGAATCATTGTTAAACCAGCAGACAAAGGTGGATCTATAGTTGTAATGGATTTGTGTGACTATGACCATGAAGTCAACCAACAGCTTTCCAATCAGCTGTTTTATCAAAAACGTGACTCAGACCCTACTGAAGAATAAAAAAAAAACTATTCAGTCACTTCTTGGAAAGTGGTGATATCACAAAAGTGTTTGATTTCATGAAGATTGACTATCCTATTAGACCAGTGATATACACATTACTCAAAATCCATATAAACCTTGAGCAACCACCAGGCAGACCCATTATATCTGGTATTGGGTCTTTAACTGAAAAAATTTCTACATTTGATTTCTTTTTAAAACCACATGTTAATATATTACCATCATTTGTAAAAGACAATTGATATGATCAATGTTTTACAGTCGATTTCTGTGAAAAATATGTTACTGGTGACACTTGATATGGAATCACTATACACAAATATACCACATGAGGGAGGTATTGAAGCAGTTGATTTCTATCTACGACCTTTACATTTGGATATGAAACCTAGTATCACCTGCATTAAAGAATTGACCAAGTTGGTTATTACAAAAATGCTTTTATGTATAAAGATGCTCACTATTTACAGGTGAAGGGCACAGCTATGGGTAGCACCATGGCCCCAACCTATACCTTGCTATATGTTGGTTTCTTTGAACATGAATTTCCATTTAATAGGTCACATAATGTTTTTTTCCATCATATTGGCCTCTGGCGAAGGTATATTGATATTTTTCTGCTGTGGTCAGGTACTTCAAATGAACTATTTAATTTTGTGAATTTTCTCAATGTTAGTAGTAGCCGCCTCAAAGTCAATTATGATGATCTACAAATTAATTTTTTGGACATTTTAATTACAAAAGAACAAGACAAATTGTCAGACTTGTATAGAAAACCTTCAGACAGGAATACCATCCTGCACGGCAAAAGCTTCCATCCAACCACCCTAAAAAAGAGCCTCCCAATTGGCCAATTCAACAGGGTGCGTCGTATATGCAGTTCAGATGAATCGTATGCCAAACACAGTGACATGGTGAAAAGATTTAGAGACAGACAATATCAAGAAGACTGGGTGCAAAATGCTGTAGAGCGGTTTAAAAATGTCAACCAAAATGATTGTCTTAAAATGAGAAGAGTCAATTCTGATAGTTATAGGCCATTTTGTGCAATACAATTCTCCCCCTTGGGAAACTCATTTAAAGACATCGTTCAACAGCATTGGCACATTTTGAAATCTGACTCCAATTTAAAAATGGTTTTCAATGATTCTCCACGCATTGTGTACAAACGCGCTCCAAATATGAGATCAAATTGTTAGAGCCGATCTGCCACCTGAGCAACCTTCACACTTTTTATGTTATTCCATCTGGCAACAAGTGTGGCAATTGTGCACAATGTAATTTTACTTCTAAGTGTCATTACTTCACCCATCCACACTGGAAAAAAGATTATCAAAGGTACTGTTTCCTTTAACAGTAAAAATGTTATTTATATGATTAAATGCCCTTGTGGTTTGGCATACATAGGAAAAACCACTCGGTGTATAAGCAGTATAAGAACTTGTGATGAAAAAAATCCTGTTGCGGTGCACTTCAATTCCATGAAACACAATCCCTCCTCGTTGAGATACATTGGGATTGAACATGTAAAAGTCCCAAGAAGGGGAGGGGATATCAAGTGTTCTTCTAAGAAGAGGCATTTTATATATTTTACCTCAATACCCTGTCACCTAAAGGCCTCAATTTGGATTTTGATTTAAAACCTTTTTTGTGACTACTTATGGTTATATTGTGCTTAAAATGTTGTTTCTGCTTTTGTTTTTTGTTTTTTTGCTGTATGTTTAATTTTTTTATCAGGATTGTTTATCTCTAACAATTGCTCATCAGGTCTAATTAGAACAGCTGACTATCAGCTGATTACCTAACTTCCAATCAACTGTGCAGACCTCCTGTACTTATTCTGACTTTTTTAACTTTTGTAAGATGCCTGAAGATCTATGATCGAAACGTTGCTACTCCCAATAAATTGTCTTTTACAAGCAGTGTGCAGATCCTTCCCCCTTCTATGTAGAGTGGTAACCAAAATTACTTTATCTCATGGACCTTAAATGGATTTTTTTTTTTTTTTTTTTCTTGGCCAATGAGCAACATGTGCGATTGAACCATTACACTGAAACCTACTGGAAGGGAGCACCTTCTTGGCGCACAGGTTTAATGTATACTGAATTTTGCATGTTGAAGATGCATTGCTGTGCCCATTCTCTTATGAATAAATGGCAAGGTCTTTACTGCTGTAGAGAAACTCTCGCTGGACATGACTATTTGCTGCAGGACTAAGCTTTTCCAAATCTGTTTCCAGCATGTGTGAAGTCTGTAAATAACTTGACTTGCTTGAACTTATGCATTTGAAGCCTGGATTTGTGTGCACTTGGCTTGTCACAGTAGTCCTAATGTGTTGCACCCATCAGGGACAGCCGGAGTCCGAGACGGTTCACTTGTTCATCCCAGCGCTTGCTGTGGGAGCCATCATTGGAAAACAGGGTCAACACATCAAACAGCTTTCACACTTTGCTGGAGCGTCAATCAAGGTAAGTGACGAGCAGTGAAGAAGTTGTGAATCTCAATGACCATGTCGGTGGGCACGGTCTCGTTACTTGTCTGGTGGGGGAATTGGAAACGTAATGGAGGCTGGTTTTTCTTATTCTGACTCTGCCCTCTTTCAGATTGCCCCTGCAGATGGAACAGATTGCAAAAGCAGGATGGTCATCATTGTTGGAACACCAGAGGCTCAGTTTAAGGTGTTACACAATTTTATAGTCATAAGGACACTTTTTTTTTTTTTTTTTTTTAAAGAATGCAGGTTGGAGTTGCTTTCTGTTTGATGGCAGTATTTGTTGTATAACTGAGAATTTACTTGGCAGTCGGTGTCTTCTCTCATTTGATTTTTTCCGGCTATTGATTTTTGGAGGTTCTTAACAACATGAGTTACCACTGCACTAAACTGACTGCAGGCTCAGGGTCGCATCTTCGGAAAGCTGAAAGAAGAGAATTTCTTCGGGCCCAAGGAAGAGGTGAAGCTTGAGGCTCATATCAAAGTGCCCTCTTTCGCAGCTGGACGAGTTATTGGAAAGGGTGGAAAGACGGTAAATTATATTAAATTGCTTTAGCCTTGTGAAAACATGGTGCCTTCTGATTCCACATATTCCTGCTCTATTTATATGTATCTCTGGTCTTAGGTAAATGAGCTGCAGAACCTGACATGTGCAGAAGTGGTGGTGCCCAGGGACCAGACGCCTGATGAGAATGACCAAGTCATTGTCAAAATCAGTGGACACTTCTTTGCTTGCCAGGTAGGTCTTGGGGACAGAACAAACCTGGACTAGGGCTTGTGTTGATGTTCTACCTGACCATTGTTCAATGTCCAGCCTGTAGAGGTCTGTGCATCCTTCCTGGAATATGCCCTCTCCAGACCATCACTGACCCACCACCAAAC
This sequence comes from Thalassophryne amazonica, assembly GCF_902500255.1. NCBI lineage: Eukaryota > Metazoa > Chordata > Actinopteri > Batrachoidiformes > Batrachoididae > Thalassophryne > Thalassophryne amazonica. Next base: position 52,630,762 of record NC_047122.1, read on the forward strand.
CGCTCATGCTGAATGATGTTGCAGACAGAATGTTCTCCATGACGTCTTTAGATCCTTTTGTCTGTCACGTGTGCTCAGGTTGAACTTGCTTTCATCTGTGAAAAGCACAGTGCACCAGTGGTGGACCTGCCAATTTTGGTGTTCTGTTGCAAATGCCAATGAAGGTGCCAGCCAGTGTGCACTGGGCCCATACAGATGTCGGGCCCTCAGGCCACCCTCATGAAGTCTGCTTCTGATCGTTTGGTCAGTCAGAGACATTAACACCAGTGACCTGCTGGAGGTCATTTTCTAGGCTTTTGGCAGTGCCCAACCTGTTTCTGCTTGTACAAAGGAGCAAATACCGACCCTGCTGATGGGTTAAGGATCTTCTGCAGCCCTGTCCAGCTTATCCAGAGTAAAGGTGCCCTGACACTTGCACGACTTTGATCCACCCACTTGCACGCACTCTGCCATGCAGGAGAGTAAACGTGTTATAAGTGCACAACAAAACTTTGAAATGTTCAAAATCTCTGTCACGCATTTACATGAACCTCACGTGAACATTACACAAAGTATTAAAAAAACACTGCGTGCGAGTGCTTGCATCAGAGTGCAGCTCATCTGAACAATTATGAGATGCTAAATCTATCATAAACATACTTTTATAGCTGATCACAAGAATGAATGAACATGCAACTGCTTTACCAAACTATTACAACATAATAGGGCACCTTTACTTAACTTTTTAGATGGTTCCAAATACTTTCTCCACCTCATTCAGTGCACAGGAGAGACGCAGAGAAAAGCGGCAGCTGGAGCGGTCCTCTGTGATTCCGGAATCTATTAAGTGTTTTCAACAGCCACCTCTGAGGAAAAAAATGGTTAATCTGCTATGAAATAATTATTTTATGTATGCAGCATCCAGTGGAACAAAGCACGGTGTCCACCTGGGAACACAGCAGGTGGGATTGTCACGAAGTGCTTGCTAGTGTGTGGATCAAAGTTGTGCAAGTGTCAGGGCACCTTAACTGCCTGTCTCCTACAACCCCTGGCAAAAATTATGAAATTACCGGCCTCGGAGGATGTTTATTCAGTTGTTTAATTTTGTAGAAAAAAGATCACAGACATCACACAAAACTAAAGTCATTTCAAATGGCAACTTTCTGGCTTTAAGAAACACTATAAGAAATGAAGGAAAAAAATTGTGGCAGTCAGTAACGGTTACTTTTTTAGACCAAGTAGAGGGGAAAAAATATGGACTCACTCAATTCTGAGGAATAAATTATGGAATCACCCTGTAAATTTTCATCCCCAAAACAAATCAGATCTGCTTGTTAGTCTGCATCTAAAAAGGAGTGATCACACCTTGGAGAGCTGTTGCACCAAGTGGACTGACATGAGTCATGGCTCCAACACGAGAAATGTCAATTGAAACAAAGGAGAGGATTATCAAACTCTTAAAAGTGTAAATCATCACGCAGTGTTGCAAAAGATGTTGGTTGTTCAGTCAGCTGTGTCTAAACTCTGGACCAAATACAAACATGGGAAGGTTGTTAAAGGCAAACATACTGGTAGACCAAGGAAGACATCAAAGCGTCAAGACAGAAAACTTAAAGCAATATGTCTCAAAAATTGAAAATGCACAACAAAACAAATGAGGAACAAATGGGAGGACACTGGAGTCAATGTCTGACCGAACTGTAAGAAACCGCCTCAAGGAAATGGGATTTACATACAGAAAAGCTAAACGAGAGCCATCATTAACACCTAAACAGAAAAAAACAAGGTTAGAATGGGCTAAGTAAAAGCAATCGTGGACTGTGGATGAAAGTCATATTCAGTGATGAATCTCGAATCTGCATTGGGCAAGGTGATGATGCTGGAACTTTTGTTTGGTGCCGTTCCAATGAGATTTATAAAGATGACTGCCTGAAGAGAACATGTAAATTTCCAGTCATTGATGATATGGGGCTGCATGTCAGGTAAAGGCACTGGGGAGATGGCTGTCATTACATCATCAATAAATGCACAAGTTTATGTTGATATTTTGGACACTTTTCTTATCCCTTCAATTGAAAGGATGTTTGGGGATGATATCATTTTTCAAGATGATAATGCATCTTGCCATAGAGCAAAACCTGTGAAAACATTCCTTGCAAAAAGACACATAGGGTCAATGTCATGGCCTGCAAATAGTCCGGATCTTAATCCAATTGAAAATCTTTGGAAGTTGAAGAAAATGGTCCATGACAAGGCACCAACCTGCAAAGCTGATCTGGCAACAGCAATCAGAGAAAGTTGGAGCCAGATTGATGAAGAGTACTGTTTGTCACTCATTAAGTCCATGCCTGACTGCAAGCTGTTATAAAAGCCAGAGGTGGTGCAACAAAATACAGGGATGTGTTGGCGCGTTCTTCTGTTTTTCATGATTCCATAATTTATTCCTCAGAATTGAGTGATTCCATATTTTTCCCCCCCCCCCTCTGCTTGGCCTAAAAAAGTAACCGTTACTGACTGCCACAATTTTGGCTCATTATTGACCCGCTAGTGCAGCTGAAACTCACTAACAACCCCGTCTGCTACTTAACTGACCAGATCAGTATCCCAAAAGTTGAATTGACTTGATGCTATACTCTGAATAAAGTGTTTCTTTAATTTTTTTTTTTTTTTTTGAGCCATATATATATGTAGCAGTTGCCCTCTGCGTTGTGTTATGACTCCGCCCATTCGCTCCCCTCGGGACACGAACTCACAATCCTCGGCATGGGAGTCGGACTCTCTGACCAGAAGGCTAAAACCCAGGGCTCTGGCCTTGTGACCAGAGAATCCTTTTGAGCTGTTGGGAGTGAGATTTACTAATTACATCTGCACAGCGACACCTGCTGACCTCTGTTACATATATCTACTCCAAAAGGCCAATTGGATTTGGGGAAACGAGTCAAATCTTGGGGCCGCAATAACCTATTTCCTAATGGCCTCATTGTCCTCAAACTTGTTAGGTACGTGCATAAGAAGGCTTTTAAGGTCAAAATCACTGAAATGTACTTTGTTAAAGCCTGCTACAAAAAAGCGGTGCTTGTCAGTGGTACTCCTGTCAGGGTTTGCCCAGGGTGCCATGCTGGTGCTTGCTTGTTATTGGAGTTGTGGCAAAATATCAACCTGATACCTTGCGGAAAAACTGAGCTCCAGTTGTGGCGAGTGAACCGGCATGAACATTTGACATGGTGCAGCAAAAGAACTTTATTCATTTAGTGCCTCTACTTGTACCTTCATGTGAATGTCGTTGGGTCCTTCAAGACTCCTTGGTTTGTATTTTTTGGGCTTTATTCTGACCTTCAACATACATATTCTCATTTGTAGCTGGCCCAGAGGAAGATCCAGGAAATCCTGACCCAGGTGAGGAGGCAACAACAGCAGAAGCCCACATCAGGGTCCCAACCTCCAATGTCCCGCAGGAAGTGAAGATCCAGCGGACTTGTAGGAACGACAACCAAATCTGCCAGAAGATGAGGGCTGGACAGTCCAGGGGAAGACGAGGGGTCCTATTACTCATCTCAGGGGTCAAATCAAACATCCACCCCGACTCGTCTTACTTGATTGACTTAGTGTGGCTAAGAGACCCTCTGACTCCACCCTCCTGACCTCTCTGCATTTTTGGGAATGTACCAGAGGGCTCAAACGTCACCTGCTCTCACACGTACACCCCCCCGAGGCTGCTCGCCTCAAGGGTGTTTGTTTTTTTCTTTCTTCCCTCTTTTTACACTAGAAACAAAGAAGAAATAAGAACCGCCCCCTCCTGTCACCCTCCTCGGTTGTGTACTTCAAACCTGACAAGATGTTTTGACTTCCAAATTATTTCACACTTGATTTCAGTTTTTGGATTTGATTGAAGCTTTTTTTTTTTTCATGAGTTCTGTGTAAAGTAAAAGGCATTGCTATGGAGGTCCCGGTAGGACCGACGGGTTTATTTGGAGGGAGGGTTGGCTTAGAGTGGGTGGGGCCATGTTTAGGGGAAAGATTCTTGTTTGAGGACAGGACCCCTGAAACGGTGGATTATATGGGGCGTCCTGCCCTTGTAATGATAGTGGCATTTTATAAATTCGGATGCATTTTATAGAAAGACCTATATACATAGATGAATATTATATATTTAGAGGTAAGGGCAGCGCTATGACCCTACAGGAATCTGTAAATCTGCTGCTGCCCAGGAAAACCAATTTAATATGCATTTTACGCAACTACCTCAGGATCTAGTACCTCAGAAAAAAGATTATATATGAAAAGTTTTTGTTTTTTATTTTGCTTTTGTGGTATTTTGTATACTTTATAAAGCTGATAGTCTTTAAACATTTTTATTTTTTTAAGAAAATTTAAAATTTGCTCAGCTGCCAACTGACCCCGCCTTCAACTCTTGGTGCTTTTTGGTGGCGTTTTGTACATGTGTATGTGTGACTTAAAGATGACCCTGTACATAAAGTCTGTACATAGCGACCCCAGAGCACGAGTTGGCGCCTTCTCAGCTGGCGGCTGACGGGAGTATCAAGAAAATCGCCTCAGTTTTTCCCCTGAGGGTCCACCATCTTCTGAAAAGTACAAACTAACGAAGACGTGCAAATAATGCCAACCGTGCATAAATGCAGCAATGCCACTTAGTTTTGAGATTGACAGTTATTGGTACTTTGGTTTCTCGCATTTCCGTTTTTGCCTTCCTAGGAGGGCTGTGGTCGGTAGGGTGGACCGTTCCTCTGTAGCTACCCCCAACAGTTGCAAGAGCAAACATCATTCTCTTTGTTCCTATCTGCCACCTTCCTCGCAATGGCAACGCCCAACTAGGTTTGTTTTCAGAGCATGTTTTGTCAGTTAGGAGTGGCCCTAGTAGCCAGGCCATCAAGTCTAATGTTCACTGCATGGTGAGGGTAGGGGGAGTTACATTGATATGCATTATTTCTTTTTTTGTTGTTTTTTTCCCCTGTTTTGCTATAAGAAAATGATTTGGAGAGAAGAATCCCCATCTTTAAATTTTTCTTTTTTTGCGCAGGGAAAGATGAGTCAGAAAGGCACACAGTACTGAATGAACCTTGACTGGGGTGAGAAAAGAGGAAAGAAATCCAAAACTTAGACAACTTTTTAACTTTTTCTTTTCGTGCAGAATGTAAATGTCGATTGTGGTAAAAGTGCTCGAAGTGTATCCATGCTTCCGCGGAACGCCATCTACCATCAGCTAAGGGGCTGGGCAGGGTTTGTGGTGGCACCAGGACACTGCCGCCCTGGCTCCTTCCCCCCCACCCCACTGAGCGCCGGCACGCCCGATACCTCAATCCTTCAGAATACTCTAGTACACGGGCGCGCCATCCTAACACCACACTTAACTGAGGGGCACAAGTGATGCTTAAAAGTCCTCCTGCTTCCCTCTTAACAACCCATCCCCCCTCCTCCTCCCCCCACCGCAACTTCCCGCAGTTTGTTTTGATCTACCTCTTTAGATGCATATTTGAAGTAGAGGCATTCTTCTATTTGGTAGTTAAACCCTTTACGGCTGTGGCTTTTTTTTTTCCTCTTCAGATTTGAATGAGAACTTAAATCATGTTTGAAAGTGATCAAATTTTTCTTTGCCAGCATTTTTTCTCTCTCTCTCCCCATTCTTTTTTTTTTATATATATATACTTAAGCTTAAATGAAATCCTCAAGTGATAACTTTCTGTTTTTGGTGGTGTGGCTTACATGTATTTGAACTATTGTTTAGGTTTTTGTGGGGGGGAAGGTCATATTACACTTAAATTTTCTTTAAGTAGATGAAACTTAAATACAGCTTTTTTTTTTTTTCTTTTTTTTTTTTAAGGGCCTGCTTTTCTTATCAGACTTGTAAAGCTACAAATTTCATACAAGTCCTGCCTTTATTTCCTTTTTTGTTTCCTCTCACAAAGGCTACACTTGCTGATTTGGTAGCTATATTCTTCTGTTTAGTATTTCTTGGCTGTGTAATGTGGAACATCTCGGCATGGGACAGATGAGGGTCTGGGTCTTGACTTTTTTCTTTCTTGAAAAGTGATGTAACGGCGGCATGATATTCCCTCCTCTCTCGCTGCAACCATGCTTGTGCCCCTTCACCTCCTCACACAGCTCCACTTATCAAATGCCTCTGAATAAACAAAATGGACAAAACTCAGCTGGATGTTTGTTTCGTTTTGTCTACACCTTTTAGTATTAGCTATGATCTGTGATGTCAGTTTTTTTTTTTTTTTTTTTTTGTAGTGTTGAGATAATCCTTTAATAGTTCCACGATGTGGAAATTTCCAATCTTGGAGCACCACAGGGACCATCACAGGACAACAGTGCAAGTATGCAAAAATAAGATGGAAGAAAAATGTCCAAAATACAGAAGTAAAGTTCTGTGTGGAATAATGTATACAAGCAGAAAGAATGTTTTGTAATATTCCACAAGTGTGAAAGTATTAAATGACTGATTTGAGTGGTCTACAAGGAACAGTGCTGGTTGTGGTGTCTAACAGCAGCAGGAAGGAAGGACCTGCGGTATCGCTTCTTCATGCACTTTGGGTGGAGCAGCCTGTCTCTAAAGTTGCTTTCTAGTGCAGTCAGGGTGTCGCACGTGGGGTGGGAGGTGTTCTCCAGCAGGGATGACGGCTTAGCAATCCTCCTTTTCTCCCACCTCCTGCACTGAGTCCAGGGGATGTCCAGGACAGAGCTGAGAAGGGATAAAGTTACACAACTTGGTTTGCAAAAACTTCAATTTCACTGTGCAAATGGTTGCTTCACTCTAAAGCAGGGGTGGGCAACTTTTTCCAGAAAGGGCAAGAGGGTGCAGGTTTCTTTGCAGCCACTGACTCCACCAGGTGATTTCACTGATTATCACTTTGAGCAGATGGAATCAGTTAATCAGTGAAATCACCTGGTGGAGTCAGTGGCTGCAAAGAAAACCTGCACCCTCTTGGCCCTTTCTGGAAAAAGTTGCCCACCCCTGCGCTAAAGTCTGCATTGTAATGTTCTACAGCGTACTAAATCTCTACTGTCTCAAAGCATCAATGGAAGCCAACCAGTGACATCGATAAAGATCTGGTGATACGGCTATTAATTAATTTTCTATACCAGCTTACTTTTGGGTTACGAGGGGTGGGGCTGGAGTCTATGCCAGTAGTCATAGGGCATGAGCCTGGGTATACCCTGGACAGGACCCCAGTCTATTGCAGGACCACATACAAATTCACACCTGCAGTCAATTTAAAGCATCCAATTCACCTAAACTGCATGTCTGAGGAAGCTGGCGCAACCGGAGGGAAACGATCCCAGAACCTTGTTTCTGTGAGGCATCAGTGCTAACCACTAAGGGATATTGTTGCATTGACAGGACGAGTTTGTCTGAAAGCCCAGTCAACGGGGTTAAGTGACGTTAGTGTTGATGTTGACGGCTAGCAGTTGACTGTTTCATTTCAACTACAGTTAGTGTTTTCATGCGGCCAGTTGTCAATTGTGATATGTTGCAGTAACATCTGGCGTAAATGACTGTGAATCACACCCAGCGGGAATGAGTCCTGTGTATGCTAAGGTTTTTATTTTGACACTCAACAGGCCCAACTATCTCTAGAGGGATGTATTGTAGCAATCTTATTTGGAACTTTAAATTGAAGAACTGGTCATGCTTGGGTCCGTGCTATCAATTGCTTCATAGATGGATTCTGTGGAAAGTCAGACTCCAGATTTGTTGGCAGATGCAATAATTGGCCATTGTTGTCTTGATGCAGGGCTCAAAAGTTTTGTTTTTTTTAAAATAAAAACTGTAGCCTTCTATATTGCATATGGTTCAAGGCTCTCCTGATGGAGTACAAACTGGTCAGTGCTTTACGCAACCAGAAAGATTTTGTTGAACTGCTACAAGATGACTGGGCAACTATTTGCAACCACATTTGGTCAATGTAGTTGGACCAAAATAACTCAGTTTTTGGTGGAAGTATGTACGATGCCCACCCCCCAAAAGTCTGTGGGTGTGTTTTTTGAAATCTTGACTGGTTTTGAGATTGACATTTGGTTCAAACACCTGAATCTATCAAAGTACTTGCAACACTGCAAATGGTGACATCTAGTAGACAGTGGCTCCCTCAACCAACAGTATTCCTTGGTTATCTGTTGCCAACAGTGGTTGCATAAGTACTATGATGTTTAGCAGTTACTCACCCACACACACACACACACACACACACACACACTCTCATCTTCAACAGCTTCGTCCAATTAAGGGTCACGGAGGGCTGGAGCCTATCCCAACAGTCATAGAGCGTGAGGCAGGGTACACCCTGGCATCCTGAATAACTGAAACAATACTTCACATGGTGATACAACCACCAAATCCAGCACAAATTCTCCTTAGACATTGCTCTTTTGAAAAAACCGACAGGCCACTTGAATTTTCAATAGGTGGCCACGTAGGGGTCAACTGAAGAATTACACAGGGGTTAAAATATAAAAATGCTCCAATCATATTGAAAACTATACCACATTATTTGTCTATCATAATGATTCCAAAAAGGTATAGTTTGGACTATCTATGACTGAATGTTATGGAGTTATGGGGTAAAAACCTTAAGAATGGTGACAAAGGTCAATTTCAGTTTGTACAGGGGTCAAAAATTAAAGTTGCTCCAATTTTAGTAAAAAATGGTGCAAATTGTTGATTGAGCTACTTGGATTAATAAATGGAATAGTTTTGACTGTGTTGAATGCTTGGTCTCTAAAGTAAAGGTCAAATAATGTTGACATCCATTGAATTCTATGATATGTGACATATGTTACCCTGTAGCATGATAACTAAGCATGATACATGGTGCAAACTATTCCTTTTTGAAACCCCATTAACTCAACCAATAATTTGCATCACCTTTGAACAAAATTGGAGCAACTCTAACTCTCTTTTACTCTATAGAATTCAGTCATACATAGTCCAAACTATACATTTTTGGAATCTTTACAATCAAACAAATAATGTGGTATAATTTTTAATATAACTGGAGCATTTTTATATTTTGACCCCTATGTAATTCTTTAATTGACCCCTACGTGGCCGCCTATTGAAAATTCAAGTGGCTCATCAGTTTTTTCAAAAGAGTAATATCTAAGGTGTACTTTTGCCAAATTTAGTGCTTGTATCACCATTTAAAGGATTCCTCTGTAACTATTCTGTTGTCTGCTGCACTATATAATCAAACAGATACACACCCACACACACACACCTATGGACAATTTAAAGTTCCCAATCCACCTAACCTGCGTGTCTATGGATGTGGGAGGAGCCCACACAAAAACGAGGAGAACACGCGAACTCCACACAGAAAGGCCACAGGTGGGAATCGAACCCATGACCTTCTCACTGTGAGACAACAGTGCTAACCACTAATCCAGCGTGCTGCCCCCAGTAAGTTTAATTGAAAGCAAATAAAAACTTGTCCGGAAAATCTACACTTGAAAGAGTTGTACAAACATGACCAACACTGATGTGGTTAGTTTACAGGCTTTACTGGAAGCCTCAGCTTTCCAAGTATCACAAATTCATTCAACTGAGAACATGTACGTCATTAAATGAACATAAAATATTTGTGGATTCTTGCAACAGCAACATGACACACAAGCATTAAATTTATACATACCACAAAAAGTTATTGGTTTAGTATTAACATTTACTGCAACCAACACTGCAAAATAACTAAATCATGTTTTGCCAAAGCAATAACAGGTTATTGCTGAAGTAAGATTTCCTGCAATATCTGCTGCAGGAATATTGCAGTATCAATAACATAAACAAACAACTAAATTATGTCAAATGAGACAGTTTAGCTTACTGATATTTCTCTTTGCACATTGACAATACGGTTATTTTGCCTCATCAGTGAGAGATTCTGCATCATGATTGTACTGCAAAAAGCTTTGAAGTCGCTGTAGATACCACAGAGAGACTACAGGGGGCGTATCTCAGTCAGCAGGTGGTGTCTTTCCTCGCTGCAGCGGAAGAGGGCGCCCTTCAGGCGGCCCATGCGACCTCTGATCCTAGAGTTGCTGCAGACATCCTCCACCAGTGAGCCACCAATGGGTCGGTAGGTCTTGTTATGCCTGAGAGAGACAGATGTAAGAAAGAACGAGATATAATATTCCCTGTGGTGGGTGTCATCATCTGTTCAAGCCATCTTGTATAAGGAATAACTCAAAAACAATAAATGCTTCTGGCTTGTATTTCACCAAAATAAAGGAGCACATAATGAGGATGAAGTGATTAGAGTCTGGTTAAAGGTCAGGCACCAGGTCAATTGATAAAGCACCTTTGGTTTGCCTATGTAACATCCCCTACACATCTGCCACCTGCTGGATGATAAGTGGGTCTTGAATGAATTTTGGAAAAATTGCAGACAGGTGTGGTTAAATTGCATATTTTATCTGCCACCTGCAGAGCAATGGGCATGTGTGCGCATCAGTATACTCCGCCGACCGGCACTCACTTTGAAGTCTGTGTCAGATAACAAATTAAGCTAGCAAATGTGGGGAGAAACAAGATGGCTGTTATGTAGGGAACTACAGAATGAAATACAAAACAGAATTGCATAGTCAAAAAAATGGATAGAATGTGTGGCTGGGGATCATGACAAAACTTTTTGTTGCTACTGCAACAATTGGGCAACGCAGTCTCGTTTGAGGGGGACACTAAATGTGACCTTTATGCAAACTGAAAACATTGTTCTGGAACTTTTCAAACGTTTGTGACACTCATGTTTCAGAATATTGTTCCAGAGTCTGTATCAAAAGAAAGACATCATGCATTGTGCTTTTGGGGCCTCATTATGTCACTCTTCCAGCTGATTTGCACCCTCTGGTGTTGAAATGTAATGCAAATTAAGTAAATGGCATTGCCAGTGGTTCGCAGGTAGAAAATTACAGTGGTGCAAACAAGTGCAAACCAAATTTACAAGTTATAAAACAAATTTACAACTTACAAAACAAAATTACAGTTGAAAAACACTTTTACAAAAGTAAAAACAAATATACAAGTTTTTAGAAAGACATTTACAAAAGTGTAAATACATTTAATTGTTAGAAAACAAATTTACAAAAGTAAAAACAAATGTACAACTTAGAAGACAAAATTACAAGTTGAGAAACATGTTTACAAAAGTACAAACAAATTTACAAGTTAGAAAACAAAAGTAAAAAAGTACAAGCAATGTTAGTAAAAAATGCACAAGTTGAGAAAGATACAAGACAAAGAAAGAGACAAATTTACAAAAGTATAAGGTTACATTTGGATAACAAAATTGTAAAGGTAAAAATAAATTTACATTTATAAAAGAAATTGACCCAATGGAAAATACATTTCCAAAGGTAAAAACAAATTAATATTTAGCAAAAAATAAATAAATAAATGAATTAATAAAAATAAAAAATAAAAAAAATCTTTTGTATTTTTATTTTGCAACATAAATTTGGTTTGCACTTCAATGCCACTGATGAAAAGGTCCAGGGGATTGATAAGGGCAGAAAGTGTTAAAACAGAGGCAACTGATTGGTTGGTGACAGTCGCATTGCGCGTCGGTGTAAAGCCTCTTACCTGTAAACCAGGTAGGAAATTAACACAAACAGCGTCACGAGCACAACAGTTGAAGTGAGGACAACCTTGGCAGTGTGAGGACTGTTGGACACTGCAATGGACAGAAGATGACATTCTGTCCACCGTCTATGAAGCTGTGATTAAAACAGACATTTGATTTGTGCTGTGTAACCAACCAGGTGCATTCTGGGACTTGCTAATGGTGACACTGGTGCTGGCCAGGGACAGGCTGCCAGAGTCCTCCAGGGTGATGTTGACACAGTAGGTGCCGGGTTCCAAAAGGTTCTGTTCAGATGCACCACACACTCCAACGATGGCGGCATGTCATCGCACATAAAGTCACGCACCCGTGTGCAGCTCGGGTCTGACACGATCACACATGCTGAAGTCGGGGTACTGAGGACGACAAAAGAAATGAAAAGAAGCAGACGAGTCCTTTACTGAATCCGTCTGAACTCAAAATGTGGTGGACACTCTCTAGCTAACACCTAATTAGCAAGGCTAACGTTTTTGTTAGCAGATTAGCTTTACAGCGAACTTGGTAACCATTAGCGAACAAATTAGTTCACTGAATTGAATTCTGCTAACAACAGCTACTGTTGTTTAAAACAAAATTTTATGGTCAAAAATGTTTGTAAACCCTAAAATCATGTTTGTTCTTGTTGGAACTTATGTGTTCATTTAATGATGTACATTTTGATCATCATCTGATCTTGGCATGCTAATCCTTTTTAGGAACCTCCATGTTTACGCTACAGTACCTTAAATTTTCAGCTCTTTAAGTCTGCTTTAAAGCCAAAAAATGTAACAAAATGATTTGAATAAAATCTGGAATATTTTTTAAACCTTGTGAAATAGAGATCTCCGCCCAACACGGTCAACAAAAACTCAAGAAATAATGCCTGGATCCCAATAAAAAAATTAATTTGAAAAAAGTCACAAATATTTCATGTAGTAGTATCAGTGACCACTATGATTTGGAGCAGATTTATTTATTTATTTATTTTTAGTTTAGTTTATATAGTGCTAAATCACAACAAAAGCTGCCTCAAAGTGCTTCACACATGTTAGGTCTAACCTTATCAACCCCTAGAGCAAGCACACAGGCGACAGTGGTAAGGAAAAACTTCCTCTGATGATATTAAGGAAGAAACCTCAAGCAGACCAAACTCAAAGAGGTGACCCACTGCTTAGGCCATTCTACCAAAAAGGTCTACAATACAGAACACAACACAACGACAATTGATGAGAGTCCTTGCAGGCATCCAATCCACCACCATGGGGGTGGGGGGGTGGGGGTGGGGGGTCCCCTGTATGTGTGACCATGTGCACACAAAATAACTCGAAGTATTTTGTTTGTATTTGGACCAACCATCATGGAATGATTTGCATCATTTCTAAACCTATGATTATTATTAAACAACAATATGAAGTCTTATATTATTTCATTTTTATTGGGCATATGACCTTTAGCCTTATAGGATAAGTAGGTCTTAGTGTATATTGGTCCTGCAGGGCTCGTGCCTATCCCCAGACACTGAACAGTGAGAGTTTACATCTCCTCCTGGATAGGACACCAGCCCATCACAGGTTACTTCTCCAGCCAAAGACCAGTACCCATTTACAGATGAGTCTACTGAGTTCATGAAGATGAAGTGAACGCAAGGACACAAATAAGGTAGAATGGCTGAGAACCAAATCCAGGTCAACATGACCAACTCCTTCTCCTTATCCCACTGAGGTACCTGCTCTATAATTTTAATATATATATAAAAAATATACAACAACAACAGCCTGGATCTTGATCCAATCTAATGGGTTCTTTCAAGGCTTCTGACCCACTCCCCTGCCCAGTTTCATGAAGATCACTTCAACACAGTTTGACTGATCCGAGGAAATGCACAAGGAATTGAACAAACTATTTTTAACCAAAAAACACACAATGAATAATTTCAAATCAAATTTTCTGTGATATTATGATATCAGAACTCATGCCGCTGCATTTGTGAAAATCCTTTGTGTTCTATTAATTGAAGTCTACATCGACAGACCTGATGGACTTATTGAATCACACACTCACCTGCCTCGACATTTCACCACAAAGCTGACATCAGAGTCGGTCACTTTTGCAGACGATATGCCCACAATCCGAATGTTTGGCTCATTCTTTGGCATGTGTTTGGGTTCTGTGGAGAACACATCAATGCATTTGATTTATTATTTTTCAATTATTAATTTGTCAAGGATGAAGCAGATGTTTATCTCTGGGTCCAGCCTGTCTTTAGAATTTGTTTCTGGGTCAAAACCAAATGATGACTCCTGGTTTTCATGAAAATAAAGATTAGAAAGCAATAATTCGTGTTTTAATGTGGCATGACTGTACCCAAAAAGCAACTATTCAACACAAATGTGATATGATTATGATTTTTGTAAAGAATCTATATTCCAAAAAAAAACATTTTTAATGAATATTAATCACTGACAGAAAGCGTTACTTACAAAATTTTCAACATTTGAGTCTATGCCTTTGCTATAATTTTGTATAGTAGGAAATTGACGTTTTAGTTTTTAATATTTTTAGATAATGCACATAATGACATGTAAAATAAAAACAAACTCAGTTGGGATTATTCACATTGATTAATAAAAAAGACAAAACATTTTCATATGTGTTTTCCGAAAGGACAGTTATAATTAATGATTAAAAAAAAGTCATTTGATGTCCTTTTGTACACTAACTGCACTCCACCTACCGATCACGGTGATGTTACCCACGAAGGTCCCGTATGCATAGCGGAAGCACTCTTTGCTGTTGACCCGGCGGCGGACATGGAACAGAGACAGGGTCGTGGGCTCAAACTCCGGGGTCGTGGGCTCAAACTCCGGTGTCATAAATGAAAAAGTAGAGGGCAGGGGCTCTGTAGTGGGGTCGCCTGTGGTGACAAATCCACTGGAGGAGGTAAAAGTCTCGCTGGTAGTTGGTGGCACTGAAACAGGAAACAGTGACACCTAAGATATGGACTCAGTGGACGAGGACGTGCATATGTGGAGGCATAAAAGGCCGTATTTGTTGTTCCTTTATGTTGGAGCTGTGACAGTTTACCAGGTGTGGTCTCTGTCTTCACAGTTACAGTGTGAGTACCAGGTGAAGGTGTGGGAGCCTCTGGAGGAAGAGCCACAGGGAGAATTATATGACAGTCACACACTTGTCGTTTTGGGTGTTACACCTCACTGACTGCAGAGGTTAGAATACAGGATCAGACATCCAGAGACCTGATCAAGGTTTTCATAAAGAACTGATCTCCACCTCTAAATCATGTTCAGTAGTGCAGCAGATAAGAGAATATTTAGAGTGGAATCCTGCAAATGGTGATACGAGCGTCAAATGCAGCACAAATACACCTTAGACATTCCTTTTTTAAAAAAACGATTGGCCACTTGAATTTTCAATTGAAATGTCAATTGAAGAATTAAACGGGGGTCAAAATTAAAAGCTGGTCCAATTATATACACCACATTATTTGTCTGATTACAAAGATTCCAAAAAGGTATAGTTTGGCCTCTCTGTGACTGAATGTTATGGAGTTATGGGGTAAAAACAGCAAGAATGGTGACCTTTACTTTAGAGACCAAGCACAGTCAAAACTATTATATTAGGTCAACCAGTAATTTTGCATCACTTTTACCAAAATTGGAGCAATTTTAACTTTTGACCCCTGTACAAACTGAAACTGACCTTTGTCACCATTCTTGCTGTTTTTACCCCATAACATTCAGTCACAGAGAGGCCAAACTATACCTTTTTGGAAGCTTTATGATCAGACAAGTAATGTGGTGTAGTTTTCAATATAATTGGACCATCTTTTAATTTTGACCCCTGTGTAATTCTTCAATTGAGCCCTACCTGGCTGCCTATTGAAAATTCAATTGGCCAGTTGTTTTTTAAAAAAAAAGTAATATCTAAGGTGTATTTGTGCTGAATTTAATGCTTGTATCACCATCTGAAGGATTGTTTCAGTTATCTGCTACACTACAAGTCTTTCTGAATTTCAAAGTTAACACCCATTCCAAAATATTCTAGGTGCAAGGTTGGGTAGGATTACTTTGAAAGAACATGTGGATTACATGTACGTATGTACATACATTTGGATTACTTGTAATCTGATTACTTTTGAATTACATTTCAAAGTAATCCTACCCAACCCTGTCTAGGTGGTAGTAGAATCAAGGCTTTTGGGATCCTTGAATCAAATGAAGCTTCAAAAAACAATTAAATGTGTCAAAAGGGTTGACACAGTAATGAAACAGTTATTTTGTTCACTGTTTCAAATACTCAAAATAATAAAAGATTTTTTTTCTGACCGTGATAGTTTCAAACGTCTAGAAACAGTAAATGAACCAGTTGTTCTTCCTTCACAAAAATATATTTTTTCTGATAGGCACAATTAAATGACTTCAGAAAATGATTCACTTTTCAGATTCTTAAATCATCAAGTGAAGGATGATTCAGAAAAATACTGTTTCAAAACAAACACTAAATTAAAGAACTGCCACAGAAAAGGGCACAACAGTAAATTAAAGACTTGCTTAAGGGAATAAGTCAGTGTTTCAAAATACTTGAAATTTCATTGACTGTTTCAAAATGCCATAAACTGTAAATGAAGTTGCTTCACAAATGATTGACTTTTCTGAAATTCACAAAGCAATGCCTTTACAAAATTATTCAGTTTTGAGATGCTCAAAAATCATGTGACGCATGATTCAGAAATATATTGTTTAAAAACTCAAACAATAAATGAAAATAGTGTCAGGAAATGATTCACAGTTTCTAAATATTCAAAGCAGTAATTGAAATGCTTGTTTGAGGCAATTATTCATTGGTTCAAATGAATCAGCTGCTTCACAAAAATATTCACTTTTCTGAAAGGCTTAAAGCAATGACTTCAGAAAATTGTTTTGTTTTCGAGATGCTCAATACATAAAATTATATATGAGTCAGAAAAACAAATGTCTTAAAACTCAAATACTAACTGAAACAAATGCTCAGAAAAATTGAGTCACTGTTTGGGGAAGGGTAAATGAAACACTTGCATAAGGTATTCAGTGTTTCAAAATGTTTGAAACATTAGTGATTCAGTTTCAAAATACCAAAACTAGCAAATGAACCAAATTACTCAAATTACTTTGAAAAGGCTTGAAACAGTAAAATAAAGTTTCTTCAGACAACAATTGTTTCAAAATGCAAGAAACTAAGTGAACTAATTGCTTCACCAGAATATTCAGTTTTCCAAACTGATTAAAGCAATTATGTCAGAACTTTTCCTTCTGATATGCTCAAAACACAGTTGTCTCAACACTGAATGAAATAATTGCTTCTAAAAATCAGTAACTATGACAAAATACTCAAAATAAAAATTAAATAATAGACAATTAATCAGTTACAAAACACTATTTTAAAAAACCTGCTTCAGGCTTCACTTTTATACTAAAATAACTGAAGCAATTTGGGATTCTGAGATGTTCAAAACATTAAATAAGACAACCTTCACAAAATTCATCATTGTTTCAAAACTTGAAAACTAAATGAAACAATTGCTTGAGAAAATTATTCATTGTTTCAGAATGCTCAAACCACCTCGTGAAACATTTTGTTTCACGAGGTGGTTTGAATGACCTTAATGGCAACATGTATATTGGACCATACACAGTAAAATCACCAGTGTAAATCTAACACTGACAGAGGACCATATGTACACTGGCAGTGTTAATTTAACACTGGTGATTTTACTGTGTAGAGAATGATCTGTGGTACCTGTAGTTGGCATTGATGTAGAGCTCTTTGGTTTCAGGGTTGTGACATGAGGTGGGCATTCAATACGGAATGCCGCCTCCACCACCAGCTTCACACTGATGTTGCCCAACATCTTGTAGGCATGAGTGACCACGTCGTGATGTGTTACCAGCCGGTTGCCATCTCTGAAGTCCCAGATGTAGTCGACGTAGGCGGCAGATGTTTTGAGGTAGTTGCTCGGGTCGTGGACCTGGACTTTGAAGACTATGTCCTCTCCACGGAGGAAGACGTTGTCTGACTGGTTGACTGCAGCCTTCTGGAATACAGTGACTGCCACTGGGATCTTATCTAACAGAGCGTATATGCAATAAAAAAAAAAAAATTTAAGAACGTTTCATTTTCCACTGTATTTGATGCGTCTGTTTTTTTTTTTTTTTTTTCGACTCAGCGCTTTGTGCAAGGATTAATGTCAAAAGATTATTCGACTAATTGAGTTTAGTTGAATAAACAAGATTAGGGGAGGTGATGGTCTAGTGGTTAAAGCGTTGGGCTTGAGAACAGACAATCCTTGGTTCAAATCCCAGCCTGACTGGAAAATCACTAAGGGCACTTGAGCAAGTCCTTAATCCCCTAGTTGCTCCCGGTGTGTAGTGAGCACCTTGTATGGCAGCACCCTCACATCGGGGGAAATGTGAGGCATTATTGTAATCGCTTTGAGCATCTGATGTAGATGGAAAAGCGCCATTTAAATGCAGTCTGTTTACCAGCCGTTTCAGAATTTATTATTATTATTATTATTATTATTATTAAAAACAGGCAATCGTAAAATGTTTTTTCATAAAAAATAAGCATACGCATCCACTCAAGTGGTCTGAAACCCAGTTGTTGTACAGCTACTGCTGAGGTCATAGAAAACCATGTACATAAAAATCAGAGTTGTTTCTGTCATTCTAGTGCCCTAGAAGAATTCATGCCCAAAAAAGTTGGCACCCTAGGCCACCGCCTAAGTTGCCTATGCATTAAAATCTAGCACATTTCATGATAAAGGATAAAGCATTACACTGGCCATTAACTGCTGGTTTATGGGCCTCATTTAGCCCCCGGGCCATCAGATTGAACCCTTATTTGGACATGAAAAGAAAGTCCTTCTCCACCTGTGACGTAGAACACGTCGCTGTCAGTGGTTAACGGGCTGTACTTCCTGCGTTCACTCTTCCTGTAGACCATGACCTCCATGATCTCTGCACCCAGAGGGAGATCGGTGCTGTTAAGTGTCACACTGGAGGAGGAGCCATCACATGTCTCATAGTACTGACCTGAAGGAGAGAAGGATAAAGGATTCAAGTTTGACAGTTCTTTGGGTGCACATGAATGAACTTGTGCATCTGTACCCATTGTGTGCCACACGTAGACGTAGCTCTTGCGTCTCCAACTGTAGCTTTGAGGGAAGGGTTTCCCGTCAGGGAATACGTTGCATCTTTTCATATCTCTACACTTCCCAAACCCATAGTCATCCAGCCAGGATGTCCAGTTGTACACATAGCCAGATCGCACCTGCCCATTGGCTGCACACAGGAAATAAATGAATAAATAATGTTTTGTCAACTGAGAGAAAAGTGATGGAGTGACAGTTTCAGTTAAATGAAGCAATTGCTTTAAAACATAATTCATTTGAAATCAATTAAGTAGAAATGTATTTGCTTCAGATGAATGATTCTCTGTTTTGAAACACAAAATATAAAAACTTCATCTGAAAATGATTCATTGCTTTGAAACACTCATAACAGTGAATGAACCACGGCTTCAACAACATCCAGCCATTTGAAATGTTTCATATAGTAAAAAACTTTTATTATAAAAAAAAACCCAACTTGATAGCCAAAATGAAACAGTTTAAAAAATGATTCAGTGTTTCAAATATCTTTAAGCACTAAACAAAATATTTTCTAAAGTTATTGATTATAAATGCTTCCATCACACCAGACAATGATTCACCTTATTGAAATACTCAAAACAATAAATAAACTGTTTTGCAAAAACATCCATCTTTTTGAATGGTTTGATACAGTAAATTAATTCATTACTTCAAAATATATGAATGCTAAACTGAAAAAAGCTTAAAAAATTACTTACTGTTTCAAAAATGCTTTATGCACTAAATTAAAGAAGGGTTCTGAATGTGATACTTTGTTTATAAGTGATTCAAACACTTCAGATAGTGATTCACTGTTCTGAAATATTCCAAAACCTAAATGAACTAATTGCTTCATAGAACAATCAGATTACTGAAGTATGGAAACAGTAAATGTAATAAGAGTCAGCGTTCCAAAGCACTTAAAATAGTATGATGATAACGTCTGGTGGACAATGGAACACCACTCCCCAACCCTCCCCCCCCAAAAAAATAATAAATAAAAAATTCTAGCTCAGCCCCTGAAATCTACGTGAGGGAAGAGTTAATTATATTTTGGCAGTGATTCAGCTCCTTGACAAATAAATAAATAAATAAATAAATAAATAAATAAATAAATTATCTTTAATTCTGTTAACATTTTCAGAAGGTTTTCCTTTGATCTTTCCTTTATCACTCATGCTTTATGACATCACACAGATTCGATGGGTCTCTGAGGTCTGTGTTTGCTGCCTGGGATGGTGTTGTAGGTGTGATGCTGATTTGAGTGGATGTTGCCTGGATGTTTGACACCTCCTGATGCACCCGGCTCTGTACCGTCCTCACAGTGCTCGTCCCACACAAGGTCCCCGTTTTTGTCCTCCTTTTGACATGAAGGATACTCCAGCTTTGCAGTGAAGGAAATGCAAGAACCCTTGATAGCCGGACTGTCGTTGGTCAGATGGACCTTTGGTCTACCTGTGGATGTATGTATGTATGTATGTATGTTTCAGGTTAACATCTCCAAATATGGCTGCAAGAATTACCAGTGGCAGAGGAGAGACAGACTTTACTCACCTCTGTGGTGCATGAGCTCCTTTGGTTTTGGATTTAGTGGTGGGTAGAGGTAGTCATCCCATGGATTGGTGTCTGGATCCCAACCTGGGATTTTTGGAATTGGAAAAGGAAGCTTCCCTGGTGCTGAGTGTTTGTGGGGGAACATGTCACTGAATGCTGGAGAGACAGGAAGGAGACGAGAGTCAAAATATGTTTGAATTTGTATCATTGTCACGAAAATGAAGTGGTTTTCGTGACGGCATCATGAACCATAGATTAATTTACTTTTCGTGATGTCAACACGAAATGGTATGAGATTGGGTTGAATGAAACCTGTGTCTGTGGGGGAGGGGTGCTGCTCAGAGTCCCTTTACACATCTGTGCAATTCACCTTCTTTTTATTAGGGAAAAAAGTAGGAATTCAATTAGACTAAAGGCAATTTGACTTAAACAGGAGCTACAATTTCTCTGTTTGAAAGCATGGCAGTAAAAATGCACCATTAAAAACAAACAAACCAGGTCATCAAAGGCTCCTGATGGCCATTAAAGGCGCCATATATATGGCTTGTTTCAGAACAACCTGGTCTCAAGGCAAGTCGTGATTCAGCAGCACGAAATATACATTAATCTATTGGTTCGTGATATTGTGACGAAAAATTTCTTTCACCTGGTTATCAGAGGACGGGGAAGAGAATGAGATGTGCAGCCACATCTTCAAGCGAAGCTGGAGTGTGAGGAGCGGCAATATCAACAACGGTGTGGTGTTAAATTATACTGAAAGCTCATCCAACACCAATCACCCTGAACTACAACTGAAGTTTTAAGTGTAAAATAAATAAATAAATAAATAAATAAATTCCAGAATTGCAACTGCCTGTTTAGTTAACTCCAATTTTGTTTTGTGTTTTTTTTTTTAACACTTGGAATTCGGTGTTCATGGAAGAGTTAATTTTGTCAAGAGCGCGCATTACGCACGCCCTTAAATTAAACTCATGGGTTTCTGACATCAGCGCGATGCGTCACAGAAAAGTAATACTGTCAACACCGATTTATTATTGTTATTATTAATTATTATTATTTAAGCATTTAAAGAAGTTTTTTTTCTAAATTCCACTTACTAATTTTCAAGGTTCGATTCTCACCTTTGCGTCCATCAACCTGACAAACACAGCAGGCGAACAGAAAGAGATATAAAACTTCCATTTCTGGGAGCAAAAACAAGTTAACAATATATTTCACAAAATCCTTTTTTCTTTTCCCCTAAAATGTTTGTCTCCGCCGTCCGAGTCTGTTGCGCTCTGCGCGTCCGTGCCCGCTGTTTGTCCCGATGTGCAGTAATTGAATGAGCGCGCACAGACATGTGACGCGTCCTAACGAGACGCGTCTTTTCTTTCATTAGAGTCCTGCCACTGACGCGTACACGCGCTTTATGCGCACGTAAGCCATCCAGATCTTCATTTTGAAGAAGTTATAACAACTGCTCATTCAAAACAGTTTCTAACCCACATTTGCGGCATTGTTTTCTCTTTTAGTTTGGCGAATTTACGCGTTTAAAAAACCGGAATGATTGTTGTTTCTTAAAATTCTTTTGGGCTTTTTTTATTATTCGTTTTCCCTCCCATTTCAGTCTCAAAACGTGGAATAAATGGATGTAAATTTGTATAATAGTTCTTTCAAAAACGGGTTTGTTTTCATTTTTATTTTAAAATGAGAGGGGGAAATGATATACTTGAATTTAGTTGTTATTTTTTAACTTGTTACTTGTTTTCTCTGATTTTATTCTGAATGTCAAAGGGGGAGAAGCGGAATATTTGCTATTTTATAAACATCAACTAAACTATTCATATTGTGTTGCACTTGTTCTCCTTTTTGCTGTTTAATAAACCTACTAAATATTTCCTTTTTTCATTTGTTACTTGTTTTCCTGCATTTTTGTCTTAAAATAATAGAAAAAGCAGAATGATTGTTTTATAAACATCTACTATAAAATGAGATTACTTTTTGACTTGATTTTCTCTTATTTTAGTCTTGAAATAAAAGGATAGAAAGCAGAATAATTGTTGTTTTATGAACATCTATTAGAAATGTTTATACTTTTTGCATTTATTACTTATGTTTCTCTTATTTCTGTGTGAAAATAAGAGAAAGTTTGAATATTTGATTTTTCATCAATATTAAAATATTTCGACTTTAAAAAAATACTTTTAATATAATTTTAACACAAAAATTTGTCGCATTCTGTATCCAGTATAATCACCCCTTTTCAGTTGAAATTTGCTGAGTGAAGAGTTGAAACGCTTGAGAATCTTAAACATATTTAACAGTTTAATTCAGGGGATTTTCAGTCATTCCCACTGACAGGATGTGACACAAACAAATCTTATGATCGGTCCGTCTGCGTTTTTTTCAGTTATACATGTGACTGTCATTACTACCAGAGGGCTACCAAATAACGTTTCCTTCCTTAGATTTTAATACATTCCGTTTGAAAGTCATGGGGTTAGTTGTCTTTGATTGAGCAACAGAATAAAAACTGTCGTTTGTGTTCAAAACATTTGTGTGATCAGATCTTTCCTCTATAAATGTGAGAGAAACCAGGTAAAAGTCACGCACTGTTAATGATTTATGCAGTTGAAAACAAAAGAAGGTTCTGTTGTACTTGGAGAAAAGTTGAAAATCTCACTCATCCCGGTAAAAAAAAAAAAAAAACTTAAAACGATGTGACAACTTGCACCACCACATAATTGAAATTCGCACTTTTACTGTTTCTGCTGCATTGAAATAATTATAGAATAGAATAGAAAACTGGGTTGCTGCTATTGTCATTGTACGGGGGGGTTACAACGAAACTGGGGTGCTCCTACAGAGCTACTCTAAACATTTAGGGCAGTGATTTTGATATATATATATATATATATATATATATATATATATATATATATATATATATATATATATATATATATATACACACACCTCCATTATTTATAAGGTGGATATGCATGTTGAATTGGCACAGGTTTTACGCCGGATGCCCTTCCTGACGCAACTCCATATTACATGGAGAAATGTGCCAGGGGTGGGATTTGAACCGGTAACCTTCCGCACTGAAACCAAGTGCTCTAATCACCTGGCCACCACCCCTGGACATGTGTGTGTGTGTGTGTGTGTGTGTGTGTGTGTGTGTGTGTGTGTGTGTGTGTGTGTGTGTGTGTGTGTGTGTGTGTGTGTGTGTGTGTTTGCATAAAGTATTGTTGATAAAGTACAGATGATCAGGTGACAGAAATAATGATCTAAAGATGCTGTAATATTTGCCTTTTTTATTGCTCAATATGCACAAAGTGAAAAGTGCCTGTATATTATTATTATTATTATTGTTATTATTATTATTATTATTATTGTTATTATTATTATTATTATTATTATTAGTAGTAGTAGTAGTAGTAGTAGTAGTAGTAGTAGTAGTAGTAGTAGTAGTAGTGGAAGAATCATCATGATCATAGAACAAACTGTGAACTCATTTTGCTTATTTTCCAGTAGATGGCAGCATTTCTCCCTGTTGCTCCCTGTTAACGTGTGTTTCGTTTACAGGACTATGATAGAGGAAAAAGAAACAAACACACACACACACACACACACACACACACACACACACACACACACACACACAAAAACAAGACGGGCACATTACAACTGAACATTACGCAAAATGGCACATAAAATATTTTAAATGTTTGATGTGGGTTCTTTTTCTCTCTCTCTGTCTGTCTGACAACAAGCTTCCAGACGTCATAAACCAAAATATGAACGACCAACAACCAGAAATGCAGCTAATTAGTCTCCGCTTTTGTTCTGTTTGCGGCTCCTCGGTGCGTGCGTGTGCGCGCGCGCCCGTGCGTCCCGGGACTCGAGTTTCTGTCGTTTTGCTTTCTCATTTAACGGCGCTGGCTTCGAGTCGGAGAGCGGAATCCAGACACATTCCTGCAGAGGATGTGTGTGGGACTGGACTCTTTACCTCGTGTATGTGGGCGTGAGTGAGAATGTGCCGCCAGTGGAAACTTTATTCTCTGTGTGTTTTGGCTGCAGGATGGAACATATGGGAGTGTTCAGAGCAGCTCTGGAAATACACAAAGACCTTGTTTTTGTCGATCCTCTCTCATCTGCGTGCTCTCTTGACTCTTTCACCTCCTGCATCTCCTCTGGGTATCACCACAGTGATCAGAAGCCAGTGCGTCGTGTCATACTGAGCGCACGAGTCCTTACGCAGTGGGAAACACGTGTCTGAACGCGCACGCGGCTGAGAAATCTGTGACTGCAGACAAAGCAGCTTCAAAGGACGCACGGCCATTCAGAGTTCATCAGCTGCAAGGCAGCTGGATCTCCAGTTCCAATGGGGCCGTGGAGAAATGCTGCAGTGAGTTCAGGGCGATATCAGAGTTCGGTCAGAATCCCAAGTTTGCACATCCTTCTGGTACAGTCAAAGAAGTAGAAGTAGTGCAAAAGTCACATGAGGCTCTTTGATGTGCACGCCACAGTAAGTTGATGGATTTGCATGGACTGGTTGATGGGTATAAGGTCATGGAGTCCAACAAACTTGGGTGGTTTTGTCAGTTTTGAAAGGTTTACTGACCTTGACTTTGCAGAAGATGCTGTGTTCTTTGTGGAAGCAATGGGTGTCATGATCGCAACACTTGAGAAGTTGAGAGAGGAGTCGGACTGTCTAGATCCTGTTTAGGGCTACACTGTGGCAAAGATCTTTGCCTCCAATAGCAGCCAGAGCAGCACCAACTGGGCTGGTGTGGTCAAGATGATCCTTGACACAGACTCATCCAGCAATCCGCTGCAACCACCAAGACCAACACATCGCCATCCCTGTTGGTGCCACTGGAGATGAAGGGTGGCCAAGTGCATAGCCGTTGCAATCGTGATGCATCATGCACCTGAAACAAAATCCAGAGGAGGCTATCCATGGCAGAAACACTGGCTGGCACAAAGTGTTGAACTTGAAGAGAGACCACTTATCTCAGTTGTCAATCTGCAGGTGTTTTCGATCGAGACACATGTGGGAAGAGCCCAATGAAGCCACGAGATCGACGGACAGAGGTGTTTGGCGATGCCGATGCAGCTATCTTTGCTGGAGAATGGAGATTCAAGTCTTTAGGGTCCTGGTGCTTCTCAGCTGAATGTGTGGAACTTTAACTCTAAGCAGTGACAGAAGGTGATGATGAGATGTCTTTGGTACCATGTCTGTATGGAGGATCTTTTGTATTAAACAGACAACTGCTTTGAGAGAGATTCAGATGAGGAGTGTTACTTGTGTGTTATGAGAGAACACCAGCTCTATCTGGGTGGTTGCCATCCAGGACCAAATGTAGTTTTGTAGGATGGTAGATACAGCAACACATGGCACTGCTTCCAGATCTGACCTGACTGACCTTGCAAAAATATCAATAATGTGCTCCTCACTCTGTAATTGTTGGAGCTTTAGCTGTAAAACATCTTAAGAATCATGTCCAAGCAGGTGTGTTTATTCTAATATACTAGTTTATATCAATCCTGCGATAGTCGCAGATGTTAGCTTCGGTCAGTTTGTTTCGTAACATTAATGTCATACATGGTTCTTACCTATAAACAACACAGGTGTAGTCAATCAATCAATCAATTCAATCAATTTTATTTATATAGCGCCAAATCACAACAAACAGTTGCCCCATGGTGCTTTATATTGTAAGGCAAAACCATACAATAATTACGTAAAAACCCCAACGGTCAAAACGACCCCCTGTGAGCAAGCACTTGGCGACAGTGGGAAGGAAAAACTCCCTTTTAACAGGAAGAAACCTCCAGCAGAACTAGGCTCAGGGAGGGGCAGTCTTCTGCTGGGACTGGTTGGGGCTGAGGGAGAGAACCAGGAAAAAGACATGCTGTGGAGGGGAGCAGAGATCAGTCACTAATGATTAAATGCAGAGTGGTGCATACAGAGCAAAAAGAGAAAGAAACACTCAGTGCATCATGGGAACCCCCCAGCAGTCTAAGTCCTATAGCAGCATAACTAAGGATGGTTCAGGGTCACCTGATCCAGCCCTAACTATAAGCTTTAGCAAAAAGGAAAGTTTTAAGCCTAATCTTAAAAGTAGAGAGGGTGTCTGTCTCCCTGATCTGAATTGGGAGCTGGTTCCAGAGGAGAGGAGCCTGAAAGCTGGAGGCTCTGCCTCCCATTCTACTCTTACAAACCCTAGGAACTACAAGTAGCCTGCAGTCTGAGAGCGAAGCGCTCTATTGGGGTGATATGGTACTATGAGGTCCCTAAGATAAGATGGGACCTGATTATTCAAAACCTTATAAGTAAGAAGAAGAATTTTAAATTCTATTCTAGAATTAACAGGAAGCCAATGAAGAGAGGCCATTATGGGTGAGATATGCTCTCTCCTTCTAGTCCCCGTTAGCATGCAGCATTTTGAATTAACTGAAGGCTTTTCAGGGAACTTTTAGGACAACCTGATAATAATGAATTACAATAGTCCAGCCTAGAGGAAATAAATGCATGAATTAGTTTTTCAGCATCACTCTGAGACAAGACCTTTCTGATTTTAGAGATATTGCGTAAATGCAAAAAAGCAGTCCTACATATTTGTTTAATATGCGCATTGAATGACATATCCTGATCAAAAATGACTCCAAGATTTCTCACAGTATTACTAGAGGTCAGGGTAATGCCATCCAGAGTAAGGATCTGGTTAGACACCATGTTTCTAAGATTTGTGGGCCAAGTACAATAACTCAGTTTTATCTGAGTTTAAAGCAGGAAATTAGAGGTCATCCATTCTTTATGTCTGTAAGACAATCCTGCAGTTAGCTAACGGTGTGTGTCCTCGATCTTCATGGATAGATAAAGCTGGGTATCATCTGCGTAACAATGAAAATTTAAGCAATGCCGTCTAATAATACTGCCTAAGGGAAGCATGTATAAAGTGAATAAAATTGGTCCTAGCACAGAACCTTGTGGAAACTCCATAATAACCTTAGTCTGTGAAGAAGATTCCCCATTTACATGAACAAATTGTAAATCTATTAGATAATATGATTCAACCACTGCAGCGCAGTGCCTTTAATACCTATGGCATGCTCTAATCTCTGTAATATAATTTTATGGTCAACAGTATCAAAAGCAGCACTGAGGTCTAACAGAACAAGCACAGAGATGAGTCCACTGTCTGAGGCCATAAGAAGATCATTTGTAACCTCACTAATGCTGTTTCTGTACTATGATGAATTCTAAAACCTGACTGAAACTCTTCAAATAGACCATTCCTCTGCAGATGATCAGTTAGCTGTTTTACAACTACCCTTTCAAGTAGTGTAAAATATATCACTTAAATTGGCCAAGCAGGAAATAACACTTGTTTGCTATTCATCAAAAAAGCTAATATCCAGATAGGCGGGTCTGGGGTACCCCCCACCCCCACCCAATCACTTCCCTTTAAATTTTTTTTAAAAACCTATAGCCTTTTTCTTAAGCAATGTGGGAAACTATACTGACTCTCTAATCTTCATTTTTAAAAAGTATAAGTCCCTTCAGCATCTCCCTTATTTTTTTCACTCTGGGTCGCGAAAGCAGATCTGCACGTTGATTTGGCACAAGTCTTACAGCGGATGTCCTTCCTCATGCAACTCCACATTGGAGAATGGGTAGAGGTGGGGTTTGGAACTGGGAACCTTTCGCATGGGAAACCAGGGCACTTTGTTGTATGGCTGGGGGGCCTGGCTGCCTTTTTGTTTCTGTCTTTTGTTTTTCCTTCCAGGTGGCTTGCATTTGGGACTGAGTGGCTGTGTTGCTGAGGTTATCAGGACCTCACCCTGATCACCTGCGGCTTGTCAGGACTCAGGTGCATCTATATGGATTGGAACATGGTGGCATTTAAGACTGGAGTATACAGTGTGTATTTGCCAGAGACTCGACCTTGTGACCAGACGGGTGAGATCGTCGTCTCGGGAGCCATCTCATCATCAGTGGATGCAGAGAACGTCCAGAGTTTGATGCACGGTCTGTGAAAGAGGAGGGGGTGAGGTCTCACGCTCGTCAGCACACTTCCTGAGGTACGTTAGATTTTGTGACTAACATTTATACAGTCAGTAAATGTGGTGTCCCTCACACCTTTTTATATTGAGCTGTATGTTAGTCATGTATCGGCTTCCACTGCAGTGGAGTTTTGTGAACTGGATGTTCCATGCCTGCAGGTTGGGAAGCTGATTAGTAATCAAGCCAGGAAGTGTTTGCTGTTTGTACACCTTTAAGTGTTCTCTCTGTGTGTAGAGTGTGGACCTCACATAAGGTTCCTTCTTTCACAGACTCGGTTTGTTGCGGCCACCTGGGGGGTGTC
This sequence comes from Thalassophryne amazonica, assembly GCF_902500255.1. Classification (NCBI taxonomy): domain Eukaryota; kingdom Metazoa; phylum Chordata; class Actinopteri; order Batrachoidiformes; family Batrachoididae; genus Thalassophryne; species Thalassophryne amazonica. The sequence goes on from NC_047122.1 coordinate 52,659,459, forward strand.
GGCGGGGTCCTTGGGTCCGAACAGCTTCTGGCTCCGGACCGTTAGCGCTGCTGGGAGCGCACCACGCCAGACCGCACTTTCTTTGTTGTTTTTTGTATCACTGTTATGTATTAAATTCAGTTAGCCTTTGTACCGTGCTCTGCTTATTTCATACTGGGTCCTTCAAACGCTGGTCGGTTCTCCGAGCTGCGTCCGACACATAACACACTTAACCACTTGGCCACCTTGTTTTTAATAAACAATTTTTATTTTAAACACTGGAATCTTATCTACATGCAGCAGCGTTCATCAGTCGGTCTTTATTTATGCAAGACATTTCTTATATTTTATTGCACTTTTGGTTAGCAGCTGGGGGCAAGGGGGGCAACCCCCCCCCATCTAGATCCACTACTGGAAAAATGCAGGTTGAGTTTGGAGCTTTACAGCTTTTTTTAACCTGTGTATTTCCTTTAGAGCAGTTTGCACTGAAAGGCTTGACTGCAAACAGTTTTAATCTGACAAATATTATATTAAAAAAAGAAAAAAGACAGATTTTTTTTTTTTACTATACATGTAAATCATTCCACAAGCGTCTTATCCAGGCTTTATTTGCAAGTTTACCCCACTCCCACAATATTAACATTACTATGAAGCACATGTCATCTTACCAAGAACATAAATCTGTTTTTTCATAAAGATGCTGCTGTATATTCGGTACAAAATTGGCAGTAAACACAATCAGAAGAACAAGTTTGAATCCGAAAAGAGAACATTTGGCGCTGCTAAGACACCCGGGGAGACAAAAGGCAGCTAATGTTGGCTCCTCGGCACCGGCAGACGGTCATGGGACTCGGTGGCGCGCCGCCAGCTGGACAGAGAGCGCATCCTTGTTGCGTGAGGCACCACATTCTGCCTCTTTCCGCTGCAGCACGGTGTTATATGTGTTTCGTACTTCCCTGGCTGCTGGTGAGAGGTGGGAATGGACCAGTTGTCTGCCTGGGTGGTCGCCATCCAGGTCAGCGACGCGCAGAAGCACAGCGCACGTTCCCACACCGGAGCTGTCTAAAAATATCTGCCATATAAATCCGTTAAAATGTGACTTTATCCACTTGAATTCTGATTCCAACAGTCTGATTTGCAACCTCAAACCTTCTGCTGTGTTTTTTTTTTAACGCATTAACTCCCTGTCACATGCATGTTGTGTGTTCAGGCTTGTAAAACAGATGTCGCAACAGGTGGATGGAGGTGTGCCTCTTAAATCCGACACAAGGGCAGGCTTTAAGACCGCAGGGTGAACTGGAAGTTGGGCGGGCGTGGGTGGAATCTGCCCCGTCTGACGCTGCGTGAGCTCAGCCATCAAAACATTTCAATATGCGTAATTTATCTGCTATTCTTTCTGAATCGTCTCTGCGCACAATCATGCAGCTTTGCAGCAGGCAGTCCGTTTTAAATCCGAGGCGCAGACCCCAAAACCGCGGACGACGAGTCAGCACTCCGGTATGAAGTTGTCCAGCATGAAGTTGTGGATCAGGGTCGGTGCGCTCCGGCGGAGGATGCTTTGCCTCTGGCTGCTGCTCCTCACTTTCGCCTTGTTAACTTTGCTGTTCTCGGACCTCTTTAACCGAAACGGGGATCGCTCTCAACAGAATCCCAGCCCTCCCCGTCGTCCTCTCCAAGGAATCCCAATTTCACCCGATCTGGAGGTTATGGTGGACTCCAAAGATCCGGCCTTAGAGCTCAGTATGGACCTCGCCCCGCTCAACTCTCTCCAAGAGGATCAGTTGTTATTCGTGCCATCAGCGCAGCAGAACACCAGGGAGCCGCCTCAGAAAAAGAGGATTTACAAAGTGTTTCTGCCGGGTGTAAACAAGGACGCATCCACGCCTGCTCCCCTGACGCACGAGGAAATGGGGAAAGAACTTCGGCTTAACCTGGATAGTTTCGGGAAAGATTTGGAGCTTGCTGCCGTGAAGAAGTACGGTTTTAACGAAGTAGTCAGCGAGAGGATTTCATTGCACCGGCGGCTCCCTGACGCGCGCCATCCTGAGTGAGTGCCAAGTGCCAAAAGGCGCACGCAGCATTACGCGTTTGGAGCTTTCTTTGTCAGTCAGTGCGCGTTTGTTTTGCAATTAACAGGTGTGTGGGGAAAGAATACATCATGTCACTACCGTCGGCCAGCATCATTATCTGTTTCCACGACGAGGCGTGGTCCACGCTCCTGCGCACCGTGCACAGTGTGCTGGACACCGCCCCTAAACGGTTCCTGCACGAGGTCCTGCTGGTGGATGACTTGAGTCAGCATGGTGAGTTTCCATCCATCCATCCATCCATCCATCCATCCATCCATCCATCCATCCATCCATCCATCCATCCATCCATCCATCCATCCATCCATCCATCCATCCATCCATGCGCCTTGGTTTTTGTGCGCTCCTCAGGTCATCTAAAGAGTGTCCTGAGTGAGTATCTAGCTCATCTGGACAGGGTGCGTTTGATTCGCAGCAGTAAGCGCCTGGGAGTTGGAGGATGTCGTTCTCTAGGTGCTGCCAGGGCTGCAGGGGAGGTGCTGGTGTTCATGGACTCCCACTGCGAATGCCAGAGAGGCTGGCTGGAGCCCCTGCTGGAGAGAGTGACCCAGGACAGGTTAGTGTCCATGTAGAAAATACCTACACTCAGCAGGTATTTCAAAAGCTAGAGGGAGACTGTTCAAACACCTGTTCCACCAAGCAGGGAGAAGGCAATTATGTGGTCACTAGAGCATTTACCTCCTCATGATCAAATTCAAAACTGGACAAGAGGAGCTGCAGATTTTACAGAAAGGTTTTATGGTCAGAGTTGTTATTTTTTTCCAAGATTTTTATCTGCTTCTGAAGCCACAGGTTGCAAGACATTTCAATTCAAGTCTGTCCTCCACTCTGCTGTTTGTCCTTTACAGATTAAATTTTGACCTTTGACCACAATGTCTTTGACATTTGGTGAAAAGAACCCTTTTAGGGCAATTCCAGGATTGACCTTCATCCACATCCCAAGTGTGGTGCAAATTGGACAAAGGACCTGGGAAGAGGAGGGGAACAGACAGACAAAATCATTTTATGAAATTGTGACATTGTGCCTTTGAGGGTATTTTGTGATCAGCTGCAAAAGCTCTCATATTTCAATTCAGCTCAGTTCTCCCAACGTTAATGCCGGATGGGAAATTGAAATCGGCAGCTGTGCCCAAATGTTTTCAGACTGTCTGCTCATATTTCTGTTTGGACAGAAGCACTTGTGGCGAGGTGAGGAGACGGAGGGTCAGAGTCAGACGTTGTCCGTATTCATCAGTAAAGCAGCAGATCCACGCGTCCTCATGATCTGGCTCTCCTCTTGTGTTCCAGGCTTCCTGCAGGGTGGCTCTTATTGGACTAATTAGGCTGAACTCTTACACTCTGCCCTCTCAGCCACATGTTTGACCCTTTGCCCATTTTCATTTCTTTTGTTCTTTCTTTTCTTTTTTAAACTCTTGTCATTCCATCCATTGAACATCACAGCAAATATTTATTGGTAGAAATATTTAAAATGTCACGTGTCTGCAAGTAATTACTTTGTAAAACTTGCAAACCCTGATCCGGTTTTATTTCACATGACTCCCATGGACAGACTCATTTGGACTCACTTTTTATAATGCAAATAAATAAACTCACGTTTTTGTTTGTTTGTTTTGTTTGTTTTTTGTATGAAAACAGAAGCTCAGACCAGTTTGTTTTATTGTGTCTCTTTGCAGGACCAGAGTGGTGTCCCCAATCATTGATGTGATTGACTGGCAGACTTTCCAGTACAATGCCACCCAGTGGCCAGTTAGGGGAGTGTTCGACTGGAGACTTGACTTCCATTGGGATTCAAATCCTCAACTTCAGGAAGAAGACTCAGACTGGGGCTGTTCAGCCTGTGAGTAAGTATATTAACTAATAATAATAATAATAATAATAATAATAATAAAAAATTCTGAGCTGGGCATTCATGATGTGTCTTTAAAGCTACAGTGTGGATGATTTAGTGTCATCATGTAGGTCCTCCATTTCCCCAAACGAATAGATTCCATAGCCATTAACGGCTGCAGAGAAAACATTACAATAAATATATAATAATATAATATATATGATAATATAATATTATATAATATAATAAGTAATACATTGCTTTCTGTAGGTTAGAGGTTAGGGTATAGGTTAGAGTTAGGGTTAGGGTTCAGGTTACCTGATCCCTATCCAGTGTTGCACCATAGTGGGAGTGTGGGGAATTAGGAAGGATCTGGGATGGGGGGGAATTCAGGGTTAGGGTTAATGTTAGGATTAGGCTTAGGGTTAGAGTGTTAGGGTTAGGGTTAGCATTAGGGGTTAGAATTAGGGTTAGATTTAGGGTTAGCTTTGGTTAGGGTTCGATTGGGTTAGGGTAAGGGATTAGCGGAAAATGAGGGTTAGGGTTTAGGGTTAGGATTAGGGTTGTGGTTAGGGATAGTGGTTAGGATTTATGGTTATGTTTCGGGTTGGGGTTAAGGGGAAATGACCTGATCCCCATCCAGTGTTGCACCATAGTGAGAGCGTGGGAATTGGTTGGAATTAGGAAGGATCTGGGATGGGGGGAAGGAATTTTGGGTTACGGTTAGGTTTACGGTTAACCCAGCCCTTATCCACATCCAGTGTTGCACCATAGTGGGAGTGTGGGGATTGGTTGGAATTAGGGGTAGGGTTAGGGATGGGGGGAATTCAGGGTTAGGGTTAGCATTAGGGGTTAGGGGTTAGGATTTGGGTTAGGGGTTAGTGTTATAGTTAGGGTTAGGAGTAGGGTTATCTTTGGCTAGGGTTAAGGTTACATTATTCTAGGGTTAGGTATTAGCGGAAAATGAGGGTTAGGGTTTAGGGTTGTGGTTAGGGTTATGGTTTACGGTTATGGTTCGGCTTGGGGCTAAGGGAACAATAACCTGATCCCATCCAGTGTTGCACCATTGTGGGAGTGTGGGGTTTGGTTGGAATTAGGAAGGATCTGGGATGAGGGTTAGGTTTGGGGTCAGGATTAGGGTTATGATTTGGGTTAAGGTCAGGGTTATGGGGAAATGCTTGTGCTCTGCTGTGTGGTGTCCTTGGTCAACCCGTGGTCACTGCCGCATGTTCGGAAGGTGGACATCAGAGCACAGCTGCCCTTAGCAATGCTCTCCCTGTGCAGTCCGGTTCTGCAATCCGTGGTGGACCCCTCTGACATTCCATGGTCTGCCTGAAGAGTCCCACTGGCCAGTCTGCTCTCCAAAGCACATCTGGGGTTAGGGTTGGGGTTAGTGGAAAGCATTACTTTCTGTAGCCATACACTGATTGCCAGCTATGGGAAGCAACACTCTCTGTACCCATTAAACAGCTACGGAGTCTCGCTGTTCACAAAAATAAGGTTTCTCAGATTTGTTAGCCTGCATTAGCAACCAGTAGATTCTCACTTCCAATCACGGCCTAAAATGTGAAAACCAGAGTAAATATGTTCCCTTTGAGCTATTAACATTGTGGTGGAACATGCCGGCCTCCATGAGGGGGTCCTAAAGTTAATGAAAATGCATAGATTCTTTGTTGCAGGAAATTTATACTTCCATATGAATCTTATATTCCATTCATGCTAATAAACATCTCTAAAACCTACACACTCTACCTTTAAATACACACTTCATTTTCTTCTTGTATAATAGAGAATTGTATTGGTTCAGATGTATGAAATGGAATGTGACGCTGATTGTCACCGTGACAGGAGTCCTGCTTTAGGAGGCGGAGTTCTGGCTGTGGATAAACATTTTTTCCAGAGTGTTGGAGCCTATGACCCAGGGATGCTGCTGTGGGGAGCGGAACAAATAGAGCTGTCAATCAGGGTAACGGAATAGTCTGACACTTTCGTGTGCAGCCTAATTGTAGCATTCACGTGGATGTGCAGAAAAGACAGAAGATCATAATTCCATAAGCTGTTGTGTCAGTGATTCAGCTGCCTTGTGACAAACTCGTGTTTATCCTCACAAATGGGCCCTTTTACTCGTCATGTTTAAAAGGCTGTTTGTTTGGGAACATATTTGCCATCCATCCATCCATTTTCTATTCCAGCTTACACCAATTAAGGATCACGGGGGGTTGGATCCTATCCCAGCAGTCATAGGGCTTGAGGCGGGCTACACCCTGGACAGGATGCCAGTCTGTCGCAGGGCACATATAGACAAACAAACACACTCACACCTGCGCACACACACACACACACCTACGGACAATTTTAAAGTTTCCAATTCATCTAACCTGAGTGTCTTTGGATGTGGGAGAAAGCCGGATCACCTAGAGGGAACCCACACAAACACAGGGAGAACATGCAAACTACACACAGAAAGGCTACACGTGGGACTCGATCCCATGACCAGCTGACAAATGCATAAAGAATTTTTTTTTTAACAGATCTATTTGGTCTCTAATGATGAAAAATACCCATATTCTGTGAGAGGATCATATTAGACGCTGTTTAAAATGATGCAGTGTGTACAAAAATCCACACGCAACTTGCAGTATTTGTGCAAATACATACAAACTGCAGGAGGAAGGATCATAACCAAAAGTAGCTTTAATGGTAGAGAGGACCTTGCAGGTTTTTTTTTAAAGCGGCTTCATCATAATTGTGTTTTTGGTGTTTGGTTTATTTCTAGGTGTGGTCATGTGGGGGCTCCATGGAGGTGGTGCCATGTTCCCGTGTGGCCCACCTAGACCACCACCACATACCTTATCAAATCCCAGACCAGGAGCAGACTCAGAAAAACAAGATCCGCATTGCAGACACCTGGATGGACACGTACAGGAAGATTTACTACAGGAGAGACACACAAGCTCACTTCATCAGACAGGTGTGTGTGTGTGTGTGTGTGTGTGTGTGTGTGTGTGTGTGTGTGTGTGTGTGTGTGTGTGTGTGTGTGTGTGTGTGTGTGTGTGTGTGTGAATGAGAATGGAAACTGGACCAAGAGACTGCTTGGTCACTTTTGACATCAGAACACTAAAAATCTGAACGTAGATCTCCTTCACATCTGCAAGGGGCATTATTGTTTTCATTGCCTTTTTCTGTCTGTCTGTCTGTCATTTAGTCAGTCTGCAAGATATACCAAAAGGACAAATAAAATGTACTTAAATTCAGTGTAGATGTTGTTTCAAGGAAGAGCTTACTAAATTTTGGTGCTGATCTAAATCAAGGGGCTTTGCCTTGATCTTTGAGATTAAAGCATTGATCTTTGATTCTATTTCCTTTGATTGTATAGAATCAAAGGAAACAGGAAATCAATACTGCTGCTTACACCTGTAATTATTACTGGTTATTAGCCCTTGATTCTGATTCTTTTGATTCCAATTCTAGAATACATGCAAGACAGACAAAAACAATGTGACAGGCAAGGTTAAACGATCAAAGATCAGCAATCAGGATGAATGATCAGGATCAAAAGACACCATTTAGAATCAATTCTCAGAATCACTTAGAATCAAAAGAGGGACTATTATCAATAGTCAGGGCTTAGGATCATGGTTAAGTATCAAAAGTTAGAAATTAGGATCAATGCTCATGATCAAAGAACAGAATCAAAAGTGAGTGATCAGGATCAAAATCCAGAAATTAAGATCAATGTCCAGAATTAACTAACAGGATCACAAGTGAGTGATGAGGATCAATGGTCGGTCAATTTGGTCAATTTGGCAAAAAAAAAAAAAAAAAAAAAAAAAAAAAAAATCTCAGGATCAAAGGTGAGTGATTGAAATCATTGCTCAAGATCAAAGCTTATTAAATGGGATTCGGTGCTCATGATCAAAGAATAGCATAAAAGGTGAGCGATCAAGATGAAACACAAAAAACTTGGATCACTGCTCAGGATCAAATGTCAACAATTAGGATTGTCACTCAGAATCAAAGGTCAGCAATTAGGATCAATGCTCTGGAGGTGAAAGGTGAGTGGTCAGGATCAATGACCAGCAGCAGTGATTAAAAATGGATGGAACTAGGAACTGGAACTAGGAACTAGGGAAGATACATAAGCTTTCAGGATCAAAGTTCATCATTTGGGATCTCATGAGTTTGAGAAGACATCACAATGAATTTCAATTTCAATTTCAATTTATTTTCATTTATATAGCGCCAAATCACAATAGAGTTGCCTCAAAGCGCTTCACACAGGTAAGGTCTAACCTTACCAACCCCCAGAGCAACAGTGGTAAGAAAAAAACTCCCTCTGAGGAGCAGACCAGACTCAAAGGGGTGACCCTCTGCTTGGGCCATGCTACAGACACAAATTACAGAAACAATTCACAGAACAATTCACGGACGAATATACAAGAAATGCTATTGGCGCACAGGACAGGAGGGTCGCCAACACAAATACAACTCCCATCTCTGGATGGAGCTGCACCTTAAACAGAGAAAAAAAAAAAACAGAATCAGGCATCAGAAAGACAAAAAATACTGTATAATTTGCCAGCATTAATCAACAAGAAAAACAGAGAAATACTAAGGTGATCGCCGGCCGCTAGCCCTAAGCTTCACTAAAAGACCCAGAATTTAGGTAAAGTTGAGGCTGCAGCGTGCTCCAATTACTAATAAATGAATTAAAAGAATAAAAAGTGTAAAAAAAAAAAAATGTACCAGTATGCTAGCCATATAAAAGGGAAAATAAGTGCGTCTTAAGTCTGGACTTGAAAATCTCCACAGAATCTGACTGTTTTATTGACGCAGGGAGATCATTCCACAGAACAGGGGCACGATAAGAGAAAGCTCTGTGGCCCGCAGACTACTTATTCACCTTAGGGACACAAAGTAGTCCTGCACTCTGAGAACGTAAAGCCCGGGCCGGTACGTAAGGTTTAATTAGGTCAGCTAGGTAGGGAGGTGCCAGACCATGAATAATTTTATAGGTTAGTAGCAGAACCTTAAAATCTGATCTCATTGGGACAGGAAGCCAGTGAAATGGGTGTAATGTGGTCGAACTTTCTGCTTCGTGTCAAAAGTCTGGCTGCAGCATTTTGAACCAATTGGAGACCCCTACTGCTAGACTGTGGTAAACCAGAAAATAGAACATTGCAGTAGTCCAATCAAGAAGAAACAAATGCATGGCTCAGGGTCTCAACATCAGCCATAGACAGGATGGGATGAATCTTCACTATATTTCGCAGGTGGAAGAAAGCAGTACTAGTAATATTTCTAATGTGGAGGCCAAAGGACAACGAAGGATCAAAAATTACTCTAAGGTTCCTCACTTTGTCAGTGTGATGTATGACACATGAGCCGAGGCTGAGCGTTAACTGGTCAAATTGATGCCGATGTCTCACTGGACCAAGAACCATCATTTCAGTCTTATCAGAGTTTAAAAGTAGGAAGTTTCTAGACATCCAACTTCTCACTGCTGCAAGGCAATCTTCGAAGGATTTTATGTGAACGAGATTACCAGCAGTTATCGGCATGTATAACTGAGTATCACCTGCATAGCAGTGAAAGGTAATCCCAAAACGCCGCAATATGTGCGCAAGGGGTGCTATATAAAGGGAGAAAAGCAGGGGGCCTAAGACAGACCCCTGTGGAACCCCAAATTTCATGTCACTAAGGTTATAGGTAGTGTTACTGTACAAAACACAGTGAGAACGACTGGTCAAGTATGACGTCAGCCATGCAAGGGCACTCCCAGTAATCCCAAAATGATTTTCCAGCTTATCAAGTAGAATAAGATGGTCCACTGTATCAAATGCAGCACTGAGATCTAACAGCAACAGAACCGTAGTGGTGTCCGAATCCATTGTAAGCAGAAGATCATTCACCACTTTAGTGAGAGCCGTCTCTGTGGAATGATATTTTCTAAAAGCAGACTGCAGTGGCTCAAAGAGATTATTCTCAGTAAGATAGTCTACGAGCTGCTGTGACACCACTTTTTCCAGAATTTTAGAGTAAAATGATAGATTTGATATCGGCCGATATTTTTTCAATACACTAGGGTCAAGATTAAGTTTCTTAAGTAATGGTTTAATCACTGCAGATATGAAACATTTAGGAACAGATCCAGAAGTTAAAGAAAGATTAATCATTTCCAGCAATGAAAAACAAAGAGATAAAAGGAAAATTTCCACAAAGATGTAAACAGAGGACGGTTAGGTGGTGGCAGAGGAACGTGCTGTCTGAGTGCCCTTCCAGTTACTCTACTTATAATTAAAAGGAAAACAAAAGATAAACTCAGTTTTCTTTCCGTGCAGTCCGAGAACCCAAACATCACAGAGCACCTGAGACTGAAGAGGAACCTGGGCTGCAGGAATTTCCACTGGTACCTGACTGGTGTCTATCCACAGCTCTACATCCCTCAAGATAGACCTGCACTGTCAGGCGAGGTAATGCATGTGCACACACACACACACACACACACACACACACACACACACACACACACACACACACACACACACACACACACACACACACACACACACAACTACAAAGCATGCTTGCAGCTCTGTGACAGTTATGACGGAGAAATCTGTGCCCACTTGAAGCTGTACAACGTTGGCACCAGCAGCTGTGCGGACTACCCTCGGGGGCGAGACCCTCATGGCGGAGCCATGATGATAGCTCCGTGTAGCGGCACAGGCAGCCAGGTAAACATGAAGACAGTTTCCTTAGCGAGGACACTCTGTGTGAATTAAACGACAAACTGCACCAAACCCTACTTTTGCTATTGCAGCACTGTGAGCTGAACAGTCAGGGTGAAGTCCGATGGGGACCAATGGAGGATTTGTGTTTGGACGCCAAAGGAGACAGCGTGGTCCTTTCGCCCTGCCCCGCCCATCAACAAACTAACAGCAAACTCCAGTGGAAATTCATAAAGGCAAGACACAGATTCTCACAAGATATCATGTTAAAGTGGTTGTAGTTTTTGCAGAAGATTACAGCAGCAACTGTCCACCTTTCTGCTGCTCCTCAGCTGAGCGGTCAGCTCGTTCACCAGGAGTCCCAGCTTTGTCTGGAAGCCGTGAAGGAGGAAGGCTTCCCAGAAAACCATGCTGGCCAGCCAAGAGGCAGTAGCACCCAAACCATCAGAGGACGTCTGCTCCTGCGCCGGTGCATGCACCACCCGAGACAACAGTGGCATTTTGAGCAGCTTGTGGCACCTAAAGGTGTCTGATGAAGAAAGTACGGTCGGATTGTTATGACTGCACATGAAGAAGCACACATGACGAAATGGTGTATAAAATATCATATTTTAAGTTCTTTTGGCTTCTTTCTTTTTCACTCAGGGTTGCCGCAACAGGTCCAATATGAGTCTACATGTTGATTTGGCACAAGTTTTACACTGGATACCCTTCCTGATGCAACTCCACAGCACATGGAGAATGGGCACAAGTGGTCCTGTCATGTTATGCTGTTTTAAAGATGGCAGAAACCATTTAAGGGCTTTAAATCACAATCAGTGTTATAGTGCCTTGATGCTTTGTCTTGTCCTTAAGGTACCTTAAGACCCTTTTTTCCCCAGGCCTTGATGTTGGTTGAATTGTACTTGAGGATTCAAAATCTTGGTAATCTCAAGAAAATTCAAAGGATTTTCAAGGCACACAGAATTTCACTACTATTTAGGTACTTAAGCTGCAGAATACAGAATATTGCTTGAGGGACAAAACCTTAGCCATAGCCTTGAAAGGTCAAAACCTTGACCTTGAGAGATAAAACCTTGGCCATGGCCTTGAGTAGTCAAAGGCTTAGCCATGGCCTAGAGGGGTCAAATTCTTAGCATTAAGGGACAAAGCCTTGGCCATAGCCTAGAGGGGTCAAATTCTTAGTCTTGAGGGACAAAACTTTGGCCGTAGCCTTGAAAGATCAGAACCTTGACTTTGAGGAACAAAGCTTTGGACATGGCCTTGAGTAGTCAAAGCCTTGGCCATAGCCTTGAAAGGTCAGAGCCTTCACTTTGAGGGACAAAGCCTTGGCCATGGCCTTGAGCAGTCAAAGCCTTAGTCATGTGGGATAAAGCCTTGGCCATTGGCTTTGAGGGGTTAAAGTCTTAGCCTTGAGGGACAAAGCATTGGCATTTTGGGGTCAAAGCCTTAGTCTAGAGGGATAAAGCCTCGGCATAGCCCTGAAGAGTCAAAGCGTTGGGTGTGGACTTGAGAGGTCAAATCTTTATCTTTGAGGGACAAACCCTTGGTCTTGAGGGGTAAAGGCCTTCCTCTTGAGGGTTCAAATACATGGCCTGCACCTTGGTCAAAGCTTTGGCTTTGAATCTTCAGGGTTTGGACATTGACTACAACACTGTTGTTAATAAACAGTTTTATGTAACAGAAAGCAGAATCAACATCAAAAACATTGGACTTGAATTAGCAAAGTTTCATGACAGGGATTGTACCTATCATCCTACAGGTCTAAGGCCAGGTTTAAACACAAGAAAATGATCAAATCTAAATCAACATTTTATTGTGTGTAGTTTCAGGGTTTTTTGTTACATTATCACCAAACAGCAGAGGGAGCCTTCTGCCTTCTTAATCCACCTCAAGGTCATGATTTCATTTTTTCATTACAGAAGAATAACCTCCTTGTATAATTCACCCCCGAGTATTTAAATCAAACTGTTCTTTTATCGGTTGCTAAAACTAATTATGTTATAAACCCACCATGTTTAATGTACTGAACCATGTGTGATGAAGATGGGAGGACGCCGTCTGTCTCAGTCAGGATAAATTTATTTATGTGGCCCAAAATCACATTAAAATGTACCTCAGAGAGCTTCGCAATCTGTTATCCTTCACACCCAGACCTTTTGTATTGGATATGAACAGATAAAACTCATTTAGGTGGGAGGGACCGCCTGTCCACTAGATGTCGCCATTGCAGTGTTAGTGTTTCGTGCATCATGAAACTAAAAAAAACAAATAAAAAAATATATATATTCTGAAGCCATTGTTTCAATCAGTGTTTTGAGCATTTCTAAACACTGTATAATTTTCTGAAATAATAGTTTCATTTACCGTTTCAAGTTTTGAAAAGGTGAATCACGTAGTCAAAGATGTCTTTATCACACACTGCTGTTGCATTCTGACAAGGGGCCTAGCGCACATGGGCACTAGCGGGTAGAACCTTTGCCGTACAATAAGAAGGCCTTTGGTTTAAGGCCACCAGTGCCGCATTCTCCTTGCACGTGTGTCGTATTTCAAGACGGGCAGTTGGTGTACTAAAAACTTGTCTTATTGCTATATTTTAACCCACGTGGGTCAAAATTTTTGATTGTTTCCAGACAAACTGAGTTTTAATTATGTTGGCGATATAAGATTGTGAAACCTTTCTTTGAACATGAAAGATCAAAGTTGGAGTGGTGCTGAAGAAAATCCTTTTTATGACTTAAATGGTTACAAAACAACACTAGCGCACCGCACTCGTAGAGCGCAAACATCCGCCAATACTAGTTGACAATTCCACAAAATTTTACCTTGGAAAAAATTTTCAAGGTCAAACTCATGTTAGAAGTGACTTTTCGTAAGATAAATGTAATGTGATCAAATGTCAGGGGGATGTATTTAGTTCATGCACTTGAGTTGAAGTTTTTTTTTTTTTTTTTGTGGTGTTGTCAGGTTTTTTTCTCCGAACTTTTTCGTTTTTGGAATTCTTGTTCAAACAATTTTCAAAGAACATGGGTTATCTCTACTATGCACAATTTGTCATTGCTTTTTGGCACTTGGTTTCTGACTAATAACTGGAAGACAGACAAACAGGCATAACATTGGAACCTCCATTCAATTTTGGTGGTGTAGGTAAATCAATAACAGAAAAATGAGAGTGATTGAGGCACTTTTCATTGAGTTATAATGCAAAATGTAAACCAAATGGCCTTTTCAATATTAAATTCAAATGTCTACAAAATCCACAATCCAGATCAGATTCAGATCAAACTTTGTCAGATGATAGTGAGTGCCAGTCTGCACCTTACTTTAAAATATAAGAGTGATCGGGGCATGTTTGATTAAGATATAATGCAAAATATACCTTAAATGGGGCTTTTAATGTTAAATTTAAATGGCCACAAAATCTGTAATCTGGATCAGATCTGGATCAAACTTTGTCAGTTGATAAAGGATACCTTCCTACACAACACTCTCAAATATTAAAGAAATTAGATTTTTTTGTTGTTGTTGTTTGTTTTTGACAGAATTAGGACATTTTTAAAATTCATTCAATGTTAAAGATAGGAATTTTCCCAATATTCCAAGGTTTTTCCCTGACTTGCCCTTTGACCTATGACCTTTAAAATTGAATCCCTTCTTGCCTATCAGAATATGAATCTTCAGTAAAAATGTCATAATGATATATGAAAAATTGTGGGCTCCAGGCTGTTCAAAATCAGACAAACAGACCAACAAACAGAGGTGATAACATGACCGCCTCCAACTTCATTGGTGGAGGTAAAAATCAAATGAAGCTACACCTTTAAGATGCAAACTGGTGATGGACTGGCTATGAGCTCATATCTACCTACCTGCTATCACTGCAGTACTTTTAACCCATGGTGCACTTCGCTAAGTTAAATAACTGCACTTTTTCAATAAACCTGAGTCAGCCGGTCTGCAGCTTGGAGGTAGAGGATGGAATGTCTTCCTTAAGTTGCTGTAAATACTTACAGGCCACTGATCTGCTGGAAAAGAAGATTAGACTGTGGCCAAAAGTCACACTCTAATAGCTTGAGAGTGATATCAATGTGAAATGCAGTTCGTGTTCGCCCACTCTTGAAGAGATGAGACAGTGATGACCTTTATCAAAACAGGTCAAAGACGGCAGGAGATGCAAAGTACAATCAAGAAGAATACAAACAGCTAATCAAGCAGTGCAAAAGAGCTTCATTCCGAGTACTACAGAGTATCATTGTGTTGGGATTGTTCCAGAAAATCCATTATTCGTGTCATGACATCATATGATGGATTTTTTTTATGGTCTCAACTGTGATGTGGATGACACTGGTGCCAATGTAACCTAGGTCAGAGCAGATTTGGGAGCATGTGTCACCACATCAGGATCAGAGACTGCTCCATCACCACCTCTCTAAACCAGCCATCTACAGTTTTTTAGGACATAGTGATGGAGTGCTCCATTAAAGGTGGATGATGTCACATTTCTATCTGAGCTGTAATCCTGAGTTGGACCATAAAAACAAGGGCACACGGTCAGCCTTAGTGGATTGCTATCAAGAGGATGCAGAAAGAGCTGACACCATGCACCACCAATAACCTGGTCTGAAATCAAGTGCAGAGTCATTCTGGTGTATGTAAGATGCAACATTCAGATACTCCTTACATAAGCAGGTTCATGACGCATGCACACTCTGCTTGTATAAAGCTTTTGTATTATTGGGTCCCAGCATCACACATTTCATCTGAAGGGACAAGCAGAAGAGAATGGATGGAGGAGTTTATTACAAAATCTGTAAATAACAGCCTTTCATATGTAAAGGCTTTGCAGCAGCCACACTAACTGTAACGTTTCCAGGTTTTTCTCCTTCTGCCTACAGTCATATTCTCCTGAGACTCTTCTTCTCTCTGCCATCCTGTCCTGAAACTGTCCTGGTCTGTCTGACTGTATTTTGTCTCCCTCTCACCATCTCTAATCAAGACAAAATTTTGACAACAACTTTGTAACCCCACGGTTTTGCATGATGACACGCACACACACACACACATACACACCTCTTCCCAGGACCCGGGTGACTCGGATGGATGCGACTTGCTGCCATGGAGGAAGCTGTGGCCCCTTTATGAAGATCCATGGAGCTATTTCACGCTGTACTTACTGGTTGCTCCACAGACAGCCTTGGGTGTTCTGCACGCAGACGCCATTGTTCTCAGCAATACTAATGTGCTTGTCATGCAATTAGACTGCTGTGGATGTTTCGTGGCAGCAGGACCTGACACTCAGCAGAGATTAAGTGCACTGAAATGTGACAAAAACTTGCCTAGCAGCAGATATATAAAAAAAAAGGCTTCCCAGAGACACATTTATGATTTTCACTGTAAATTCTGAGTTAATTATCCAAAGATTCCTTTCAGTCATAACAAAGTTACATGCTGTTCATTACAGATGAGATTATTCATTAGCACTAAGATTATTTATTAGCACTAAAAGTATTAATTATCACTGACATTATTCATTAGCACTAATATTATTCATTAGTGCTGACATTACTCATTACTGCTAAAATTATTCATTAGCACTAATATTATTCACTAGCACTGAGATTAATCATTAGTGTTGAGATTATTCATTAGCACTAATATTATTCATTAGTGATGATATTATTTAATAGCACTGATATTATTGATTAGCATTGATATTATTCATTCCTGTTTGAACACTAATATTATTCATTAGTACTGCGATTATTCATTAGTGCTGAAATTATTCATTAGCACTAATACATTCATTTGCATTAATATTATTCATTAGCCCCGAGATTATTCTTTAGCGCTGAGATTATTCATTTGCGCTGAGATTATTCATTAGCACTGAGATTATTCATTAGTGCTAAAATTATCCATTAGCATTGATATTATTCACTAGCACTGAGATTAATCATTAACGCAGATATTATTCATTAGCACTAATATTATTCACTAGCACTGAGATTAATCATTAGTGTTGAGATTATTCATTAGCACTAATATTATTCATTAGTGATGATATTATTTAATAGCACTGATATTATTGATTAGCATTGATATTATTCATTCCTGTTTGAACACTAATATTATTCATTAGTACTGCGATTATTCATTAGTGCTGAAATTATTCATTAGCACTAATACATTCATTTGCATTAATATTATTCATTAGCCCCGAGATTATTCTTTAGCGCTGAGATTATTCATTTGCGCTGAGATTATTCATTAGCACTGAGATTATTCATTAGTGCTAAAATTATCCATTAGCATTGATATTATTCACTAGCACTGAGATTAATCATTAACGCAGATATTATTCATTAGCACTAATATTATTCACTAGCACTGAGATTAATCATTAGTGTTGAGATTATTCATTAGCACTAATATTATTCATTAGTGATGATATTATTTAATAGCACTGATATTATTGATTAGCATTGATATTATTCATTCCTGTTTGAACACTAATATTATTCATTAGTACTGCGATTATTCATTAGTGCTGAAATTATTCATTAGCACTAATACATTCATTTGCATTAATATTATTCATTAGCCCCGAGATTATTCTTTAGCGCTGAGATTATTCATTTGCGCTGAGATTATTCATTAGCACTGAGATTATTCATTAGTGCTAAAATTATCCATTAGCATTGATATTATTCACTAGCACTGAGATTAATCATTAACGCAGATATTATTCATTAGCACTAATATTATTCATTAGCGATATTATTTATTAGCACCGATATTATTCATTAGCACTGAGATTATTCATTAGCACTGAGATTATTCATTAGCACTGAGATTATTCATTAGTGCTGACATTAGTCATTAGTGCTAAAATTATTCATTAGCACTGATATTATTCACTTGCACTGAGATTAATCATTAGTGTCGAGATTATTCTTTAGCACTAATATTATTCATTAGCGATGATATTATTTATTAGCACTGATATTATTGATTAGCATTGATATTATTCATTCCTGCTTGAACACTAATATTATTCATTAGCGATGATATTATTTATTAGCACTGATATTATTGATTAGCATTGATATTATTCATTCCTGCTTGAACACTAATATTATTCATTAGTACTGCAATTATTCATTAGTGCTGAAATTATTCATTAGCACTAATATTATTCACTAGCACTGAGATTAATCAGTGCAGATATTAATCAATCAATCAATCAACTTTTTTCTTATATAGCGCCAAATCACAACAAACAGTTGCCCCAAGGCGCTCCATATTGCAAGGCAAGGCCATACAATAACCATGAAAAACCCCAACGGTCAAAACGACCCCCTATGAGCAAGCACTTGGCCACAGTGGGAAGGAAAAACTCCCTTTTAACAGGAAGAAACCTCCAGCAGAACCAGGCTCAGGGAGGGGCAGTCTTCTGCTGAGACTGGTTGGGGCTGAGGGAAAAAACCAGGAAAAAGACATGCCGTGAAGGGGGGCAGAGATCGATCACTAATGATTAAATGCAGAGTGATGCATATGGAGCAAAAAGAGAAAGAAACAGTGCATCATGGGAACCCCCCCACAATCTACGTCTAAAGCAGCATAACCAAGGGATGGTCCAGGGTCACCCGATCCAGCCCTAACTATAAGCCTTAGCGAAAAGGAAAGTTTTAAGCCTAATCTTAAAAGTAGAGAGGGTATCTGTCTCCCTGATCTGAATTGGGAGCTGGTTCCACAGGAGAGGAGCCTGAAAGCTGAAGGCTCTGCCTCCCATTCTACTCTTACAAACCCTAGGAACTACAAGTAAGCCCGCAGTCTGAGAGCGAAGCGCTCTAATGGGGTAATATGGTACTACGAGGTCCCTAAGATAAGATGGGACCTGATTATTCAAAACCTTATAAGTAAGAAGAAGAATTTTAAATTCTATTCTAGAATTAACAGGAAGCCAATGAAGAGAGGCCAACACGGGTGAGATATGCTCTCTCCTGCTAGTCCCCGTCAGTACTCTAGCTGCAGCATTCTGAACCAACTGAAGGCTTTTTAGGGAACTTTTAGGACAACCTGATAATAATGAATTACAATAGTCCAGCCTAGAGGAAATAAATGCATGAATTAGTTTTTCAGCATCACTCTGAGACAAGACCTTTCTGATTTTAGAGATATTGCGTAAATGCAAAAAGGCAGTCCTACATATTTGTTTAATATGCGCTTTGAATGACATATCCTGATCAAAAATGACTCCAAGATTTCTCACAGTATTACTAGAGATCAGGGAAATGCCATCCAGAGTAACGATCTGGTTAGACACCATGCTTCTAAGATTTGTGGGGCCAAGTACAATAACTTCAGTTTTATCTGAGTTTAAAAGCAGGAAATTAGAGGTCATCCATGTCTTTATGTCTGTAAGACAATCCTGCAGTTTAGCTAATTGGTGTGTATCCTCTGGCTTCATGGATAGATAAAGCTGGGTATCATCTGCGTAACAATGAAAATTTAAGCAATACCGTCTAATAATACTGCCTAAGGGAAGCATGTATAAAGTGAATAAAATTGGTCCTAGCACAGAACCTTGTGGAACTCCATAATTAACTTTAGTCTGTGAAGAAGATTCCCCATTTACCTGAACAAACTGTAATCTATTAGACAAATATGATTCAAACCACCGCAGCGCAGTGCCTTTAATACCTATGACATGCTCTAATCTCTGTAATAAAATTTTATGGTCAACAGTATCAAAAGCAGCACTGAGGTCCAACAGAACAAGCACAGAGATAAGTCCACTGTCCGAAGCCATAAGACGATCATTTGTAACCTTCACTAATGCTGTTTCTGTACTATGATGAATTCTAAAACCTGACTGAAACTCTTCAAATAGACCATTCCTCTGCAGGTGATCAGTTAACTATTTTACAACTACCCTCTCAAGAATCTTTGAGAGAAAAGGAAGGTTGGAAATTGGCCTATAATTACCTAAGATAGCTGGGTCAAGTGATGGCTTTTTAAGTAATGGTTTAATTACTGCCACCTTAAAGGCCTGTGGTACATAACCAACTAACAAAGATAGATTGATCATATTTAAGATTGAAGCATTAAATAATGGTAGGACTTCCTTGAGCAGCCTGGCAGGAATGGGGTCCAATAAACATGCCGATGGTTCGGACGAAGCAACCAGTGAAAATAACTCAGACAGAACAACCGGAGAGAAAGAGTCTAACCAAATACCGGCATCACTGAAAGCAGCCAAAGATAACGATACATCTTTGGGATGGTTATGAGTAATTCTTTCTCTAATAGTCAAAATTTTGTTAGCAAAGAAAGTCATGAAGTCATTACTAGTTAAAGTTAATGGAATACTCAGCTCAATAGAGCTCTGACTCTTTGTCAGCCTAGCTACAGTGCTGAAAAGAAACCTGAGGTTATTCTTATTTTCTTCAATTAGTGATGAGTAGAAAGATGTCCTAGCTTTACGGAGGGCTTTTTTATAGAGCAACAAACTCTTTTTCCAGGCTAAGTGAAGATCTTCTAAATTAGTGAGATGCCATTTCCTCTCCAACTTACGGGTTATCTGCTTTAAGCTACGAGTTTGTGAGTTATACCACGGAGTCAGACACTTCTGATTTAAAGCTCTCTTTTTCAGAGGAGCTACAGCATCCAAAGTTGTCTTCAAAGAGGATGTAAAACTATTGACGAGATACTCTAACTCCCTTACAGAGTTTAGGTAGCTACTCTGCTCTGTGTTGGTATATGACATTAGAGAACATAACGAAGGAATCATATCCTTAAACCTAGTTACAGCGCTTTCTGAAAGACTTCTAGTGTAATGAAACTTATTCCCCACTGCAGGGTAGTCCATCAGGGTAAATGTAAATGTTATTAAAAAATGATCAGACAGAAGGGAGTTTTCAGGGAATACTGTTAAATCTTCTATTTCCATACCATAAGTCAGAACAAGATCTAAGATATGATTAAAGTGGTGGGTGGACTCATTTACTTTTTGAGCAAAGCCAATAGAGTCTAATAATAGATTAAATGCAGTGTTGAGGCTGTCATTCTCAGCATCTGTGTGGATATTAAAATCGCCCACTATAATTATCTTATCTGAGCTAAGCACTAAGTCAGACAAAAAGTCTGAAAATTCACAGAGAAACTCACAGTAACGACCAGGTGGACGATAGATAATAACAAATAAAACTGGTTTTGGGGACTTCCAATTTGGATGGACAAGACTAAGAGACAAGCTTTCAAATGAATTAAAGCTCTGTCTAGGTTTTTGATTAATTAATAGGCTGGAATGGAAGATTGCTGCTAATCCTCCGCCCCGGCCCGTGCTACGAGCATTCTGACAGTTAGTGTGACTCGGGGGTGTTGACTCATTTAAACTAACATATTCATCCTGCTGTAACCAGGTTTCTGTTAGGCAGAATAAATCAATACATTGATCAATTATTATATCATTTACCAACAGGGACTTAGAAGAGAGAGACCTAATGTTTAATAGACCACATTTAACTGTTTTAGTCTGTGGTGCAATTGAAGGTGCTATATTATTTTTTCTTTTTGAATTTTTATGCTTAAATAGATTTTTGCTGGTTATTGGTGGTCTGGGAGCAGGCACCGTCTCTACGGGGATGGGGTAATGAGGGGATGGCAGGGGGAGAGAAGCTGCAGAGAGGTGTATAAGACCACAGCTCTGCCTCCTGGTCCCAACGCTGGACAGTCACAGTTTGGAGGATCCAAGAAAATTGGCCAGATTTCTAGAAATGAGAACTGCTCCATCTAAAGTGGGATGGATGCCGTCTCTCCTAACAAGACCAGGTTTTCCCCAGAAGCTTTGCCAATTATCAATGAAGCCCACCTCATTTTTTGGACACCACTCAGACAGCCAGCGATTCAAGGAGAACATGCAGCTAAACATGTCACTCCCGGTCTGATTGGGGAGGGGCCCAGAGAAAACTACAGAGTCCGACATTGTTTTTGCAAAGTTACACACCGATTTAATGTTAATTTTAGTGAATTATAATATTAATATATTATTACTAATATTATTCATTAGCGATATTATTTATTAGCACTGATATTATTTATTAGCATTGATATTATTCATTCCTGCTGATATTATTCATTAGCACTAATATTAGTCATTAGCGATATTATTTATTAGCACAGATATTATTCATTAGCACTGAGATTATTCATTAGCACTGAGATTATTCATTAGTGCTGACATTAGTCATTAGTGCTAAAATTATTCATTAGCACTGATATTATTCACTTGCACTGAGATTAATCATTAGTGTCGAGATTATTCTTTAGCACTAATATTATTCATTAGCGATGATATTATTTATTAGCACTGATATTATTGATTAGCATTGATATTATTCATTCCTGCTTGAACACTAATATTATTCATTAGCGATGATATTATTTATTAGCACTGATATTATTGATTAGCATTGATATTATTCATTCCTGCTTGAACACTAATATTATTCATTAGCGATGATATTATTTATTAGCACTGATATTATTGATTAGCATTGATATTATTCATTCCTGCTTGAACACTAATATTATTCATTACTACTGCAATTATTCATTAGTGCTGAAATTATTCATTAGCACTAATATTATTCACTAGCACTGAGATTAATCAGCGCAGATATTATTCATTAGCACTAATATTATTCATTAGCGATATTATTTATTAGCACTGATATTATTTATTAGCACTGATATTATTGATTAGCATTGATATTATTCATTCCTGCTGATATTATTCATGAACACTAATACTATTCATTAGCACTGCAATTATTCATTAGTGCTGAAATTATTCATTAGCACTAATATTATTCACTAGCACTGAGATTAATCAGCGCAGATATTATTCATTAGCACTAATATTATTCATTAGCGATATTATTTATTAGCACTGATATTATTGATTAGCATTGATATTATTCATTCCTGCTGATATTATTCATGAACGCTAATACTATTCATTAGCAATGCAATTATTCATTAGCCTGATATTATATATTAGCATTGATATTATATATTAGCATTGATATTATTCATTAGCACTGAGATCATTAATTAGCTGAGAGATTATTCATTATTCATTATTCAATAGTGCTGAGATTATTCATTAGCACTGAGATTATTCGATAGTGCTGACATTATTCATTAGCACTGAGATTATTCAATAGTGCTGACATTATTCATTAGCACTGAGATTATTCAATAGTGCTGACATTATTCATTAGCACTGAGATTATTCGATAGTGCTGACATTATTCATTAGCACTGAGATTATTCAATAGTGCTGACATTATTCATTAGCACTATTATTCAATAGTGCTGAGATTATTCATTAGCACTGAGATTATTCAATAGTGCTGACATTATTCATTAGCACTGAGATTATTCAATAGTGCTGACATTATTCATTAGCACTGAGATTATTCAATAGTGCTGACATTATTCATTAGCACTGAGATTATTCAATAGTGCTGACATTATTCATTAGCACTGAGATTATTCAATAGTGCTGACATTATTCATTAGCACTATTATTCAATAGTGCTGACATTATTCATTAGCACTGAGATTATTCAATAGTGCTGACATTATTCATTAGCACTATTATTCAATAGTGCTGAGATTATTCATTAGCCCGGACATTATTCATTAGCACTGCGAGATTATTCAATAGTGCTGACATTATTCATTAGCACTGAGATTGTTCAACAGTGCTGACATTATTCAGTAGCACTGAGATTATTAATTCATGATGAGATTATTCATTAGCCCTGACATTATTCATTAGCACTGTGACATTATTGATTAGCACTGAGATTATTCAACAGTGCTGACATTATTCATTAGCCCTGACATTATTCAGTAGCACTGAGATTATTAATTCATGATGAGATTATTCATTAGCCCTGACATTATTCAGTAGCACTGAGATTATTCATTCATGCTGAGATTACTGCAAGGCAGATGTTCATTTGGCAGCCGTTGTAGCGTTGTCACCTCATCGACACAGACAGACCTGCACCTCTAAAATGAAATCTGACATTTATTGCTCCTTCTAACATTATCCTGCTCACCTACCCACCTGTGACTTGTATCGCAGTACGTTTAGACACAGAAGATGTCGTGCAGCCATGTTCACCCTTCTGACTTAACATCAGTACAAATATAATGTTCAGATGTGCAGTGGTGGCTGCCAGCCGTAGTGGAGCAGATAAAGCCCGTCTCCGCTGTGCAGGTGCTCCTTTTAAGTATGCTTGCATGCAGAGTGGGAGAACATCTAGAATATGCAATGCTGATCTCCCTTCTGTTATCATGCAGAACTCAGAAGGGTTGATGGGAGACACAGCTGAAAGCTTCCAACATATTCCACTGAGCCTGTGCAGATGAAGTGAGAGGAATCAACAGATTTTTATTACACAAAAGCGAACCTCTCACCTCATACAAAAGGCCAATGTTTTTTGCACCAAAATCTGGGACGAAGGAGAAGTTAAGTGGCTCTTTTAGCTGTGATAAAGTGCTCATTTGAATGGATGGATGAACGCATGAATAAGTGCTTGCACCGTATTCTCTCTGTGCTTTTTAGATAGAAGGTGCGGATGGGGATGAATAGTTGCTGTATTTGGGTCAGGCCTGCCATCAAACAATGTGACAATGTCACAACAAACAGCGCCTTGGGGCAACTGTTTGTTGTGATTTGGTGCTATATAAGAAAAAAGTTGATTGAGTTGATTGAACACAGTGGATTAAATGCAGACCCACACAAATAGGAGTGAATATGAATCGGTTATTAAGTATGTGCAAAATGTGTTTCAACAATACACATCACACCTCTGTCTCATGCTTCTGCTTTTCTACATCCCTGCAGTCTCCTTGTGTCCATTTGGTTCAACTTTAATGAAAAGCATTAGAGCACTGATGCAAATCCTGCACACTCTTTATTCCATGATGTAAATGTACAAATAAATATACACCAGCACGTTACCCATGGGGATCCATGGGTTCTAGATTGGGAAGTGTTTATAAAATAAATAGCTGACGTTTTTCAATGGTGGTAATAAATTAAGTAAAGTTTCTATGATTTTAACTGAAAGTGCAGGAAGTTAAAATGAGAAAGTTTTGTGAATAATTACATTTATTTGGCACATTTAGTTTAATGTTTTACAACTGGCAAGGTTGAGATATTTCCTTTGTTCACAGCTTGTCATCCAGAGATGATTAATGGTGATATTAACATCCATTGTTCACTCTTGTTAGCTATTATCCCTAATTTCTCCAAAAATATTTGTCCTATCAACTTTCCATTTTCACAGCGTTCATCCTCGATCCTAAATACATAAGAAAACCAAGCGGCAAATGTTGGCTCTCCCCGGTTTCTCCGTGATTGAAGTTACACATACACCAAGTAAATACAGGCCCAGTATCGCCGATAGATACTTTTTCATATTTAACCTTCATAGATCCAAAGGATCCAAAAAGACCTAGGATAGAATTTTGCCAAACATTGTACGTGACAACAAAATACTTTATTATCACAGTCAACACTTTTGTTTAAAAAATATCACTCAACACAACTTAAAACAAAATCTTCTGTGGTAGAGGGCTGACAAACCACAATACAAGGGTGCACTGCTCCGTGTTGTGTGACACAGCGCCTTCCCAACCCAACCCATCTGTAATCATAACATTTACATTTGCCTTGCGCGCTCACATCATGTGTCGTTTTCGCCAGCAGGCACTGCAACACCCGGGAGGAAGATCCCCGCTCATATTTTTACAACAGACACACACACAAAAGCAGAAACAGGCAAGTTTTGTGGTCCAGGTCTTCATGCGAGCAGCGAGGCCGATGACAGGTGTGTCAACGGGATCAGGCACACGCACGCTTACTCAGGTTTCATCCTCGCCTACGACACCAGTGTGATGTGACGACGGTGCACTTTCACTTCAGATGGACCGTGGCTGCAACAAACAAAGGGCAGGTACACACATGCACAGCACTAATACGCGCTGGTATTACCAACACGGCACGGAGAAGCAGCAGTCTGGCAATGCAGAATTCTGCTGTTATTATTGACGCTGGGTATTTGTGGCCGCACGTGTGTTGGTGCATTAAGAGGTTGAAGAAATCCCGTTGCTTACATGCAAGCTGTTCCGTGTTTAACTTTCAGATGTTCGTCTCCTTTAGGGCAACATTTCTCCGTGGCTCTGTTCAAACACAGTAAGACCTTTATGGAAAGAACGTTAATAATCGTGTGATATTTGCCATCTGGTGGGTGAGACTTATCGAAGAAGGAAGCGGTGCACAATGTACAAGACTTATCTCCTCTCCGCTGTGGGTGGAGCATAGATCTCTGATTTCAAAGTCAGACCAATTCTAAGGCATTTCTACAAGATTTCCGAGTTTGACAGTTTTGGAAAGTATTGAATGACGTTTATCCGAGTATCATTTGAGGAATGTTTGTTTGTGTCACTGCTTCTCTGAGGTGCTTGGGCCAGTTTCCACCAAACTTGCTAAGTGCATGTAGGCTGATACCAGGATGGGGGTTTGTTTTGGCAAAGGTCATGGTCATTGGCATCAAAGGTCAACTTTATGATTTGTCTATGCCTGTGGCACACATATGTAGGTGGGTTATGGAATTATGTAGGCAAGAACAAATTTGCCATATGTCGATCATTTGGGTTAAGGTCACTGAGGTCAACGGTCAAAATTTAGAGTTTTTCTCCGCTCAGATTTGCATTTAACTTGGCAAACGCATGGAGGTGAGTTCACAATTGTTCTTTAAGGTCAAATTTGCAAAAGGTCAGTCACTGGGGTCAAGGTAATGAAAATTCAGTAAGGTATGTCTTCTATAATATATTCCAATTCTAAAGTAGAACTCTACTAGTGTATACTAAGGTATATCTAAATGTCTAAAAAAAGAAAAAGAAGAAGAGTAGAATAGAAGAGTAGAGTAGAGCCACTTAGATGCCTGGTCTTGAGAACCAGGGATGGTTCTATCTGGTGATGGTGACCTGATGGTTCATGTCTACTTTTCTGTTGGCCTACTCCTTCCAGGTCTGTTGGCCACCTCCCAGGATTTCTACCAAACTTGGTAGGTGAAGGAAGGTTGACCCTGAAATTGCCCTTAAGGCCCATTCACACTATGATGTGAAGTAGCTAATGTTGGACGATTTGGCAGATTCTGACAAATCTCTGTGAAAACCCAGAGAAGGCTCACTCCAGGAGACTAGAGATCCTGTCTTCAACACAGGTCATCATAGCCCAGTAGAGAGCGACATTGTACTGATGGAGCACCATGTTTCGTGATGGTCCATTGACTTACTATAGGAGGGAGTTCAACTTTTGACATTGAACGGCAGACGCATTGGTCGCGAACTTTGTGGAGCAGTAGCATAGCTTGGCAAAGTTGATCGTCAACTCAACCTTTGAGACGTCAGGTGACATAGCCTACATAAACTCTATGTAACGCTGCAATTGACTTACTTCCTACTGGTGTGCCATCAAGAAAGGTTCTACACATTCCTTTACATTTCTTCATAGTTCTACACATTTGTTCATGTCCGATGTTCATGTATCCAATGTTGGCCATTGGAGGTGAGCAGAGTGGTAATGCACATGAGCGAAGGTGACATAGTGGTAGCGGAGCCCAACTTTTACTGGCATTTTAGTATGAATGCTGAAGATTTTAAGCATGTTGAAAACTTTTCTGGGACCATGACAAACATCACTGTTGCCTGACTGATCCCAACCCCAACCTCAGTGCTGATTGACATTAATCAGTGCACCCTTGAATAACTCATTTGGGCAAAAGTGAAGGTCCAGGAATTTTGATTTTATTTTGGCAAAGAACAAAGTCAAGAAATTTGATTTTCAGCTCCAAAATGGCACCCACACTGGTGGATTGGCATGGTGCCTTGGCATGGTCAGGCAGTGGTTAATCATTGGGGTGAACGTCAAGGTCATTTTGGACCAAATGTCAGATTGCTGTAGCCATTATTGTGTTCATTCCCATGGGTACTATTGCCTAGTTGTTATAATCTGACCATACAAATTAATTGATCACCTCCTTCACCTGATGAATGAACCACCAAAAAGTAAGTTATCATGCTAGTATAAAACAAAAGTCACTGCGTAACAGTCTTATTTGTCATTTATTAGCATAACCGTTTTATTGTATCTAATACATATCAAAATAGTGAGGAAAAAAGTTGGTTACAGTACATTCCATTTGCAGAGAAGCAGAGTGAAACCTACGTGAATTCAAAAGAGATGAGATGATCTGCTGGGATGAGCTTTTCGTGGTTTCATTGCTTTGGCTGGTAATGGCAAACAAAACGTGCCATAACCTCACATCCTCCAGCTTCAATTAGCCGACTAATGTCCCTCACGCTTTCATTCTTTGAGGTACAAAAAAATACATCTTGATACATTCATATTCATATTCATAGAAATATAAAAGCATCTTTATTTACTATTGTGCTTTTTGGGGGGATATATTGCCTTCACTCCACACAGCTGAGAAAATGGATCTCAGCATTGTTATCCCTGGGTGGCGATCACGAGAACGGCCTGTCACGGATCATGAGGCTATATAGTGTTTGTGATTTGCTTCAGGCCACATTTCGACAGGGATGTCTATCTTGAGCCTAAAATAACTCAATTTATCAGAGCTCACATTCAATATACAGCCGGTTCAGTTATTAAAACAACGAACCGTGTTTCCTTTAAATAGATAAATAGCAAGCTGGATTTCCACAGGGTGACATGCATGTTAATGTGTGTCTGCAGGCACTACTCAAAAGGCTTTGAAAGGCATGCAGAGAGAAAAAGAGAGAGAGAGACAACAGTGGAGAAAGTGACAGACATATGGGGAGAAGGGGGGAGAAAGAGAAAGAGTGAAAGTCTCTGTGCTCAGATGACAGCAGGGCCTGTGTTGCCCGAGGCATTACATACACCCACCGCAATCCCAACGTCAGCTTTTACTAGCCAAGGCCAGTGGCAAAGAGCCAACCAGCCCGCAACTGACCGCTGACCAGTCAACACAATCCAGGGAACAGGCTGACTGAGGAAGGGAAGAAGGGTCAGAAGATGTGGTGGCGGCTGAGGAGTAAATGGCAGAACAGGTGGCGGTGGAGGTTCATATCCAACCTCCACTTCTACCTCTTACTGTGCTTTGTCTTCCTCCAACAGAACCAACCAACTTTCTACCATCTCCATTAGAGCCCGACCGATATAAATTTTTGGGGACCGATACCAACACTAGGGAGTAAAAAATTTACAATACTGACATATCTGTTGACATATAACTTTAACTAAATAAAGAATGCCAAATGTATTAGATTTATCCAGAAATACAGCTGTCTGGGAGCACATTCCAGCATCTTGGATGATTTTGTTCTAGCAACCGACCAATACACATCACATTGCTGTTACGCTGCCTTCACTCAGATAAGCAGTCATCACGTCACATCACTCAGCATTTGAATTAAAAAGACTTCTTGTCTATTTTAGACTTGCCTCCTTATCACTGTAAAACATCCACTCTGATTGAAAATGAATAGCAGCTGGTCGCTTGGCCTCTGTCTCTCGTAGCTAATGTGACCAAGGGGTGATGGGGTCCAAGCCATGCTTGACAGCATTGTAAATGACGCCGCACTCTCTGTTGGACAAACTATGTAATGACACCATTTCCAACAGCCAAAGTGTTTATCTACATTGTTTATTTGGTAAAACGTTTTAATACCGGCAAAAACAATGCCAATAGGGATATTGTCTGCAAAAAGCTCATATCCGCTGATATTATTGGGCAACCAATATATCAGTCAGGCTCTAATCCCTATAACCAGGAGCAAAAACATGGACAGACAAACTTCCCCGATCCCCCATCCCTCCACTCTTGTACAACCCTTATGTCCTCCTTTACAGTAAAATTCTTGTGTTGTCCTCTGACGGGGGGGGTGGGGGGGGGGGTTGCTCAGTGGACTGTAAGTAGTGTAGGATTAGCCCACTGATTCCTATGCCTCAACACAACATCTTTAATTAAAAAGGTAAAGCTACCACACCTACTCCATCTGTAGCTGTTGTCATGCAACTGGATATTTAAATATGTGCCTTTATAATGAGTGGAAAAGTCAAATCTGAGGTGTGTCCCTGCAAATGTCCTCAAGTTAAATGGATAACCCCATTTTGTCAGTTTATTTTTTATTTTATTTTATTTTTTTAGTTCAGGCACATCCCAAATAAGTATCCTGTAAGAGATCCAGCCCAGTCCAGGAAGGACTCTTTGCTTGGTTGTTGTTGATTCCTCACAATTCAAGTTCGAGAACTTCCAGAGCCCTGATGATGTTTGAGGATACCGTCACCTCTTCCTTCCCACAGAGGTGGAAGAGAAGGCAGACCAGGCTTCATGATGTTGAGGAGATGACAGAAGGTATTGTTGGTTGTAGCTGAAGAGCTGAAGAGTTGGGGCTTTGGGGTGGTGTTGAGTTTGGGGCAGTAGTGTATCCCACCTGAAGGTCCTGGGGTATATGTTTGTGAGAGATTGAGTCCATATGGCAAATTCCACCATGTTGCTGAGAGAGTGAAAAGGGGAGTTGTGTGGTATTACCAGGGGAGGGCAATGATGTTGGCATGTCTGTCCAGGTGGAGGTAAGCTGAGATGAGGAGGGGGGCGGATATGATGCAGAAGCTGCAGGATGGGATAGTAGTGGGTGGTGTGCTGGAGAGCAGTGCGTGGGACAGATTATTGAAGGCTGTGGCAGTGATAACATGAGTGTCTCCATGAGTTGGGCCATTCTTTTCATTACATGTCCAAGGTCCGCCACTTCTTTCCCCAGGGTGCTCACCTGCCAGAAAAAAATGCTAGTTTTCATAAATGTTTGGAAAAATACAACCAAGAGGAATTTTGTAAAAAGCAGCACTGGAATTATCGCATTCCAAGTTGCAAGTCAGCACACCAACGGTCATATATATGTGATTATATCTGTCAAAACAATACATGATTCGTAATAGAAGCCACCATCAGATTTGACGATTAGAACAAAAGACTTCTTTATATGTTAATATAAAGAAAAATATATATTAATATGCACAAAAGTTCAAAACAATCTTAAAATGCAATCAGCTAATCTACTCCTCAGGGTGGGGTACCTGTGAGATTGGGATCAACTATTTAGCCTTTAATTCTGATGTGTGCCATTATTACGGTAAACAAGTAATAATTGTGGACTAATTGCTGTCTGAGGTAACTGGAGTGTAAACGTAATTTCTCCATTGTGAGATCAATAAAGTATATCTAATCTAATCTAATCTAATTAACAAATACAGTTGCCAAATGCAATTTCTAAATAAGTTATTGTGTTCACAAGAGCAAAAAATACAGAATTTACCATTTATCAAGCAAACCAAAATTAGAAATCAGCTCCAATCCAGTTCCAAAAATGTACACTGAAAAAAAGAACCAACTTAAAAAGTTGGTTCTTTGGGTAACATCTAAATGAATTAAATTGCTTGAACTTAAGTTAATAAGTTAGATCAACTTTCTAAATGAATTAAGTTGTTTGAACTTAGTAAGTTAGATCAACTTACAAACTTAAGATGAAACAACTTAATTCATTTACATGTTACCAATTGAAACAATTCATTTAAGTTGGTTCAACTATTCTCTTTTTTCAGTGTACCTATGGTGAAAGTATGTACGATGTACTGGTAACAATATGTTGCATTCACTCACATGCACACACACACACACACACGGAAAGTCTCCATCATCATTTCCCTCTTTAATGTGCCACTATATGAGCAAGATCATCTAATCCACAGGGGGTGGTGGGAACATCACTTGTCTGCAGTGTAGTTATTGAGTTATCTCATCTTCAAAAATGTGTCCATGCTCACAGCGACAGACGGACAGACACAAGCATGACCATATGATGTCCCACATATTATGTACAGAGTAGCAGGAAATATACCAGAAGAAAAGGCTGCATGGTGTACTTTGTGTGGTCAGATCGGTTGGTATGTACGTATTTCATCCTCCTACATGGAGTTTGTGTTAAGCATCGTGCTGCTGCACTTGGTTATTTAAGTGTTGAGTGGGAGCGGGTGATTACTTGTGCTCAGCACGTGGCATGTCCACAGAGGGCACAACGACTGAGCTCTGCCAACGTGCCATCTGCTTCTGCCACTCAAGGCATCCATGACCATTCATCAGGTCAATCATGCACATCAGTAGTACTGGATGCACATCAGCCCCCAGCAGGACACACAACTCCATGTGGGAATCATGCCAGTTGCTATATCACTACATCAAAACCCGAAAGCTGTCCGTTTATCAAATGCATGCATAATTATTAAGCGAGTGTTCTGACCTTATCATCATTTCTATGCATATTTTCCAGTTCCAAGCAATGTTTTAACATGAATGCTTGTTGGGTTTAAGTATTTTCAGGTGATACACAATTGTGTAACTTGGAAGGTTGTGGCGATTAACACCGTATATCAAGATCTGCATAATTATTAGGCAGCTTCATTACCTCAGGCAAAAAGGGGCAAAATAGAGATTAAACAGAGACTAAAAAGTCAGAAGTTGTAAAATGCCTTTCAGTGGGATGCAACACACTAGAAATAGCTCAGCTATTAAGGCTTGATCACAGAACAATCAAACATTTTGTTGCAAATAATCAACAGTATCGCAAGAAAAGTGTGGAGAAGAAAAGATGCAAATTAACTGCAAAAGACTTCAGACGAATTAAGCATGATGCTACCAGAATCAGAATCAAATTTATTGCCAAATAAGTTTGCACATACAAGAAATTTGATCTGGTGTTATTGGTGCAAAAACAATAAGAACAAGAAAAGAAAAAAACACTTCTGTAAGAAGTAAAAGAGTCAAATAGGCAATACAATATTCACTGTTAAATAAATATAAATATAACGCAGTGGAGTGGGATAGCAAAAACAAGTGATTGGAGTACAGATGTACAGTACGTTTCAGGGCAGGGATGATCAATCTGTACTTTGTGGTAGTGCATTACTTAGTAGTCGATCTGCAGATGGAAAGAAGCTGTTTGTGTGTCTTGAGGTTTTGGTCCGGATGGACCTCTGCCACCTGCCAGAGGGGAGGGTGACAAAAAGTTTGCGAACTGGGTGGGAGGGATCAGCCACAATCTTCCTTGCTCACCTCAGGGCCCTGGAGGCATGCAGGTCCTGTAGGAATGGCAGATTGCAGTCGATCACCTTCTCTGCTGCATGGATGATGCACTGCAGTTTGCTCTTGTCCATACCAGTGGCAGCAGCGTACCAGACGGTGGTGGAAGAGGAGATGATGGAGTCAGTGATGGCAGTGTAGAAGTTCACATCCACCTGAATGCCCCTGAATCCTGATTGGCAACCACCCAGGGAGACAACTGGTCTATTGCCACCTCTCAAAACCAGCCATCTACTCAGGTCCTGTAGGGATGGCAGACTGCAGACCGGGAACCCATTATCCTCCAGTGCTGCCATAGTCTAGAGTTGGCACCTACCTGGACTGTCCAGAAGTGGAAGATGTTCAGTGCTCAGAGACATGGACGAAGACTGAAACATGACCACCACTAAACAAGACTCACAAACTGAAATATCAATACTGGGCCAAGAACTATCTGAAGACAGATTTTTTCAAAGTCTTCATGGACAGATATAATAAGAGTGACTCTTGATGGACCAGATGGATGGGGCTGCTGGATCACTAATGGACACACAGCACCAATTCTACTCAGGTAATAGCCTAGTGGTGGAGGGGTTCTGATAATGACTACTATTGTGAAGAATATCATATTGGGGACCTTTTTGGGTTGAAGATAGACTTAAAATCAACTCACAAACCTATTTTCTTCAAGGAGCAGTACAAGAAAAAGTGTACTTCATTCAAGAAGGCCATCATTTTTATGCAAGAAGACAAAGCTCCATCACATGCATCCAAGTACTCTGCTGGTTGGCTATGCAGCAAAGACCTCAAAGATGACACATTAATGACATGACCCCCTTCCTCACCTGACTTGAGTACATTTGGACTCTTCTTAAATGTGAGATTTAAAATGAAGGAAAATCGTACACCTTTTTGATAAGCATTCGGCAGCCTGTGGTTGCCGCTGCACAAAAAGTTATTCATCAACAGGTCAAGAAACTAACAGACTCAATGGATGGAAGACTCGTGGTTATTGAAAAGAAGGGTCAGTGAATATTTCTGAACTGTCAAATTATTATTAGTAGTATTATTATCATCATTGAGTGACAGCTGTACATATGTTGTTAATGTATAATGTGAGATGTCCAACCAAATCAGCTCCATATGCTTCAAACATACTGATTTCTCTACTTTCACCTTAATGGACAGACCCAGAATGCACAATCAGCTGTGTGTTTTAGTATATTTTTATACCCATTACATTGTTTGATCTACAATGCAGACGCTCACAGTACAGTAGTTTTAGGAGAGAAAAACACTCTCCTTCCCTCTCACAATTCTGCCATTTCTATCTCGCTCTCCCTTTGGAGTGGATGATAAAAGCCCAAATCAAAACTCCGGGTCTGATAAAAATAGAAAAGATGAGAGCGACAGGACAGTCCAATCCGGCACACTGTCAACAAGATTTCAGTACTTCCACCTCAGAATCAGCCATCTAAGAAGATGGTCAAACAACTAGCCGCATAAATGACCACAGGCCAGTGCAGCTAGAGGCATGTTCACCTCAACAGTCACCAGAAACAGTGTTAGATTGTTACGCTGTAACAGTATCTTAAAGATGTAAATATCCAGGATTAGTTTTGCAACACCAATGTGTTCTATTATTCATTGGCTTGGGAAAAGCCCAGACAGGTACCCTATAAAATGCAATGTGACAAATAAATGAATGTGTCCCTCTCTTCTAGTTTGTTAACATGTTCATCAAAAACAATAAATGCTGTCATTTTGTATGTCTCTAAATTAAAAGTGTCACAGAGGGAAGAGGGTTGAAGACCCCAAAGTAGAGATAAGTTGTGTTGGCTTAAGAAACGGCGTTACTGCTAGAACCAGGGTCGTTGCAGAGGTCAGTACACAGGAAGCCAGGAAACTCACATGACAGCGTCCATGAGGGGATACATCGGCAGAAGGTCCAAAAAAAAAAAAAAAAAACAGAGCTAGATGTCAAAACACAGTGATCAATCAGAATAATGGGCAACCGTGCCTAATAAATGGCAGGAAATACCAAAAATACACTAAGGGAAAATCAGGCTTAACAACAAGAAGTCAATTTAAAGGAAACACTAGAAAACTACTGGTGAGAAGAGATCAAAAAGCACAACATTTAGGTAAAGTGGGAGAGGAACACAGGGGTATAAATATACAGGGAGGTGATCACACAAATGGGAGACAGGTGAGGAAAATCCCTGATGGGAAACAGATGAGAGACACAGGAAGAAAGCTAACAACACGCACAAGGAAACTGACCAATAAATAAAGCTGGAAGTGTTTGAGAAAGATATGACATTGATAACACAGAGAACCAGAGGTGGGACGAAGTCACTTTCAAGTCATTCTCAAGTCATGAATCAGTATGTGTCAAGTCAAGTGGTCATTATGACTTGAGACTTGCCGATTCATGATTTGTGAATGACTTGCTGGTGACTTCGTCCCACCTCTGCAGAGAACCTAACAAAGAGAACCAAACCCAGGAACGGTCAAAACAGGGAGACAGAGGATAAGGACAGACACAGACAGAAATCATAACATAAAGGGCATACATTGAGGAAAAATGTATTAAAATCTGGTGAAATCTGATGGATCAGATTAATACAAAAAGCAACTTTGTTTCACTTAAATAATATCCTACTGATAAGTCTCCCACCTGTTGAACACTGCCACCTGCTGCATGGTTGCTGGACTGTGAATGGATGATGGAAATTCGAAGCAGGTGTGGCTGTCAGTGAGTCAGACCATTTCCTCAAATGTACAAATGTACCTAACTATTACTTTGTGTTGCTTTACAGTGGTTACATTCTAAAATTCAGCTAACATTATCATAACTACTACACACAACCCTGCAGAAAGGATTTTGAATGAATTTAGGAATTTAAGAAAAAGCAAGTAATGGAGGTGGTCAAATTAGTTCTGATTATATTACAGTGGTTATGTTCCAAAGCTGAAGTAACACAATCACAAATCCACACAACCCTGCAGAAAGCCTATTATAGCAGTCATAGAGCAAGAGGTGGGGTACACCCTGGACGGGACACCAGTTTATCACAGGGCCACATATGGATAAACTCATTCACACCTACAGTCAATTTAGAGACACCCGTTCACCTAACCTGCATGTCTTTAGAAGTGGGAGGAAGCTGAACAACCAGGGGAGAACCCATGTGAACATGGGAAGAACATGCAAACTGCACACAGAAAGGACAAGGTGGGATGCAATCCCACAGCCTTCTTGCTGTGAGGCAACAGTGCTAACCACAAAGCCACCCCTGGCAAGGTCAGCCACAACGAAAATCCAACACCCCCCCCCCCCCCCCCCCCCCAAAAAAAAAATTAAATGTTGCAGAGTACAGCGGATCCGCAAAGTTTTTACAGTGCTTCAGTTTTTTCCACATTTTGTCATATTACAGCCTTATTCCAAAATTGAGATTTCCTAAAAATTCTACTCACAATACCCCATAATGACAATGTGACAAAAATGTGTTTTTGAGTGTTTTTTCCAAATTTAGTAAAACAACAAACAAAACTCAGAACTCACATGTACATAAGTATTCACATCCTTTGCCATGAAGCTCAAAATTGAGCTCAGGTGCATCTTGTTTCCAATGATCATCCTTGAGATGTTTCTACAGCTTAACTGGAGTCCACTCGGGGTAAATTCAGTTGATTGGACATGATTTGGAAAGGTACCTGTCTATATATAAGGTCCCACAGTTGACAGTGCATGTCAGAGCACAAACCAAGCATGAAGTCAAAGGAATTGTCTGTAGACCTCTGAGACAGGATTGTCTCGAGGTACAAATCATGAGAAAGTTCTCTGGTCTAATGAGACAAAAATTGAGCTCTTTAGCGTGAATGCCAGGAGTCATGCTTGGAGGAAAACAGGCACCATCCCTACAGTGAAGCATGGTGATGGCCAACCCAGTCTCACGGCAAGTCGTGATTTAGCAGCATGAAATATACATTAATCTATTGGTTCAAGATATTGTGACGAAAAGCACCTCATTTTCGTCACGGCAGCACAAATTCATTCTCATTCATTCCATGATGGCTGCACAAAATTAAAAGTGAAGCGGGGGTCGGGGTGGTTATGGTTAGGGTTGGGGGTGGGAGTAGTGTTAGTGATAGTGAGTTAAAAAAAAAGCCCTGTCACAAAAATTTGAGTCAATTCATCACGGGAGCACTAAAAACAAAACCGTGAGACTGGGCTGTGGTGGCAGCATCATGCTGTGGGGATGTTTTTCAGCAGCGGAAACTGTGAGACTAGTCAGGATTGAGGGAAAGATGAATGCAGCAATGTACAAAAACATCCTGGATGAAACCTGCTCCAGAGCGCTCTTGACCTCAAACTGGGCCAACAGTTCATCTTTCAGCAACACAATGATCCTAAACACACAGCCAACATATCAAAGGCGTGGTTTCAGGACAACTCTGCATATGTCCTTGAGTGGCCCAGCCAGAGCCCAGACCTGAATCTGACTGAACATCTCTGGAGAGATCTGAAAATGGCTGTGCACCGACGCTCCCCATCCAACCTGATGGAGCTTGAGAGGTGCTGCAAAGAAGAATGGACAAAACTGCCCAAAGATAGGTGCACCAAGCTTGTGGCATCACATTCAAGAAGACTTGAAGCTGTAGTTGCTGCCAAAAGTGTGTCAACAAAGTATTGAGCAAAGGGTGTGAATACCTATGTACATGTGACTTACTGGTTAGCACCATTGCCTGACAGCAAGAAGGTCACGGGTTTGATTCCCACCTGGGGCCTTTCAGTGTGGAGTTTGCATGTTCTCCCCATGTTTGCGTTGGTTCTCTCCGGTTGCTCCGGCTTCCTCCCACATCCAAAGCCATGCAGGTTAGGTGGATTGGACACTTGAAATGGTCTGTAGGTGTGCATGTGAGTGTAATTGTGTTTGTCTTTATGTGGCCCTGCGACAGACTGCCATCCTGTCCAGGGTGTACCCTGCCTCACGTTCTATAACTGCTGGGATAGGCTCCAGCTGCCCACAACCCTTCATTGGAGTAAGTGGTTGAAGGTGAGTGAGTGAGTGAGTGAGTGAGTGAGTGAGTGAGTGAGTGAGTGAGTGAGTGAGTGAGTGAGTGAGTGAGTGAGTGAGTGAGTGATTTTAGTTTTTATTTTTAATAAATTTGCAAAAATAAAAAAAAATCATGTTGTCATTATGGGGTGTTGTGGGTAGAATTTTGAGGGAAAGAAATGAATTTTAACCATTTTTGGAATAAGGCTATAACATAAAATGTGGGAAAAGTGGTGCACTATGAATGCACTTTATATGACTTAATACAATGACAAATGAGCAGCTAACAGCGCTATGCACAGATATGAATGAATTTTGAGGAGATATAAAAATTTGAATATTTGTATTATGTGTAACTGTGAGAGGAAATTTGTTCTGAGAAATATTTTCCTTAAACACACACACACATTTGAGCACAAATTAGGTTTGAAGGATGCAGCTTACTGCAGGCTTTAGTTGTTTTTTTGGTTGTTGCTTAATTAGTAAAACTGGTCCAGTGCATGAGTGTAAACTGTAAAGTGTGTCTCCAGTCGGCATTTTTCAACCTAGTACTGAAATCCTAAAAGCAATTTCTCAGACTGTCCAGATATGATGCTCATTGTTCCAGTTGTGCAGATGAATGGTGTGACTTCCATGACCTGGTGCAGAGGTCACCTTCTTCAAGCGCATTAATAATACCCAATCCATGCTTTGACAGGAAAAGGTGCAGCGACAGGTCAAAAAAGAGGGTAAAACCAGTTAATGCTTTGTTCGTGATTTGGAGTTCATTTCAATTTTTGCCACGTTGTGTAGTTCCAGGTTTCAGTAAAAAAGTTAACCATGTCATGAACCTTGAAGCGAACAACCTCCAAAAAATGCTTGTCTCGAGAAAGCAGCAGTTTTTTTAGAACTTTTTTTATGGGAATGGCATCGAACAAACTGGCCCCAGCATTATTTTGTAGTATTGTTTCCCCTTCGGTGGAGATATGTGAATAAAAATGGAGATGATGTGGGTACAGTGGCTCATTTGTCTTCAGTAACAAGCCTGTTTTTGCCCACTAAGCACATTTGAAGTTGTCCCCTCAGTTTTTTAAATTCATTTACATGCACAATGTTGTCATTTGTCATTACAGTGAAGAATGCTTTCACTTGTGATTCTGTGTGTGCAATATGTGGATTAATTTGTGAAGATAACTTATGAATGGTTGTGGATGTTGCTGTGAAATCTGATTCGCAGATTGATATGAGTAATGCATCAGATTAATAAAAAAAAAAACTAATTGCAGTATTCCAAAACAATGCTGGCGGATTAACACTAAACCTTTAAAACCTAAAGGTTAAAACCTCCCTATGAGAAAAAAGTCTGTGATTACAGTGTTTGTTATATATGTTTGAAGCTTGTCCTTTAATGAAAGGTTCAGTTCTGGAAGTAATGTTTTTATATTGACTTTCAGACAATGGTTTTTTACCAAAATATGAAGTGAAGCAATTAAATCTATGAATACAGCTGTAAACAGAATTGAGTGAGATAAACAATGCCCCTAGAGGTTAAATGACACCACTTTTTTCATGCTTACTTACAACAGGGTTCTAAGCCCATGTACCAAGTTTAGTTTTAATATATCAAAGCTTTGCTGAGATATGACCTCATGTCCAATTTGGTGGCTTCATCGCCAATTCAAATTGGCTGTCACATAAAAACGCATTAAAAAATGTAACACTCATATATAGAGAGTGGTAAGGCATGTTTTGAAGATCAACTGCGCCAAGGTTCATGAATATTTATTGCTTATTTGTGTGTGAGATTGTAAACAGTGTAAATCAGCTTTAGACTGTATTTTCCACCATGCACAAAGTGGCGGCACACAACTCAACGCAAGAGTGATTTTGCTCAGTGTCCACTCGAGACAGTGATGGCTTTTACACACGGTGATCATGTGATTTAATCAGTAATCCAGTGGCACTCGTGGGTGTGGCATGGTGAGGCACAGAGCTGGTGCATCTATATCATCTGACACCAGAAAGCGTTTGCACCCTTGACTAGAAACACCCAGTCTAAAGTCCACTGTAGTCTATTACTGCCATAGTCAGAAAGCTTCACGGGGTGGGTCAATGAGATGGATCCACAATGACTATGCGTGTGAAATCCACATATAGGGGTGTAAAAGGATGTGCAGAAAGCACATAAAAGACCAAAAACAAATAAAATTCTCCCTCCCTATGGCTGAAGCTGAGTGGAGATCAGGTGGGTGAACATAAGGGATACAGTTTTCCTCAAGGGTCCGGACATTAAAAATATAAAAGCTCAATTCACACAAGCCCTCCATATGCGTAAGACCACAGAGTGTACAACAGTGTAAAAATGAACAGTTTTTACCTTAGTGTTAACAGTGGTGCAAGCACTACATCTTGTCTTGGATTTGTCCTTCCTAATCTTTGCAATAATGCATGATGGTAAGTGAGCAATCTGCACATATAACAGTGGACACAACTGCCCTCCAGCTTAAAGGTGATGGCAGGAGCCACTCTGATTGGTTGAATTCAATGTATGCCCACAACACGCCCTTGAATAATGCAGAGATTTAACCCTCTTGGGCCGACGCCGTCATATACGACAGCTGAGACCAAGCTTTACTAAATTATAAATAACTTTTGAATGATACAAGATAGAAACTTCCTCTTTTTTTGCTGAAAAGTTAACTCCACGGACTTTCGAGCCAGCCATTGGCCATCTTTGTACTCCTCATAGAAGCTGTGTGATGACGTGTGCAATGTGAGTGTCCAATTGGAATTCGTTCACCATCACATGGTGTTCCAAAATCCAATCATAGGGCAGATTTACCTCACGTGAAAAGCCAAAGATTGTTTTCAGGAGTGATATGTTACTAGTTGGCCCATTTGAATAGCCCCCTGGGTGCTCCAATGAGTACATACTATTAGTACATACTCAGTGTGCCCTGCGCCATTACGCACAGCGATCAGTGAAAGGAGCAGATGGAGAGCCTCTGAAGTGGCACTTAAGTTTTTGATATTTTAAATTACTATGTATTGACTTTAAATACCTTCTTTTGAGATTTTTATGTGGCTTGGGGGTTTTAATCATGCTGTACATGTTGAATGAATGGCTTGTGTTTGTGTGTTTGATGTGCACTGAGATCTGCTCGCAATTTTTTAATTCCAATGTAGTTTTTCTACTGCAAATGGCAATAAACTGAAACTGAACTGATGACAATCTCACGTGCTCAAACAAAGAGTGTGTAACTACCAGGATTGCTCCACTACTTTGCATGTGAATGTTACTGGATGGACTGGAAGCACTGTTTACCATATCAATGGACAACAATACGCATAGACCATTTTGTATATATT
Organism: Thalassophryne amazonica; assembly: GCF_902500255.1. NCBI lineage: Eukaryota > Metazoa > Chordata > Actinopteri > Batrachoidiformes > Batrachoididae > Thalassophryne > Thalassophryne amazonica. The sequence goes on from NC_047122.1 coordinate 52,700,745, forward strand.
GTTCAAAATGTGCATTTGTGTTTATTGTTTGAACCTTTTTGTTGTACAGCCTTTCACACAAGACCTCAAATTACCTTTATTAAGTGTCAAAACAGTTGTTTATTATAGTTTACTGTGTGTTTTGAATAAATGTGTGTGGAAAATTATTTTTCGTTTTATTTTTTCCTTGCCTATTATTGATTGTAAACCTTTATTACACTTATAAAACACAACAAAAACATATATATTCTGAAAGCACAGGTTGTCCTGAAAAAAAGAGACATAAAACTTGATTGTGGGATGCAGGGAGAGCTGTTAACAGCAATAATAAAACATTTATGCCAGGCGAGTGAACTGTCCAAAAAATGCCCTCGGACTCCAGAGATTTAACCAAACCCTGCACTCAACTTAGATTTTGTATTCCATAAAAAGTAAAAATGAGTTGTAGATGCCTCATACGGGCTTACGCTTTGTGTCTTGGACCATGCACTTTAATTTGTCGACATGGAGCCCTCTGTACAGATGCTCTCTTTTTGGGTATGGTTTACAGTGTGGATTGATTCAGATGGTGAGAGGCTTCCAGTTAAACCACAATGACCACAGTGGCACTAAAAGTACAACAGAGCCAGCGTAACTCTCACTGTCTATCTTCACCAGCTGTATTTTCATGTGCAGTCCTCATTTGCTTTTGCTTTTTACCCATAAATCCTTGTACCGATTCCATTTCTCTCTCGCCATTGCACCTCTATCTGCTCATCCCAGGCCACAGACTGAGGCTTAGCAAGGGGATGCAAACATTGCGTACCTGCCAAAATTGTAACGTCAATTTAGCTTCCTGCCAATCAAAGCCACAGAGTACAGCCTGTGGCACCATGAGCGTGTGTAATGAAGTCCAGATGACGGGCTAGAAAAGATATACTACTGTATGTCCTGCTGTAATAAAAATACTAAATGAACACTGTAATTTAGGTTACTTGGACTTCAACAGGAACCATATAATATATTTTTTGTACTTCGTAATTACTGGGTTTACATATTAAGGACTATATACACACATATATATACACACATGTATACATATATATAAACATATATATACAGTATATGTGTGTGTATTCATTATATGGTAATTATAATGAATATAATTAGCACAATCAATTAGCAATTTTTGAAAAAAAAAACCCTCAGAGAGGCAGAGTTTAAATATCATTGCAAGAATGCCTTTGCCTTAGTCTGCTATCATGTAAAGTACATTTAAAGATTTTTCCAAAAGAAATGCCACCTTGTGCAAAACGTTAAATATAGCTACAAATCTCTGAGGATACATCCAAGTGGCTCATAATGAAAATATCAAGAGGTTAAAGAGAAATGACACTACTAATTTGTCTTCCTGTCTTTTTAAAGGTCCTATAAATGATATTTTAAACATTACATACCAGCTAAGAACTATTTTCTATGCAAAAAAAGTCATGTCATAATGGTGTCCTGTGCAGAGAATGAAGCAATACGCCATCTGTGCGCATTGGCATTATTAAAAACATATTTCTGGCCTGGCTGGGATTCCATTTTGCTTGGCTGCCCGGCAGGGCTGTATTATTTTTAGGGGAAACACAGGTGGGTGTCTTCTTCTGTAATGGTCAAGAAATAGACAGGATCTGTGGACTAGGGGTTGGTAAGGTTAGACCTTACTTGTGTGAAGCACCTTGAGGCAACTTTGTTGTGATTTGGCGCTATATAAATGAAACAAATTGAATTGAATTGGGAGTGGCCAAAGGGAATTTGGTGTTTTGGTGTTTAATGTGATATCAAGCAGCGCTTTATGTCGTTGTTGTCTTGTTTTAGTCCATGAGCCACTCATCAATTTTGACCAAATTGGTACCATTTAAGGGGAATAAACAACACTTTGAATCCAGTCTCAGTGTATCATGGCCTACATAAAAACGCATGATAGCCATCCCAGGGTGGTAGCTGTAGCCAGGTAGGGTTTAATGAAGAATTACACAGAGGTCAAACTTTAAAAATGCTCCAATCATGCTGAAAACTATATCACATTATTTGTCTGATCATAACGATTCCAAAAAGGTATAGTTTGGACTATCTGTGATGGAATGGTCTGTAGTTATGGGGTAAAAACAGCAAAAATGGTGACAAAGGTCAATTTCAGTTTGTATAGGGGTCAAAAGTTAAAGTTGGTAAAATTCAGTAAAAAAATGATGCAAATTATTGTTTGGGTTAATAGGGATCTAATAAGTAATAGTTTGCACCATCTGTCATGCTTAGTTATCATGTTACAGGGTAACATATGTCACATGTCATAGAATCCAATAGATGTTAAACTTGTTTGACCTTTACCTTGGAAACCAAACATTCAACACAGTCAAAACTATTCCATTTATTAACCCTTTTATTTCATCCAATAATTTGCATCATTTTGTACTGAAATTGGAGCAACTTTAACTTTTAACCCCTGTACAAACTGAAACTGACCTTTGTCACCACTTTTACTGTAATACATAATACATACAAATACATAACTCCAAAACATTCCATCACAGATAGTCCAAACTATACCTTTTTGGAATCATTATGACCAGACAAGTAATGTGATATAGTTTTCAACATGATTGGAGCATTTTTAAAGTTTGACCTCTGTGTAATTCTTCACTGACCCTACCTGGCTACAGCTACCACCATGGGATGGCTATCATACATTTTTGTTTAGGTCATCATACGAGGGCTGTCAATAAAGTATAGGTCCTTTTTATTTTTTTCAAAAACTATATGGATTTCATTCATATGTTTTTACGTCAGACATGCTTGAACCCTCGTGCACATGCGTGAGTTTTTCCACGCCTGTCGGTGACGTCATTCGCCTGTGAGCACTCCTTGTGGGAGGAGTCGTCCAGCCCCTCGTTGGAATTCCTTTGTCTGAGAAGTTGCTGAGAGACTGGCGCTTTGTTTGATCAAAATTTTTTCTAAACCTGTGAGGCACATCGAAGTGGACACGGTTCGAAAAATTAAGCTGGTTTTCAGTGAAAATTTTAACGGCTGATGAGAGATTTTGAGGTGATACTGTCGCTTTAAGGACTTCCCACGGTGCGAGACGTCGTGCAGCGGTCCCAGGCGCCGTCGTCAACCTGTTTCAAGCTGAAAACCTCCACATTTCAGGCTCTATTGATCCAGGACGTCGTGAGAGAACAGAGAAGTTTCAGAAGAAGTCGGTTTCAGCATTTTATCCGGATATTCCACTGTTAAAGGAGATTTTTTTTAATGAAAGACGTGCGGACACCATTATGTGTTTATTCCCCTTAAGTGGTACCGAAAACCTGCTTGGCTCATGGACTATTTCTTTGATGAATACTTTTCTCCCTGTCCTGCCTGACCCACGCACTCAGACATATGGCTTGCGGTCACCTGAACACAGACGGCGTGTTTGACCTCATGCTACACTCTCTCTGTCTTACTCGTGCTCTCTCTACCTGCTGGTCAAGGTGTTGGAGTTGTCCTCTGGTTTCCTCCGCTTTAGCTGCTAATTCCGCAGTGCTGATCTCCAGCATATCTGTGAGACAAATTTGCAGAGTGAAAATTACTTTGAGTACCACACAACCACCACTCATCTATTGGATCTAGATGGAATGGTGCAGGCACTGGCAGGAAGTGCAAATTCATTTTAATGGTCCTGATTATACAACTGTCCTACATGGCCATTTGCATGAGCAGATTTCTCGCAGTTCATGTTTGAAATATGTGTTGTGTGATGACCTGTGGCAGATCCTGAGGCACTGTTAGGCTGACTGATAGGACAGCCGGGGTTGGTAGAGAAAGAGAAAGCCGGGGAACTCTCTGTCCCATCACTGTCCTCTGTGCCGTCCACTATCCTGTTGAAAGAAAAAGGACATGGGAGTAATTCTTTTGGCACCTGTACCAACTGATAACGTGATAATTGCTTTTGCTCGAGCTTATTGCCTCCACCAACGGAGTTCATGTGATCACCAGTGTTTCAGTCGTTCAGCAGGAGTAATCCCAAAGTTTTCACAAAACTGTTCACAAAGTGAAGGAACATCTGAGCATTTTGCCATGAAAGCTGACATATTATACCAATATGTCAATATATCAACAGACAGAAGAAATGTTGATCAGGTGTTGTATGTGGATTTTCTAGAACTTGAGCCATTTACATTTTTCATATTTTTTTCAGAAGTGAGCCCACTGATCTTTCTGATCACTTTCTCAGGAATTTGCAAACAGTCTGGCTGGAGAATTTTCAAACATGACAATCCAAGTATGGGAGTTTGTCCACAAATAGACCCTGAAAGCAGGGCTTGTATTGCAGTTGCCAGTGCCCACAGGAAGAGGTATTTTATGTCTGAAGGTACTCTGAACATCATGCAGAGGTGTCATAGTGTTCAACTTAAGGTAAATTCGAGTCTGTGTTAGAGGAATCTGTCATTAGGTGACTGACCTTCTGTGCTCTAGCAACCCTAGAGCTATTACGGACGATTCAAAGCACTTCCTTCAAACATATGCCTTGTCCCACTACACGAGGCATGGGTTTGGCATAGGAATGATGGCCCGGTCCTCACAGATGCCTCTGCTGTACTACCCTACTGGGCTGGCTACTTTGAGCAGCTGTATTAGGCTGATCCCTCTACTGGGATGTTTAACAGTGCCAGGATTATTGTGGCAGATTCTCCAGTCAATGGTGAACCATCAAATGTTGGTAAGATCACAAAGATTGTGAAACAGCTGAGAGCAGGGAAAACTCCCGGGATCTGTTCCCTTGAAGCCAAACTCATCCGGGGGGATGAAGATGTTATAGTTTTGGTCCTGTTATAGGTTTGGTCTTTGTTTTGATCTGAGAAATTGGTATTATCCTTGCATACTGGAACAAAGAATATTGTTCCTCTCTGGAAAGGAAAGGGTGAACATGGATTGGAATGACTACAGGGGTATAAAGCTCCTGTCTGTGCACGGGCACATTTGGGCATGTGCACATTCAAATATGTTTGTTGCTTGTTTCTTTATGATGAAACTAGAGCTGCAGCACTTCTTAACAGGTGACTGATTGTCTCCCTGTGTTCAGTATTTGTCAATAAGCGTGTGTACAAAGTTGTGGATGTCACACACTGTCAGTTGCGGTGCACCTCACTTGTTTTAACTGCAGTGTGTGCACGCTGCTCTGAGCCAACAGCATTTACAGCCTCACACACACACACACACACACACACACACACACACACACACACACACACACACACACACACACACACACACACACACACACACATGCTCCCATGAACTTTTTTCTGTTTCATGTTTATTCCATTTGACAGGGTACCAAATAAACTATCCTTGTGTGTCTCCACGTCATTTCCAGTCATCTTTTCTGTGTTCATGTTGACAGATCTGGCAGAGTGGGGAATCTCAGCTCCCAGGGTCTATTTACATGATTTTGCATATTTAAATAGGGGCGTGGAAAGGGAGGAGTTTGGTACATCTGCGTGTGTGCTCAATTCCACATTGATTGGGTTGTACAATTGGAATGTACTTGCACAGTGATCCATGACTGCACACATTTTGATAGATCTGATATTTTTGTGCGTACAACAGTTTCTGGGTTTTAGCGTACGCCATGTTTCAGTAGGAAATCCACGCAAGTCTTGGTACATGAGGCCCCTGGTCTTTAGGGTTGTCGTGCTTTCTGTCATAATCTTGTCAGTAGGGATTGTAAATGAGTCCACCCACCACTTTAATCATATCTTAGATCTTGTTCTGACTTATGGTATGGAAATTGAAGACTTAACAGTATTCCCTGAAAACTCTCTTCTGTCTGATCATTTCTTAATAACATTTACATTTACTCTGATGGACTACCCAGCAGTGGGGAATAAGTTTCATTACACTAGAAGTCTTTCAGAAAGCGCTGTAACTAGGTTTAAGGATATGATTCCTTCTTTATGTTCTCTAATGCCATATACCAACACAGTGCAGAGTAGCTACCTAAACTCTGCAAGTGAGATAGAGTATCTCATCAATAGTTTTACATCCTCATTGAAGACAACTTTGGATGCTGTAGCTCCTCTGAAAAAGAGAGCTTTAAATCAGAAGTGCCTGACTCTGTGGTATAACTCACAAACTCGCAGCTTAAAGCAGATAACCCGTAAGTTGGAGAGGAAATGGCGTCTCACTAATTTAGAAGATCTTCACTTTGCCTGGAAAAAGAGGTCTGTTGCTCTATAAAAAAGCCCTCCGTAAAGCTAGGACATCTTACTACTCATCACTAATTGAAGAAAATAAGAACAACCCCAGGTTTCTTTTCAGCACTGTAGCCAGGCTGACAAAGAGTGAGAGCTCTATTGAGCCGAGTATTCCTTTAACTTTAACTAGTAATGACTTCATGACTTTCTTTGCTAATAAAATTTTAACTATTAGAGAAAAAATTACTCATAACCATCCCAAAGACGTATCGTTATCTTTGGCTGCTTTCAGTGATGTCGGTATTTGGTTAGACTGTTTCTCTCCGATTGTTCTGTCTGAGTTATTTTCATTAGTTACTTCCTCCAAACCATCAACATGTCTATTAGACCCCATTCCTACCAGGCTGCTCAAGGAAGCCCTACCATTAATTAATGCTCCGATCTTAAATATGATCAATCTATCTTTATTAGTTGGCTATGTGCCACAGGCTTTTAAGGTGGCAGTAATTAAACCATTACTTAAAAAGCCATCACTTGACCCAGCTATCTTAGCTAATTATAGGCCAAACTCCAACCTTCCTTTTCTCTCAAACATTCTTGAAAGGGTAGTTGTAAAACAGCTAACTGATCATCTGCAGAGGAATGGTCTATTTGAAGAGTTTCAGTCAGGTTTTAGAATTCATCATAGTACAGAAACAGCATTAGTGAAGGTTACAAATGATCTTCTTATGGCCTCAGACAGTGGACTCGTCTCTGTGCTTGTTCTGTTAGACGTCAGTGCTGCTTTTGATACTGTTGACCATAAAATTTTATTACAGAGATTAGAGCATGCCATAGGTATTAAAGGCACTGCGCTGCGGTGGTTTGAATCATATTTATCTAATAGATTACAATTTGTTCATGTAAATGGGGAATCTTCTTCACAGAATAAGGTTAATTATGGAGTTCCACAAGGTTCTGTGCTAGGACCAGTTTTATTCACTTTATACATGTTTCCCTTAGGCAGTATTATTAGACGGCATTGCTTAAATTTTCACTGTTACGCAGATGATACCCAGCTTTATCTATCCATGAAGCTAGAGGACACACACCAATTAGCTAAACTGCAGGATTGTCTTACAGACATAAAGACATGGATGACCTCTAATTTCCTGCTTTTAAACTCAGATAAAACTGAAGTTATTGTACTTGGCCCCATAAATCTTAGAAACATGGTGTCTAACCAGATCCTTACTCTGGATGGCATTACCCTGACCTCTAGTAATACTGTGAGAAATCTTGGAGTCATTTTTGATCAGGATATGTCATTCAATGCGCATATTAAACAAATATGTAGGACTGCTTTTTTGCATTTGCGCAATATCTCTAAAATTAGAAAGGTCTTGTCTCAGAGTGATGCTGAAAAACTAATTCATGCATTTATTTCCTCTAGGCTGGACTATTGTAATTCATTATTATCAGGTTGTCCTAAAAGTTCCCTGAAAAGCCTTCAGTTAATTCAAAATCCTGCAGCTAGAGTGCTGACGGGGACTAGAAGGAGAGAGCATATCTCACCCATATTGGCCTCTCTTCATTGGCTTCCTGTTATTTAAAAATTCTTCTTCTTACTCATAAGGTTTTGAATAATCAGGTCCCATCTTATCTTAGGGACCTCATAGTACCATATCACCCCAATAGAGCGCTTCGCTCTCAGACTGCAGGCTTACTTGTAGTTCCTAGCGTTTGTAAGAGTAGAATGGGAGGCAGAGCCTTCAGCTTTCAGGCTCCTCTCCTGTGGAACCAGCTCCCAATTCAGATCAGGGAGACAGACACCCTCTCTACATTTAAGATTAGGCTTAAAACTTTCCTTTTTGCTAAAGCTTATAGTTAGGGCTGGATCAGGTGACCCTGAACCATCCCTTAGTTATGCTGCTATAGACTTAGACTGCTGGGGGGTTCCCATGATGCACTGAGTGTTTCTTTCTCTTTTTGCTCTGTATGCACCACTCTGCATTTAATCATTAGTGATTGATCTCTGCTCCCCTCCACAGCATGTCTTTTTCCTGGTTCTCTCCCTCAGCCCCAACCAGTCCCAGCAGAAGACTGCCCCTCCCTGAGCCTGGTTCTGCTGGAGGTTTCTTCCTGTTAAAAGGGAGTTTTTCCTTCCCACTGTTGCCAAGTGCTTGCTCACAGGGGGTCGTTTTGACCGTTGGGGTTTTTCCGTAATTATTGTATGGCCTTGCCTTACAATATAAGGTGCCTTGGGGCAACTGTTTGTTGTGATTTGGCGCTATATAAATAAAACTGATTTGATTTGATTTGATAATCTATAGATTGAGGCCTTAAATGCCAAACTAAGGTCTGTTCAGGGGATCCTTGGGATTCCTTTCCTTTTGTCCTTTTAGTAGCTGGGAAAGGACAAAAGGATGCCCGAGGCACATAGATGGTTACATTAAAGAGTTTTGGAATAGTGGGATTTTGAGGATGTTTAACATGACACACCCATCCATGTTTGGCTGCAAAACAGATATAAATCCAGTTTTGTATACGTTATCTCCTTTAACCACACAATTATCTTTTCTCGACTGAACATGGAATACTCATATTTTTATTACTCAGGCTGTGACTTATCGAGCTCTAGCCTTTCTTTGCAGTTGTACATATCATGCTAAAGCTTAATAACAATACACCATAAGACAACAGGAAGCCAGAGAGACCAGGGCCTGATACCAAACTCCCAAAAATTGAGTCATAAAAATCAATAACTCACAGTCAGACTCACCTGGGACTGAGGTTGGACGGGTCTAAAGTAGTAAGGGTAATTTCCTGGATCTTCCTTTGAGACCTCCTAGAGCTCGGCCCCTCGGTCTTCTGGCGGGGTTGACTAACTGGAGACTTCCCACTGATGTCCCTGAGGTTTGTTGCTTGATTCCTCTCTGATAACAGAGATACACAAAACGGTCCATCTTCCTCTTCCTTGCCTTCCTCGTGGCCCAGCTGTGTTTCAACGATGGGCGAATACCCCTGAATCACTCGACCATTCCTTTTCACCGCAGACTATAAATGTATTTAAAGAAACACAAAGAAAATCAGGTAAAACATTTGACAAGGTCGGGGTAAATTACTGAACCTGTTTTAGCTCAGAAATAACACCAGCCCCAGTATGAGGGTCAGAGCTTAATTAGTTTGGCCTTTAGATTGAAAATCTGCATACCTGAGTGTCTGATGTTGTTGTTGTGGACAATCTGGCCTTAACCTGTAAGAGAATCAGAGAGGAAATACAAATTAAACTCTGCAATCACCAATCAAATAACTTTTTCCCCATAAATCTTTATTTACAAGCCTCAACGGCAATTATTTATATAGGCTTTGGAAAAGCTTTTGCATGTAACCTATAAAATGCAGAGTGTGAATGAATACAAAGGCAGATAAATGACTCCATTCCCTCCAGGTTGTTAACATGATCAAAATCAAATCAAATCAATTTTATTTATATAGCGCCAAATCACAACAAACAGTTTCCCCAAGGCGCCTTATATTGTAAGGCAAGGCCATACAATAAGTACGGAAAAACCCCCAACGGTCAAAACGACCCCCTGTGAGCAAGCACTTGGCAACAGTGGGAAGGAAAAACTCCCTTTTAACAGGAAGAAACCACCAGCAGAACCAGGCTCAGGGAGGGGCAGTCTTCTGCTGGGACTGGTTGGGGCTGAGGGGAGAGAATCAGGAAAAAGACATGCTGTGGAGGGGAGCAGAGATCAATCACTAATGGTTAAATGCAGAGTGGTGCATACAGAGCAAAAAGAGAAAGAAACACTCAGTGCATCATGGGAACCCCCCAGCAGTCTAAGTCTATAGCAGCTTAACTGAGGGATGGCTCAGGGTCACCTGATCCAGCCCTAACTATAAGCTTTAGCAAAAAGGAAAGTTTTAAGCCTAATCTTAAAAGTAGAGAGGGTGTCTGTCTCCCTGATCTGAATTGGGAGCTGGTTCCACAGGAGATGAGCCTGAAAGCTGAAGGCTCTGCCTCCCATTCTACTCTTACAAACCCTAGGAACTACAAGTAAGCCTGCAGTCTGAGAGCGAAGCGCTCTATTGGGGTGATATGGTACTATGAGGTCCCTAAGATAAGATGGGACCTGATTATTCAAAACCTTATGAGTAAGAAGAAGAATTTTAAATTCTATTCTAGAATTAACAGGAAGCCAATGAAGAGAGGCCAATATGGGTGAGATATGCTCTCTCCTTCTAGTCCCTGTTAGCACTCTAGCTGCAGCATTTTGAATTAACTGAAGGCTTTTCAGGGAACTTTTAGGACAACCTGATAATAATGAATTACAATAGTCCAGCCTAGAGGAAATAAATGCATGAATTAGTTTTTCAGCATCACTCTGAGACAAGACCTTTCTAATTTTAGAGATATTGCGCAAATGCAAAAAGCAGTCCTACATATTTGTTTAATATGCGCATTGAATGACATATCCTGATCAAAAATGACTCCAAGATTTCTCACAGTATTACTAGAGGTCAGGGTAATGCCATCTAGAGTAAGGATCTGGTTAGACACCATGTTTCTAAGATTTGTGGGGCCAAGTACAATAACTTCAGTTTTATCTGAGTTTAAAAGCAGGAAATTAGAGGTCATCCATGTCTTTATGTCTGTAAGACAATCCTGCAGTTTAGCTAATTGGTGTGTGTCCTCTAGCTTCATGGATAGATAAAGCTGGGTATCATCTGCGTAACAGTGAAAATTTAAGCAATGCCGTCTAATAATACTGCCTAAGGGAAACATGTATAAAGTGAATAAAACTGGTCCTAGCACAGAACCTTGTGGAACTCCATAATTAACCTTATTCTGTGAAGAAGATTCCCCATTTACATGAACAAATTGTAATCTATTAGATAAATATGATTCAAACCACCGCAGCACAGTGCCTTTAATACCTATGGCATGCTCTAATCTCTGTAATAAAATTTTATGGTCAACAGTATCAAAAGCAGCACTGACATCAAACAGAACAAGCACAGAGACAAGTCCACTGTCTGAGGCCATAAGAAGATCATTTGTAACCTTCACTAATGCTGTTTCTGTACTATGATAAATTCTAAAACCTGACTGAAACTCTTCAAATAGACCATTCCTCTGCAGATGATCAGTTAGCTGTTTTACAACTACCCTTTCAAGAATGTTTGAGAGAAAAGGAAGGTTGGAGTTTGGCCTATAATTAGCTAAGATAGCTGGGTCAAGTGATGGCTTTTTAAGTAATGGTTTAATTACTGCCACCTTAAAAGCCTGTGGTACATAGCCAACTAATAAAGATAGATTGATCATATTTAAGATCGAAGCATTAATTAATGGTAGGGCTTCCTTGAGCAGCCTGGTAGGAATGGGGTCCAATAGACATGTTGATGGTTTGGAGGAAGTAACTAATGAAAATAACTCAGAACAATCGGAGAGAAACAGTCTAACCAAATACCGGCATCACTGAAAGCAGCCAAAGATAACGATACGTCTTTGGGATGGTTATTTGTAATTTTTTCTATAATAGTTAAAATTTTATTAGCAAAGAAAGTCATGAAGTCATTACTAGTTAAAGTTAAAGGAATACTCGGCTCAATAGAGCTCTGACTCTTTGTCAGCCTGGCTACAGTGCTGAAAAGAAACCTGGGGTTGTTCTTATTTTCTTCAATTAGTGATGAGTAGTAAGATGTCCTAGCTTTACGGAGGGCTTTTTTATAGAGCAACAGACTCTTTTTCCAGGCTAAGTGAAGATCTTCTAAATTAGTGAGACGCCATTTCCTCTCCAACTTATGGGTTATCTGTTTTAAGCTGCGAGTTTGTGAGTTATACCACGGAGTCAGGCACTTCTGATTTAAAGCTCTCTTTTTCAGAGGAGCTACAGCATCCAAAGTTGTCTTCAATGAGGATGTAAAACTATTGACGAGATACTCTATCTCACTTACAGAGTTTAGGTAGCTACTCTGCACTGTGTTGGTATATGGCATTAGAGAACATAAAGAAGGAATCATATCCTTAAACCTAGTTACAGCGCTTTCTGAAAGACTTCTAGTGTAATGAAACTTATTCCCCACTGCTGGGTAGTCCATCAGAGTAAATGTAAATGTTATTAAGAAATGATCAGACAGAAGGGAGTTTTCAGGGAATACTGTTAAGTCTTCAACACAAAATCAATGAAAAATGCTTTCATCTTTAAGTTTTCAAGTTAAAAATCTATATAATGATGATAAACCAATTAAATGTTGGTATTGTTTCGATGGACCAGATAAATCCAAAAAGTGACATTATTTTCTTTGTTGACTTCCAGCTTTAATTCAAGGTATTTAACAAAAAACATTGCATTAATCATTTAGGAATTACAGCTATTTTTAGTCATAGTTCCACTCTTTTCAGAACCCAGAAGTAATTGGACATATTATATAACAGTTATCGTGAACATAAATTATCACCTTTATGGCCAGATTTCTCTAAATAAGTCAGGTGATGGATACATGTACATTTCCAAGTCACTGAATGTGTCTTGGACTTCATTTATGTCAGTCATTAAGTAACACAAAAGGTATGGTTCTGTATGGTAAATCTGTCTGGAGTAGGCAGTTCTCAAAAACTGAGTGACCATGCACAAAGCAGACAAATGTGTTGGGAAAGTGTAGTGACACGGACCCACAACAGGGGGCGTAAATGAACGGACAGTGGAAGGAGTCAAATTATAACACTTTACTGTTGTGAATGTCACAACCAAACACAGCAGATTCAGAATGTGCAACAGTCAATTAATAAAGGTGTCGTGTGGGCAGGCTCGACGATAGGAGACGCCCGTCTGGAAACGAACCGGAACCACACGATTTCCACCGCCACCTGAACCCGAGGAATACTGGAGCCGCCAAGTCCCGGAGTCCCCAGGTGGCCACCTTCCCGGCGTGTCGGATCTGGTACTGCTGGCAGAAAGCAAAAGACAGTCAAAGGGTGGGTGTGTGAACACCCAGTAACAATGGTGGGAATGCCACCTCCACCTCTCACTAAACACGTTGCAGCGGTCTCAGATGAAGAGGAGCGCCGTCTTGCACAGCCTCCGCAAAAACGACCGGTTCTCCTGCAAACACTCACAATAACAGATTTATAAATCACAAAAGGCTGAGAGTATTACCTCCAGATGAAGATGATATCTCGGCAGTTTGGTGGAGGTGTCTTCCTGCTTTTATACCAGATGTGATGATTAGTGACAGCTGTCACCACGGCTTGTTCCTGAGGCGGCAGCGCCCTCTCGTGCCTGAAGCCCGCACTTCAGGCAGGGCGCTTTCTGGGCCAGCAGTACCTCCTCTTCAGCGGCCCACACAACAAAATGAGGGAAGCCTCCAAAACACACCCACAAAACCTATAGGCTTCTGTGGATTGGAGAAACTGTTCGGAGCGCAGCTTTTGTCTGTTGCACAACCAGTTCTATAACTTCACAGTGGAGTGGCACAGAGGAGGATTTTCACACAAGAAGAGATCAGATCTAGGCTCAAGTCTTCCATCTGCCTTCTGCAAAAACTAAAGCTAAATTTTCACATCTTGTTTTTATGGAAAAAGCCTTTTTGCCACTCTACCATGAAGCTCTAAAAGTGATCATGCAAGCAACAAAAAATTTCCAATTTAGACTTTTGACTATGACTTCTTAGGATCTGTGCAGGTGTCTTGTTGGCTTCCCACACTGACCTACTTCTTGCATTGGCACTCAGTTTTTGAGAACTGCCTACACCAAACAGATAAACCGTACTATCTGTATTTCTTAATGACTGATGTAAATGAAGCCAAAGACACATTCCGTGACTTGGAAATGTTCATGTAGTCATCCCCTGACTTGTCTCAAAAAAGGGCTGCAAAAGCAATTATTTTATTTCATACTGCCCAAAAATGGAGAGACTGTACAAATATCCATAATTCCTAAATTGCCAATGTGATGCTTTTGTTTCAACCCCTGAATTAAAGCTAAAAGTCTAAATGTGAAAATGTCAAGTACCTCCTAATTGTTTCATTTTGTCTTCGTGGTGGCAAACATACAAAAAAACTGTGTCATTGTATCTATCATCTTCTCGGGAGCTTCCCACTAGTCCTAGGCTCCACAAGTCCTCGGCCTTGTGGAGAGCATGTTGAAGTTGTTTTTATGTAGGCTATATGTTGCACGAAGTATGTTATAAAACTGTGACAATTAAAACAAACCCATTTAATTATGATGAATTACCATTATTTGTTGTTTTCAAGTCAACAGATTTATAGACAACAGCACAATTAAAGGAGATTAATGATGTATGTCAAGAGAATCATATGGTTAATTTTTATAAATTGAACAAAACTGGATTTGGTTCGTTGTCAGCGTGAAGTAGTACATTTATTTATGAACTTTAAAATCAGTAGGGGGTTGTAATATACACCGACACGGTGGATTAGTGGTTAGCACTGATGCCTCACAGCAAGAAGGCTGTGAGATCGCTTCCCGTCCTTTCTGTGTGAAGTTTGTATGTTCTCCCCGTGTCTGTGTGGGTTTCCTGACACATTCAAAAAATATGCTTATTTAGGGACTGTTACGAGGTCTGTCCAAAAAGTAACGGACCTTTTCATTTTTTTCAAAAACTATATGGATTTGAATCACGTGTGATTGCATCAGCCAAGTTTGAACCTTCGTGCGCATGTGTGACTTTTTCCACGCCTGTCGGTTGCGTCATTCGCCTGTGGGCAGGCTTTGAGTGAGCACTGGTCCACCCCTCCCGTCGGATTTCTTTTGTCTGAGAACTTGCTGAGAGACTGCCGCCGAGTGGCCATTCGACAGGCTGGAACGACCAGATCATTTCTAAACTGAATACTGTGTTGATCCGGGACATCATGTGACTACCACAGAAATGGCAACAGAGCTGGACATAGCACTTTTGTGGCACATTCCACTGTTACAGGAGATTTTGTAATGACGGACGTGTGGAGGATTTCGCGCGTCGGCACGGAGCAGCTCAGGACGCGCAGCAAAAAAAAAAACACTCTAAAAAAACAAAAAACAAAAGAAACCATTCAGAAGATTCAGACGGCTTTCGATGGCTTTCAGTCGAGTGAGTATCTGAAAAATTGTGTAACAGCTGGACATGCCCCAACATGTCCTGTGAGACTTCCAAGACGGAGGTGTTTTTTTTGCTGCACGTCCTTAGCTGCTTCGTGCCAACGCGCAAAATCCTCTGCACGTCTTTCATTACAAAATCTCCTGATTCACTCAAAGCCTGCCCACAGGCGAATGACGCAACCGACAGGCGTGGAAAAACTCACGCATGCGCACGAACGTTCAAACTTGGCTGATGTAATCACACGTGATTCAAATCCATATAGTTTTTGAAAAAAATAAAAAGGTACAATACTTTTTGGACAGACCTCGTACTTTCTCTGCCCCTGACCAAGGCAGCATCTCTATATCTGGAGTTGGTCCTCGGGTGCTGGACTGTGGCTGCCCACTCTTCCTAGTGGTTGGATTGTCTAACTGCAATTAGGATGGGTTAAATTTCATTGTATATATGTATGTACAATAACAATAAAAGCACTTTACTTACTTTTATTTATCAAATGATATAAAGAGGTTAGGAAAAGTGGACCCTAGGACCAGTGGATCCTAGGACCAGTGGACCAGAGGACTAGTGGACCCTAGGACCAGTAGTTCCTAGGACTAGTGGACCTTAGGACCAGTGGATCCTAGGACCAGTGGACCAGAGGACTAGCAGACCCAAGGACCAGAAGATCCTAGGACTAGTGAACCCTAGGGCCAGTGGACCGATGGACTAGTGGACCCTCTCATATCTTCTGGACATGTCTGCGCTTGTTGCAGGGAAGAATCATATCACATGTGTTATATGGCTGGGGGGGCCTGGCTGCCGGTTTGTTTGTCTTTTTGTTTTCCTCCCAGGTGGCGTGCATTTGGGACTGAGTGGCTGTGTTGCTGAGGCTGTCAGGACCTCACCCTGATCACCTGCGACTCATCAGGACTCACAGCTGAGGTGCATCTGGATGGATTGGAGCATGTTGGCATTTAAGACTGGAGTGCACAGTGTGTATTTGCCAGAGACTCGACCTTGTGACCAGACGGGTGAGATCGTCGTCTCGGGAGCCATCTCATCAGCAGCGGATGCTGAGAAACGTCCAGGTTTGATGCACGGTCTGTGAAAGAGGAGGGGGTGAGGTCTCACGCTCGTCAGCACACTTCCTGAGGTACGTTGGATTTTGTGACTAACAGTTATACAGTCAGTAAATGTGGTGTCCCTCACACCTTATTGTATTGAGCTGTATGTTAGTCATGTATCAGCTTCCACTGCGGTGGAGTTTTGTGAACGGGATGTTCCATGCCTGCAGGTTGGGAAGCTGATCAGTAATCAAGCCAGGAAGTGTTTGCTGTTTGTACACCTTTAAGTGTTCTGTGTGTAGAGTGTGGACTCACATAATGGTTCCTTCTTTCACAGACTCGGTTGTTGCGGCCACCTGGGGGGTGTCGGCGGGGTCCTTGGGTCCGAAACAGCTTCTGGCTCCGGACCGTTAGCGCTGCTGGGAGCGCACCACGCCAGGCCGCACCTTTTTGTATTATCACTGTTATGTATTAAATTCAGTTAGCCTTTGTACCGTGCTCTGCTTATTTCATACTGGGTCCTTCAAACGCTGGTCGGTTCTCCGAGCTGCGTCCGACACATAACAACATGCATGGTAATAACTTTGGTGTTTGAAATAAGTGTTTGTGGTTTAGTTTCATTCTTGAAGCTTGCTGATTGTTTTGTCAAACTGCTGTGAGTATAACACATTCCGTGGGGTTTTTAGGGTCACAGCTTTTCCAGGCCACCCAGCCCGAGCTGCCTGTTTCCTCCTGCACTAAAAGCCCTGCGGCAATGTGTGTGTGTGTGTGTGTGTGTTGTTATAGGTTGCCCCGACAGGCGCGTGTGAGTGTAATTACAGCAGCAGAACTCCTCCAGGTGCACCAGCAACTTTTTTTTTTTTTTTTTTACCATTTCTCTCCCTCTATCTGTTCTCTCTTCCTTTCCTTTTTTTTTTTTGCTTCTAATACATTTCTCATTTTGCTCTTTAACCTCCAAGTGCTATTCTGTTTCCTTTCCCAACACCACATGTGAAAATTATGTTCACATACTTGGCATTTTTGTCCAAATCCTTGCTAGAAGCTTCAAAGTGAGAATCAGTGTCTTGCTCAGTGTTACTTTGGCACACCATCAAGAATGATGAGGGATCAAACCACTGACCCTACGGTTAAAGGGCATCTTGTTGCACACCTGTAATACTTAATGATGCATAATCAGCAGCTGTGATTGTCTTTATTTTCTATTTGCACCAGTATTCTCTTGCAGCAGGAATATTACAAAGGTGTGTGTATGTGTGTGTGTGTTTGTGTAGACACAAGATTTAGGTGAATCTGGATTGGAATAAAAAAAAATGTTCTGTAACACAGGGGTTGTTGTGTGTTGGGGGGTGTGGCTGGATATTTTGGTTTTCTTTTCTTTGCTCTTCAGGTGGCATGGAAACTGATTTGTCTGTGGAGAAGGTGCTGGCTGAAGAGTCCTCACCCTCATCAACATCATGTGTAGCACCTGTGACTGGTGCTCACATGCAACCTTAAAGACTTTCAGCTGAAGCAGATAATTGGATGGCGTTCTGCATTTAAATCATGTGTGATTCAAGCAGAACTGCCGGGAACTCGACCTTGTGATGTTCATTTGTGAGACGCTGAGGACCGCGCCTGGGTTTGACACATCGAGCCCGTGAAGCAAGGAAGGGTGAGGGACACATGCTGTCAGCACACATCAAAGGTGATTAAGTATTTGACTAATTGTTGATAGCGTGTGTCTTTTGAAAGATATTGTTGTAACTGCTGACTTACCTCACCTCTTCTTTGCTTCACAGAGAGTCAGTTTGTCGTGTCCACCTGGGGGGTGTTTGGCGGTGGTAGTGGGTCCAGGAGCGCCGGGCTTTGATCCTTACGGGCGCTGGAGAGCGTACCAACAGTCACTCCACCAGAGGGACGCTTTTTAAGTTCTTGTACACATTATTATGCACAGGTGAAAAATAAATTGTTTCTGTTGTTGGAACCGCTTTCTGGTTATTTTTAGCGCTGTCTGACGCAGGTCCGCTCCTCAACTCGCGTCGACACATAACAGTAGTTCCCGGCCATTCCATAATGGACCCAGCGGCAGAGGCGGTTCCTTTTGCCGAAAAAGTTCAAGAACACTTGGAGAAAATATGGGAGCAATTACAGCATCTCGCAAACCAAATTAAACAAACAGACGCCCGTGTTATGGAGCTTGCAGCGCAAGCCGTTCTGCTTCCTGCTGCTCCAGCTGCGGCACCATCGATACTAGTGCAGATAACTCCGTCACCCAGAGATTCGGCGTCCGAACCGATTGTTTGTCGTCCGGAGCCTTGTGTGGTGATGCAATGTTCTCTGGTTTCTGCTCAGTCAGGTTGGAGCGCCGCAGCTTTACGAGGAATGTTTGTAGTTGGGTTAAATGAGTCATTAAAAGACGAGCCGGCAGTCCGTGACGAGCCAAACGATTTAGATGAGCTAATATCGTTGGTGATTCGTCTAGATGATCGGATGAGGGAGCATGGATGCGAGAGAGGACGCCCATCAGAGCAGGTTTTTTCGTCTCGGGGCTACCCCGACACAGATCTGGGCCGCCTCTTCTTCGCCCCACTGAAGCTCCTCCGACGGGACCTCTGGCTCCTCCTGTTGACGAGCCCATGCAGCTCGGACGAGCAGAGATTACTGTATTGCCCCGACACGTAAGCGGCAAGAGAAATAATGGTGACGTATCTCCAAGTGTTCTGGGACAGGCAAAATAACACACATAAAAAAAAAAAAAATCTAGCACGGGTAAATGTTTTGTTTTCTTTAAATAGGGGTTATAATCATATGGGGAGTCAGAGGCGTATCTGGTGGAGTGACTGTTAGGCGGTTAGAAGTCCGCCTGGGCTCACGTCATTGTTAATTTTTATGTGTTTTTGGGTATTTTCTGTTTGGGTTGTTGGGTCGTTTTATTTTGTTGTTTTTTATTTCTCTACATCCCTAACCCCAACCTCACTTGCCCCAAGACCGTTAGTCTTGTGCGTTGTGGGGTGGTGCAGGTTGGTCACGCTGAGCATTCTCAGAAGACCTCTGCACCTAGGGGGGGGGGGGTGGGGGTGTTAGAGGCGTTTTTCTTGGTTTGGTTAGGGCCCGGTTCCACTCCAGCCTCGGTGAGCCTTTGTACCGTTCGTCATTGGTGTTGCCGGGGTGTGGTGCAGCGGAGACATACCTCAGTCTGAGGGGTGGGCCGATCTGTTGCCGTTTGCCATTTCGGTAGTTCCACCCCTCCCGAGAGGCTGGGGTATGGTCGAGTTGGGGCACCGGACGTATTTCCGGTTCTCCGCTGCGCCTTGGGGTTGGGGCTGGGTTAGTTTTTCCTGTTCCCTTCCCCGGCTTAATGTTTTTAGCCGTTCGCCAAAATTGAGCCGCCGAGGGGCTCTGGGAGGGACCTGGGGTCTTTCGGTGTGCCGGGGAGGGTAACAAGGTTTACGGTCGTTTTATATCCCCCCGGGGTTGTTTTTGTAGTCCTCCGGGGGTTGATTTTTGATTTTGTTCTGTTTCCTTCCGGGTTCCACCTCCAGGGTTGATGGGACGGTCCTCTGGGGGGGAATTGGCTTGGGGCCAACTAGCCAAGTGTGACCGGGTCTGGGGTTCCGGGGTTGTGGGGAGGGTTCCTCCTGGGGTTGATGGTACGGTCCTCTGGGGGGCGCCGTTTGCTCCGTATACACCTGGGGACCTTTGTGGGATTATGGTTCTGGGTGTTCCTCCTGGAACTGGCGATGAAGGCCTTCTGGGGGGGGGGGGGTTGGGCTCTGCAGGTCATTCTGGGGGGGTTGTTGTTTTTCTTTTATGCATTTACGTTTGTATTGTGTTTGTGGGGCTGTGTTGGGTTTTTGCGTTTGGGTGTTTTTCTTTTCTTCCCGGGGTTTGATGGGACGGTCCCCTGGGGAGGTTTTGGGTGGGTTTTATGTTTTTTTTTTTCTGTGTGTTGAATTGTACTGGGGAATGTTTTGGGGCTTTTGTTGATGCCAGCCGGCCTTCCTGCTGTGGTGCCTGTCCTGCTGTCTGTGGTGGACCTTAGGAGCGTGGTGCTGTCTGCTTCCTGACGAGGACCCCGGAGGGAGGGGCTGTTCTCGGGCCTGGTCTGCTCGGTCGCCGGGAGGCTTCCCGTTGATGGGGGGGTACTGTTGTGTGTTGGGGGGTGTGGCTGGATATTTTGGTTTTCTTTTCTTTGCTCTTCAGGTGGCATGGAAACTGATTTGTCTGTGGAGAAGGTGCTGGCTGAAGAGTCCTCACCCTCATCAACATCATGTGTAGCACCTGTGACTGGTGCTCACATGCAACCTTAAAGACTTTCAGCTGAAGCAGATAATTGGATGGCGTTCTGCATTTAAATCATGTGTGATTCAAGCAGAACTGCCGGGAACTCGACCTTGTGATGTTCGTTTGTGAGACGCTGAGGACCGCGCCTGGGTTTGACACATCAAGCCCGTGAAGCAAGGAAGGGTGAGGGACACATGCTGTCAGCACACATCAAAGGTGATTAAGTATTTGACTAATTGTTGATAGCGTGTGTCTTTTGAAAGATATTGTTGTAACTGCTGACTTACCTAACCTCTTCTTTGCTTCACAGAGAGTCAGTTTGTTGTGTCCACCTGGGGGGTGTTTGGCGGTGGTAGTGGGTCCAGGAGCGCCGGGCTTTGATCCTTACGGGCGCTGGAGAGCGTGCCAACAGTCACTCCACCAGAGGGACGCTTTTTAAATTCTTGCACTTTATTATGCACTAATGGGTGTAATAAATACATTGTTTTGTTATTGGAAACGCTTTCTGGTTATTTTTAGCACTGGGTTCCATCTGACGCAGGTCCGCTCCTCAACCCGCGTCGACACATAACAGGGGTAGCAGGATGGGGTGGGTTTCAGTTTCAAACCCCTTCTGAAATGTTGCACACGTTGATGACAGAATTTTTTTTTCTTATTTAATACTGCATTCAGTCACTTTCTTTAAAAGGTAACTTACTTAATTTAAATGGCAAAACAAAATGAAACCATCATTTTGGAAAACTGATCGCTGTTTTGAAATGCCACAAAATGAAAGTATTACTTCAAAAAATAATTCACTGTGTTCAAATGACCAAAACTGTAGATGAAAAGATTGATTCAGAAAATGTGCCGCTTCCTGAACACCAAATGAACCACAAAAAGACTCACTGTTTTGAAAATGCTCTAATGACGACATCTCATGGAAAATGTGGATTCCTTGGTTTAGAAAAATGATTCACATGAAAAAGTAACAAAAATGGCGTACAAAGTGATTCAGTGATCTGAAATACTGAAAACACAACATGACCAAGTTTGTTCTGAAAATGCTCAAAACACTGTAAAGGTGACAAACTCGTGGACAGTGGAGATTAGTTTTGCTCAGAAAAGGCTTCAATGTTTTGAAGTGTGACAAAAAAAATAAAAAATATTTACTTAAAAAAATTATTCACTGTTTCCAAAATTTTAAAACTTTATTTGAAATAATTGATTCGGAAAATGCTTCATTGTTTCAAAAGGCTCAAAGCACTAAATGAAACAACTAATTCAGCAAAAGACTCAGTGTTTTGAAAATGCTCACACTACAATGAACGCATCTCACGGACAGTGGAGATTCCTTGGTTTAGAAACTGATTCACTGTTTTTTAAAAAAAAGAAAAAAAAACAGACAAACAAAAACAAAATAAAACTATTTCTTCAGAAAAGCATTCAGTGTTTCTTTTCACAAAACAACTAAATAGGCTAAATGATACCTAATAATTCAACTTTCACATGCTCAAATCATTAAATGAACCTATTAATTCAGAAAATGATTCACTGTTTGAAACATGCTAAATTAAAAGTAAAAAACAAAAACAAAACAAAACAACAAAAGGGTTTAGCATGTGATTCAGTGTTTTGAAATGTCAAAAACACAAAATTAAACATTGTTATGAAAAATGGTAACACTTTAAAGGAGACACCTCTTGGTCAGTGGGGATTAATTGAGAAGGCTTCATTATTTTAAATTGAAAGGGGGAAAAAAAATCAACATTTACTGGTTAAAATTCTGTGTTTTGAATCACTTGAAAATCAAATGAAACAGCAGCATCAAATGGGTTCTGTTTTGAAACAATTGAAACATTAATAATAATAACAATAATAATACGTTAAATGTTTCAAAATGCTGACAACCACCCCCCCCCCCCCCCCCCGAAAAAATGATTGGCTATGCCCCTGCACTACAGCAGTATCAAACAGCATTTTGAAGCATGTAAGAACTTAGTTGGACTCACATGTGTTTCGTGTCCTTCTCTCAGATTGTACGTGAGATCCTGCTGGATGTCCTGGACAAAGTGTTTGGAGTACTCGGGGTAAAGATCCAAAACTTCGTACAGACCCTTTAGGTTGATACACTGCAGGTCGCAGTACGTCAGAGCTTTCACGTCTGCGTTGGTCTTAATCACGCGGTCATCTAAGGAGAGGTTTGCCCCAATCAGATCGCCTTTACCTGCACACAGGGATCCACAGACAGTGCAGGTCAAAGTCACAGTTACAGCTAATGCTCACATACTGCTGACATGGGTTAAAGTTGTAGGCTTTGTAGGGTTCCCTGATGTACACCGTGCAAGAGGTTTTTAGAAATGTTTAGAATCAGGCTGGAGTCTGATTTACACCATTCTGTCATAGAATGGTGACCTATTATCTATGTTCACCTAGTTCACATTCCTAGTCCACCCAGCTGTAAAAGCGTCATGGCCTTGATTGGGGAAGTACAGTGCATGTGTGTGGGGATGTTGTTGCACGTCGACAAACACACGGTCCTTCATAGATCCTTAACCTGGTCCCACAGCTAGGAAATCCAGACGATGGGGTTCTGAGGACCTGCTGGAGCCTTCATCTACCTTCACAGCCGTTTGGTTGCAAGCCATCACCTCCTCCACCTGATCCACTTCTGAGGACATCTTCTTTCACCAGAGCCCATTAGCCTGAGCTAACTACTCACAGCTGTGAGTAGTTACATATGTGTGATTTCTTAGTTTTTTTATTTTTATTTTTAATAAATTTGCAAAAATCTCAGAAAAACAGTTTTCACATTGTCATTATGGGGTACTGTGTGTAGAATTATGAGCTAAAAAATGAATGTCATCCTTTTTGGAATAAGGCTGTAACTTAAAATGTGGAAAAAGTGCAGTGACGTAAATGCACTATATATGTTAGATTTTAATCAGTTCTCACCAATAATATGCATTTGCTTGGTTTATTGTTCATACAAATACAAGGGATTTAAACACTGATTTTTTTTCCTTTACAATGAATGCAATGGCAGCCATTATATAAAGTCGTAAATTAAAAGATAGTGTCAGACCACCCCAAGAGAACCAACTGACCCAGTTGGGAAAAACTGGTCCAGCAGACACAAACCGCAGCAGGTGGGGCGGCTGATATCGCCGTCATACTCCAAAATGTCTTACTAAAAGTACTCAAGTGCATTAGCAGCTCTGTGCACATCATGCTCAACTCAAAGTACAGTCATGATTAATGAACCCACAGCCGTAAAATTGCATTTCTTTTTCAGTGATGATAAAATATAAGAACACATTTTCCTCAACAATGATGCTAATTTATGCTATCTCAGGCAGTTTCCTGCTGCATCTCAGAGTTTGCTGTTGGCCTGGTACTTGGTGTGTGTGGAAAGCTTCATGCCGTTTAACCGCTATTTGCTTTGCTCATCAGGAGCAGTTATCAACCAGATGCATGCTGGCTTGTAACTGCCTTCTCATTTGCAGTTAATGTCAACATCTGTTTGGCAAAGCTCTCAGAATTCCTGGAAGTCACCCTTGCAACTTTTAGGAATGTGTAGTACGCTTGTCCCTAACATCTTTCAGGGTTGCAGTTTTGGATTTTACCATTTTGATGTAATAATATGGACACAATATGACTAAGAAATGGTGAATCCAATGAAATTCAAGACATTTTTACATTCGGGTGTTTCAGCTGGTTACATGGAGAATAGGAGCCAGCGCAGTACACATCCTTATCAAACACCAGAATTCACTTGGAAGATATCAGTGATTCCACCCCCACTCCATACAGCACTCACAGTACCTGTGCATAGGCTGTTTATGATGTCCAGCAATTTAGTGGAGATCCTGCACATCCTCAGAATGTTCCACGCAGCAGCTCTAACAACTGAATCAAGAGTTTTGCAAAAATCAACATTGGCTGCAAAGAAGCACTGTCAGAATTCTTACATTTGATAAGTACTCTCAGAGTGGTCAGTAGTTGATTTATTGAATGCAAAGCCAGACTGAGAGCAAATAACTGGGACTGAATCATGTTGATAATGACCCTTGCTAGTACCTTGCCTGGCACAGAGAGCAGTTTAATACCCCTGCAGTGGTTACAATCCAGGGGTCACCTTTTCCTTTCCAGAGAGCAACAACTTCTTTCCTCCAGTTTACTGTCTCCCAGAAGAAAGCAAAGCTTGTTGGCAACACCAGGAGAACAGCATCTCCACCTGCCTGAAGGAGTTCAGCTTTTATACCACAGATACTTGCATCTTTTTTAGTCACTTTTTCAATCTCATGGAGATTACATCACTCCTTTGTATTCCCATAAACATTATGTCCAAAGGAAAATCTGACACTCAGATGATACCTCTGTTGAGTAAATTCTCTTGGTGCACAAATCATCCACAGAAGGTGCAAACTGTCTTCAAGGTGTCAGTGGCGCTCTCAAAAGCAACAACCTAGAATACTGGCTGCGTGTGAAGGTTTGACAGGTGGACAAGTTTGTCTCTCTGCTTGCCTGACGAAGGTGCAGAAGGTCAAGCTTACACGGAATTTCCCTCTGAAAGCGGGGGTGGGAGGTTAAGGTTTTCCCTCTCCTTCACTTTTCTGCTTTCTTCTTTCTTTGCCCACTCAGCCTTCACGTCACCACAGACTCGGGTCACGGATTTGTATCGTGTAATAGAGACGATGATGAACAAGTAGGATTAATGGAAACAGAACAGAGCATGAAAAAAGAAAAAAGGAGGACGTGCATGTGAAAGAATGCACAGAACGACAAGAATGTAGAGCTGGTAGGGAAGAAGCAACAAAGGATATATGGTTAGAAATGAAGGGAGGACAGTGGTAATAGCTTGAAAGCAAGAGAGAGGACAAGAAGCCGAAACAGGTAATGTGCGGAGCAGAAAGGCAGACGAGGGGAGGGGTGGAGGAAAATATTAACAGTCACGACTGCCACTCTATCAGCCTCGGCGTAACTGAGCAGCATTCACAGATCACAATGACCATAATGAATATTTTATTATGGCTTAAGGGGCATTAACACTAAAGAGGGACTTTCCTACGAATCACGAGCACAAAAACCAGTGATCTCAGCCACTTCGCTCAAAAATAATAATCATTACATCTTTTAAAAAGTGACACTTACAGTGGCATTAAACCTGTTATTTTATTTTGAAGTGGTCTCATCATACACCAAATTAAAATGTTAACGTCTCCACATACAGCGGGTAAAATAAGTAGTGAACACATCACCATTTCTCTCAGTAAATATATTTCTAAGGGTGCTATTGACATTAAATTTTCACCAGATATCGGTAACAACCCAAGTAATCCACACATGCAAAGAAATGAAAACAAATACAGTAAGTACATAAATTAAGTTATGTGTAATAAAATGGAATGGCACAGTGAAAAAGTATTGAACACGCGTACTGAAATGTATTTAGTACTCCATACAAAAAGCTTTTGTTGGTAATGAAGCTTCAAGGCACCTCCTGTATGGAGAAACTAGTCACAGGTGTGATTTTGTCCCATTCTTCCACACAAACAGTCTTCAAATCTTGAAGTTTCCGTGGACCTCTTCTGGGAACTCTGATTTTTAGCTCTTTCGATAAATTTTTCTGTTGGATTCAAGTCAGGTGATTGGCTGGACCATTCTAGCAGCTTTATTTTCATTCTCTGAAATCAATTGAGAGTTTCCTTGGCTCTGTGTTTGGGATCACTGTCTTGTTTAAATGTCCACCCTCGTTTCATCTTCATCATTCTGGTGGATGGCAGCAGATTTTTATCAAGAATGTCTCAGTATGTTTCTCCATTTGTCCTTGCTTCAATTATATGACATTTGGCAGTGGAGTTTGCTGTAAAACAGCCTCACACCTTGATGTTCCCACCTCCAAACTTCACTGTTGGGGGTGGGATGATGTTTTTGGGGTGATGTGCAGCACCATTTGACCTCCAAACATGGTGTGTATTATGGCATCCAAAGAGTTCAATTTTGGTATCATCTGACCACCCTATATTCTCCCAGTATTTCACAGGCTTGTCTAAATGTTGTGCAGCAAACTTTAAACAAGCTTCAACATGCTTCTTCTTCAGCAATGGAGTCTTGTGTGGTGAGCATGCATACATGCCGATAACTGCTGGCAATCTCATTCACATAAAATCCTTAGAAGATTGCCTTGCATCACTGAGAAGTTGGATGTCTAGAAACTTCCTACTTTTAAACTCTGATAAGTCTGAAATGATGGTTCTTGGTCCAGTGAGACATCGGCATCAGTTTGACCAGTTAACACTCAGCCAAGGCTCGTGTGTCATACATCACACTGACAAAGTGAGGAACCTTGGGGTAATTTTTGATCCTTCATTGTCTTTTGACCTCCACATTACAAATATTACTAGGACTGCTTTCTTCCACCTGCGAAATATAACAAAGATTCGTCCCATCCTGTCTATGGCTGATGCTGAGACCCTGATCCATGCGTTTATCTCTTCTAGATTGGACTACTGCAATGTTCTATTTTCTGGTTTACTGCAGTCTAGCATTAGGGGTCTCCAATTGGTTCAAAATGCTGCAGACAGACTTTTGACACGAAGCAGAAAGTTCAACCACATTACACCCATTTTGGCATCCCTTCACTGGCTTCCTGTCCCAGTAAGATCAGATTTTAAGGTTCTGCTGCTAGTCTATAAAATTGTTCATGGACTGACACCTCCCTACCTAGCTGACCTAATTAAACCTTACGTACCGGCCCAGGCTTTGCGTTCTCAGGGTGCAGGACTACTTTGTGTCCCTAGGGTGAATAAGAAGTCTGGAGGTCATAGAGCTTTCTCTTATCATGCCCCTGTTCTGTAGAATGATCTCCCTGCTTCAATGAAACAGTCAGATTCTGTGGAGACTTTCAAGTCCAGACTTAAGACTTTTCCCTTTCGTATGGCTAGCATATGGGTATAGTTTTGTTTTACGTTTTTTACTCTTTTATTTCATTTCATTAGGAAACAGAGCGTGCCGCAGCCTCAACTTTAACTAAATTCTGGGTCTTTTAGTGAAGCTTAGGGCTAGTGGCCGGCGATCACCTTAGTATTTCTCTGTTTTTCTTGTTGTTTAATGCTGGCAAATTATACAGTATTTTTTTGTCTTTCTGATGCCTGATTCTGTTTTTTCTCTCTGTTTAAGGTGCAGCTCCATCCAGAGATGGGAGTTGTATTTGTGCTGGCGACCCTCCTGTCCTGTGCACCAACAGCATTTCCTGTATATTCATTTTGTGAATTGTTCTATAATTTATGTCTGTAGCATGGCCCAAGTGAGGGTCACCCCTTTGAGTCTGGTCTGCTTGAGGTTTCGTCCTCAGAGGGAGTTTTTCCTTACCACTGTTGCTCTGGGGATTAGTAAGGTTAGTAAGGTTAGACCTTACTAACCCCCAGGCCATGGCTCTGGGGGTTAGTAAGGTCACCATGGCACTCAATCACCATGGCCTGTCAACTGAAAATTGACAGGCCATGGTGATTGAGTGCATTACTTACTGTTTTCTTTGAAACAATTGTACCTGCTAATTCTAGGTCTTTCTGAAGCTCCCTACAAGTGGTCCTTGGCCATTTGTGGCTTTTATTTGGTAGTCCAAAGTCCAGGCTGCAAGTGGTGGGGCATGTTGGTCTCCAAGGTTTTCCAAGAAAACTTATGGAGATTATTGTGGACGAAGTTCACCTTACACAGAAATTATAAGCATTATAATTAGCTAGCTATCCTGAAATTATGGACGCAAACTTGCATGTGGTTTTATTGAGGTTGCAATGTAATAATAACGGCAATAAAAAAAAGCAGCGGACTATGATTCATGCAGCTTTTTTTTAACTTATCTTAACTTACGTTCACTTATCCAAGCTGATTCAGTTCATATTAGCTGTTTGTTTTGTTTTATTTATTTATTTTTTATTTGTTTTGATTTGCTCACCATACGTCACATCACATGTTTCATTGCTCTAATTGGTTGTTAGTCCATCCAGTTGTGTCAAGAGGCATTCTGGTCCGTAGTAACGCCTCTGATAGGTTCCATTAATATAATATAATGAGAAAATTAAAAGGACTGGCCAACATACCAGTGTGTATATTGTGCAAAACGTGCAAAATTCTAAAATAAATATAACCAATAGTTTTCAAGTTCCATATTTGAGGGAACACACACACATACACAGTCATTTTGGAGGCTGAGGGTAAGAATGCAAAGTTTTAATGACCTGACAGTTGCTTGTCAGCACTGCACTCCGTTGGTAGACCTGCCAAAAACTTCTCACTAACAATTAAACTTCTGTTGCCCAACGTCAATTAAAAAGGTTAGGAAAGAAAGAAGCAAACCCATAGTTTGTGATGCCTCAGCCGTATTTGGGCTCTTACAATGTTGCTGCAAAAATTACATATAAGTTGAGTTGAATTTATGGGATTTTTCATGTTTATAATAAAGCCTTTGAAAGTGAGCGGTAGCCTTTAGGATGCTCTAACGCTCTGAGCTCATTTAGTGGACTCAGCTTTAACACAATGAGCAGCAAAGGGCTTTATTATAAAGTCTGCTAAGGGGAGTTTCTTTGTAAAACTATAATGATGTCACAAAGGGATTCTTGCTCCCCTCTTTGTATCTTACCCAGGATGGCCAGCACCATGCCGTCCTTCAGCACCTCCATGGAACCCGAGCAGACGAAGAAAATGGCCTGGAGCGCGTCGCCCTGTCGGAGAAGATACTCTCCGGGAGCACAGAAGGAGGTTTTAATGTGCAGCGACAGGGAGCGGAGGCAGCCGCGACTGGCGGAGGCAAACAGCGACAGCTCCAGGATCTCCTTGTTAAGGTGCATTGTGATGTCAGAGCGCAGCTCATCCGGGAAGTCCTTCAGCAGCTGTGAAGGTAGAAAATGAGACACGGTGATGGAGATCAATGTTCGTTTTTCTAACATTATTCCATCTAAAATCTCATTTTCAATACAAATATCTGAAAATGTGCATTGCACCCTGCAGCAGAGGAGGAAGTGATATGGATGCAGGTGGTGACAGAGTGGGGTTTGTAACTATTGCATTAAGCTGAGGAAAGTAATATTTAAAAAAAATAATAACAGAGAAGCAGACTTAAGCAAGAGGAAACGGAGGCAGCCAGTCAGCGGTGTAACGGCAGCTTGTCCCTCCAGGCTGTGAATGCCTGCAAGACAGCTGTCAGAGCTCACAGCAGCGTTTAGACGGACTGATGATGATGAATCCCAGACAGATGAATTATAGATGGGCCTGTTGATTACAATCAGTCTGGCTCTGATGACTCATTGATTGACTTCATGTGATGGTGGGAGACCACTATAAGGAAAGATCACACTGTCTTTAACAGAGACTGGGCTTTTCTTGTTTCTATTTGGGGAGGGGGTGTTTACCGAACACACTGCCTATGTGTGTTATTGACACCCAGGGGTGCCGAAAAAGGGGAGAATAAGGAGAAGGATTCCAGGGGCCCATGATTGACAGAGGCCCAGATTATCCCTAATTATCAGGCTTTGGGACCAAAGAGCAGGGAGGTGATGGTCTTGTGGTTAAGCGTTGGGCTTCAGACCAGATGATCCTCGATTCAAATCCCAGCCTGACTGGAAAATCACTAAGGGCCCTTTGGAAAGGTTCTTAATCCCCTAGTTGTTCTTGGTGTGTAGTCGGCACCTTGCATGGTAGCAGCCTCACATTGGGGTGAATGTGAGGCATTTGATGTGTAATGCGCTTTGAGCATCTGATGCAGATGGAAAAGCGCTATATAAATGCAGTCCAGTTACCAAAGAAGGCTGGACACAAATGCGTGACTCTGACTCAGACGTTCTGCATTCAAAAAGGTTTAATCTGGTCACAGGCAGGATTTGGTACACAAGAAGGCAGTCAAAGATCAACAACGGTAATAGATTCATGAAGCAGGACATGCTCGAAAAAACAGGAAAGAGGTCAAAAACACGGCAGGCAATCAGAACAAAGACTATGACAAAAACTTGGAAGGAAAACTGGAAGTGAAGGCGAAAAAGCACAACGATTCTGGCATTGAAGGACAGAAACAGCAAGACTTAAATAGAGGGTGTGATCACAGTAAATCAGACACAGGTAAGGGAGACAAGTAGGGAAAGGGCGTGGCAAACAAAGGGAACAGACACACCCCAAACCAAAGCCTACACTGAAAGGCAAGAGCGTGCAGCCAAAGAAACACAAACCAGAAAACCCCAGAAAAACTGAACTGAAAGAAGAACTGAAAACTAAATAAAATAGAACACAACATAAAATAACAATTATAATACTGAAAAATGGGGGGACGTGGGGCGTGGCCAGTAAGATTTCTTTTCATGGGGTCCAAAATCGCTGGTGGCACCTCTGTTTACACCAACACTA
Organism: Thalassophryne amazonica; assembly: GCF_902500255.1. Lineage (NCBI taxonomy): Eukaryota > Metazoa > Chordata > Actinopteri > Batrachoidiformes > Batrachoididae > Thalassophryne > Thalassophryne amazonica. The sequence continues at coordinate 52,731,688 of NC_047122.1, forward strand.
AAAATTTTTTTGCTTTATATTTGCCACAAATTCTGTTTCTGATACCGAGTAATATGGGATGATCAGCGGAACACAATCACAACCTTCCATTTGAATTCGATTATTAATGATTACATGCCCCACAGTGCTCAGCTTACAGCATTTTTCTGTTTACAACTGAATTTGGTTCTTGATTACTGCGACCAAAAAGGTCATGTTTTCATTACTGTCTGTCATTCTCTCTGTCTGTCCATCTGTCTGCAGGATTATTGTGAACTTCAGTGGAAGGAAAAACCTATTACATTTTGTAGCAGATACAGATAAAGGGGTACATTTTCATTAACTTTCATTCAGTCATGAGTGCTGCAGCAGCACACAAGCAAACTTCACAGAGAACCATGTATCTCAGGGATTTGAAGCGTCATTTATTTATGCATTCATTTTCTATACCTGCTTACTCCAAGTCCTTTATAAGCCCTGAGACTCAATGGTTGCCGTGCTGATCGCCAGATTCTGTAGCATGAAGCATATAGGAGTTAGCAACTCCCCATGGATGGGACACTAGTCCATCACAGGTTACTTCCCTACCCAAGTAGTACCCATTTACAGCTGAGTGGACTAAGATAATGCACATGAAGCATCCAAAGAAACAAGCAGGTTGAGCGACTGCGAATCAGACCTGGTGCAACAGTTTATCTTAGAAGATATACTATGTTAAGCGGCACTAGCTCTTTCAGTCTCAACTCATTTTGGAGTTAATTCCAAGGGTGGAATGTTGGAATGTTGCCTGTCGGGGTGCGGGATATCCATGGGGGGAAGATATATTGTTACACCGGGACTACATATTGGTAGGATCCTGCCTGTTCAGACATTACGGGTGAGGAAAAAACTAAAACTTCAAATTAAACTACATTAGCTTCCTTTTTGTACCTCATTGCAATCGATTCCATTGTTGACCGACCATGTGGTCTGGAAATACTCCAGCATTCGCTGTTTGAGGCTCTGCGGTAGATGATGGACACGTATGAAGTCCTTGAGGTCTTTGGTTCGGGTATGGTACTGGGACCAGCGTGAATACATCCTCTGGATAATAGCTGTCACATTACCAAAGACCAATGCATGCATCAGTGCTGTGGAGGAGAAGGAAAGGATGGAAGAGGAACAAAATATGCATGAAAAAGACTAGACTGACAATGAATTGATTATATCTTCGCAGCATTGGCGAGACACCAGCAGTTATGTATTTTAGAGTGCAGAACATAACTGTGTGATGGAAATTCACAGCTTTATCAGTAAAAAGGATGACTGGAGAAGTGTCTTATTTTGATGTTTTTATTATTGGGGTGGATATGTACCCCAACAGAACTCTCCTAAATCAGACTCTTGACACACTGCCAGTAGATATACTCTACCAAAAAATTCATTTTTCAGGATAATAAAAAGCTGAACTGGGCTAAACTGAGGGATGATTTCACACGGGAATACTTAGATTCAACTCTTAAAACTCTCCCCTTCTCAGGCTGTAGGAACACAAGTTTCAGGACCAAGAGGAGGATCATACATATGTTGCAACAGTGCCACAGAAAGTGTGGTTTAATACCCATAAAGTAGGAGTGAAAATGTGGCATTAAGTGGTACACCTGTAACGTGTGTTCAGTAAAAATCATTTGGATATAGCACCAAGAAGCGGACATCGACAGGATTTATTACACTTTGGCCTAAGTGACTCCAGGTGGAGATGGCAAAGTTTAACCCACTGGATAATTTCTGTCAAACAGACTGATTGGAAGAAACGCCTCTTGCACTACAGAGTGGCTATGAAGCTGGATAAGAAGGATAGTGTAGTACAAGTGAGCGCTCTGAGTTACAAAAAGGAAACTGACTGCAATGGTCACGCAGATGTTTGACACCTACTTCATCCTGAATCTTGAGAGAGCATGGTTTTACCAACGTGGCAGTTTGAAGTGAACAAAGTGGAAACATTTATTTGTGCTCTTTAAGAACTTTCAAATTACTGCAATTTTGGAGCTAATCATGAAGAAGCTCATAAGAGAGCGGATTGGTGTAGGGCATCCAAGATGAAGAGCTGTTTCAGAACTGCAACTTATCCAAAACCTTATACCCTGGAGATGACAGTGCAGGAAAGCCATCACCAGGAGAAGGTCAAAGCCCAAGTTAGTTAGCAAGGCAAGGATGCATGTACATGAAGTAGCACGGGGCCACCAAAAGGACATAATGGCGAGGAAATGACATAACGAAGCGGAATGACAGTTCAGACATAATTACTGCAGCTAACCATGCAGCAGGTGCAAGAAAACAGGCTATTGCGAAAGAATGTGCAGAACCAAACTGGTGTGGGAAGACAATAAGAAAATTCAGCTTCCTTTTTAGACTCAGTACAGAATGTATTCACAGCGCTTGACTTTTCCCACATTTTGTTATGTTACAGCCTTATTCCAAAATAGATTAAATTAATTTTCCCTCAAAATTCTACACACAATACCCCATAATGACAATGTGAAAAAAGTTTGAGATTTTTGTAAATTTATTAAAAATTAAAAACTAAGAAATCACATGTACATAAGTATTCACAGCCTTTGCCAGGAAGCTCAAAATTGTGCTCAGGTGCATCCTGTTTCCACTGATCATCCTTGAGATGTTTCCACAGCTTAATTGGAGTTCACCTAGGGAAAATGCAGTTGATTGGACATGATTTTGAAAGATACACACCTGTCTACATATAAGGTCCCACAGTTGACAGTGCATGCCAGACAACAAACCAAGCATGAAGTCAAAGGAATTGTCTGTAGACCTCTGAGACAGGATTGTCTCAAGGCACAAATCTGGGGAAGAGTACAGATATGTTTTTGCTGTTTTGAAGGGCTCAGTGAGCACAGTGACCTCCATCAACCGTAAATGGAAGAAGTTCAGATCCACCAGGGCTCTTACTAGAGTTGGTCGCCTGTCTAAACTGAGCGATCAGGAGAGAAGAGCCTTAATTAGGGAGGTGATCAAGAACCTGATAATCACTGTGTCAGAACTCCAGCATTCCTCTGTGGAGAGAGGAGAAGTGTCTCTGCAGCAATCCACCAGTCAAGCCTGTGTATTAGAGTGGTCAGATGGAAGCCATTCCTTAGTAAAAGGCATGGGGCAGACTGCCTGGAGTTTGCCAAAAGGCACCTGAAGGACCAAACATGATGCCTGGTATCATGTTTGGAGGAAACCTGGGACCATCACTATAGTGAAGCATGGTGGTGGCAGCATCATGCTGTGAGGATGTTTTTCAGCAGCAGGAACTGGGAGACTAGTCAGGATTGAGAGAAAGATGAATGCAGCAATGTACAAAGACATCCTGGATGAAAACCTGCTCCAGAGTGCTCTTGACCTCAGACTGGGGCAATGGTTCATCTTTCAGCAGGACAATGACCCTAAGCACAGAGTCAAGATATCAAATGAGTGGCTTCAGGACAACTCTTTGAATGTCCTTGAGTGAACCAGCCAGAGCTCAGACCTGAATCTGATTGAACATCTCTGGAGAGATCTGAAAATGGCTGTGCACTGATGCTCCCCATCCAACTTGATGGAGCTTGAGAGGTGCTGTAAAGAGGAATGGGCAAAACTGCCCAAAAAAATAGGTGCACCAAGCTTGTGGCATCATATTCAAGAAGACCTGAGGCTGTAATTGCTGCCAAAGTATTGAGAAAAGGGTGTGAATACTTATGTACATGTGATTTCTTATTTTTTTTGGAAAAATTTCAAAAACCAAACCTTTTTTCATGTTGTCATTATGGGGTGTTGTATCAAGTGGTTAGTGCGCATGGTTTCAGTGTGGCAGGTTCCCAGATCAAACCCCACCCCTGCCACATTTCTCCATGTAATGTGTCGTTCCGTCAGGAAGGGTATCTGGTGTAAAACTTGTACCAAATCAAAATACAGATCCACCTCGGATCTGCTGTGGCAACCCTTAGTGAAAACAACAGAGTTTTTTTTATTATGGGGTGTTGTGAGTTGAATTTTGAGGGGAAATTTAATTTACTCCATTTTGGAATGAGGCTGTAACATAACAAAATGTGGAAAAGGTGAAGCGCTGTGAATACTTTCCAGGTGCACCGTAGTAGTAAGTACACCCTCAGGCAACAAACAATGAACAGTCAAATTAAATATTCAGAACATGCCCATTACTTTCAAAATAGACACTGGGGCTGACGTATGTGTCATGAGACCTTTAAGGGACTACAACCAGGTGAAGTAGTCCAGGTGGCTGCTTAAACTGTCTCGGGCCAGTTCATAGCAAACACAGTATACAAATGCAAAAAGCATCCATTTGAAGGTTTTGTAATTAGGGAGAGAGTGTCAGCAATGTACTTGGCAGGCCAGTAGCACAGGCAATGGGGCCCTAAAAGGATAATGAGATCCATAGTGTGATGGAGAAGAATTTGGCCTCCTTAATAGCTCACCTGGGCAAATAGCACTTCAAGATGATGCACAACCCGATGCGGTACACACTGTGCAGAGGGTCCTGAGTACACTCATGAAGGCTGTTAAAGAGCAACAAGACAGGATTGATGCCAAGGGCAACATAGAAAATGCAACCAACCCCACAGAGTGGTGTGCCCCATGCCACCAGCCTGGAAAAGGCCAAGAAAGACGCGTACGCGTATTAACTGATTCCATATGCTCAAAGTGATATTAATCAGTGAAATCACCCGGTGGAATCAGTGGCTGCAAAGAAAACCTGTACCCTCTTGGCCCTTTCTGGAACAAGTTGCCCACCCCTGTCATAGATGGGTGAACAAAGTAGTGAAAAGGGAGAGGCCCAGTCTTCCATTGCTGGAGGAGATCATTGAGGAAAACCACAGTGTTCTTGTTATGGTATGCAGCAGTGGGGTTCTGGCAAATTCCACAAAGACAGCCAAAGACTAAGAACTTTTGTCACACCATTCACCAGATACTACTTTAATTGCCTGCCTTTTTTGGAATTTTTAGCACCCTTGAAATATTCCAGTGAAAGATGGTCAAGAAATTGGAAGGCCTACAAGAAACATCAGTGTACAAGGATGGCATCAGCGTTCATGGCAGAACAAGATCAGAGTGTTAATAAATACCTTAGAAATACGTATGTCATATAACATTATTGATTTCAAATGCTCTAAACCCATCTTAATACACTGTTGCATTTCTGCTGGGGGTTACGTGAGGTTAAGAGCGATAACGGTCAGCAATTTTGCAGGTCAATATGTTCTTGCTGAAAATCATATCTGTACAGTAACACACTGGGTTCTTGTTAAAATCCTTTTTAATCAGCAAAGAAAAGTACATCTTGTAAAAAAGGTAGCGTATTGTCTTATCCTGCTGTCCTGAAACACGTAACAAACAATTAGGCTCACCGATCAGCCACCAACCCAAGATCTTAGGTTTTACGTCTTTCAAGTTTGAACCAGTTAGCCACATGGCCTAAACATGCATATTTTTTTGATTACGTAAGCACACAAATGGGAGGACCAATTCTTCATCATGAATGATGTCAATAGATGTCTATAAAAACGTTACTGTCAACTGTGTTCCGGGTCTCTTTCCTGAACGAGTTCCTGCGTGATCGCGGGACGGCAAGAACCCCAGATCTGGTATGATTGACTTCACATGAAATAAATAAACTGTCCTTTTTGTAATAACAAAGAACCCATGAAACACGCATGCTGAATGAGTGGTACACACAGGAAAAGGGATGTTGCAACAAAAAGACCTTCCTTTAGCACTTTTGTGCTACAGATCTACTCCAAGTAGCAGTACTGGGGTCAGTCCAGTTGAACTACTAATGGGCCGTAAGAGTCAAACAACTCTGCCTACTCTTGACCACAACTTACAACCCAAATGGTTAAGTAAACAGAGCATCCAAGGCAAGGATGCAGCAGAAAAACAGAAACAAACACAGGATCACCGGTGCCAGACACGACTCACACTAACTTTAGAGCAGTTGCCATTGTAGTTGTCTTGATCATTGTTGTCATGATTGTCACCATAATTGCTGTTATTATCATTGTCATTATTACGTCCGCCAAGGATGTAATAAAATCACCAGCATTTATTTATTTGTCTGTCTGTTAGCAGGATTACGCACAGATTGATATTCAGCCATGGAGGAACCCATTCAATTTTGGAGGTGATCCGGATCCGAATTTAGATTCTAGATCAGGGGTGGGCAATCATGTGCCATGAAGGGCCGAAGCACTGCAGGTTTTCCTTGCTACCAATCATCTCAGCAGGTGATTTCATTAATGTTCAGGTGTTTCAGCAGGTGATTTCATTGACAACCAGGTGTTTATGTTCAAGGGAGAAGCTCATCAGCAACCTACCTGCTGAGGTGACTGGTTGCAAGGAAAACATGCAGTGTCTCGGCCCTCGTTGCCCACCCCTGTTCTAGATCAAGTTTCAGTTTATATAGGCTTTGAAGGATTACTGTTAGCAAGATTACGTCAAAACTACTGCACGGATTTTGACAACATTTTCAACACAAATAAAGATTAGGCCATGGAAGACTCCATTAAATTTTGGAGGTGATCTGGATCAAGTTGCACTTTATATACAACCCCTGGCAAAAATTATGGAATCACTGGCCTCGGATGATGTTCATTCAGTTGTTTAATTTTGTAGAAAAAAAAGCAGATCACAGACATGACACAAAACTAAAGTCATTTCAAATGGCAACTTTCTGGCTTTAAGAAACACTATAAGAAATCAAGAAAAAAAGATTGTGACAGTCAGTAACGGTTACTTTTTTAGACCAAGCAGAGGAAAAAAATATGGAATCACTCAATTCTGAGGAATAAATTATGGAATCACCCTGTAAATTTTCATCCCCCAAACTAACACCTGCATCAAATCAGATCTGCTCGTTGACACTGACCCTATGCCATGACATTGATCCTATGTGTCTTTTTGCAAGGAATGTTTTCACAGTTTTTGCTCTATGGCAAGATGCATTATCATCTTAAAAAAATGATTTAATCATCCCCAAACATCCTTTCAATTGTCCAAAATATCAACATAAACTTGTGCATTTATTGATGATGTAATGACAGCCATCTCCCCAGTGCCTTTACCTGACATGCAGCCCCATATCATCAATGACTGTGGAAATTTACATGTTCTCTTCAGGCAGTCATCTTTATAAATCTCATTGGAATGGCACCAAACAAAAGTTCCAGCATCATCACCTTGCCCAATGCAGATTCGAGATTCATCACTGAATATGACTTTCATCCAGTCATCCACAGTCCATGATTGCTTTTCCTTAGCCCATTGTAACCTTGGTTTTTTTCTGTTTAGGTGTTAATGATGGCTTTTGTTTAGCTTTTCTGTATGTAAATCCCATTTCCTTTAGGCGGTTTCTTACAGTTCGGTCACAGACGTTGACTCCAGTTTCCTCCCATTTCGTTCCTCATTTGTTTTGTTGTGCATTTTTTCGATTTTGAAACATATTGCTTTAAGTTTCTGTCTTGACGCTTTGATGTCTTCCTTGGTCTACCAGTATGTTTGCCTTTAACAACCTTCCCATGTTGTTTGTATTTGGTCCAGAGTTTAGACACAGCTGACTGTGAACAACCAACATCTTTTGCAACATTGCGTGATGATTTACCCTCTTTTAAGAGTTTGATAATCCTCTCCTTTGTTTCAATTGACATCTCTCGTGTTGGAGCCATGATTCATGTCAGTCCGCTTGGTGCAACAGCTCTCCAAGGTGTGATCACTCCTTTTTAGATGCAGACTAACGAGCAGATCTGATATGATGCAGGTGTTAGTTTTGGGGATGAAAATTTACAGGGTGATTCCATAATTTTTTCCTCAGAATTGAGTGATTCCATATTTTTTTCCTCTGCTTGGTCTAAAAAAGTAACCGTTACTGACTGCCACAATCTTTTTTTCTTGATTTCTTATAGTGTTTCTTAAAGCCAGAAAGTCTCTGATTGCTTTTGTTGTACTGTCATTATCGTTAGTATTATTGTTGTCATCTTCATCATCGTTGTTGTTCCAGGATGTGAAAATCAGTGTAAGATACATGCAGGAAATTCCTGATGAAGTGTGGAGTTCCATCAATGTGACTGAAGAAAATCTAGAGTTGACACCCAGTTCTCACTTGTATTTGGATTACCTCCTATCAGCATGACACAAATGGAAAAGATCTTCTCGGCATCGGTGTTGGCCGACACGTTGCCAAAGCCCACGCTGGTCAGGCTGCTGAGGGTGAAGTACAGTGAGGCGATGTAGACGCTCCGGATGGAGGGGCCATTGCTGGTACTGTTCACACCTCCAATGGCAAAGTACGGAGACTCCAAACGCTTTCCCAGCTCATGCAACCATCCTGTTTGTCAGATTTAAAGGAAATTGATGAATGGAAGAAGAAGTAGGTGGAGAACAAAGATAAACAGATGTTGTGCACATTAATATTCATCTCAAGCCATTTTATGTCATATCTGCAGGGTAATGATGACACTGTTTATCACAACACTTTGCACATCAACTAACAAATTTATGTCAGCATCACCCCATCAATAGATAATCACTGTGGACAACTGTGATCGATCCCTTGATTCTTACGTGGCAACCAAGCTGATCCCGGCAGCACATTGGTGTGCAGACAAAAACGTATCTGATCCCAGGAGAGAGGCGCGGCAGACATCGTAATTGGATGGAAGTCCTTCACAGCTGTCTGACGTCAAAATCAGCACAGCATGAAAAACCCATAATTAGGATAAAGCACATTAACCTCGTCTGTTACTTTATGGCACTGAATGCAGTAATTGGCAAAAAAGAATCTACATTGCTGACATAGCACAGTCAATGCTGACCCGGAACCAGTTAATGAATGCGTACAACCAGTGAGGTAATTGCGAGCAAATGCAGCTCATCGATACTGACCAAAGATCAGCCCAACGGGCCTCATTACAGGGACTGTGAGGCTGAGGGGAACCCGGCGAGCTTTTCCATTAATTATGAGAAGAATCACATTGTTGTCTCACTCAGTTTTTTATGCAGGCAAACACACACACACACAAGCTGGTTTAGATGTCGTGCTAAAGTTTTCTGCTTAATACTCATTTTACAACACGTGGGGACACACTACATTGTGCAACTGAATTGTTTAATGCTTTACCGAGATATTTTTAGGATCCAGACGAACGTCTGTCATGAGCAGCTGCTCCATAAAACAGCAACATGATGAGTGTATAAACCAGTTTTGTGTACTTTGTTTCAAATCCACTGGTTTTAAATGTAAGCACTGCAATAGTGTTCAGTGCCCGTTTTTTTTTTTTTTTTTCATTCATGGCGTGGAACGAACAGAATGCTGGACACAATATGCAGACTCACAGGCTCGGGTGGTGGAGTAATAATAAAGAAGGCTTTATCTTGAATTAACAGGCAAGGTACGGACACAGGTAATCAGACCAGCATAGCAAGGTAACTGGCAGACGGGAGGCTGAGGCATGGTCACAAAACAAGCAGGTTCAAAAACACAGTGAGTCCACATACAAAGACTGTGGCAAAAAGCAAGGTAAAAACAAGCAAGATCATACACAGTAATTGGACATCAATGGACAAAACAAGAGTAAAACAAGGCTGGAACGCAGACCATAGGTCAGACAAACTGGCAAAGAACAAAGAAATGCAAGGCTTAAATAACAGGATGTGATTAGGAAAGTGGAATACAGGTGTGTGAGAAAATTCAGGAAGGGGGGGTTGTGGAAGAAAGAGACAAAAGATGAGGCAAGCAGGAGCAACAGAGTGCAGAAAAATAAACACTAAGCAGACAGAAATAGAGGTGTGGAAGAAGAGAACAAAATGAGGTGAGCAGGTGGCAGGAGAGTGCGTAAGGGTAAACACTAAAGCAGACAGAAACTGGAAGGTGAGTCCCAAACAGAATGCAAAAGAAAATCTACACATGGAAGGAACGAAACCAGGAAAACAAAGGTGAGAACTGAAAAGTGATCAACAAGAAAATTACCACCAATGACTATTGGGGTTTAAAATGCAAAATAAAACCAGTGACTAAAGTAATCCTAAACTGAAAATCAAAAACGGGATCGACACACTGGGGACATGGACACAGACAAAACCAAGATGAAAACGAAGACACGGGGCAGATGACGACAGTTTATGTTTCAAACATTCAACACAGTGAATCGGTTTCTGAAGCAATTGGTTCCATTAGTGTTTTGATCCATTTGTGTTTTGAAGTTTCTGAAACTAAATCCTTAGTTTGTTTCATTTAGTTTTTAGGCATTTGCAAGATTATTTTTTTCTGAAGAATATTGTTCATTTAAGGGTTTCAAAACTGATTCTTTTTTTAAAATAATTGTTTCATTTCATTTACTTTTTTCATTATTTCAAAACACTGAACCATTTTCTAAAGTAATTGACTCATTTAAGTTTCAAGTATTCAAAACAGTGAACCCTTTTCTGGAGCAATTGGTTCAATTAGTGTTTTGAAACTTTTGACACAGTGAACCCTTTTCTGATGGTTCATTTAAGGGGTTCAAAACTGATTATTTGTAACAAATAATAATAATAATAATAATAATAGTTTATTTATTTATTTGTTGATCAATATTTCAAAAACACTGACTCATTTTTGAAGCAGTTGTTTTCTTCAATATTTCAGCCATTTGGAAACTGGAAACAATGAATTTTGAAAGTAATTGTTACATTGCGTGTTTGAGAATTTCAAAATGCAGAATCATTTTGATACAGTTGCTTCACTTCATCTTCTTTTTGTAATTGTTTCAAAATGGAATCTTTTTCTGATGAAACTTACCATTACTCAGTGTGGCAGAATTTGTGAGGAGTTTAAATGTGAAATACAGTATCTATGGATGCATTAATGAATGCAAATCTACAAGTGTACATCAAAGCCTTACATTTTATAACTTTTAAGAATTGTTGCTAATTTGGAAAAAACAAGGTTAAAGTCTTTAGATAATATAGATAAGAAAATACAGAAGTCAAATCTAAAGAATCTGTACTGACAGTAAAAGTAAAGTGAGAGAAACAGCTTTCATTTATAATAAATGAAGATTTATTTTCCTGATACCAGATGATCAATAAAACTAAAATTCCACAATTTAGAGCTATAACTGTGGTCTACATTAAATCTACTGGGGGTTTTTTTCCCTTTTAATGCCTGGTGGTTCCGTTTTATTGATTCAGACACAGTGCATGACAAAGATGAATAACAGCTTCTTCAGCTAAAGAAAAATGTTGATAGAAAGAAAACACTTCAGTTAACGTCTTTTTTTCGGCCCGTATCGCAAAAACCAAACCGGATTTCCATTTAGAACACAAGTGTCTGCACGTCAGGCGATGAATGTCTGCTTATTAAGATCCTTTCACAAACTGTCACACTTCAAGTTTTGCTCTGAGAACTTTTGCTCTGTTTTCTTAGACAGTGCAAGTTGAGAGCGACTGCTGGGAGAGACCTGAAGCAGAGGTCTACCGGCTCTGGGATCAAATCAGGAATGCAAAAGCATGCAGCTGGCAAAGCATGGTCACTGCCTGACCATGCACCCGCCAGTGTGCCTCCAATTCTCTCATGTTCAGCCTCAACCTTGTTTTCGCTGGTCTTTCATCCCCATCACTGTTGAGGACACGCTCTGCATTACTTTACCGTACAGCCTCTGCTTTACTGTGAATGCCTCATTTGTATGACATTCTTGATTGACATTTTAATTATTTTAATGACAATCTAAATCCTGATACACAAGATTTTTTTATCCTACGGTGCACAACCCATTTTGTCAAAACCCATGTCCAAGCACATTTTGTGCAGGCTGTCTTGATTTTGGAAGCATGGTGATGCTTAGGTTGCTGCTCAAAAAGAAGGTCCCTGGTTGAAGGCTGCCTGTGTGTCACTCTCCTTGTACTTCTGGAGGTGGGTCCAAAGGGCATCCGTGGTACAGTGCGTCTTGAACTATTCACAAAGCTTCACTTTTTCCACATTTTGTTATGTTACAGCCTTATTCCAAAAATTCAATTCACAACACCCCATAATGACAACATCAAAAAACGTTTTTTGAATGTTTTGCAAATTTAGTAAATTCATATCCTTTGCTCAATACTTTGTTGATGCACCTTTGGTAGCAATTACAGCCTCAAGTCATTTTGAATATGATGCTACAAGCTTGGTGCACTTATCTTGGTACATCATCCATTTACGAATGGTGGAGGCCACTGTGCTCATTGGGACCTTCAAAACAACAGAAATGCTTCTGTACCCTTCCACAGATTTGTACCTCAAGATAATCCTGTCTCAGAGGTCTACAGACAATTCCTTTGACTTCAAGCTTGGTTTGTGCTCTGACATGCACTGTCAACTGTGGGACCTTATATGTAGACAGGTGTGTGTCTTTCCAAATCATGTCCAATCAACTGAATTTACCCCAGGTGGACTCCAATTAAGCTGTAGAGACATCACAAGGATGATCAGTGGAAACAGGATGCACCTGAGCTCAGTTTTGAGCTTCATGGCAAAGGTTGTGAATACTTAAGTCTATGTGATTTCTTAGGGGTTTTTTTTAATAAATTTGCAAAAATCTAAAAAAAATCTTATTGTCATTATGGGGTATTGTGTGTAGAATTCTGAGGAATAATAATTCATTTCATCCATTTTTTGATGAAATGAATTATTTTACATAACATAACAAATTACATTACATTACATAACAAATTGTGGAAAAAGTGAAGCTCTGTGAATACTTTCTGGATGCACTGTAAAACCATTGCCAAAATGTGACCCTGAGAATCCAAAATAAATTACAATAGTACATTTTCAGCAGATATTTGCTGACCTGTTGCTGAAATACACAGAGCCATTTCATCCAGGTCAAAGGCTGAAACAAAACTCTGCAGTCATTTTGATGAAAAATGTTTAAACTTGAGATCCCTGAAAAACTGAAGGTCAACATCTCTTTAACCTCAAATGTTGCTGAGATACAGCAACAGATCGATTCATTTGCCTCAAAGGTCAAACGAGGGATTTTTTTTTTTTTTTTTTTGCTCATTATCAGGAAAAATCTTCATCTAAAACAAACAGAAACTTGGGGTCTCTGAGTAATTCAAGGCTAGAATTTGTTGTTAGTAAGACACTGCAAGAACACATTTCAGTGGTTTGAAGCCAAAACAAGCATTTATGGTCATTTACTGTGGTCATCACAGCAGATCATCTGTTTCCATCTCACCTTGTATTCTCCAGCTTCTTCTTTTTCGCCAAACTCCTGGATGTCATCCCTCATCACATCCGTAAATCTCTATTTTGGCCTCCCTCTTCTCCTCCTGATTAACCCCTCCATCCTCAGCATCCTTCTTCCTATATACCCTTTCTCCTTCTTCACATGCCCAAGTCATCTCAAACTCAACTCTCTCCCTTTGTCTCCAAAATTTGTATAGCTATAATATGACTCCAAATCCAGTTCAGCTAAGCAGCTTACTGCTAATTAGCCACACATTTTTGTTTGTAGATTAAAGTTTCAGCTAACTTGAAAGACCTTTAGCTGAACAATCAGCATCCACTGCATTTAGTTTTGCTAACTTTTAAGTCTGCTAACATTTTTTTAAATAAAATTTAACAGTCAAAACATTTATAAACCATAAAATCAAACATGTTTTCTTCTACTGGCACTCATCAGTGAAATCAACACATTGCGTGAAGGCAGCAAACATTATTTTGAGTAGATCGAGGAGCAGGAGGTCAGACCAGAGTCAACCTTGACCACATTAATTCAATTTTTAAAATAATTTTTCACTTTTATTTTTATTTCAGAACATTTCTTATTGGTTTACTACTTTCTGTACTGTGAATAAACCGTATGTTGAATAGAAACTAAGTACTGTTTAATTTCATGCCTTCATTGAATTATTTATGTGCATCTTAATTATCTTCTGATCCTGGCGTGCTCGTCATTTTGGAAACCTGCATGTTTATGCTTATACTTATTAAAATCTCAGCTCTTTAGGTTTGTTTTTCTGTGTTTTTGAACAAAAAAACAAAAGAGCGAAAGCCACATAAAAGTTAGCGATTAGCAGTTTGCAGTAGCTTCAGATGAATGTGTTGACAGTTTATTTGTTTAGCAACATCACAGCTAACTTTTCAGTTAGTGGACTAGCAGTTATGAAAGCTAACTTTTAGGGTTAGCTGTGCCCACCATACTCCAAGTCAATACCATGATTATTTCAAACTTTTTCCTCAATTACAATTAAGGAATGATTATTTTATATTATGTTTGTTTGTTTGTTTGTTTTTTACCATGGACAACCACCACACCAATGGGCCTCGGGGCCTGTATAGGACTTTCTTAATAGATCTAAAGGCATATATGCGCCTCACCCATTTTTTTCTTGAGACTTTACCTTCAGACGCCCCTGTTGAATCAGGTCTAAACAAAGGGAGTGCAGCCAAACTGGGCAAACTGCCCCAAATTGGGCAGCCGGGGTTTACATAGCTTCACATGGTACATTCTGTACATTCCAACAGACTCATCTGTTACTGGGTCGTGATCACGGTGCTGCCTCTCTATCTGTTCATGTGTTCTGGTTGTTTAGTGAGTAAATATTTGTCCCTTGAATGGAAAACCATCATTTTCATCATCTGTTCTTGTTAAATCCACAGCTGCCAATGCTGGTATTTATCTTCTTTTTTTAAGGTGAATCATCAATTTCATCCTGTTCTTTTATAATTTACATTATGATAACAAGAAAGTATATATTCAATAATTTTCTAAACTTGCTTTCTCCAGTTAGAGTTCACAGGGGAGATGGATCCTATCCCGCCGGTCTATCGCAGGGTCGATACACATAGACAGACAAACTCATTCGCATCTGCACACACACCTACAGTCCGTTTAGAGTCACACATTCACCCAACTTGCATCTATTTCAAACTGGGAGGAAGCCAGATGGGAACTCCAAACACAGGGGGAGATGCAAACTCCACAGAGGAAGGTGCGAGTCGGAAGCAAACCTGGTACCTTCTCACTGTGAGGCCACAGTGCTAACCACTAATCCACCATGCCGCCCCACCCCAGTATGTAGTATTTGGAAATTATGAATACAACACTGTATATCACCTTCGCACTTCATATCACGTTGCATCCACTAATAACATTAATCACAACTCCAGCAGTGCCTCAATACAAAATACACCTCATGATGTTTTTCTACATCCTAAAAACACTCAAGTGAGCTGGAAAAAATTATGTACAACTACTTAAAAACACCAACGTGAGCTGACAAGAGAAGAAGTTAACAGACTTTGCAGTCTTACTCACCAATGTCCCAGTTGTAGGTGTTGGCTTCCATCTCCATTTTGCCGATGATATACCAGATGCAGGCCATCCAGTGGGCCAGCAGGGCGAACATGGACATCAGCAGGGTCAGGACAACGGTACTGTGCTGCGAGTAGCGGTCCATCTTCTGGAGCAGCCGAAGCAAACGAAGTAGACGCACAGTTTTTAGCAGGTGCACCACAGACACCTAGGAATGAGGAACAATAAGCCAAGGCTACTATACAAGCTCCCGTAAGGCATCATTTCGACTGTGTGTGTGTGCGATGAAGCTTTTTAAAATAAACATGAACATACACCAGCATACACGCCAACACCCATTAAACCTCAACTAGACACGAGATTTTGAAAATCAAGAACACAGGTTGTAAGAAATATATATACAACCAACGTGTACATCAGAAACACAACTGATGAAAAATGTAGCTACTCATTTTTCTTAATGCAACATGCCTTTTCATTCCACGCTAAATAGCAAATACTACCACAACATCCAACACCACACTCTCCTTTTCATGTCTTGACATTTTAGGGTATAGGTAGGAAGAGGGGTCTAAAGAAAATGAGTACAATCTGTGTACAGGCACACTCGTGTTCGAATCAAACAGAAAACACCAAGACAGTAGAATAAATCAACCAAAAACTCACATGCAAAAATATCTGCAAAAAAAAAAAATTTACCAAAAGGACACCATGAAATAAACAAGGGAAATATGATAACTAAAACTGGACAAAAAGGAAATAATCTATATATTAAAAGCCAAGTGGTCTCTGTGTATGTGTATGTAACTTCACGGACAAACTGGGGAGAGCTGACGTTTGTCGTTTGGTATGTTTATGTATTTTGAGTCAAAGATGAATGCCGCAAAAACGGAAAGTTGACAGGATTATTTGTGGAGAAATTAGGGATATTAGGTAACAACTGTGAACAATGGATGTCGATATCACCATTAATTAGTCCTTGGTAATGAAACAAGCTCAAAACAAAGGAAATATTTCAACCTTGCCAGTTGTGAAATGTGCCAAATAATAAATACAATCATTCACAAAATGTTAGCATTTTAATGTCTTGCACTTTCAGTTAAAATCATTATAGAAAATTTGCATAATTTATTACCACCCTTGAAAAATGTCAGGTGCCTATTTTTTAAATACTACCCAAACTAGAGCCCGTGGATCCCCATGGGCAACGTGCTACTCAGAAACATAAAACTTGACACTTGAAAACAACAAAACTCTAACAGTAACAGAAAAAATGGATAATATACATAAGAACAAAATTTAGCTCATAACTTTAATCATAACAAGATATAGCAAACCACAACACAGGAACGAATCACAAGACCCTTACAGCATCACTTGTGACAGAATGTCAGCTATGATGTTTTGACCACATGGTGCATTTCTTAGGCCAGATCCAGAACGCAGGAGGTGCTACAGCGTTGAAGCTGGATCTGGCAGATACATAGATGGTTACTTTCAAGCGGTGGGGATGAACAGGTTGTCTACCTGGGTGGCTTCCATCCAGGATCCAAGACACTTCCATTGCGTGGTTGGAAGCATCAACGCATGGGACCTGTGCATGCTCCCAGACCTGACCTGACCACACCACAGACAAATGCAAAACATGTCCCATTTAGGTCATCAGCCAGCTTCAGCGTTTTGGTGGCGCATTATGCACCTCAAGTGTCTCTTATTTTCATGAAGGGTCCCTGAATATGAATTAAAGCACAGGTATATCTGCACCTGTCATTTTCTGTCTTTCCTCACACTCTGTGATGTACTGTGAAGGTCATTAATCGTGCACCTGCTCCTCAGGTAATCTCCAACTGCAGTGGGCTTTGCACCACAAATCCCCACAGGAGGCGCTGCACAGGCACAGGGCATGATTTCAAGAGGATGTGGGACAAGGTCAATTATTGTAACCTCTCATAAAGATGCATGTTATGCATATTTTGTGTAGTGCACGTGTGCATTTGGGAAGCTGGTGGAAAATGAATATAGGGACATAAATCACACTATAATCTGAGAAACATTTCTCTGTTTGTTCGCCTTCTCACCTCAAGTCCTTTGGCAGATTCTAACTAAACTTGGCATGTGGAAGAAAAATTACCCCAGAATTCTCCTTAAAAGGCTTTTTGGGGAAAAGTCAAGGTCACTGGGGTGAAAGGACAAAATTTTGGTTTGTCTTGTTGTTTCCTTAGTCCTCCCCAGTTCTTCATCTGTTTTCCACCAAACTTAATAAGTGGATTAAGGCCAATATAAGAATTACCCTTAAAGGGTTTGTTTTGGTAATGGTAAAGGTCTTTGGGTAAAAGGTCAAAGTTTAGATTTCTTTGTTTTTTCTATTTTTTCACTGCAATTTCCATCAAATGCGGCACACATATGGGTTCTGAAATCGCCCAGACAAGATCAAATTTACCAAAGGTTAATCAGTGGGATTAACAATGGGGTCAAAGATCAAAATTTAGGTTTTTCCCTCTGATTTGCACCAAACGCGATACACATATATAAAGCTGAGGTCCAAGATTGTCCAGAAAGGTCAAATGTGCCAATGCTCAATCACTGGGTCCAAGGTCAGGTCGGTCTTTCTGTTTATTGGCTAAATCCTCTGAGGG
Source organism: Thalassophryne amazonica (assembly GCF_902500255.1). NCBI lineage: Eukaryota > Metazoa > Chordata > Actinopteri > Batrachoidiformes > Batrachoididae > Thalassophryne > Thalassophryne amazonica. The sequence continues at coordinate 52,749,614 of NC_047122.1, forward strand.
CCTTGTGCTGATTTCTACCAGTCTTGGTATGTCATTGAAGGTTGCCCTAAAAGAATTCATTTTGGAAATGTCAAAGTCAAGGAAGTTGATTTTCAACCCAGATTTAACCAAATCCTTTCCATTCATCCATTCATTCATTCTCTGTACTTGTCTATTCGGGAAGCTGGATCCTATTCCAAAGGTCATTGTGTGAGAGATGGGACACATCCTGGAGAGAATTTGGAGGCACACAATTACTATAGGTGGATTCCAGAATTGCCCTTGTAAAGTTAGTCAAAGGTCAACCAGTTGAGGAAAAGCCAAGATGATGGGGGTCAGATTACTATAGCCCTTAACGTCTTGATACCCGCAGGTACTATGATATTCTGGTATAGAAAAATAGAGATAAAACAAATGTAAGGAGGAGAAACAAACAGAAGAAAAGAAAAGGAAAAGTACACAATCGGAATCCTTGCACAAAACCAAAAGACCACGTGAGGACAAACCCTATCACAGGGTTTCTTGCATGTGGTTCCACAAAATTTTATGATGCCCCCCCCCCACAACCCACCCCCACCCCACCAACTCTGCTGTGCAAAAATGAGAAGCGCTGGAACACGAGGGGTAATGAAGCCTCCTACGAAGCTCTGGGGAGAAGCTCCATCTCTTCCCTACCATCTATCACTTCACCACATCCCACCTGTGGAGAGAGAGAGAGCAGTAAGTGCCTCGTCCCATCCTCCTTCAGCGGCGCGAGCAATAAACAACTACGCACAGCCAGAGCCGGTTCCGCCTTTCACTGCTTTCTCCCACAAACTTGTCCCTCTGCCACTTCCATGACAGCCCTCCTGCATCTGCCAATCACATTTCCATTTTCCCCACTCACCAGGTGTGAAATTTACCTTTTGATACCTTTCACGTTTTTCATTTTGCTGTTAAGGCACTATTTGCACATATGGGACAAAGTAAGTTGACAAGGGGTGGGGAAAAACTCCATCATTACTTCTTTGCCTTTGGCCCCGCCTTTAGCGCTACAAGCCATTCACGGCAGCAGCGTGACTAGTCATGCTTATTTTTTATTAGCTTTATTGATGCAGCAGGCGTGAGCCAATAAGCAGGAATAATGTTATGCATCACACCCAGATACAAACTAGGTCTTCAGGCCCACAAGACGTATTCACAGGAGCTTTAATAATAACTGCAGCAGTAAGGAATTAATAACAACCTCCAGTGCCTTTGGTTACGGTGTGAAGACGTTACCGCCAGACTGAAGTTTCAGCGTCATCTTTCTACGCAGCGACTTCTCTACAAATGATCTTCGATGCTACAAAAACGCTGACCACCACTTCAGCTGGGGATGCTTTGATTTCAGTGATTAAAAGACAGCAGCAATATAAAGCGATTAAAAGGTCAGCAAGAGTAAAATTACCGTTAAAACACTGAACTGATGAAAATGAACAGGATTATGAGCACTTTGAGAAAAATGCTAAAAACCAATCAAAGGTTCGCAAAAGATTAAAGATCTGTCAAAGTAGAATATTACTTCAAATGACATAGTGGATCACTCATCTCTGTGTGGGACCTTTTACAAATGAGCAGCAGCTCAAGACCAAACTAGAATCAGTGACTATCCAGGGTTGGGACCAGGAAGCAGAGTTGTAGTCTTACACACCTCTCTGCAGCTTCTCTCCCCCTGCCATCCCCTCATTACCCCATCCCCGTAGAGACGGTGCCTGCTCCCAGACTACCAATAACCAGCAAAATCTATTTAAGCATAAAAATTCAAAAAGAAAAAATAATATAGCACCTTCAACTGCACCACAGACTAAAACAGTTAAATGTGGTCTATTAAACATTAGGTCTCTCTCTTCTAAGTCCCTGTTGGTAAATGATATAATAATTGATCAACATATTGATTTATTCTGCCTAACAGAAACCTGGTTACAGCAGGATGAATATGTTAGTTTAAATGAGTCAACACCCCCGAGTCACACTAACTGTCAGAATGCTCGTAGCACGGGCCGGGGCGGTGGATTAGCAGCAATCTTCCATTCCAGCTTATTAATTAATCAAAAACCCAGACAGAGCTTTAATTCATTTGAAAGCTTGTCTCTTAGTCTTGTCCATCCAAATTGGAAGTCCCAAAAACCAGTTTTATTTGTTATTATCTATCGTCCACCTGGTCGTTACTGTGAGTTTCTCTGTGAATTTTCAGACCTTTTGTCTGACTTAGTGCTTAGCTCAGATAAGATAATTATAGTGGGCGATTTTAACATCCACACAGATGCTGAGAATGACAGCCTCAACACTGCATTTAATCTATTATTAGACTCTATTGGCTTTGCTCAAAAAGTAAATGAGTCCACCCACCACTTTAATCATATCTTAGATCTTGTTCTGACTTATGGTATGGAAATAGAAGACTTAACAGTATTCCCTGAAAACTCCCTTCTGTCTGATCATTTTTTAATAACATTTACATTTACTCTGATGGACTACCCAGCAGTAGGGAATAAGTTTCATTACACTAGAAGTCTTTCAGAAAGCGCTGTAACTAGGTTTAAGGATATGATTCCTTCTTTATGTTCTCTAATGCCATATAACAACACAGTGCAGAGTAGCTACCTAAACTCTGTAAGGGAGATAGAGTATCTCGTCAATAGTTTTACATCCTCATTGAAGACAGCTTTGGATGCTGTAGCTCCTCTGAAAAAGAGAGCTTTAAATCAGAAGTGTCTGACTCCATGGTATAACTCTCAAACTCGTAGCTTAAAGCAGATAACCCGTAAGTTGGAGAGGAAATGGCGTCTCACTAATTTAGAAGATCTTCACTTAGCCTGGAAAAAGAGTCTGTTGCTCTATAAAAAAGCCCTCCGTAAAGCTAGGACATCTTTCTACTCATCACTAATTGAAGAAAATAAGAACAACCCCAGGTTTCTTTTCAGCACTGTAGCCAGGCTGACAAAGAGTCAGAGCTCTATTGAGCTGAGTATTCCATTAACTTTAACTAGTAATGAGTTCATGACTTTCTTTGCTAACAAAATTTTAACTATTAGAGAAAAAATTACTCATAACCATCCCAAAGACGTATCGTTATCTTTGGCTGCTTTCAGTGATGCCGGTATTTGGTTAGACTCTTTCTCTCCGATTGTTCTGTCTGAGTTATTTTCATTAGTTACTTCATCCAAACCATCAACATGTTTATTAGACCCCATTCCTACCAGGCTGCTCAAGGAAGCCCTACCATTATTTAATGCTTCGATCTTAAATATGATCAATCTATCTTTGTTAGTTGGCTATGTACCACAGGCTTTTAAGGTGGCAGTAATTAAACCATTACTTAAAAAGCCATCACTTGACCCAGCTATCTTAGCTAATTATAGGCCAATCTCCAACCTTCCTTTTCTCTCAAAAATTCTTGAAAGGGTAGTTGTAAAACAGCTAACTGATCATCTGCAGAGGAATGGTCTATTTGAAGAGTTTCAGTCAGGTTTTAGAATTCATCATAGTACAGAAACAGCATTAGTGAAGGTTACAAATGATCTTCTTATGGCCTCGGACAGTGGACTCATCTCTGTGCTTGTTCTGTTAGACCTCAGTGCTGCTTTTGATACTGTTGACCATAAAATTTTATTACAGAGATTAGAGCATGCCATAGGTATTAAAGGCACTGCGCTGCGGTGGTTTGAATCATATTTGTCTAATAGATTACAATTTGTTCATGTAAATGGGGAATCTTCTTCACAGACTAAAGTTAATTATGGAGTTCCACAAGGTTCTGTGCTAGGACCAATTTTATTCACTTTATATATGCTTCCCTTAGGCAGTATTATTAGACGGTATTGCTTAAATTTTCATTGTTACGCAGATGATACCCAGCTTTATCTATCCATGAAGCCAGACGACACACACCAATTAGCTAAACTGCAGGATTGTCTTACAGACATAAAGACATGGATGACCTCTAATTTCCTGCTTTTAAACTCAGATAAAACTGAAGTTATTGTACTTGGCCCCACAAATCTTAGAAACATGGTGTCTAACCAGATCCTTACTGTGGATGGCATTACCCTGACCTCTAGTAATACTGTGAGAAATCTTGGAGTCATTTTTGATCAGGATATGTCATTCAAAGCGCATATTAAACAAATATGTAGGACTGCTTTTTTGCATTTACGCAATATCTCTAAAATCAGAAAGGTCTTGTCTCAGAGTGATGCTGAAAAACTAATTCATGCATTTATTTCCTCTAGGCTGGACTATTGTAATTCATTATTATCAGGTTGTCCTAAAAGTTCCCTAAAAAGCCTTCAGTTAATTCAAAATGCTGCAGCTAGAGTGCTGACGGGGACTAGAAGGAGAGAGCATATCTCACCCATATTGGCCTCTCTTCATTGGCTTCCTGTTAATTCTAGAATAGAATTTAAAATTCTTCTTCTTACTTATAAGGTTTTGAATAATCAGGTCCCATCTTATCTTAGGGACCTCGTAGTACCATATCACCCCAATAGAGCGCTTCGCTCTCAGACTGCAGGCTTACTTGTAGTTCCTAGGGTTTGTAAGAGTAGAATGGGAGGCAGAGCCTTCAGCTTTCAGGCTCCTCTCCTGTGGAACCAGCTCCCAATTCAGATCAGGGAGACAGACACCCTCTCTACTTTTAAGATTAGGCTTAAAACTTTCCTTTTTGCTAAAGCTTATAGTTAGGGCTGGATCAGGTGACCCTGAACCATCCCTTAGTTATGCTGCTATAGACGTAGACTGCTGGGGGGTTCCCATGATGCACTGTTTCTTTCTCTTTTTGCTCTGTATGCACCACTCTGCATTTAATCATTAGTGATCGATCTCTGCTCCCCTCCACAGCATGTCTTTTTCCTGGTTCTCTCCCTCAGCCCCAACCAGTCCCAGCAGAAGACTGCCCCTCCCTGAGCCTGGTTCTGCTGGAGGTTTCTTCCTGTTAAAAGGGAGTTTTTCCTTCCCACTGTAGCCAAGTGCTTGCTCACAGGGGGTCGTTTTGACCGTTGGGGTTTTACATCATTATTGTATGGCCTTGCCTTACAATATAAAGCGCCTTGGGGCAACTGTTTGTTGTGATTTGGCGCTATATAAAAAAAAAATTGATTGATTGATTGATTGTTTAACACATTTAATGCCAACTATGTAACATAATTTCTTTGATTTATTTTTTTTTTTAATTCAGTGATACCATAATATATGGTTTGCCATGACATTGGCATTTGATCAGTTCTGCTCCAAAATGTCTGAGTTACTTTTCAAAGTCAAAGGTTACGAGATCAAGAGATAGGTGATATACAGTCACAGGCCACTTTATTAGGTACACCTGTGCAATTGCTTGTTAACACAAATAACTAATCAGCCAATTACATGGCAGCAAGTCAATACATTTAGGCATCTAGACGTGGTGAAGAAGAGGTGCTAAAGTTCAAACCAAGCATCAGAATGGGGAAGAAAGGAGATTTAAGTGACTTTGAATGTGGCATGGTTGTTGGTGCCAGCCGGGCTGGTCTGAGTATTTTAAAAACTGCTGATCTACTGGGATTTTCACACGCAACCATCTGTAGGGTTGACAGAGAATAGTCCGAAAAAGAGAAGATATCCAGTGAGTGGCAGCTGTGTGGACAAAAATGCCTTGTTGATGTCAAGAATCAGAGGTGAATGGACAGACTGGTTGAATGGGTGACAGGGTGATGCCATCATGTCAATATGGACCAACATCTCTGAGGAATGTTTCCAACGCCTTGCTGAATCTATGCCACAAAGAATTAAGGTAGTTCTGAAGGCAAAAGGGGGTTCAACCTGATGCTAGCAAGGTGTACCTAATAAAGTGGCCAGTGACTGTATGACTTCATATTAGTGTTTAACAGTAATCATATGTGCATCTGTTAACCCTCAAACTGTGAATCAGCTGCAAATCATGAATTATCCACAAACTTAAGTGATATAAAGGAGTTTGCTTTTTCAAGGTCACCGAGGTCAGAGGTCATATCAAGTTAAATTGATATGAAATTCAACATAAGATTTCATATTAGTGTATCGACTGCAATCTGCCATCCCTACAGGACCTGTACACCTCCAGGGCCCTGAGACAAACAAGGAAGACACCAGCCAATCTGAAACTCTTTGTCACCCTCTCCTTTGGCAGATGGCTGAGGTCCATCAGGACTAAAACTTCAAGACACAAAAACAGGTTCTTTCTATCTGCGGGTAGACTTAGAAATAATGCCAGATACCCCCACTTACCCCCCCCCCCACACACACACACACTCCCACAAAGGTACTGTACATCTGCATGCCTGCACAGCCCCATTCCACTATATTTATTTGACAGTAAACATAGTTTTGCCCGTTTGACTCTTTTACTTCTTACAGAAGCATTTTTTCCCCTTTTCTTTTATTGTTGTTTATGCACCAGTGACACCAGATCAAATTCCTTGTATGTGAGAACTTACTTGGCAATAAATTCAATTCTGATTCTGTTTCTGATCATAGTAACCACAGGTGTATCTGCACCCAGTTCCTCAAAATAAGCCATTCTAAGACTTTGCTCTTTCAAGATCACCCAAAGTCAAAGGTCATGTATCCAAGAGAAAGTTGAATGATTATTTCATGCTACTGTGTCATCCATCTATTTTCTATACCCGCCTACTGTCACACCACCTTTCCACCAAGTTTGATCCAAATCGGATAAAACCTCTTTGAGTTATTTGCTCACGCATGGGGTGACAGACAGATGCAGTCACAGGACCGAAAATAATACCCCCGCCTGTGCTACTGCTAAAGACACAGAAGACAGGATTCATGCTGGTCAGGTATAGAGGAGAATGTAGTAATGCCAGAGGTTTTATTGAACTTCTTTGGTTCTTTTTGCAAATCCATTCCAAAATGTAAAAATTGCTGTAACATTCTAAGAAACCACCAAATAAGCCAGTAAAACATAAAGCCCCCCCCCCCCCAAAAAAAAAGCATAAATGAACAGGAAAGAGGAGAGCACTGCTGAGAGCCCCTGGCTCATTTTGGTAAAAGATGACTTTGCTCTCAGAGGGGACATCCATCTAAACAGTCCATCCTTAGAGATGGCGTTCCATAATTACCAGCCTTTCCTGGTGTTCCCTGCAGCGGGACACGTTTATCTAACCTTGCATTGAAATCCCAATCTAGTGGGAGTGTGCATGGAATTTCCATTAATAGAATGTGGGACCAAATTGGTGCCTGAGCCCGAAGCAGTCTGTCATTCTGCCCAGCCCTCTGCTCGGCGAGACACCATCTACTCTTTCATCGCTTACGCTCCCTTTCACAGCACTCAATCTCACCTCTAGCTTGTTCCACAAGAATTCTTTTCCATTCTTTTTGACTTTTTTTCTTCACCTGGGTGCTTTTTCTATTATCAGTCATACGTCAAGTCAAAATCAAATGCTTTTGATTTAGTTGACCAGGCTGCTCTTTGGGGCATGTTGGAAATTGGTGGGATCCCCAAGACGTTGCTTGATATTACAGGTATTATGAGTGCTGCTGCATTGGGGGGCAGAAAGTCTTTATTTTATTTATTTATTTAACCTTTATTTAACCAGGTTAGTCCCATTGAGATTGAGACTTCTTTTGCAGGGGAGACTTGGACAATTATAACGTTTCCAATTCACCTAACCTGCATGTCTTTAAATCTGAAGTCTCAATTGTTCCCAGTGAAAACTGGCATTCATCAGGGCTGTGTTCTGGTACCTACAATGTTCAATACTTGCTTTGACTGGATGGTGGGCTGGGTTGTGGAAACCAGCACCTTAGGTGGTTTTGTTGGCAAGGAAAGGGTTACTGACCTTGACTTCATCGGTGATGCTGTGATTTTGTGGGAATAATGGCTACAGTCAGTCTTGGATCAAGACTAAGATCAAGGGATTCAATGACTTTTGAGAATCAGACATCAGAAGTGTATCTGAATGTAGTGACTGTTGAATTTGAAGAGACATTCACTTGTCTTGGCGGCGACATTCATGGTTATGGGTCCTCAGCCCCTGAGATCAGCATATGCCTAGGAAGAGGTTGTGGAGTCATGAGGATGCTAGACAGAGGTGTTTGGCGATGCTGATATGTTTACAGGAGAATAAAGGTCCAAGTCTTTCAGGTTCTAATGCATTCTGTCTTATTGTGTAGTTGTACATTGATAATCAGTTACCTAAAGCATGAATAAGATGTCTTTGGTATTAGGTCTATTCAGCTGGTCTTTGGGTACAGCTGCAATGAATACATCAAATCAGTGGTTACGTAGGGAAACTGAGATGAAGAGTGTCACTTGCATGGTGGCCATGTGGTGTGTTTCTCTGCACGATCCAACACACAGAGGACCCCAACAGTTGGAAGGACCACCCCAAGGGACCACCCATGTTTCACCAGGCTGCAGTAGATAAATGGTTAGCTTTGAGAAGGGGGATGGCTCGGTTGTGTGTCTGAATAGTTGCCATCCAGAACCTAAGGCCGAGGTTAGGCCGATGGAGCGCCAGTGCATTTCTCTAGACTTGACTTGAGAATTTCAAATAAGTAGAAGTCACTTCAGTTTCACTTTGTGAACAAACAAGCAGCAATCGTTTGTGTGCATCCAGCTAGAATATTGGCTTGCTTCAGTTGCAGGTTAAAGCAACATCTGTGAGCCTCTTATTACAAATGACAGGGTAGAGAGTAAAAAAATAATTAAAAACAAAAGCCTTCTGTAACATCAAGCAAACAGTCAAAATTTCCCAACAGTTTTGTGCATCCACAGGGCATTATCATCCAGGCACAGCCAAGAGAAGGAGATCTACCTAATTGCTCTAGATCTCTCTTTTCTTCCTTCATTCTACTCTTAAGGGGGCCATGTTTTTGAACGTAGGAGAAGTAAAAAAGGGCTTTAATGATGCATGTTAGATTGCTTTGTCAGGCTTTGTACAGTGTGTGGAATCAATACACAGAATCAAATATGTGCCAGAGCGGCACCGCAAATAACACATGGAATCCATTCTTATGAAGTCATGTGGTATAAGTGTTGGAATATGCAATACAAACCCTCATCACAGCCTGATCCACAGCTGCCCTGAGTGTTTTAGTGACAACTTTGTGGCTACTTACCACACTGACTTTGAAGGCATAAAGCAGGTCAAAGGGCAGGGCTGCCACCAGGTCAATGATGAACCATGTGGTCAGGTAGTGGATGCAGATCTGCTGAGCGTCAAAGATCACCTGACCCGACTTGCTGACGTAAGTGGTGCGAAAATTGAATACAATGTCTGGCAGACAGGAAGGAATATTTATTGTAGGCAAATGTTTTCACAATTCACGTTAGCACTTTTATTTTCTGTTAATTAGTGTCACACCTATGATGAAGAGTATTTCCACTGCGATGTCACTGACAGTCGTGCTGCGGGTCAGATCGTCGTCATCGCCGATGAAACAGACGTTGTAGGGGACTGTGACGGCAACGTAGAAGGTGGCGAGCAGAATTAACCAGTCCCACCCGGCTTTGAATGTGCTGAAGTGAAGTAAGATGAATTTGGACTTCTTGGCATCTGCTACCTTGTATTCTGGCAGAGCAGGTGGATCTCCAAAGACATTCTGATTTGAGGAAAAAAATAAAACACAAGTAGAAACAAAGACTGATGGTCCAGTGAAAACAGTCAATTTGAAAGCATTTCAAGCTAAATTTAGATGAAGTATTTCTGTCTTTTAGTTGCTCCCGTTAGAGGTAACCACAGCAAATCATCTGTGTCCATCTCACCCTGTCCTCTGCACAGACCATCCACCTGAATGTCTTCCCTCAGCACATCCATAAACCTGCTTCTTGGCCTCCCTCCTCTACTGTATAGTGGCTCCATCCTCAGCATCCTTCTCCCTATATATCCTACATCCCTCCTCCGTACATGTCCAAACCAGCCCAATCTCATCTCCCATGACGTTGTCTCCAAACTGTCCTACTTGTGGTCTCTCGCTGATATGGTAATTCCCAATCCTGTCCATCCTCATCACTCCAAAGGAAAATCATAGCATCTTCAGCTCTGCCACCTCCAGCTCTGCTTTTTATTAACACCACCACCTCTAAGCCGTACAATGCAGGTGGTCTCTCAACCGTCTTGTAAACTTTCCCTTTCACTCTTCCAGATACCCTGTCATTCATTCATTCATTCATTTTCTGCCGCTTATCCAGGTATGGGTCACATTGGCAGTAGACCAAGCAGCTCACCCAACACTTCCCTATCCTTTGCCAAGTCAGGGGATCCTGAGGCATTCCCAAGATAGCTAGGAAATGCAATCTCTCCAGTGTATCCTGGGTCTTCCCCAGGGCCTCCTGGATATGCTTGAAAAACCTCCCTAAAGAGATGACCAGGGGAGTCCTCACCAGAACCACCTTGGACATCGCACACCATCGGACAGCTTCCAGATACCATTCAGTCATAAATCACTCCTGCCACATTTCTCCACCCAACCTACTCTATCTACAGTGTAGCCCTTTATTTTTTCCACATTTTGTTATATTACAGCCTTATTCCAAAATGGAGTGAATTCAGTTTTTTCCCTCAAAATTCCACACACAACACCCCATAATGATAACATGACTTATTTTTTTAATTTTTGCAAATGTATTAAAAATTAAAAACTAAGAAATTAGCTGTACATAAGTACTCACAGCCTTTACTCAATACTTTGTTGATACACCTTTGTCAGCAATTACAGCCTCAAGTCTTCCTGAATATGATGCCACAAGGTTGATGCACTTTGGGCAGTTTTACCTATTCCTCTTTGCTGCACCTCTTAAGTTCTATCAGATTAGATGGGAAGTACAGCCATTTTCAGATCTCTCCAAAGTTGATCAATTGGATTCAGGTCTAGGGTCTGGCTGGGCCACGCAAGGACATTCACAGCGTTGTACTGAAGCCACTCCTTCGATACAAGTTGACCCAAAAAAAGACAGAACCCATAAAAATTGCAATAAATCCTACAAAGGTCCAGCAAATTTGATCAATCATTCCCAAGACATGTTGGGGAAGACTATTGTTCCAGTCGTCTTCCCCAACATGTCTTGGTCAACCAAGGAAAAGACATTTTGCCTGAAGGTCTAGTTCACCAACAAGTCATACCATTTGGAGCATAATTTTGAAAGACCATGACTTTTATGCAAGCAACCAAGATAACTGAAACTTTGGGGAATGATCATACACAGACTGTGAAGTTTATGCCCAGCAAATTTCTTGAATTTCTTGAAATTTGCTGGACTTTTGTAGGATTTATTACAATTTTTATGGGTTCTATTTTTTTGGTGGGGGTTACCCTGTATCCTGGCTGTCTACTTAGGGTCATTGTCCTGCTGAAAGATGAACCGTCGCCCCAGTCTGAGGTCAAGAATGTTCTGGAGCAGGTTTTCATCCAGGTACATTGCTGCATTCATCTTCACCTCAATCCTGACTAGTCTCCCAGTTCCTGCCACTGAAAAACATCCCCACAGCATGATGCTGCCAACACTATGCTTCACTGTGCCTGGTTTCCTCCAAACATGATGCCTGGTATTCACATCAATAGTTCAATCTTTTTCTCATCAGACCAGAGAATTTTGTTTCTCATGGTCTGAGAGTCCTTCAGGTGCCTTTTGGTAAACTCCAGGTGAACTGCCATGTGCTTTTTACTAAGGAGTGGCTGCTGTCTGGTCACTCTACCATACAGGCCTGATTAGTGGATTGCTGCAGAGATGGTTGTCCTTCTGGAAGGTTCTCCTCTCTCCACAGAGGAATGCTGGAGCTCTAGAAGAGTAACCATATGGTTCTTGATCACCTCCCTGACTAAGGCCTTTCTCCCCCGATCACTCAGTTTAGACAGGTGGCCAGCTCGAGAAAGAGTCCTGGTGGATCCCAACTTCTTCCATTTATGTATGTTGACAGCCACTGTGCTCACTGGGACCTTCAAAGCAGCAGAAATACTTCTGTACCCTTCACCAGATTTGTGCCTCAAGACAATCCTGACTCAGAGATCTACAGACAATTCCTTTAACTTCATGCTTGGTTTGTGCTCTGACATGCACTGTCAACTATGGGACCTTTTATGTAGACAGGTGTGTGTCTTTCCAAATCATGTCCAATCAAATTAATGTACCCCAGATGGACTCCAATTAAGCTATAGAAACATGTCAAGGATGATCAGTAAAAACAGGAAGCTCAGTTTCAAGCTTCATGGCAAAGGCTGTGAATACTTATGTACATGTGATTTCTTAGTTGTTTTATTTTTAATAAATTTGCAAAAATCTAAAAAAAAAAACATTTCTTCATGTTGTCATTATGGGGTATTGTGTGTAGAATATTATCTATCTATCTATCTATCTATCTATCTATCTATCTATCTATCTATCTATCTATCTATCTATCTATCTATCTATCTATCTATCTATCTATCTATCTATCTATCTATCTATCTATCTATCTATCTATCTATCTATCTATCTATCTATCTATCTATCTATCTATCTATCTATCTATCTATCTATCTATCTATCTATCTATCTATCTATCCAGCCAGTTGCCCCGAATCTTTAACCTTTCTTGAATTTTCGGTTTTACATTGCACCCAGCTTTCAGTTTAACACTTATCATTAAATCACTTGTGAGAGATTTTCACTTATTAAATCTGTGACAGCGTCAGTTAAGTCTTTAAGTTTCCTGTTTATTGGAAAAACCCCTCTTCACCTGTACACAGTGACTCTGCAGCCTGATATAGATCTTGTCGGCTTAACGAGAACCACCTCCCTTACTTCCTGAATCACAATCCCTATTTTTAAAAATATCTGATAATGTACCTTGTTGAGCTTAAGCTTGCGCTTCTTTCTGCTGTGGAGGTGATCAGAGATGTGGTAGAGGACGGTGCTGCTTCGCAGACGAGCTGAGCTGAAGGGTGAGCCCGTTTTCACCCGGCCGCGTCGTCGCTCTGGCGGCAAATACACAAGTTAGTGCACAAATGTGCGGCACCCCAACCAACCCGCCACCATTCATGATTCATGACTGAATCAAAAATACACAATATTTTACCCTGACTAAGAAAGCTTGAACACAACACAACAGTCTGTGTGACATCTGAGTTGTTGCTGTCATTTTGCTGTTTGCATTACATGTTGTGTCATCCCAGCATGGAGACGGAAAGCATGTTTCGGCTTTGATAAATCTACTGGGGCAGACAGGGGGTTAAGTTGAACAGTGGATGTGCAGATAAAGCGGCTAACACAGGAGATATGTGTTCAGACGGAGGGGTAGGGTAATGGGAGGTGGCACTTTATTGCTTACTGAGATCTGGGCCTCATTCTCACCGCTGTGAAGCCACAGGAAAGGATGAAGGCCAGACTGGCTTTAGAGGAGACGATGGCAATAACAACGCCGGAGAATGGAAGTGATAACTGCTTTGGAGTGTCCTTTGGAAAGTACGCTATCTGTCACACGCGCGAGTGTGCACGGACCCCTAGATGAGTCTAACAGACAGAGCCCATCCATAACACGGCGACGCCTTGGAGGGACGCAACACACCAGGAACTCACAGACAGGGACTTGCTTATTTTTAGACCTAATGAATTTCCCTTCACTTTCATAGCTGGTCTTGCGGAGCTATAGTAGTGAGCAGATTAAAGACCTGAGTAAGCTACAGTGATGCTGCACGCCAGTGTAATATTTGGCTAATGCAGCAAAAATGGATATATCAAATAATAACTAGTAGAATTTCACTTTCACTGTCTTGGCGGTGACATTAATGTCACTGGGTACTCGGACTTTGAGATGCCTGGGAAAGGAATGCATTTATATAGCGCTTTTCCATCTGCATCAGACATTCAAAGCGCTTTACAATAATGCCTCACATTCACCCCAATGTGAGGCTGTCATGAAAGATGCCCACAACACACTGGGAGCAATAGGCGAATAAGGAGCTTGCCCAAGGGCCCTTAGTGAGTTTCTGGTCAGGCTGAGATTTGAACCGAGGATCCTCTGGTCTCAAGCCCAATGCTTAACCACTAGACCATGACCTCCCAGGGGAAGAGCTCATGGACTCAGGAGGTCACTGGACAGAGGTGTTTGGAGATGTTGATACGATGGCAGGAGAACAAAGGTCCAATTCGTTAATTCAGTTCAATTCTATTAAATTTTTTTATGCAGACTCAAATCACAACAAATTTACCAGAGGCCATGGGCCAGCATGGTCCGGTGTACCCCCCCACCACCACCAACCCTATACATTGGGTATGATGAGAAAGCTTAGGATGTCTAGATTAGAGAAATAACTGCTAACAGTAAAAATACTGGGTCTCACTATGACATATGACAACACTGGATTACTACACTGTCATTAACCACCCTATTAAGGAATACAAAACTGTCAAAGAATGCCTGCAAGTAGCAGAAGAGGCCACACATGAAGTAGGTCAAGAATATATCATTCCAACCTACGACATGGGGGTTTCTTTGAAGGTGTACCCTACGATGTGAACAAGAAAGCCATGCACATAATTCAAAATGTAGTCGATTCTATATAAAGACAGCTTTCATTTGGTGTCTTATACGTCCCATTTACTTAAAAGATGATGATTTAGTAACGCTTTATGTTGTGTGGGGAAAAAACAAATGTCAGAAGTCATAATCGTACATGTTCTTTGGGCTATGGTAGGTCAAAAACAGTGCTCAAAACGAAAGTTTTGTCTTTATATAAAAATACAGCAATAAGTGTGTTTTCACTTTAAAAAAGTAAAGATTTGCATGTACACACTGTTTTTACAGCAGACACACTAACTGTCGATATGGGAGCTCATCTCAACAGAACACTGGTGTTCTGTGGATTAATGGGATTATTAAACATCAGATGGCAAGGTAAAACCCCTTAAATCATTCTGAAGTCATTTTTAAGCACAAACGAGCCTGTTTTAAGCAAAAATGAGCAGATATTCTGTGATGTTTTGAAATGACAGACGCTCGGTGAACGCATCAGCTAGCAGCTCGTGTAGCCGTGGCGCTCTGATCGTTTCCTCCATCTTTTATGATGAAATAATGCTGAATTTATGTGGAAATGATTGTTGTACAAAAGCTTCAGATATCTGTTGCTGAGATAGATGATGACTAGAGTGCAGTTTTATGCAGAAACGAGGCGATAATCCGTGAACCGCGGCTAATGACACATGCACAGTGAAGGCAGGGCAGACCGACTTTTAAGGGGGACGTTTGGTCGGCGACACCGGCCTGACTGTTGCAGACACACAACAGACAGGAACTAACATGTATGATTTTAGGGTTTGCAAACGTTGTTGACAGTTAAACTTTAATCACTTTACCAACAACAACAAAAAAAGTGTTAGCGGACTGAAAGTTAGCGGAACTAAATTTAGCAGAAGTTAATTGGTCAGCTGATAGTTTCTGAAGTTAGCTGAAAAGCTAATCCACTAACAAAAAGGTTAGCTTGGCTAATTAGCGGTTAGCGGATTGCCAGAACTGTGCCCACCACTGGTGCCAGCAGGCTTTGCTGTCCAATGATGCACCTGGAGAATGAGTAAGTGATTGTGACCGCAGGACCTTTGTGGCCGGGACGATGGTGGAATCAAACCTGGACGGATCGCACTAAAGACCATTCCTTTACCAGGTTAGCCAAAGGGGAATTCCTTGTTAGCCAAGCTAGCGGGAACGACTTTTCAATCAGGACCCAGGACCTTCATCCTGCTACATATCTCCCCACCATTTCTGACTTCGTCCCGAAGTCACAGGTGCATTTAAGCATGTTCTGTGACCACCCACATCCTGCCGACAACGCCAATTGTGACCGTAGGACATTTGTGGCTGGGACGGCGGTGGGATCAAACCCCGGACTGCTCGCACTAAAGACCAGAACTCTACCAGGTCAGCCAAATGGGAATTCCCCGTTAGCCAAGCTAACGGGAACGTCTTTTCAATCTGGACTTCATCTTGCTGCGTATCTCCCCACCATTTTTGACTTCGTCCCGAAGTCACAGGTGCATTTAAGCATGTTCTGTGACTACCCACATCCTGTTTGTGACACCAGATTGTGACCACAGGACCTTTGTGGCCAGGACGACGTGGGATCGAACCCGGATGGCTCGCACTAAAGACCATTCCTTTACCAGGTCAGCCAAAGTGGAATTCCCCGTTAGCCAAACTAGCGGGAACGTCTTTTCAATCAGGACCCAGGACCTTCATCCTGCTACACAAAGAAGAGCTTCTCTGAAAAATTCTATGAAGATAGCGGACATACACGAAAATGATAGCGGCATCCAAGGAGTTACAGGATTTTACAAACATAAATTTAAAAAGTCTGTCCATACAAAATATACATTTTCACAGTACACTTGGGTTTGCAGATAGGATGTCAGTTTTAAAGGCAGTTTCCAAATACATTTGGTACCTTACAAACACCTTTATTTATTGATTTTTTTTTGTGGTGTCTTTATATTACTGCACAAGGTTACACACAGAAACAAGTCCATCCTTTTTACAGCCGCACTGAGACTTTCATAAAACATCCTCATTTAAAGATTTGTCAGGCTCGCGGTTATTAAAGTGAGACGTATGTCTCAGAGTGAAGGCGCACTGCATCAACTGTATTCTATAAAAACCATTTCATTATGTGTTCAAAATAACCGTGCTTGCCATTTTTTGCTCTCCATCATTTACAGTATTGAGAGCAATTAAAGCCGCTGGTGGGGGGGGGCAAAACTCGTAAGGACCTTGTTGTTGTTTCCTCGTCTGATTTTTGCTTTGGGTCAGGTGTTGTCCTTCGATGAAACCATTGAAGGTATTGAATTTGGGGAAATGTGTGTGACCGTATTAAATGTTCTATGTATTTATCATAATTGCAATTTGAGAAGGAAGGGGGTGGGGGGCGTACGCTTGCTGTTTCCTTAATCAACATCGCAGGTACAGTTATGGTCATATGTCTACATGTACTGATCATGGATGTGAATGTCATGAAAATATTCATCTTTCAGTGATTTCTTTGATATGATATTGCTTTAATGGAATAAAAATAGAAGAATTTGGTGCACAAGTAGGAGGTGTATGTAAACATCTGAATAGGGCTGTGCAAACTGAAGGTAGTAAATGAAAAAGTCACAATATTTCGGACAGATGTCACAAATTAAAATTCTCCCTGTGTCTCTGTAGAAATGCCGACATGGGCATCAGTAAACAGATGTAGATTCCCATCCACTACGCATCCCCCAGCAGCGAAATGTCAAATGCGTCACAGAGCATCACAGCGCTGGTGCCTTGGAATGAACATGTTAGTGCATAAGCTTCTTTATGAATGTCTGTAACAGCACACCTTTAAACATTATCATCGTTATACTCATGTAATCAGATTATGAAATACAATATAATATACAAATATTAATCTAACATTCTCAGAATAAGTATGCATGAAAATACATTTTCAAAAACATCAATTGTCATAATTTTCCCATTAAAATAGGGTGCAACAGTAGAGATGTTTGCAAACCAAATTTTAAATTACAGTGAACTGTAAGGGCTTTATCTTGACAGTGGGCATAAAAACAAATGGTGTAGACGGTGCATTTCCATATGGGGTGTGTCTTTCCACACTACTATTTAAGAGGTTGGAAATGTCAGCACAAACCACAGCCCTCTTCTTCTTTTTGCAGATCAATCGTTTCCATCTCTCTCCATCAGTTTTCCCAGAGCAAACATTGCATCTGTAGTGCGCTTTCTCAGCATGAAACCATATTGCTGCTCACAGATCTTCACCTGTTTTCTAAGCCAAGCTTCTACTACCCTTTCCCATAACTTCACGCTGTGGCTGATTAACTTTTTGCCTCTGTAGTTACCGCAGTTCTGCACATCACTCTTGTTCTTAAAAATAGGAACCAGAACACTTCATCTCCACTCCTCAGGCATCATCTCACTTTCCAAGATTTTATTAAGCAATCTGGTTATAAACTCCACTTCCATCTCTCCTAGACATTTCCATGCCTCCATTTGAATATCATCTGGACCTTCTGCCTTTCCACTCTTCATCCTCTTCATAGCTGCCCTCATTTCATCCTTACTAATCTCTTACACTTCCTGATTTACTCTCTCCACATCATCTAGCCTTTTCTCTCTCTCATTTCCTGCATTCATCGGCTCCTCAAAATATTCCCTCCATGTTCTGAACACACTCTCCTCGCTTGTCAGCACATTGCCATCTGTATCTTTTACCACCCTAATCTGCTGCACATCCTTTCTAGCTCTGTCCCTTTGTCTGGCCTCTTGGTACAAATCCCTTTCTCCTTCCTTACTATTCAACTTCTTGTACAGCTTGATATATGCCTTTTCCTTAGTTTTGCCACTTCTCTTTTCATCTTAAGCTGTATTTCATTATCTACTTTCCTCATCTCTCTGACTATCCAAATTCTTTTTTTTACCAACCTCTTTCTCCTTATGCTTTCCTGGACATCTTCGTTCCATTACCAAGTCTCCTGGTCTTCCTTCCGCTGTCCAGATGTCAAAGCCAGTACCTTTCTAGCTGTCTCCCTCACCACATCTGCCATACTTTTCCAGTTGTGCAAAACTGCTTCCCCTCCCTCCACTGCCTCTCTCACCTGCTCACTGAATTTCACACAACAGCCTTCACAAACCGCAGTGCTGGGGTGCAAAGGGTTAGCCATATTGTAGTCTGAACACGGCATCAACCAATCAGAGTGGGACCTACCATCACTTTCAAAGCGGAGTGTGCCAGGTGCACAGTGATGTAGTATTGAGAAAGATGATGCATATGAAAGGATTTCAGGTGTGTTAAAGGATTAAGTGCAACATGTCAGAGCATGACATGGACAGTGGCCACCAATGCTCCCTGAGGTGAAGCAGTGCAGCACTAAAGTGAAGTTTTGTCATTTTTCCAATAGCATGACTTAGTGCTGTTGCCCCACAGCAAGCAGGTTGTGGGATCACTTCCCACCTGCTCCATTCTGTGTGGAGTTTGCATGTTCTCCCTGTGTTTGCCTGGCTTCCATACAGGTGCTCTGGCTTCCTCCTGCTTCCAAAGACATTCGGGTTAGGCGAAGGGGCTACACCAATTTGGCCTTGCAGCATGTTTGTCTTGGCATGAACCAGTGTTTAGGACCACAATGGCTGTAGGAAGCCAACCCCCACATTTCAACTGGCTGCAATATATAGTAGATGGTAACATAAATGAATGGAAAGGTAGGGATGGACCAGATGTCTGTATGGGTGGTTGCCATCTATCCATGGTTCTATAGTGTGGTGGATTAGATGATTAGATACTGCAGCACCACAAGTGCAAACTCCCAGACCTGACCAGACCTTTTTTATTCTTTAAATTGTTTTTGTGTAAAAAATGAATGGAAGGGAAAATGAAAGTGTTTGTGACATACATCCAATTTCAAATAATACTGCTTGGTCCTTTCCGGTCATACTCTTGTTAATAGTATTTGTACTATTTCAGCCCATTCAGAGATTATGATTGTTTGTGTAGAACCAGCCAAACAGTTGTCAGAGGACTAGAGCATTGGATTCGTCACTTTGGAGCTTTGTCTGAAAAGTGTTTTTCAGACAAAAGCAAGCAATGTAAAGATTCCGATTGTTAAATGAATGCTGTAATGTTGTGGTCTTGTTTCTTAAGTATTACAGAAATTAAAGATGTGCCACATAAAGACCTGTGTGCGTGTCCCCATACTGACCTTCCTTCTTGTCCTCTTGGATGGCTTTGGATTTCGTGTCAGTGATATCCTTAAATGAAGCCAGAAAAAGCACCACGTCCCCCTTCTCATTCTTAATTGGCACAATGTCCAGCAGGCACCAGAAGAGCACCACTAAAAGGGAAAACAGTCTGATTAACATAATCACACAGTGTCTCTGTTAATATTCTGAATGGATTTATAATGAAAGTGTGGAAATGTACATGATTACAGAAACAGTTCGCAGTTGCAGACTTATTAGTAAGCCTATCAACACAGGGAACTCCCTCGGGAGAAGAAAAGCCTTTAAATAGACCAAATCATTGTTCCCCAGGCAGCAAAATTAACCCATGTCTGAAGTCTCATCTCCTGCTATATAAATTGTGTTTCAGAGGAAGATCGGGTCGCAATGCAAGTCCATCTGCTCCACTATGTGTTTGTTTGTGCTTATGATTTAGTCAGCTTTGTGAGATTGGTTCAGAAAATGTCAAGCGCCTGACTGTTAAATGAAGAAGTACAGTGTATACATCTTCATACTGCACACACATATGACAACATAAAACAAAACCATTTGAGTTTTCTCAAAGTAATTTATACAAAAACAAAATGGTTGCACGGTGACCATGAAGGCTACTTGGTTAAGTGAATGTGTACGAAGTGGCAGTTTCCTTGTCATTTGCAGAACTATTTCTTCAGTGTATTCAGTAAGCCTGTCAAATTAAAGCTCCACTGTGTAGGATTTAGAGTCACCTAGTGGTGAAGCTACAGATTTCATTTTGCCATCATCAGTCATGATATTGTTTCTCTTTATGTTTCACTTCTCTTTATGGGTTAGGTGTGGCGGCTAAGGGATTAGTGCACTTATTTCCAGTGCAAAAGGTTCCTGGTTCAAGGCCATCCCTACCCATTCTATGTGATGTAGAGTTGAATTTGCGTGTGTTGCAACTCAGACTATGGTAATGTCTACCTAACGGCAGGAGGGAAAACAGATTGTTAAAAGAATGTGAAGTGTCCCTGATTATCCTTCTTGCCCTGGACAAGCAGCGCTGTTCTGCCAGTTCACCAATGGTTGGCAGCCTGGCCCTAATAATCTTCTCTGCTGCCCTCACGACTCTTCCTAGTGCCTTCCTGTCGGCAAGGCTGATACTTTCATGCCACAGAGAGATGCTAGTGGTTAGTACACTCTTTATTGTTCCTCTATAGAAACAGATGAGGACAGCCAGACTGAGATGGGCATTCTTTAACCTGCGAAGAAAGTGGAGGTGTTGGTTGTTTTTTTAACCAGAGAGGATATGTGCAGAGCCCAGGTGAGGTTGTTGGAGACATGAACCCCCAGGAATTTTGATTACTGCACAATCTCCACAGCAGAGTCCTTGATGTAAATGGGTGCATGAGGGGAGCATCTTCTCCTGAAGTCGATACCAGCTCCTTGGTTTTCTCCACAATCAGGATCAGACTGTTGTTGTTGCACCAATCAGTGAAGAGTCTCACCTCCTCTCTGTAGTGTGTGCCGTCCTCATTATGAATGACACACACACCACTACAGTTGTAGAGACTCGGAGTGGAACAACCGTGAAGTGAAAGGACTTACTTTATAATCCTTCATTTCACAAAAATGGAGGTTCTCAAACATGTTAGCGTCCATTAGCACCCAGTAAAGAATGCATGGAGGAGCAGGACCACTGATACCTTTGCTTTCAGCCGCATTGCAAATATGGTGATCACCGCTCCTTTTTAGACATAACGGGGTCATCGTTAACTTATGAAAATACATAAATTTGGTTTTGAATGTTGATGAACAAATGGTTATGAGTGCTACATTCACTTTCTGCTAATAAACACCCTTTAAATTTTGTGACAGCATCACAAAAGAAACAGCCTGAGACTGGGCTGTTTAAATTCCTACAGGCTGTAGCTTTAAAAAAAAAAGAATTCTATTTATTTTATATATCATCAAATCATGAGTCAAGAATGTAAATTTGATTTGCTCTCTTTCTAAACAAAACAGGCTTTAGGCTAAGTGCAGTAGCTTGTGCATTATCAATGTGCATTTAACCAAATACAAATTTGTCATGTTAAAATAAACTATTTAATTTTTATTTTAAAAAGTAAATAACAGCTTACGTTATCCCTGAATGCATGTTGTATTAGCAAAACACATACGCATATGTCATTTACTTCAACTATCCATGCTAGCTAGCACACTAACATGGCCGCTAACTGGATAATTTTTTTTTTTTTTAATGAGTGTTGTTGTGCTATCTAGAATTGTCTTAAAGCTGACTGCAAATTATATACACCTGCTTTTAAACTATTAATACCTTGGTTGGGCATATTAGCAATTACAAAATAGTAGCTGTTGTCAGAAAGTAGCAACCTGTTTATGTGTGCTAGGGAGAAGATAATTCAGGGAACCCCTGCATTTGGCGTTGCCTCGGTTCAGGCAATTACAGCAAATCCCCCGTTCTTGTATTCGGTCATCCAAAATGGTAAATCCAGGAAGATTGGCACTTAAATTCAGATTAAAGCTTCAAAACGGCAAATACGTACACAAGCACACAGTTCTGACTGATCAAAGCTGATAAAAACCCAAATCTAATGTGAAAGAGATTAACTTGACAACCTGTACCTGAGATGTAAAAGGTCTTTAGTAAAGAGTTTGTTTTATCATTTGTACACCATGTCTTTTCCTCTGCTGCTAAATGTCACACTTTTGCCCCACTGCTGTTACAGATCCAAGAATAGCAAAGTCATCTCTCCATTTTTTGGGGTGTAATGAGCATGTCAGCCTCTCGGGATTTCTAGTCTTCGGAATATTACAAAGCAGGTCATATGCAGTATAATGAACCTAGTCTGATAAACCACTTTTTCTTCTTTAGTTGTCAGACATTTTGCCTGATGCTTTTGTTTTATGTGACAGTGAATGATAAACCTGTATTTTGTCTTGAAGTCATAGTTGTGATCTCTGTTTCTTTTCAGTAGTCACGGAAGAAATGTGTTGATCATTAAGAGGGAATTCCCATGGAGTTCCCTCCCGTCATGTCTTGCCCGGCGATGACTCAATCATAATGGGGTTTTTTTCTGTTATTGTGTGTGTCTGAGTGTGTGCATGTGTGTTTGGCAAGGCGGTGTGATCAAGCACACAGCGAGGGAAATAGCATTCTTGATTGCGAACATGCTGGTTCTCTATTCTTCAGGCAGACAGATGGAGGAAAACCAAGTCAATCAGCTACGTTACTTTCAAGATTCTGCTTTGATAGATGGAAAGCGGGGGTAGAGGTGGAACAAAAAGACAGAGGA
The DNA here is from genome assembly GCF_902500255.1 of Thalassophryne amazonica. Taxonomy (NCBI): domain Eukaryota; kingdom Metazoa; phylum Chordata; class Actinopteri; order Batrachoidiformes; family Batrachoididae; genus Thalassophryne; species Thalassophryne amazonica. The sequence continues at coordinate 52,772,586 of NC_047122.1, forward strand.
AGAGAAAGAGCAAGTGTGATAATGAATGCGAGACAGAGAGACAAACAGGAAACTGAGAACTGAAAGGTAACAAAAGGCAAAAAGGGGGCGTGGATGCTTAGAAAATACAGTAGACAGTGTGATGTAGAAGTGCTAAGTCTCTAATAAACAGGTGTGGTCAAGCCGAGCACTGAGCCACCGGGTAAATTTACATTATAAATCAGTAAATTTGATGATTTTTTTCTCAAAATCAGGCTTTCAGAAGTCACAACCCAATCAGACTTTTGGCCATGCTGTATAATCTCGGCCTCGAAGAGATTCTGGCAAACCGTCCGACACCTCAGGAGGCGGAAGCAGCTCTCCACCGGCACTGTTTACGGTGCGGGTGGGGAGGTGTTGACCCTGACTGGGGATGTTGTTGGGCGGTGGAAGGAGTACTTCGAGGATCTTTTCAATCCCATCGTCACGTCTTCCGAAGAGGAGGCAGAGACTGGGGACCCAGAGGCGGACTTATACATTACCCAGGCAGAAGTCACCGAGGTGGTTAGAAAGCTCCTCGGTGGCAAGGCTCCTGGGGTGGATGAAATCTGTCCTGAGTACCTTAAGTCTCTGGATGTTGTGGGACTGTCTTGGCTGACACGCCTCTGCAACATCGCGTGGCGATCGGGGACAGTGCCTCTAGATTGGCAGACCGGGGTGGTGGTCCCTCTGTTTAAGAAGGGGGACCGGAGGGTGTGTTCCAACTATAGGGGGATCACACTCCTCAGCCTCCCCGGTAAGGTCTATTCCAGAGTACTGGAGAGGAGAATTCGACCAATGGTCAATCAATCAATCAATCAATCAATTTTTTTTATATAGCGCCAAATCACAACAAACAGTTGCCCCAAGGCGCTTTATATTGTAAGGCAAGGCCATACAATAATTACGTAAAACCCCAACGGTCAAAATGACCCCCTGTGAGCAAGCACTTGGCTACAGTGGGAAGGAAAAACTCCCTTTTAACAGGAAGAAACCTCCAGCAGAACCAGGCTCAGGGAGGGGCAGTCTTCTGCTGGGACTGGTTGGGGCTGAGGGAGAGAACCAGGAAAAAGACATGCTGTGGAGGGGAGCAGAGATTGATCACTAATGATTAAATGCAGAGTGGTGCATACAGAGCAAAAAGAGAAAGAAACAGTGCATCATGGGAACCCCCCAGCAGTCTACGTCTATAGCAGCATAACTAAGGGATGGTTCAGGGTCACCTGATCCAGCCCTAACTATAAGCTTTAGCCTATAGATTCAGGAGGAGCAGTGTGGTTTTCGTCCTGGTCGCAGCACACTGGACCAGCTCTACACGCTCCATCGGGTGCTCGAGGGTTCATGGGAGTTCGCCCAACCAGTCCACATGTGTTTTGTGGATCTGGAGAAGGCGTTCGACCGTGTCCCTCGGGGCACCCTGTGGGGAGTGCTCCGGGAGTACGGGGTCCGGGGTCCTTTGCTAAGGGCTATCCGGTCCCTGTACGACCGCAGCAGGAGCTTGGTTCACATTGCCGGTAGTAAGTCAAACCTGTTTCCAGTGCTCGTTGGCCTCCGCCAGGGCTGCCCTTTGTCACCGGTTCTGTTCATTATTTTTATGGACAGAATTTCTAGGTGTAGCCAGGGTGTAGAGGGGGTCTGGTTTGGGAACCACAGAATCTCGTCTCTGCTGTTTGCGGATGATGTGGTTCTGTTGGCTTCGTCAAATCAGGACCTTCAGCGTGCACTGGGGCGGTTTGCAGCCGAGTGTGAGGTGTCCGGGATGAAAATCAGCACCTCCAAATCCGAGGCCATGGTTCTCGACCGGAAAAAGGTGCTTTGCCCTCTTCAGGTCGGTGGAGTGTCCTTGCCTCAAGTGGAGGAGTTTAAGTATCTCGGGGTCTTGTTCACGAGTGAGGGACGGATGGAGTGTGAGATCAATAGACGGATCGGTGCAGCGTCTGCAGTGATGCGGTCGCTGTATCGGACCGTCGTGGTGAAGAGAGCTGAGTAGGGGATAAAGCTCTCGATTTACCAATCGATCTACGTTCCGATCCTCACCTATGGTCATGAGATTTGGCTCATGACCAAAAGAACGAGATCGCGGGTACAAGCGGCCAAGATGAGTTTCCTCCGCAGGGTGGCTGGGCGCTCCCTTAGAGATAGGGTGAGGAGCTCGGTCACTCAGGAGGAGCTCGGAGTTGAGCCGCTGCTCCTCCACGTCGAAAGGAGTCAGTTGAGGTGGCTCAGGCATCTTTTCCGGATGCCCCCTGGACGCCTCGCTGGAGAGGTGTTCCAGGCACGTCCCATTGGGAGGAGGCCCCGGGGAAGACCCAGGACACGCTGGAAGGATTACATCTCTCGGCTGGCTTGGGAACGCCTTGGGGTTCCCCCGGAGGAGCTGGGGGAGGTGTGTGTGGATCGGGAGGTCTGGGCGGCTTTGCTTGAGCTGCTGCCCCCGCAACCCGACTCTGGATAAAGCGGAAGAAAATGGATGGATGGATGGATGTATAATCTCCTTTTTGATAAGAAATGAACCCCCAACAATTTCTCTTCTTCATTACGCCACCATTTCCATTCAGCTTCAATTCACAAAATCACAACATAAGTCACCTCAACACAATATACACGAGCAAGGTCGAGACCTTACTCAACCTATGGACAAGCACAGTGTCAAGGAAAATACTTCCTCTCCATTTTTTTTGATTATAGGAAGAAACTTCAAGCAGACCAGACACACTGCGGTGGCCATCTGCAATGACCATTCATTCAAATGTTACAAAATCTTTTGGGCCACATGTTGTTCTTGTTCCACTAATAAAATAAAAGATCTGTGCCAAATTTTATTGTAATCTGACATTGTTTAGGGGTCCCCCACAAAACAACAATTTTCCCCAAACAAGCAATGTAGTAATCCAGTAATTCCAGTAATGTTCTCCTCTGGGTGACCAATCAACCACCACTTTTTGCGATTAGAAGCCATCACATGTACCTGTAAAAAAATAAATAATGGCATCAGAGTCTTCTCCCGTTAAGGTGACAGTGTTATGTGCAGACGCAGGTTGAGGAGCGGACCAACGTCTGACCGAACCCAGCGCTAAATAACCAGAAAACGGTTCCAAAAACAAAACAATTTTATTTCCCCTCCTGTGCAATACTTGGTGTACAACATAAATATTTGGTTTGTCTGGTGGAGTGAAGGACGGCGCACTCTCCAGCACCCAAAGGGATCGAAGCCCGGCGCTTCTGGACTCAGATTCACCGCCAAACTCCCCCCAGGTGGACACGACAAACTGACTCTGTGAAGGATAGAAAAGGTGAGGTAAGTCAACAGAGCTACAGCAAACATCCTTCAGAGGCACACACTATCAGCAACACATTCAGGTCTGAATTTAAGCTTTATGTAAATGAGCAGCTTCTCACAACAGGTGGAGGATCATCAGTCCGTACGCCACGGCAGTGAGAAGCAAACTGCACAATTCTCATCAATGTTCAAATATACTGTGTAACAAAATGCCAAATTACTATTAACGAGCATTCAGACAATAATCACCTCTGATGTGTGCTGACAGCATGTGTCCCTCACCCGTCCTCCTTCACAGGCACGATGTGTCAAACCCTGGCGCGGTCCTCAGCGTCTCACAAACGAACGTCACAAGGTCGAGTTCCCGGCAATTCTGCTTGAATCACTCATGGCTTAAATGCAGAACGCCATCTCATTATCTGCTTCAGCTGAAAGTCTTTAAGTTTGCACGTGAGCATCATCCATAGGTGCTGTGAGTCAGTAGGCCTGCACGTGAACATCCTCCACAGGTGCAGCTAATAATGCTGATGAGGGTGAAGGACTCTTCTGCCAGCACCTTCTCCACAGACAAAAACCAGTTTGCATACCACCTGGAGAGCAAAGAGAAGAAAACACCACAAAAATATCCAGCCAAGCCCCCCAACAACACAACAGACGGTGCCTTGCCAGCGGAAAGAGAGGAAAATGTGTCACTCTGGGGGACCTCTAAATCTTATCTGATTGAGTTCAAATTTGGTCTGCACCTATAAAACCCCAAATGGAACAAAATCAACATGTGACTCAAAGTCTTTCACAACTTTTATTTTTTCACTATATAACATGAACAGCCCTAGCATGCGCTCATACAATGTGCTGTTCAGACACAAATTCACCAAGTTAGATCACCACCTGTGGTTGCAAATGTGTGTCTGACTCTATATGTTAAAGCCTGTTTCACATGTATATTTGAAATCTCTGCTTTATACATGGTAATAAGCCAAGATGTGCAGATCTGCTTTCCCGGCAGGACTCCTGTCGGGCGATGTACGATTGATTCTTCCCAAAGCTGTCTGGATAAACAATAGTTATTTTGTGAATGTACATGGAAATTTATGCCAAGATCAGTTCAATAATGTTTGGATGTTACCATAGTATTTTTTCCACTTTCTGGCCAAAATTTCCATTAGAGCTTCAAGAAACTTGTATCTTACAAATTATTTTTACAGCAAAATTAAGATTGACAGATAGAAGGAATACACTGTAAGAATTTTACTTACTTATTTTATCAAGCTGGATTAGCTGTTCCAGTGATGATGCTGTAAATGCCATAAATCTCTGCAGTCTTTTTATAAATACAGGTGTGCAGTAGGACTTCCATAACAAAAACACCATATTTATTCTCTAATTGATAGCTTATGTTAACACACTGTAAGCACAAGTTTATTTTTTTTGAGACTCAGCACGACGTTCATATCTCATCCAACAGCCAACAAATATGAGCCAAATGAAAATAATTGTCCACATCAGCCTCCTCTTGAAATTACGAGTAGGAGATAATGGTTTGTTTCTGGCACCTGCCATGTCTATCACTTGGCATCAATGACTTTTTAAAAATCAGTGACATCACCATCACTAGTGGATAAATGTCAATAGTAAGTCTCTTCAGCTTCTCCCTTCTTTCACTTGGGGTCACCACAGCCAATCTGAGATGGACCTGCAAGTTGATTTGGCAGACACTTTACACTGGATGCCATTCCTGACACAACTCCACATTACTTGGAGAATGGGCAGGGGTGGCCTTGAACAAGGAACTTTCCGCACTCAATAAAATCCACTAGGTATAGACCAACAATCGGCTGTGCCAATAATCTACATTGGCAGATAATCCCTCTGTGTGCTCTGTAGGGATAGATGAAAATCAGTTGGGCCGATAATCGGCATCGCCCGATAATCCCTCTGGGTGCTTTGTAGGTATAGACCGATAATCGACTGGGTATAATCAGCTTGCCCGATAATCGGCCGATGCCTATAATTGGCCTGGCCGATAATCAGCCAATTGTCGGCCAAGCTGATTATCGGTCTATCCCTAGACTATTAACACTGGCACTTCTTATTCTGCCTATATAGTATGGTTATACGAGGTCTGTGAGAAAAGAAATGGACCTTTTTATTTTTTTCAAAAACTATATGGATTTGAATCACGTGCGATTACATCAGACAAGCTTGAACCCTCGTGCGCATGCGTGAGTTTTTTCACGCCTGTCGGTTGCGTCATTCACCTGTGGGCAGGCTTTGAGTGAGCACTGGTCCACCCCTCCCGTCGGAATTCCTTTGTCTGACTACTTGCTGAGAGACTGGCGCTTTGCTTTATCAAAATTTTTTCAGAATCTGTGAGGCAGATCCGAGTGGACACCATTCGAGAAATTCAGACGGTTTTCTGTGAAAATTTTAAGGGCTGATGAGAGATTATGGAGTGTTACTGTCGCTTTAAGGACTGCCCACGGAGCCAGACGGCACGGCGCGCCGCGCCCCGAGTCGCCGTCGTCAGCCTGTTTCGAGCTGAAAACTTGCAAATTTAAGCCTCTGTTGACCCAGGACGTCGTGAGAGAACAGAGAAGTTTCAGAAGAGGTCGGGATCAGCAGTTTATCCGGACATTCCACTGTTAAAGGAGATTTTGTAATGAAAGACGTGCGGACGGATTCGCGCGTCGGCACCCAGCCGCTCATGGCGCGGCGCCACAGCAAAACACCTCCATTGGAAGCCTTACAGGACAAGTTTGAACATGCCCAGCTGCTAAACAATTTCTCGGATACTCACTCGACGAAAGCCATCGAAAGCCGCCTAAATCTTACGAATGGTTATCAACACGGAGGCGTTTTCATGTGGCGCCGCGCGATGAGCGGCTGCGTCCCGACGCGCGAATCCGTCCACACGTCTTTCATTACAAAATCTCCTTTAACAGTGGAATGTCCAGATAAACTGCTGATCCTGACCTCTTCTGAAACTTCTCTGTTCTCTCACGATGTCCTGGGTCAACAGAGACTTAAATTTGGATGTTTTCAGCTCGAAACAGGCTGACGACGGCAGCTCGGGCGCAGCGCGCCATCTGGCTCCGTGGGCAGTCCTTAAAGCGACAGTAACACTCCATAATCTCTCATCAGCCCTTAAAATTTTCACCGAAAACCGTCTGAATTTCTCGAATGGTGTCCACTTGGATCTGCCTCACAGTTTCTGAAAAAATTTTGATAAAGCAAAGCTCCAGTCTCTCAGCAAGTAGTCAGACAAAGGAATTCTGACGGGAGGGGTGGACCAGTGCTCACTCAAAGCCTGCCCACAGGTGAATGACGCAACCGACAGGCGTGAAAAAACTCACGCATGCGCACGAGGGTTCAAGCTTGTCTGACGTAATCGCATGTGATTCAAATCCATATAGTTTTTGAAAAAAATAAAAAGGTCCGTTTCTTTTCTCACAGACCTCGTACTTAGAAGACAACAGTTGAATTTATGTTTATGCAAATTAACTTCAAAGTACAAAAGTAAGAAAACAAATAAGTGATCCCCGCTACAAGAGTGCAAGAGGACGTCACCACCTCCCAGTCAGCGCTGTGTATCTATTTGGCACAAACTGAACTACAGCTCGGTTAGCTGTTGGGCTCCAGTGTAATTAAAGTAGACAGTGTTAAAGAGTTGCTAAACAGACAGTTATGAAAGTTTAATGTGCCTCAGTGTTAAATAATAACTGTGGGACATTTCTGACTGGTGGCTTTGATTAATCACCTTTTAATGAAAATGAGCTAATAAAAAAGCATATGCATCCATCCATTCACCCATTGCCCCATCTATCCACAGTTATCCGTGGTAATGGAAGTGTAGCCCCTTCAGAAAGAGCAATAGAGAATTATGTATCATCCATTTACGAAGTCCCATATTGTAATCAGTCACCCTGTGCAGGTTACAACAAGTTATGGCTCATATGATAGAGGCATAATTTAAGACAGCAAAAGGACAGTCTTTATGAAGCTCACCTGTCTTTTTGCAGAACATAATCTCATCCTTAAACTCTTTGCGCTCTTCAAGGGCATTGTCAATTCTGAGGATGATACTTTCACTCGTCTCGGGCCCGTAGAGGAATTTACAGGCACAGCTCTTCTGCATGACCTCGGCCCGGGAGAAGCCCGTGAGCTCACAGAAGCCATCGGAGCAGTAGACAATGGGAAAGCCCTTTGACACCTGAGCGTTGGCCAGAATGAAATTGCTGTCTGCAAGAGAACAAGAAGAAATGACGTGAACCGGGGGATAAAGAGGCGGGGGTGTTGGAGTAGAGTTATACAACACTTCTTATACGGGCAGATGTGGCTTTTTTGTTGTTTGTAGGTTGAAAGATCCCACACCCACTGAACATCTCTAAAGAATGAGGGAATAAACTACATGTGTAATATTTACAGTCAGGTCCGTAAGTATTTGGACATCCTTACACCTTTTTGTATTTTTGCGTCTGTACACCAAACACAAATCATTACTTTTACAGCCAGCTTGCTATAGACAAGTCAACGGATGAATACATGAACATTTCCAGTTCACTGAATATGTCTTGGATTTCATTTTCATCAATAAGAAAACAAACAGCATGGGACTGTACGGTAAATCTATCTGGAAGAGGCAGTTCTCAAAAACTGACTGTCCGTGCAACAAGGAGGCTAGTGAAGGAAGCAAGCAAGTTACCCACAACAACCCAGAAAGAGTTAGAGGCTTCTAGGGTTGTTCCTGTAGAAAGTGTACACGATGTACAGTAGTGTTCAGAATAATAGTAGTGCTATGTGACTAAAAAGATTAATCCAGGTTTTGAGTATATTTCTTATTGTTACGTGGGAAACAAGGTACCAGTAGATTCAGTAGATACTCACAAATCCAACAAGACCAAGCATTCATGATATGCACACTCTTAAGGCTATGAAATTGGGCTATTAGTAAAAAAAAGCAGAAAAGGGGGTGTTCACAATAATAGTAGTGTGGCATTCAGTCAGTGAGTTTGTCAATTTTGTGGAACAAACAGGTGTGAATCAGGTGTCCCCTATGTAAGGATGAAGCCAGCACCTGTTGAACATGCTTTAATCTTTGAAAGCCTGAGGAAAATGGGACGTTCAAGACATTGTTCATAAGAACAGCGTAGTTTGATTAAAAAGTTGATTGGAGAGGGGAAAACCTATACGCAGGTGCAAAAAATTATAGGCTGTTCATCTACAATGATCTCCAATGCTTTAAAATGGACAAAAAAAAAAAAACAGAGATGTGTGGAAGAAAACAGAAAACAACCATCAAAATGGATAGAAGAATAACCAGAATGGCAAAGGCTCACCCATTGATCAGCTCCAGGATGATCAAAGACAGTCTAGAGTTACCTGTAAGTGTTGTGACAGTTAGAAGAAGCCTGTGTGAAGCTAATTTATTTGCAAGAATCCCCCGCAAAGTCCTTCTGTTAAATAAAAGACGTGCAGAAGAGGTTACAATTTGCCAAAGAACACATCAACTGGCCTAAAGAGAAATGGAGGAATATTTTGTGGACTGATGAGAGTAAAACTGTTCTTTTTGGGGGCAAGGGCTGCAGACAGTTTGTGAGATGACCCCCAAACTCTGAATTCAAGCCACAGTTCACAGTGAAGACAGTGAAGTATGGTGGTGCAAGCATCATGATATGGGCATGTTTCTCCTACTATGGTGTTGGGCCTATATATCGCATACCAGGTATCATGGATCAGTTTGGATATGTCAGAATACTTGAAGAGGTCATGTTGCCTTATGCTGAAGAGGACATCCCCATGAAATGGGTGTTTCAACAAGACAATGACCCCAAGCACACTAGTAAACGAGCAAAATCTTGGTTCCAAACCAACAAAATGAATGCCTCGCAGATGTGAAGAAATCATGAAAAACTGTGGTTATACAACTAAATACTAGTTTAGTGATTCACAGGATTGCTAAAAAAGCAGTTTGAACATAATAGTTTTGAGTTTGTAGTGTCAACAGCAGATGCTACTATTATTGTGAACACCCACTTTTCTACTTTTTTTTACTAATAGCCCAATTTCATAGCCTTAAGAGTGTGCACTGTGCATATCATGAATGCTTGGTCTTGTTGGATTTGTGAGAATCTACTGAATCTACTGGTACCTTGTTTCCCATGTAAAAATAAGAAATACTCAAAACCTGGATTAATCTTTTTAGTCACATAGCACTACTATTATTCTGAACACTACTGTAACTTCTGTGCATTCTTAAAATTTGGAATACTGTGAAAAAGTTCAGTATTTTTTGTCAGTTATTTCAGAAAATGAAATAACTGATAAAAATCATTACATCTAAACTAAATGTTACTATAATTGTTTATATTAATTTTGATTATTACAGCCTACAGTTAAAACAATAAAAACTTATCCCAAGATAAGATAAGATCAACTTTATTTATCCCGAAGGAAATTATTTCACCAGAGTACAGAAACAGTAAATAGCAAACAATGTTTTTGTTTGTTTGTTTGTTTTGTTAGTTTTTTTTACAATAAGTGCAGCAAAGTTTCTCTGAATAACTAAATAACCCTGAATAGTTCTGTTCGTTACGCATTCATCCTGCAGGTGGGGGGGGGGGGGGGGGGGGGGAATTATACAGTCCGATTGCCACAGGTAGTAAAGACCTCCCGTGGCGTTCTGTGGTGCACCTCGGTGGTTTCATTTTATGGCTGAAGGTGCTCTGACAGGACATCAGTATGGCATGCAGGGGGTCGGAGACAGATCATGGACTAAGGCTGGAGACAATGCATCAAGCCCCACCACACACAGACATGCCCAGGAAATGTGCTACAAGTGTTGCATTCCTAGTGTCAAGCCACAACTAAACCAGAAGCAATGTCAGAGCTGTGCTAAGGAGAAAAGGAACTGGGTCACTACTCATTGGTCCAATGTCCTCTTTTCAGATGAAAGTAATTTACACTGTGTTTAATCAACACAAAAATCAAGACAGCATCTACCAAGAGATTTTATTTAAATTCAATTCAATTTATTTGTCGAGAACCAAATGACAACATAACTCACTCCCAGGCTCTTCACAAGAGTAATGTCTAACCCTAACCCCCTAAGTAAGCACAATGGTGACAGCTGCCTCAGGTATTTTTGATTGCAAGAAGAAACCTCAAGCAGACCAGACTCAATGGCGTGACCATCTCCTTTGGCCATAGTACCAATAACAAAATAGCAAACAGCAAAGCACAACAGAGAAAGGTCAAACATACAAGGGCCCAGCAACTTGTAGCATCAACTTTTTTGCAAAGTCAAGGAGCATTGATCCATTTTTGTCACAGTTTCCAGATCCATGTAGACCAGTGAAGTCCATTGAAGTAAAGTGTCACCTAGAGACATTGCTCACTGCAGTCGGAATATAGACTGAGACACAACACCTAGTGAATGTTTGAGTCTGTGCCTCATAATATGCTTATTGATGGAGTGGCATGCAACACCACTCAAAGGAGATGGTCTGCCACGGCGACTGCCACTCCCTCCGTAAGCCAACTATTAGGACAACCAGACCAAAACTAGGTGTGCCCACCCACAGAGATCTGTCCACTTCCAGGTCTTCTCACCTCAGATAGTGCAACCACTGCAACACAGAATTTTTTTAAGCTCCCACAACAGCATTCATCCTTACTGAGAGAAACTATGTTCTGCCCACGTGAGCTGGGTGTCGCCATGCAGCGGATGACCACCTCAGCAACGCACCAACTACCATCCTCCAAAGACAAGACCCTTGGTGTTCTCCTGTGATGGCTTCTTATTATTCTTCTTCTTTCAACTACACCAAAGTGATATTTTCACCAAGCTCAACCAAAAAGCTGCACCGCCAACGCTGTGGCCACCAGCCCGTTGTACAAACCACCCACATTTTAAACTCTGCCCATTTAAAAATGGAAGTAAAATTCAATTAGTCAAGGAGTGCTTTTCATGGTGTTTTTAACAAAATGATGGCTGCCATCCAGTCAGATTAAAACCAGCACAAAGATAGATGGGATCCTGAGTTCAGCCTGATGATGGCCTGCGTGGACTGCAGCATGAAGGTCGTGCACCTCGATAAGTCACTGATTTATGTGCAAGCTGAAGTGTCACACCATCTTTTTTTCTTCCTGGCAATAAATCAACCCTGAATTCAAACTGCTGTTAGCATCAAGGAGAAGCTTTGGGTAAAGAAAGCGTGTAAAAAATGAAGCGGAGCCTGTGCTAGAAAGAAGGTAGCAGAAATAGATTTGCATTAGTGTTGAAGTTTATCAATCAATCAATCAATTTTTTTTTTATATAGCGCCAAATCACAACAAACAGCTGCCCCAAGGCGCTTTATATTGTAAGGCAAGGCCATACAATAATTATGTAAAACCCCAACGGTCAAAACGACCCCCTGTGAGCAAGCACTTGGCGACAGTGGGAAGGAAAAACTCCCTTTTAACAGGAAGAAACCTCCAGCAGAACCAGGCTCAGGGAGGGGCAGTCTTCTGCTGGGACTGGTTGGGGCTGAGGGAGAGAACCAGGAAAAAGACATGCTGTGGAGGGGAGCAGAGATCAATCACTAATGATTAAATGCAGAGTGGTGCATACAGAGCAAAAAGAGAAAGAAACAGTGCATCATGGCAACCCCCCAGCAGTCTAAGTCTATAGCAGCATAACTAAGGGATGGTTCAGGGTCACCTGATCCAGCCCTAACTATAAGCTTTAGCAAAAAGGAAAGTTTTAAGCCTAATCTTAAAAGTAGAGAAGGTGCCTGTCTCCCTGATCTGAATTGGGAGCTGGTTCCACAGGAGAGGAGCCTGAAAGCTGAAGGCTCTGCCTCCCATTCTACTCTTACAAACCCTAGGAACTACAAGTAAGCCTGCAGTCTGAGAGCGAAGCGCTCTATTGGGGTGATATGGTACTACGAGGTCCCTAAGATAAGATGGGACCTGATTATTCAAAACCTTATAAGTAAGAAGAAGAATTTTAAATTCTATTCTAGAATTAACAGGAAGCCAATGAAGAGAGGCCAATATGGGTGAGATATGCTCTCTCCCTCTAGTCCCCATTAGTACTCTAGCTGCAGCATTTTGAATTAACTGAAGGCTTTTCAGGGAACTTTTAGGACAACCTGATAATAATGAATTACAATAGTCCAGCCTAGAGGAAATAAATGCATGAATTAGTTTTTCAGCATCACTCTGAGACAAGACCTTTCTAATTTTAGAGATATTGCGTAAATGCAAAAAAGCAGTCCTACATATTTGTTTAATATGCGCTTTGAATGACATATCCTGATCAAAATGACTCCAAGATTTCTCACAGTATTACTAGAGGTCAGGGGAATGCCATCCAGAGTAAGGATCTGGTTAGACACCATGTTTCTAAGATTTGTGGGGCCAAGTACAATAACTTCAGTTTTATCTGAGTTTAAAAGCAGGAAATTAGAGGTCATCCATGTCTTTATGTCTGTAAGACAATCCTGCAGTTTAGCTAATTGGTGTGTGTCCTCTGGCTTCATGGATAGATAAAGCTGGGTATCATCTGCGTAACAATGAAAATTTAAGCAATACCGTCTAATAATACTGCCTAAGGGAAGCATGTATAAGTGAATAAAATTGGTCCTAGCACAGAACCTTGTGGAACTCCATAATTAACCTTAGTCTGTGAAGAAGATTCCCCATTTACATGAACAAATTGTAATCTATTAGACAAATATGATTCAAACCACCGCAGCGCAGTGCCTTTAATACCTATGGCATGCTCTAATCTCTGTAATAAAATTTTATGGTCAACAGTATCAAAAGCAGCACTGAGGTCTAACAGAACAAGCACAGAGATGAGTCCACTGTCTGAGGCCATAAGAAGATAATTTGTAACCTTCACTAATGCTGTTTCTGTACTATGATGAATTCTAAAACCTGATTGAAACTCTTCAAATAGACCATTCCTCTGCAGATGATCAGTTAGCTGTTTTACAACTACCCTTTCAAGAATTTTTGAGAGAAAAGGAAGGTTGGAGATTGGCCTATAATTAGCTAAGATATCTGGGTCAAGTGATGGCTTTTTAAGTAATGGTTTAATTACTGCCACCTTAAAAGCCTGTGGTACATAGCCAACTAACAAAGATAGATTGATCATATTTAAGATTGAAGTATTAATTAATGGTAGGGCTTCCTTGAGCAGCCTGGTAGGAATGGGGTCTAATAGACATGTTGATGGTTTGGATGAAGTAACTAATGAAAATAACTCAGACAGAACAATCTGAGAGAAAGAGTCTAATCAAATACCGGCATCACTGAAAGCAGCCAAAGATAACGATACGTCTTTGGGATGGTTATGAGTAATTTATCACAATTAATTAGCCTGTTTGTGTCGAGCTCCAAATGCTTTGTTGAAGTAGACAAGCTGTTTATGCCTGAATGCATCTATTAATAAGAACTGCATGAACACGGGCGTACTTAAAGCGTGCACAAGTCTGCAGACTGTCTTGCCGTGACGTATAATGCACGATATACACACAGGGCACAACTGTACTATATATTGCAATCTGCTGTAATTCGATAAGCAGTCAAACTTGCTCTAACTGCTTCATTGTTAGTCACTAACCACACAAAGATAAACACATTTAGAAGTGCATGTAGCATTTTCGTTTTCATTCATTTACACCGGCCGAGTGTGCAGCCTAGACAGCTGGTCAGAGCAGGTCGCAGCTTTGGGAGCGGCTGTCAGATGTGAGGCCCCTCCAGCTCACGCTCAGTATAAACAGAGACAGACCGACGACGGGGCTGCCAGCCACCTGGGGACCCCAAGTGAAGCCCTGCAGCCCGTCTAGTGCCAGCTCCCCCCGGAGCGTGAAAGGATGGCGCTGACGGACAACTAACGTTTACTACTGTTTAACTTCAGCTGCACAAACCTGACAGATGATGAGATACTGCAAAATGCATGCACTGCCCTCCAGAAGTATTGGAACACACATTTTAACGTGTTTATGCCATTTCAAGTACAAAAAAATACAAAAAAATAAACATTTCTATTAGGGCTGAATTTCTAAAAAATTCTAGGATTTTCTTAAAAGAAAGACCTGAAAGTTCAGCTACAATTTGTCAGTAGGTACATCTGAGATGCAAGCCTAGATTTGATGTTTTGGTGAAAGAAGATCCTCCTCTGTGCCACTTCATCATGAAGCTGTATAACTGCGAATACAACATGGAAAATGTGCACGATGCACAGTTTCTCCAATCACAGCCACAGAAGCCTATAACTTCTTCTGGGTTGTCTGGGTGTCTTGGTGGCTTTCCTCACTCTTCTCCTTCTTGCACAGTAGCTCAGTTTTTGACAGTGGTGGGCACAGTTCAGCTAATCCGATAACAGATAATTATCAAAGCTAATGTTTTGCTAACGGATTAGCTTTTCAGATAAGTTTTAAAACCATCATTGGACCAATTATCTTCCAATAAATTTAGTTCCAATAACTTTCAGTCCGATAACATTTTTTTTTTTTTTTTGCTGGTAAAATAAGCAAAGTTTAACAGTCAAAAATGTGTGTAAACCTTAAAATCAAACATTTTAGTTCATCTGTTGTGTGTTTGTAGTGGTTAGCGCTAACAACTCTGTAAGTCTGATGCGTAAATTTGGCAAACTTTCATGGGGTTTTTTATCCCTCAAATATCAGAGATGGATTTTTTTTTTCAAATATTTACTGCCCCCCCACCCCTGAAAATCCCCCTAATGAAAATACTTTTAATATATAATGGGGATGTGTTGGGACGTCATCAGTTTCCATGCATCAGACTTACAGAGTGGTTAAATAGTGCTAACCCTTTGTAACAGACTGGCTGACTGTCTCTTGCTGATGATGTCATCATTAAGTGCAAAACGTGATTGGCCAGGCAACGCAGGGAGCATTGTGAGTAGTGTAGTTCAGGTTCACTTTGGATGTTACAGTGAGTCGTCTGCTCGACACAAAAACAAAATGGACTAATTTTAACATTATTTTATTTTATTTCTTTGTGGCTGATGGTATAATTTAATCACCAAGACTTGGTGGGGGAGAGGAGCTCTCACAGCGCAGCTGTGTACAGAGGGACTTTTCTTCACCATTTAGACACTGTTTTGGATTTTTTTTTAAAAAGGATTCTTTATGTGGAATATTTATTCAGATGAATCCCACTGAAACTAACAGGTAAGAATTTATATTTACTACATGTCTTTTACATGTCTTTAATGGATGTATTTCGGGCAGGGTTGAATGCGTGTGAAAAAAGCAGCAGCTTTTTAGTTCGTAAATGATGGAGTATCTAATACCGAGATAAACTGTGACTTCTAATACTGTGTTTTACTGCTTTTGAAAGATGATGACAGTGTTTGGGGTTTTATTATTTTATTCATTCATTTTTCGTGCATTCTTATGTGTTTGTGATCCTTGAATTTACCCAGCAGCGAAAAGTGAAAGTGAAACTGGTTTATCAGAAGCCGACAGTGTAATCTGATGTGGCCATGTCCGAATCAGTACTCAAAGTTATCGGTTATCAGTAATAAAGATCAATTTTTTAGCATTTTATCAGTTTACCGTCATAAAAGATAACTTTTCAGTTATCAGATTAATGGTTATCGAAGCTAACTTTCTGGTAAGCTGTGCCCACCACTGGTTTTTGAGAACTGTCTACTCCATACAGATTTACCATAGAGTGCCATACTGTTTGTATTTCTTCATAATTGATGTCAATTTAGTCCAAGACGTATTCAGTGACGTGGAAATGTTCATGTATCCATCCCCTGACTTGTCTGAAAAAAACTGGCAAAAAAAACAGATAATTTACAGGTATTATACCAACGTATTCCATTACTTACGCAACCCATCCTCTTGGCTTTTATATTTTTCATTAATTTATATCAAGTTGTAGAGATTTGCTTTCCATTTGATTTTAGGGAAGATATTTTTTTTTGTATTTTTTGTATTTGAAATGGTATAAACAAATTAAAATGTGTGAAATGCCAACTATTCCAACACTTTTGGAGGGCACTGTGTGAGGATGATCCAAAGTTTTAAGGACTAGAAAATACATGCTGCTTGGTTATTTGATTTATTTCATGCAAAGGTTATTTGGCTCACGAATAAAAGCCTTTACATGCATTGGTCAAAGCTGTCGATCTTCAAAAAGATCATTTTCTGCACTTACAGACAGAAGATGTTCAGGTATTACAGTAAATACAAATACCAGTGGTGGATCTAGAGGGGCTTGCACCCCTGCGCTAAATCAACTATATCATATTTGTTTAACTGGCGGTGCAACAGACAAAAGGTGCACTATGCACTGTTTCTCCAACCAAAGAAGAATCACATCACAGTCAGAATCACAGTAGAATGAGTCCTGCAGAGATCTCTAGGTGTCTTGGTGGCTTCCCTGACTAGTCTCCTTCCAGCACAGTCACTCATTTTTTGAAGATACCTGACACAGATTTACCAAACAGTATCCTCTGGCTCACCTGTAAAATTCAGTGGTGTCTTTCATGCCCTAATATCTGTCTGTGGTGCAGATTTAGTGAGAATCCATGAAGTAGTTTTGACGTAATCCTTCAAAGCCTATAAAGAGACACTTGATCCAGAATCCAGATCCGAATCACCTCCAAAATTTAATGGAGTCTTCCATGGCCTAATATCTATCTGTGGTGAAAATTTAGTCAAACCCCATGCATTAGCTTTGACGTAATCCTGCTAACAGCAATCCTTCAAAGCCTATAGAAAGTGAAACTTGATCCATTTATTATGTCCTTGGCAGATGGAATTAATAAATGGATTCAAACATTTCAAATGGTTTCCCTGTCATTTGTTAAAGTTAGTTGTAACTTGTGCCACATTCTTTCTCCGAAATCCCCTCATCTCCATTTTCCACTACCATTCCTTCTCCCCGTCCTGTCCCCTGTCCTACTTTCCTGTCCTCTTTTCTTCCCTCCTTTGCTTCTTCTCTTACCTGTTCCCCCATTCCTGTATTATATCCTTAAAACCTCACTTCTCCTTCCCATGCACCTTTTCTCCTTGCCTCCTACTCCCTTCCTCTAACTTTCTCACCTTACTGCCTTCCCCCCTTCTCCGAAAGGCTCCCACTACCCCGCCCTCTAACATTCCTGCCCTCTCTTCTTCTCCTGTTCCCTCCCAGCTCGCATGTCCCAACCTTTTGTTTTGGATCTTTCCTCCTAATTCCTTTTCATCTCCTCTCTGGCCTTGAAATACCACCTGCCTATTGTTTTCCCCAATCCATTCATTTCATTCAGCTTCGGTGCAGTTTCACGACAAACCCTCGCTGACAGCCTCATCTGTCTGCGTTTACAATCTGTTCATCTGCACCCTGCATCTCTGTTAAAACAAAACTACAAAAAGTCTGAATATCACTCCTTCTCCAAGTCGTTTCATATTTCATCTCACTTTTCTACTAATACTCCAATTATCCCTCCTCCCCAACTCCCCTTTCTCTTGCTTTTGTCCTCCTTTTTTTCCTCATTCCTTTCTTTCTCCCTTCTGTCTTGGTATCTAACACCTCCTCTCTCACTCCCTGTTACACTCTCTCCCCGCTTTGGCTCCAGCATTTCTTTGGGCTAATTGCTCCGGTGTAGGAGCCCATAGATCATCTCCCCTCATGCTGCATGACAGCTGCTGGAGAAACCCCACAGGGACGAGAAACGGAGAGGAAGAAAGACAAACAGACAGATGCACGCACAGGCAGACAGACAGACAGGCAGACAGGTGAAAATGAGAGCAAGAAGGAAAAGAGATGTTTGCAATTTTTCTTACGTAAGGAACGTGACACGGTGTGGTTTGTAAATGTTGGTGACTGAGTGATTTATATACAGCATCAATTAAAAATCAAAGTGATTACTAGCAGGTAAAATTTAAATAAAACAGTCACTTCATGCTTTTGAAAACTGCTAAAGAATAAGTTCAATTTCAGTTAAATTTATTTTATTCATATAGCGCCAAATCACAACAAAGCTGCCTCAAGGTGCTTCACACAAGTAAGGTCTAACCTTACCAACCCCTAGAGCAAGCACACAGGCGACAGCGGTAAGGAAAAACTCCCTCTGAAGATTTGAGGAAGAAACCTCAAGCAGACCAGACTCAGAGGGGTGACTCTCTGCTCAGGACATGCTACTGATATACTTTAAAATACAAATATACAGGAAATTTTTGGAGTCCATGGAGTCCAGGACATCTATTTCATGACCACTTTTTCCTATATTATAATATTGTTAACACAAAGCCATGCTGCAATCATGCTGCAGTTAACGTTTTTGGAAAACTTAGTTTATCACAACCCCTTGGAGCATAATAGAGAAGCTTGAATCTTCGAATGGAAGTCAGACTACCACAGCAAGAATTTTAGCTGAGGAAGCTTCTGCGATTTGAAGCGAAATGTCCTCGTGTCAAGCAACCCAGTCCAGTCAAAGATTCAAGCTTCTCTACTATGGAAACCACCTGGACAATTGACAGCCTTCACAGAAACCCCTTGGGGCAGCTGCCCCAAGGGATAAAATCCGCTGTACTATCAAAGTTGAAACAAAATCGCATAAAGGCATTCCCAAGCCATCTGGGAAATATAATCCCTCCAACCTCTTCCCAGTTGGCCATGCCTGGAAGACCTCCTTAGGAAGGCGACCAAGGGCCGTCCTCACTAGATGCCCGAACCACCTCAACTGGCTCCTTTCAGTGTGAAGAAGCAGCGGCTCTACTCTGAGTCTCTGCTGGAGAGTTGAGCTTCTCATCGTGTCCAGGAGCATAAGCTCAGATACCCAATGGAGGAATATCATTTCTGCTGCTGGTATCCGTGGCCTTATTCTTTCACCCATTACCCAAAGTTCATGACCATTGCTGAGAATAGGAGTGTAAATTGACTGGTAAATTGAGCGTCTCATCTTCTCGCTCAGCTCTTTCTTCATCACGATGGTCTGGTACAGCATCCGTAAAACATCAGGCACTGCCCCAATCCATCTATCAACCTCACTCTCCAATTTACTCATACTTAATATACTTAAACTCCACCACTTGGGTCAGTAAGTCTCCCCTGAACCAGAGGGGACAGTCCACCTTTTTCCAACAAAGGAACATGAACTCAGAATTGGAGGTGCTCATTCTCATCCCAGTCGCTTCACACTTGGCCTCAAACCTGCTCACTGTACTTTTTTTAACACGAGCTATGGTGTTTGCGCACATTTTCACACCAACAAACATTTAGTAAATTGGCCTCTTTGATGCCTTTGACTATCACTATTTTTGATGATGTCACAAACTTTCAAGATGCTTGACTGAACATCTGTGTCAACATAAAGGACGCGTGGAAGTATGTGGGCAGTGACGGTTATAGCTTTTAAAATGCACACATAGACTTATTTGCATATACATTTACATATTCTTGTCTTATAATATTTGTGATCAGCGCAAATTCTCTCAAATATTATGTTCGCTAACGTACTGTCAGCAGGTTGGTGTTACAGTCCATAAGTGTATCTGGGGTAGCACCACCAGGTGCAGTTCTTCACTACTGCCTCAGACAAATGGTGTTTGGGTATTTAAGCACCCAAATTAGTTAGCATCTTGTCAGCTATGCCCCAGATTTGGGGTGTAACACCGGCCCAGAAATACTCTGCATCAGCTCCCCAACAGCCCAGTGTGATCACCCCCTAAGCTATTTTAGATACAGCAGCAATTCATGGGATGATCGAGCGAGCATAAGGTAGCAAGGCGAGTTAAGAAAGAGAGAGCGCAAGTACAGGAGGGAGAGCAAAAGATGGATGAGGAGGCAGTGGAGAAAGTGAGAGATGAAGGGACGTGGGATGGGGAAAAGAAGGACAGGTAGACAGACGAGGACAGTAAAGCAACAGAGAGTGACAGGATGATGTAACCAACAAAAAAAAGAGCCAAAGTTGAAGCTAAAGGGAGGATGGAGCTGTGACGGGTGAAATGATGAAAGATAGAGATGGAGAGTGATGAAAAGTGTCAGGGAAGAGGACAGGCAGCTGGAAAGACCTTCTCAGATCTGTTTTGCCAGATTTCATGATGCGTGCGAGCCCTTCAAGCAACACAGCTTCTTTCTGGCAAAATAAGTTATACCAGGGTTGTCATGGTTACTACCGACGCACCATGGCAACCAAGGTTATACATGTAGCATTTGTTTTAAGAAGAGATTCTGAATCTTTTAGTCAACATTTGGGATTTCATGTTACATACACAAGTTAATAAGAGCTTATTTCATGTCCCTGTGTGCTTGTTTGTCCAATTATCAGTAGGATTGCACAAAAAGTTATGGAATAATGTTCATGAAATTCTTTCCTTCTTTCTTTCTTTCTTTCTTTCTGACAACAAAAAGCTAAACCTAAAATGTTTTGGTTGATGATGTCATAGAAAACAAACAAAAATATCCTGCCTTATATTATCACAAAGCAAAAATAAGTTTTCCTTTCTTGTCTTGGTGACATCATCATAAATATTTTAGGTTGATCTTTTTCGACATCACAGAGGAATCATGTGAGCACTTGATGAAAGTAAAAAGAAATCCTGGATCCACGTTTTAATGAATTTAATGTCAATCTTGTTTTCATGACTCACATTGTACCTCTTCACCGCGTTTTAAGAAAATCAGGCTAGAGTTGGGAATAATGGCTTCTTGAACGGATCCAGATCTCGAGGGTCTATTTGTGTCTGAGAGTCGTTCAGAAGAATGGCTCATCAATCTTTTTTTCCCCCAAACACAGCCAGGGGCTGAGCTACGTTACGTAAGGTTTTCCTTTTCTGTCTGGACATCACAGGCAAACCATTTTAGGTTTATCTTTATGGCATCATAATGAAAAAATGTTAGCTACCTTCTTGCAGTATGACAACTTAAAACAAATATTTTTCTTATTCTTATGGAATCATTTGAAAAGTCTAATCTTCTGGCCTCCTAACGCAAAACTCATAAGACTCATAAGTCAATGATTAGCCAAAGAACGGCACCAATTAAGCTGTTTAACAAGAGAGAACATTGTCAGTAATGGGGACGCTGTCCTACCAATGTCTCACGGAATTTATTACAACCGACAAAGTACTGGATGTACTTGCAGCCCTTTAAGTACACAGTAATACTCAGGCCAGGAGACCTTCCAGTGAGACCAGCCTTTATCTGCTGAGTCTGTGGTGATAATATCACCCTAATTAAACTGAAACGTCACACCTCTGCCTTTCATCTTGATTACTGAGCTTAAATCCCACTAGATGAACTTTGATCTAAATTTTGACTTTGATCCTGATCTAACTTTGATCATGTTTGCTGACCATTTTATCCTGATTACTGCTCTTTGACACCTGATAAGTGAACATTGATGCAAATTATTTCATATTGATCCTGATCCGTAGCTTTTGATTTTGATGCTGACCTATGATCCTGATCACTGGTCTTTGATCACACTGATCTTTGTACCTCGTTACTGATTTTTAATCCTGACTTGAATGATGAGTTTAGCAATACCGTCTCACACCCAGTTCATCACATTTAGAATGCGCAAGGTTACTTTTGATCATAAATGAATATGTGACAAGTTGGGCCGTCCCTTTGCTACACTATGTAACACACGCAGAAATGCTAAGCCTCGCCATAATCATAAGCATCACCATGACCATAACCAAAACACAGATGAATGTTCCCTGATGATGTGGAAGTGAAGCAGATTATGTGTGCTGTCAGAGAGAAATGTTTCTGCTGTAAAAAAAAGAAAAGAAATGAAATCTTCTCCACTCATTAAATGATGTGCAGAGTGACTTAAGTTATCATGTGGAAATGGCGTAGCTCCAAATTAGACATGTTCCACCTTACGTGGCATGATGCTATCTTAGATTATAAGCAAGCATTGTTTGCTACAAAGCGGACCTATTACTCTGATTTGATCAATAAAAACAAGCATAACTCAAAGTTTTTGTTTGACAGGGTAGCAACTCTCATTCATGGACAGCCACCTGTTAGTCGCTCTCTTTTCTCAGCACAGGGCTTCCTGGATTATTTCGAGAAGAAAATAGAAGCATATCTCAGCATGTCTTGGCTAAGCCATTGCATCCTGTTATTGAGGTGGGTGCTACCATTGAGGTGTTACCTAGATTTACAGTATCTGATAGCATCTCACTGCGTGAGCTGACGAAAGTGGACATCTACAAAAAGTGCAACCTGTTTATTTGATCCCATACCAACAAAACTGTTTAAGGATCTGTGTCCCACTCTTGGGCCGACTGTGCTGGAAATTGTTAATCTCTCACCAACGTCTGGATCTGTTCCTAAATGCTTTAAATGTGCAGTGATTAAGCCATTATTTAAGAAATCTAATCTTGACCCTAGTGTATTGAAAAATTATAGGCCGATATCAAATCTATCATTTTGTTCTAAAATTCTGGAAAAAGTGGTTTCACTCCACAGAGACCACACTCACTAAAGTAGTGAATGACCTTCTGTGAGCAATGGACTCAGACTCCACTTCAGTTCTGGTGCTGTTAGATCTCAATACTGTGTTTGATACTGTGGAACATTGTGTTTTACTTAATAGGTTGGAGAGTCATTTTGGGATTACTGGAAGTGCCCCTGCATGGGTGACGTCATACCTGTCATTCTCATTGTGTTTCATATAATAACACAACCTCTAATCTTAGTGACATGAAGTTTGGGGTTCCACAGGGATCAGTCTTAGACCCCCCTGCTTTTCTCCCTTTATGTAGCAACCCTTGGGAATATACTGTGGCTTTTTCGGATTGCCTTTCATTGGTATGCTGATGATACTCAAATTTACATGCCGATAACTGTTGGTAATCTCATTCACTTAAAATCTTTGGAAGATTGCCTTGCATCAGTGAGAAGTTGGATGTCTCGTAACTTCCTACTTTTAAACACTGATAAGACTGAAATGATGGTTCTTGGCACACCGAGGCATCCGCATCAATTTGACCAGCTAGCGCTTAGCTTAGGTTTGTGTGTTGCCTTTTATTTCTTTTATTTAATTGTGTCTCTTAAATTGTGCTTTTTAATCTTTTAATTCTTTATAATCTGTTTCTAAACTGTTTTTGTGAGGCGCCTTGAGACAATGTTGTTGTTAGTTGGTGCGGTATAAATTGAATAAATTAAACTGAATTGAAATCATAGAGACTCAAATTGCACTGACTTGGTCAGTGCAATCAAAGGGGCACTGACCAAGCATTAAAAAATGTGACAAATTGAGAGGGAGAATGTGTTTACCTTAGATATCCTGGTTACTGCTCTGCCTGATCTTTGATCCTGATAAGTGAACTTTGATGCCAATTATTGACCTTTGATCCTGATTTTGGATGGATGACCTGATTCTGACTAAGATCACTGATCCTAACTGCTGATGTCTGATCCAACTCACTGAATTTGCTCCTAATCATGACTTTAATAGTGATTGTGGTTTAACTTTAACCATAATGATCATTGACTTTTGATCCTCATGACTGATTTTTAATCCAAATGATTAAATTTCCTTCAGTAAAGCATCTATCTAGCTGAAAACATTAGATATCCTGATTCCCGATCTTTGATGGAAATCTTGGAACTTGGATGATAATTGTGATTTTAACCATGATCATGAATTAACTTTAACAATGATCACTGACCTTTGATCCAGGCTTGATTGATAACATTAGATATCCTGATTACTGATCTTTGATGGGAATCATTGAATTTGGATCATAATTGTGATTTTTAACCATGATCATGAATCAACTTTAACCATGATCACTGACCTTTCATTCAGGCTTGATTGATAACATTAGATATTCTGATTACTGATCTTTGATACAGATTGCTGATTTTGATGGGAATCATTCAACTAGGATCATAACCATGATCATGATTTAACTTTAATCATGATCATTGACTTTTGATCCACATTACTGATTTTAATTCAAACTTGATTGATGACCTTTAACATCCCAGTTACTGACCTTTGATCCTGATTGCTGATCTTAAGTGCTGATCTTTGATCATACACATTGCTTTACTCCTGATTGTGATTTAACGTGATGATTTAACTAACATGAATGATCATTAACCTTTGATACTCTTTAATGATTTTTTTTTATCTTAATTTGATTAATGATCTTAGATATCCCTGATACAAATCTTTGTTCTTCGTCAGTGGCCTGTAACACCAATTACAGGAGCAAAGTCTAGTATTAAGGATCCGTCCTTTGATCTGGACCTGTACCAAAATGGAGCTGTTTCGTCCTGGGCCCATACTCTTTCCTTCCAGCAAGTTTCATTAAAACTTGTGCATCTGTTTTTGCTTAATCCTACTAACAAACAAACACACATAAATGTTATCACACAGCCTCCTCGACAGAAGTAACAAAAGACTAATTTGAGTAATTTTTTACTCTGAGGTGGTGTTTTGATGCTTTACACAGTTCATGATTACCTACTCCTACACACATGCAGAGCATCCTGAAAGATTATTTGTGATTAATTAATGAACTTGATATGGTGCTGTGATGTCATGAAAGCAAGCTTCTACAAGTATGTACGGCTGATACAATCACATTCACCACACTGCCATTTCTGTTTATTTTCACACTAAATGAAAATGTTATTAAGTGGACTTTGAAGAAAAAATGGAGCAGGAGCGCCAATCCACTGTCAGTAAGTGAGCGGCCCCGTGCACCCTGCAGCACTCTCGTCAATGATGATTGATCACTCCCTCACAGTCTCATAACCGCACTCATTATTTCTTTCCTAGCGGAGGACAGCACTAGACCTTTGCACAAATAAGCACAATTGCTAAACGTCTATTAAGGGAAGTGACAGCACTGCCATTGTTTCTGGCATTGTGTGGCATTTGGCTTATTCAAGCAAATAATCCACTTTAGAAACTTTTTGGAAATACGAGTGGGGTTTGTGGTCATTCACACTCTGTAATTAACTGTCTCTGATTCTTTCCAAAGATCACGGGGTTGTTGGTGAGAGAGAGCACATCCTTTGTCTGCTGTCAGAGACGAGCCTGACCTGCTCCTGACAGCTTCTTCTTCTTCTTCTTCTTATAGTGCAGTGGATAACGGAAAAAAAAAATCCTTCAAATGGTGATGCAAGCACCACAGTTGGCACAAATACACCTTAGACATCACCATTTTGAAAAAGCAGGGTGTCCACTTGAAATTTCAATAGGCAGCCAGGTAGGGGTCTATTTAAGAATTACACAGGGGTCAAAATTAAAAGATGCTCCAATCATATTGAAGACTATACCACATTATTTGTCTGCACACAGAGGTTCCAAAAAGGTATAGTTTGGGCTATCTATGACTGAATTCCATGGAGTTATGGGGTAAAAATAGAAAAACATGGTGACAAATGTCAATTTCCATTTGTACAGGGATTAAAAGTTAAAGTTACTCCAGTTTTGGTAAAAAGTGATGCAAATTATAGGTTGAGCTAGTAGGATTAATAAATGGAATAGTTTGACCATGCTGAATGTGTGGTATCCACAGCAAAGGTCAAACAATGTCAACATCCATTGGATTATATGGCATATAATATATGTTTCAATTTTCAATTTCAATTTCAATTTATTTTCATTTATATACCACCAAATCACAACAAAGTTGCCTCAAGGTGCTTCACACAAGCAAGGTCTAACCTTATCAACCCCCAGAGCAAGCATACAGGGGACAGTGGTAAGGAAAAACTTCCTCTGATGATTTGAGGAAGAAACCTCAAGCAGACGAGACTCAAAGGGGTGACCCTCTGCTTGGGCCATGCTAGAGACACAAATTACAAAACAATTCACAAAATGAATATACAGGAAATGTTGCCGGTGCACAGGACAGAGGTTGCAAAAACAGACACCACACCCATTTCTGGATGGAGCTACACCTCAAACAGAGACAAAAAAACTGAATCAGGCATCAGAAAGACAACAAATAAGGTATGTCAGCATTAAGCACCAAGAAAAACAGAAGAAATAGTAAGGTGATCGCCGGCCACTAGCCCTAAGATTCACCAAAAGACCCAGAATTTAGATAAAGTTGAGACCACGGCCCGCTCTGTTTCATAATAAAATGAATTTGAAAGAGTAAAAAGCATAGTAACATACTATGCCAGTAGGCTAGCCATACAAAAGGGAAAATAAGTGCGTCTTAAGTCTGGACTTGAAAGTCTATACAGAATCGGACTCTTCACAGAGAAAGCTCTGTGACCCGCAGACTTTTTATTCACCCTAGGGACACAAAGTAGTCCTGCACCCTGAGAATGCAAAGCCCAGGGCAGTACATAGGTTTTAATTAGATCAGCTAAGTAGGGAGGTGCCAGTCCATGAACAATTTTATACAGTAGACTAGTAGCAGAACCTTAAAATCTAATCTCACAGGGACAGGAAGCCAGTGAAGAAATGCCAAAATGGATGTAATGTGGTCAAACTGCTTTGTAGAACACTGCAGTAGTCCAGTCAAGAAGAAACAAATGCATGAATCAGGGTCTCACCATCAGCCATAGACAGGATGAGACGAATTTTCGCTATATTTCGCAGGTGGAAGAAAGCAGTCCTCGTAATATCTCTAATGTGGAGATCAAAGGACAATGTAGGATCAAAAATTACCCCAAGGTTCCTCACTTTGTCAGTGTGATGTACAAGACACAAGCCTTGGCTAACTAAGCGTTAGCAGGTCAAATTGATGCCGATGTCTCACTGGACCAAGAACCATCATTTCAGTCTTATCAGAGTTTAAAAGTAGGAAATTGCTCGACATTCAACTTCTCACTGATGCAAGGCAATCTTCTAAGGGTTTTATGTGGATGAGATTACCAGCAGTTATCGGCATGTATAACTGAATATCATCAGCATAGCAGTGAAAGGTAACATATGTTACCCTGTAATATGATAACTAAGCATGACAGATGGTGCAAACTATTCATTTTTACAACCCTATTTACTCAACCAATAATTTGCATCACTTTTTACCAAAATTGAAGCAACTTTATCTTTTAACCCTGTACAAATGGAAACTGACCTTTGTCACCATGTTTGCCAATTTTTTACCCCATAACTCCATAGAATTCAGTCATAGTTAGTCCACGCTATACCTCTTTAAAATTGTTATGATCAGACAAATAAGATGGACTGCCTTTCAATATGAGTGGAGCATTTTTAAATTTTGACCCCTGTGTAATTCTTGAATTGACCCCTGCCTGGCCGCCTATTGAAAATTAAGTGGACACTGCTTTTTCAAAAGAGTAATGTATAAGGAGTATTTGTGCCAAATTTGGTGCTTGCATCACCATTTGAAGGATTCTTCTGTAAATATTCTCTTACTTGCTCCACTATTATGCATGGTGATACTTGTGCGAGTCTTCAAGTGTTCACACTCTGCGGCATGTGGTAATCACGGTGTGAGATCCCACTGTCGCGCTTTACTGTAACAGCTTAATTAGACGTGCTGCATTTAAAGAAAGTTAATAAGCAGAGGGGAAAACTTCTGTTTTAGTAGCCTTATGTTCAAAGAAAGACAGCTGGGCATACACACACACACACACACACACACACACACACACACACACACACACACACACACACACACACACACACACACACACACACACACACATACATAAAGTTCTGTGATGCAAACCTGCAAAGTGCTTTATCTTGTTTTACACACAAACAGGCTTTCTCTTGCTCTCATACCCACACTGAAACATTACCACCACCCCACTCCTCCATCCAACCACCACCACTGCCCCCAGTACAACACAGCTGCTCCAAGCCCCGGCGTCTGTGATTGTGACAGTAATTACCTGCCTAGTAAAGGTGTAGTTAGTGTGAGAAAATAGCAATATGGGAGAATGGTGTGGAATGGGAATTCACGGCACACGGCGGGAGGCTTTACACAGCTGTCAGATACGACTGTAACACCAAACAGTCGACTTCATTTGGCAGCAGGGCACTGTATTATTGTGGCCGTCTCTCCAGTGAGCGCTGTCAAACACTCAGAGAATGTCAAGTCAGCAAGTGCAGCGACAAGCTTGCAATAATCACGTTGGGTTCAAAGGTATCGCTTGACTATTTGTTATCCAGCATGAAGGCACATTTCAGCTCCATTTTCCCTGTGGTAATTTTTTTCCTTTGTATGTCACACACTTCACTAAGGGCTGATTTACGTAGGTATTTTAGCTACAAGAAATTGAAAAAGGGGCGCGGTGAAATCAACGCAGTGATCAGAGGTGTGTGTGTGCGTGTGTGTGTGTGTGTGTGTGTGTGTGTGTGTGTGTGTGTGTGTGTGTGTGTGTGTGTGTGTGTGTGTGTGTGTGTGTGTGTGTGTGTGTGTGTGTGTGTGTGTGTGTGTATTTCAGCACACAAGCAAGGGTGCAGTGTTTTGTCACTACAGTTAATTGGAATGACCCTTAAGGTTTTTCAATTACTAAACCGTATCTGTTATCACTGAAAAATAAATGGAAGAGTACAACTTGCTTTGTAGCAGTTTCAATACTGAAAGTAAACACTTTAACATGATGTATTCTCTGTGCTTTTCTGCGATTTGGGGTGGGGACCTACTTATGTACCCCATAAAAGGCAGTGCATAGATAAGGAGCTATATGGATATAGAAATACAGTAGATATAGAGCCAGATGTAGAGAGATAAAAATAGAGATTGAGAGATATAGATAAAGAAATAGAGAGGAATAGAGACAGAAAGATATGTATGTACAGTGAGGAAAATAAGCATTTGAACACCCTGCAGTTTTGCAAGTTCTCCCACTTAGAAATCATGGAGGGGTCTGAAATTTTCATCTTAGGTGCATGTCCACTGTGAGAGACATAATCTAAAAAAAAAAAAATCTGGAAATCACAATGTATGATGTTTTAATTATTTATTTGTATGTTACTTGGTATTTGAGTATTTGAGTAAGTATTTGAACACCTACCAACCAGCAAGAATTCTGGCTCACACTGTTAAGTTTTCTTTAAAGCCCTCTCATTCTGCACTCTTTACCTGTATTAATTGCACCTGTTTGAACTTGTTACCTGTATAAAAGACACCTGTTCACACACTCAATCAATCACACTCCAACCTGTCCACCATAGCCAAGACCAAAGAGCTGTCTAAGGACACCAGGGACACAACTGTAGACCTGCACATGGCTGGGATGGACTACAGGACAACAGGCAAGCAGGTTGGTAGAAGACAACATCTGTTATGATTATTTATTAGAAAGTGGAAGAAACACAAGATGACTGTCAGTCTTCCTCGGCCTGGGATTCCATGCAAGAGCTCACTTTGTGTGGTAAGGATGATTCTGAGAAAGCTCAGAACTACACAGGAGGACCTGGTCAATGACCTAAAGAGAGCTGGGACCACAGTCACAAAGATTACATTAGTAACACATGATGCTGTCATGGTTTAAAATCCTGCAGGGCAGCAAGGTCCCCCTGCTCAAGCCAGCACATGTCCAGGCCCGTTTGAAGTTCACCAGTGACCATCTGGATGATCCAGAGGAGGCATGGGAGAAGGTCATGTGGTCAGATGAGACCAGAATAGAGCTTTTTGGAATCAACTCCACTTACCATGTTTAGAGGATGAGAACAACCCCAAGAAAACCATCCCAACCGTGAAGCATGGGGGTGGAACATCATACTCTGGGGGTGCTCTTCTGCAAAGGGGACAGGACGACTGCACCGTATTGAAGGGAGAATGGATGGGGTCATGTATTGTGAGATTTTGGCAAACAACCTCCTTCCCTCAGTAAGAGCATTGAAGATGGGTCATTGCTGGGTCTTCCAGCATGACAATGACCCCAAACACACAGCCAGGGCAACTAAGGAGGGGCTCCGTAAGAAGCATTTCAAGGTCCTGGAGTGGCCTGGCCAGTCTCCAGACCTGAACTCAATAGAAAATCTTTGGAGGGAGCTGAAACTCCAAACCTGAAAGATTTGGAAAAGATCTGTATGGAGGAGTGGACCAAAATCCCTGCTGCAGTGTGTGAAAACTTGGTCAAGAACTACAGGAAATGTTTGACCTTTGTAATTGCAAACAAAGGCTACTGTACCAAACATTAACATTAATTTTCACAGGTGTTCAAATACTTATTTGCAGCAGTAACATACAAATAAATTATTAAAAAAATCATACATTGTGATTTCTGGATTTTTTTTTTTTTGATTATGTCTCTCACAGTGGACATGCACCTAAGATGAAAATTTTAGACCCCTACATTTTCCTCACTATATATATATATATATATATATATATATATATATATATATATATATATATATATATATATATATATATATATATATATATATATATATATAATGATTCGGAGAGTGTCAGAACAATATATAGAGAGCTCCAGAATAGACAGATAGACAGACAGACAGACAGACAGACAGACAGACAGACAGATAGATAGATAGATAGACAGATAGATAGATAGATAGATAGACAGATAGATAGATAGATAGATAGATAGATAGATAGATAGATAGATAGATAGATAGATAGATAGATAGATAGATAGATAGATAGATAGATAGATAGATAGATAGATAGATAGATAGATAGATAGATAGATAGATAGATAGATAGATAGATAGATAGATAGATAGATAGATAGATAGATAGATAGATAGATAGATAGATACCACACCTGCTCCTAATCCACCATCAATCCAGCAGGTGTGGTTGTCAGTAAATCACACAGACCATTTCGACAAATAAACATAGATGGAGACTGGGTGAGAGACAAAACATTTCCACAAAGGTAAGTTGAAAATCAAGTTGAAAAGCAATGCACTATTATCTGGTGGGGGGTTGTTGTTGTTGTTGTTTGTTTGTTTTGACAGTGGTTACATTCAAAATTCAAATAACAGTTCAAGTCCACACAACCCTTCATAAAGGATTTCGTATGAAAATAACCAAGGCACACACACTTCTCTCTCTCTCTCTCTCTCTCTCTCTCTCTCTCTCTCTCTCTCTCTCTCTCTCTCTCTCTCTCTCTCTCTCTCTCTCTCTCTCTCTCTCTCTCTCTCTCCCCCCTAGGGTATGTGTAATTATTCATGTTATGTGTTGTGTTATTTGAAAAACATTGTCACTTTTTTCATTTCCAAAGCCTGTCTGGTGGCCTTCAAGGCCACTGATGCTTGTTGTCAACGTTACTCTTCTTCAGCATTGTGTCAATACTACTAACAGATATTTTTTTTTCAGTGATGCCTCACTCAAACCTTTCCATTGAGCATCCTGCTGCTTTTCCCTCTTGCTCAAGGACATTTGGACACAGAAGTAATAAAGTGTTTTGCCATCTGAGCCACAGCTGCAGTTACAACAAACCAGTTATAATTTTGAAGCTACTTGACATTATTTGACTGTAGGTCAGCAAGTAGAGATGGTTTTCCAATTACCAGCAGATTAGTGGTGTAATCCCTGGTAATTTGTGTTAAAATATCCAGGAGGAAGGAGGAGAAGGAATCCTCTCGGGTGAGACTGTACAGAGACTCCAGGATCTGTCCTGACTGATACATGGCATAATACTGAAGTAGGATATATCAGTAAAGAGTGAGCAAAATACCTATTTTATGTTCAATATACTTAAAACGCATTTAAGCTGTTTTATCAAGTAAATTTCACTTCTGTGTGTGTTACACATCATAAAAAGTTCTAGAGGTGAATAAGTATGTGCCAGCATCTGCAAAAACCTTTCTCTGGATGCAAATTTGACCAAGTTGCAGATGTATCCACTTTTCTTTTCATCCATTTAATGTAAGCTGTAGCCAGATGTGACCTATCTGACCTCAAGATGACATGAAAGGGGATCACAGCACAATGATCCCGGTATTTCCCTGTATATTTTCTCTTGGCCGGGCCATCACACACAAATAGTCCTGTCAAGCTCTGCTGCCACTGGCCTGGCCTACCTTGCAGTTGGACTCCAGTGTTAATTTCCTTTAACTCATTGTTCAAGGACAGCAGTTCTTTCAATGCCACATTGGAAAACCACTTCTGTTCAGAACAGTTCCACTCCATATGCTCTTGTCCATGCAGCTGACTGTTTGTGGGCCACTGTTGGCCAAACCGTACTCTTCAGCCTGCTGTTATTAGATGTAAAAGTAGATGATATGAACAATGTGAACACAGAGTGTGCACAGGGACCGAAGAAACGTTTAGGATATTCATTCATTCCTTCAATCATCTTCAGCTGCTTATCTGGGTCGTGCTGGCAGCAGAGAAAGCAGCTCATCCCGCACTTCCCTATCCTTAGCCAAGTCTTGTAACTCTTCCCGGGGCATCCCGAGGCATTCCCAAGCCAGCTGGGAATCTCTCCAGCATGTCCTGGGTCTTACCCAGGGCATCCTCCCGGTTGGACATGCCTGGAAGATGCTCTTAGGGAGATGACCAGGGAGCATCCTCAGTAGATTCCCGATCCACCTCAACTGGCTCCTTTCAATGTGAATAATTAGCAGCTGTACTCTGAGTCACTCCCAGATAATCGAGCTTCTCACCCTGTCGAGGAGTGTAAGCCCAGATACCAGACCGAGGAATCTCATTTCTGCTGCTTGCATATCTGCAATCAAATACTATCACTCATTACCCAAAGCTCATGACCATCAGTGAGGATCAGAGCGTAAATTGATTGGAAAATTGAGAGCCTAGTCTTCTGGCTCAGCTCCGTCTTTACCACTTACTTGATAGGTGTGCTTGGCTTAATTACTGGTGTGTCTGCCATGCTTTTTGCTGCGTTTGACATGCTTATAAGTGTGCTTGACTTAGTTACCTGGTGTGTTTGATTTAGTTGTTGGTGTGCTTGACTTACTTATAGGTGTGCTTGACTTAGTTATAGGCATGCTTGACTTAGTTGTTGGTGCGCTTGACTTACTTATAGGTGTGCTTGACTTAATTATTGGGGTGCTTGACTTAGTTACTGGTGTGCTTGAATTATTTATAGGTGTGTTTGACTTACTTGTAGGCATGCTTGATGTACTTGTAGGTGTGCTTGACCTAATTATCTGGGTGCTTGTTATTGCTTAGTGTTGCTTAGTTATTGGTGTGCCTGACTTAGTCACTGGTGTGCTTGACTTATTTATAGGTGCGCTTGACTGATTTGTTTACAGGTGTGCTTGACTTACTTGTAGGTGTGCTTGACTTAATTATTGGGGTGCTTGACTTAATTATTGGGGTGCTTGACTTAATTACTGGTGTGCTTGACTTATTTATAGGTGCGCTTGACTGATTTCCTTACAGGTGTGTTTGACTTATTTGTAGGAGTGCTTGACTTGGTGTGCTTGACTTAGTTTTAGGTGTGCTTAACTTAGTTATTGGTGTACTTGACTTAGTTATAGGTGTGCTTGACTTTATCATTGGTATGCTTGACTTACTTATAGATGTGCTTGAGCTGCCTATTGCTGTGACTGACCATGTTAATGTACAAATCTATCAAGAAATAGTGTTGCATGTGCATTATTAACAAAAACAAGTGATACATCATCCATACACTAGTAGTACAAAGGTTCCTAAACTGGGGGGTGGGGGGGGGGGGGGTGTCATTGTAGCTTAAGACAAAAGCAATTCTCAATATGTACACCGGGGTTTGATTCCAGGTCATATTACCTGTCTATGTTCTTGGACAAGTCACTTCATCTGCATTGTCCCTGTCCACCCAACTGTAAATGTGTATCCAGCCTTGGCTGGGGAAGTAATTTGTATCAGACTAGCACCCCATCGAGATGGAGTCATAGAATCTCATCTGCTTCATACTGCAGAATCCAAGATTAAGCACCCAAAACAATGGGCCTCAAGGACTATATAGGTCTTACTTGTAACTGTGTGTGTGTGAGACCACAATAATGTTCAAATCGGCTCACAAAAAGCGCTGCATGTGCATTAGTGACTAAACAAATAACAAAACAAGTGATACATCGGTGTGGTCTCCTGTGATGACAGGTCACCAGTGTAGCATGGGACACAAACCACTGGTGAACATGTGAATTACGGAGAATGTTGTGAGTCACATGAAAACAATAAAGGGGGCTGCTCTGATACTCACAATCCTATCAAGAGTAAATATAACTGCAAATAATATGAATCATACAAGAGGGGAAGATTTTTACACAGGGGAGAAAAGAAAAGAGGTGCGGTTCCACATAAAAACAAATCAGACAAATTCAGAGGAGAACACGGCCTTGTAAATTTTCACTTGTGATCACTGTCACAGTGTCAGAATTGTTAGCACTCAGGATTTTATGTGAATAAAACCTCAAAATTCATTCATTTTCTGAAACCCCTTACTCCATTTAAGGGTCAAGGGGAAGCTGGAGCCTATCCCAGTAGTCACTGGGCAAGAGGAGGTGTACAATCAGGACAGGACACCAGGGCCACATATAGACAGAGAAACACATTCAGAATGGGAGGAACCCAGAGCACCTCGAGGGAACCTACCCGAACAAGGGGAGAACATGCAAACTCTGCAAAGAAAGGTGGGAAGAGATCCCACGACCTTCTTGGTGGGAGGCAACAGTGCCAACCACTAATCCAGTGTGCCGCCCTAAAACCTCAAAACTATAACTTGCATATTTTATATTTCCTTTCAGGGCAGGTTTCAGTCACAGTGTGAAGCGACTGGGATGAGGAACAGAACACACACAGTAAATTTTGCAGAGTAAAATATACTCTGCCAGGATAACATTTGGTCCCAGTCCAAATAGAGTTAAATACACTCCATTATAGAGTGAAATCAGCTCTTGCGTCTTGTGAAATCACATTTTTCAATTCCAATAAGAGTCATTCACAGAGTTGATTTTACTCTGTGATAGAACTGATTTAGCACTGTGATAGAGTATATTTAACTCTATTTGGACTGGGACCAAATGTTATCTTGGCAGACTATATTTTACTCTGCAAAATGTACTATGTACAAGACTATAGTCCTGTGCTGGAAAAGGATGGACTGTCCCATCTGGGTCAGAGGAGAGTTACTGCCCCAAGTGGGGGAGTTCAAGTAGCTCGGGATCTTATTCATGAGTGCATGTAAGATGGAGTGTAAGACCAATAGACTAACTGGGGCTGCGTGTGAGAGACTACAGACTGAGCCAGAAGGCAAGGCTTTTGATTGATCAGTCAGTTTATTCTTCTATCCTCACATATGGTTGTGAACTTGGGGTGATGACCAAAAGAACAGGGTTGAGAATATAAGACATGGAAAGGGGATTACTCTGGGCTTATACCTTGGAACAAGGTGAGAAGCTCAAATATCCAAGAAGGAGTTGATGTAGAGGTAGTTCAGGCATCTGGTAAGCCATCTGGTGAGGATGCCCTCTGGGGACGTATTCCAGGCAACTGGGAGGAGGCCCCGGGGAAGACCCAGGACACACCTGAGGAGAATACATTTCCCGTCTGGGGATCCCTCGGGAAGAGTTAGAGAATTTGACTGAGGATAGGGAAGTGTGGGACGAGCTGCTTGGTATACCGTCACCTCAACCCAGACCCAGATAAGCAGCAGAAATGAAATGAATGAAAATGAACGAATATTTCATGGTCAACAATCAATTGTGGAAATGTGAAAATGAAAGTGCAAGAACATGTCTGAGTCAAGTAAATAAAACTTAACTTGATTTGCTTTTCCCTCCTTTTCTGACCATGTTATTAATAGTTTATTTAAAATCAAACAAAATCATATTAAATATGAAAAAATAATAAACTGATTGGTAATAATATTCAAATAAAACATATCACATAAAGCAGAGGTAGTGTGTAATGGTGGACTCCTTAAAAAATAGAGTCCATACAACATAAAAAAGTTTATATGGCAAGACAAATCCAAAGTGTACTCAGTCATAATTTGCGCACCTAAGCTGTGCAGCCTAAACAAACAATAAAGGGCCGATTTATGTTTTAAAAGCCAGAAAATGGAATTTATTAATTCAGTCATCTATCCATCAATGCGTCTGCTGGTTTCAGATCAGCAGGACAAAGATCTCTCACACACAAATCTTCTCGGACAAAAGACAGATCGTAAATGCGTATTTCATGCAGATATGGCAGAAAAATAAATGTACAATAATCAAATAATAATAATGATAATAATATTAATAAAGTTTAATCAGTGCAAACAGATGCCACAAATGGAATTATTCCCTAAAGTTGCTGTGGCTGTGAGCGTGGAAGCGGCCGGTGTCGCTGTCCATGGTGCTGATGGGTTTCAGCACCACGGACAGCGACAGAACGCGGCTCCGCTTCAACTTTATTTCTCCGCAAAAATCAAGCATGTGATGGCTTATTTTAAAGGGAAATGAACTAAACTCATCAAGCGCAAACACATATAATTCACGCAGGAGTCTGGACAGTTAGATTTTTTTTTTCTTTCTTTCTTTCTTTGTTAATCTGCGCTGCGCTTTTGGCAAAATCAACCCCCAAAAATGAAAGGATCTGGAAATAACTCACGAGTTCCGTCAAATCTTGTGGCTATAGTGTCCAGAAAGGTGTTCTGCGGCGCTAATAATCCTTTCATCACAGGCATTTTCCCGGCTTAATGTGAAAGTCCCCATCAAAGTTGGTGAAGAGAAGGTTGGAGTGGTCCGAACGTGCGCGGCCGCCCCGCCTTTAAGAGCCCCGTCCACCTGCTGGATAAGGACCTATCCGGTCAACTCAGCCAAACAACACCCGGCCCTACCCAGCGCGCGTGCTCGCGATGCGCGTCCCCGTGGATGTGGAGCCTGGGTTGCGTGTGGAGAAGACGAAGCACGCAGGTGGAGCTCAGGTATCAGGCGTGGACGGCGGAGAGAGAGAGACGGGCTCCCTGTCAGCGGACCATTATTACACCGACGCTGGATTCAATGGTCATCTGTCCACAGCGCGCAATGGGAACAGCATAAATCACGCTCAGGCTCAGCAGCACACGTGAGCACAAGGTCTCGGGATGCACCAAAAACACTTTAGTTTGTAGTGTTTTTCTTTCCAATTATTATTAATACTCTTATTTTTATGAATGTGTGTGTCATCAGGACAAACTGGCCAACAAACAAAGTCACAAATAAAATTTTTAGTAATATGCATCTATATTAAGGCAATCTGCAGTATTTCTGTATCAGATGTGTGTATAAGCATATCCTTAGGCGCAGGCTGACCATAAATTGAGTGTTTGGCGCCACCGGCTGGTAAACAAGAGTAAACGCTTGTGCGAGACTGCAGGAGCTACACCAATGGTGCAACAGCGTCCCTTAGTGAACAATACGGTGCCTACAGTGCAATAAATAGGCCAACAGAGGTGAAAGTTCAAATTCATAAAATAAGTGTTGAGTTGGTTAGATGATGCAAAATACACAAATAAAATCATCCTCACTGAATCTTGTTTTGTCACACTCTTTGTTTAGACTAAGTGAAAAACAACACAGATGCTGTCACAGAAGGAAATATCAATACACTGCATGAATAAATAAAAACAGAATAAATGCCCAAGGTATGTGATGGTGATATATCTTCCTCTTCTTTCGGCTGCTCCCAATAGAGTTGTAAAAAATAACTGTCTCTGTATCTGTATATGCACAACATACAACAGATAAATAAAGGACACAAGATATTGCACGTATGAAGATGCTGCAAGGATAAAGTTGCTCCCAGATGCTACAGTATATTCTATGTCCTGTATTCTATATGGCACAGTTCTCTCTATCAGTCTGTATTTAACTGTCTTGTATTTAACTGTCTTATGGAGGCTGGGTAAAAGCTGTCCCTGAATCTGCATGTTTTCCACTTCAGGCTATGGTACCATCTGCCTGAGGGCAGGAGGGAAAACAGTTTGTTAAAGGGATGTGAAGTGTCCCTGATTATCCTTCTTGCCCTGGACAGGTAGTGTTGTTCTGCCATTTCACCAATGGTTGGCAGCCTGGCCCTAATAATCTTCTTTGCTGCTCTGCTTAATCAACACCATCATCATTATTTTATTGGCATGTGGCAAATTGAAGCAATTTATCAATAAAATGAAATGCAACAAACAATAACACTGTAATTAAAAAAACATAGCTTCAGGGTAGAATAATATAATTATTAATAACAGGTGTTTTACATCTGCAGTTTTAATCCATGTACCTGTTTTACTTTGTTGTTTATTTATTAATGATTTAAATGTTTTAACAACTTTTCTTTCTGCAAATAACTTTGAGTTATTATTACAGGTATTATTATTATTATTATTATCAGGGGTGGTGGCCAAGTGGTTAATGCACTTGGTTTCAATGCAGAAGGCTCCCGGTTCAAACCCCACCCCTGCCACATTTCTCCATATAATGTGGAGTTGCATCAGGAAAGTCATCTGGCATTAAACTTATGCAAATTCAACATGCAGATCCACCTTGGATTTGCTGTGGCGACCCCGAGTGCAAAACAAGGGAGCAGTGGAAGGGACTAACTATTATTATTATGGCACATCACTTAAAAATACAAAGTGCTTCACAAGAACAAAGGCATTAAAAACAACCAAAAACAGTTTCAGGTCAAAACAGCAATTACTATAATTATTAGTAATAGTTTCAGATGTTTAACATGTTTATTTATTGTACACTTAAATATTTTAACACCTTCTTTTCTGTAAAGAACTTTCAGTTGTTGTTGCTGCTGCTGTTGTTGCTTAAAATATGAGTAATTGTATTTTACAATCATTTGAATATTGCATAAGCATTTGTAACTGTGTTTGTGTGGTATTCTACTGGTCAGTACACTTACAAAGAAATTGTTATTAATAATATTGTTGTTATTGAATAAAAATATTCCTTACATATTAACTTTTGTTGGAACTGATTTTGCATTGACATACCAATAAAAAAGGGGGCATCAAACGTGACTGGGATACCTAAATTTTTGCTGTAAACATCATTATATAATAATATATCAATCAGATTGCTTTTTTATAGCAGAGACAAGTTTTTATGAATCCAAAGAGAAGGTAATTCTGATACATGAGGCATATTCATGAGGACAGAGTCAAATGTTGCTGAAACTGTTATGATTTGCATTAATAGAACCCAAAATGCAGGCAATAACCACACGGAGAATGAAAAAAAATTTTATTCCCACAGTGTCAAGTGAAGTTCAAAACCAGGGTACAGTCCAAACAGTCATGTTGTCAGGAGGTGTGATAGAGAGAGGCTCAAAAAAGGGCAATGATAAGGCCACTGTGAACAGGATGAGAAACACAATAATAATCCAGTTGCCTAGGCAGTAAGCAGGCTGCAGCACAAAGAAATCATTGGCCGAGTGCAAGTAGGGAGAGCTGGCCTTGGATATGGAGAAGCCCCAAAGTTCTGGTCAAAGGCAACTAGGAAAGAGAGGAAGGAGCTGATTGTGGCTGAGGTGGAGAGCGATCGTCTCAAGATCAATGCCATTGCTCAGGGACACCAGGAGGAATGGACTACATGGGAGGGCGTGGTTGGAAAAACCATTAATGTGGCTGACCTATGGAAGATCCCGCAGGCTAGGCTCAGCTTTCTGGTGAGAGCCACATATGACTCCCTCCCCTGCCCATGGAATCTAGAACTCTGGTTGGGCAAAGAGGAATGATGCCCTCTCTGTGGCACCAGGAGTGCAAGCCTCAACCATATCCTGTCAGGCTGCAAGACTGCACTCTCTCAAGGACGCTACAGATGGCGACATGATCAGGTCCTTAGAAAGCTGGCGGAGGTCCTAGAGGGGCAGAGGCAGGAGGCAAGCAAAAGGCACCCTTCACTAAGGGACCGGCACATTGACTTTGTTCATGAAGGGGAGACAGGAGCAAAGACCAGTCTGCAAGCTCCTCAGAGGCTTCCACAGTCATCACCGCTTGTGACCCAGGACTGCAATATGAGAATCGACCTGGGCAGGAGGCAGCAGTTTCCTGCCGAGATCATCATCACTAGCCTGCGTCCAGATATTGTGCTGTGGTCCAGCAGCACCAAGACAGTGCTTCTCATAGAGCTAACTGTCCCGTGGGAAGCAGGCGTGGAGGCGGCATGGGAGCGGAAGAGGCTCAAATACTCTGACCTTGCAGAAGAGTACAGGGAGGCGGGCTGGAGGACCACTATTTACCCTGTGGAGGTTGGCTGCCATGGCTTTGTGGGAACATCAGTCATCCACCTCCTGAGGAAGGTGGGTGTGTGCAGGGCAGGTCCCCGAAAAGCAACAAAAGACCTGGCAGAGGAGGCGGAGAGAAGTAGCTTCTGGCTTTGGCTCAAAAGGAGGGATACATGCTGGGGCACAACCTAGATCAAGGGCAGGCTGCAGGGGGTGTCTGGGAGATGTCCCAGTCGCTGCCCCGCCACCAGGAGATGTTCCGGGTTCAAAGGGGCGAAACATGAAGGATCGGTGGTACCTGGCTGACGACCCTGCAGCAAGCCAACCCATAGGCACCGGAGGAGGTGCGTTAGGGAGCATATACTATAGTAGGCGAACACCTACCTGTGATCATGTACAGCAAACAAAGAAGACCTGGGAACAAACTTAAATAGTGAATGTAATTACGACACAAGCAACAGGTGTAGTGATTGTGATGTGGAACAGCTGTGAGGAACATCGAGTGGCAAGTCACATAGACACAGACTGACAGACAAAGTGAAACATCAAACTAAAAGAAACCCAGGGTGAGTATAACTTAAACCACAAATAACATACTCAAAGACCACTGCGTGAAACTAAACAAGAAGTC
Organism: Thalassophryne amazonica; assembly: GCF_902500255.1. NCBI lineage: Eukaryota > Metazoa > Chordata > Actinopteri > Batrachoidiformes > Batrachoididae > Thalassophryne > Thalassophryne amazonica. The sequence continues at coordinate 52,813,540 of NC_047122.1, forward strand.
AACAAAAGTGCGGTACCTGAAAACTAAAGCAGAACTCAAAAAATAGCAGAAGTATAAAACAAATTAACGGGGACCACAAAAACACAACAATCAACAAACAGAACTTAAGACAGGCACAAGGGGCAGATTGCAACAGAGACAAACATACAATTATTATATAAATGTTACATATAAATATAAATTTATATACATATAAATGTTACATATAAACTCCAAGAGTTGAGCAAGAGGACTCAAGCAGGACCACTGAAACTTTGACAATACAAAATTTGACATTTTAGTTTATAGTATGCCATAACCACCTACAAAACTAATACAAATCCTATATTTTTACTTCAAAAGAAAGCTATAAGAATTATTAGTAAGAAACCATATCGTGAGCCAACAAATACATTGTTTGTCCATTTGCATATTTTGAAATTTTGGGATTTGATTGATTCGGGTGCATGGGTGCATTGTTGGATTATTTTTTCTCTTTCTTTGTATGTTTTTTGTTGTTTTGTATCTGTGTGTGTTCAATAAATTCATTCATTCATAACCCAACAGCACATTAATCTTTGGGCATGACACATCTCTACCTATGCCCTGTCAGGCTAGTTGTGAATTATCATATTTTAATGAATTAAATGAATACTGGTTTGGAGATTGGTGTTCGACGACCAGTATAGAGACCAGGGTTCGATTCCAGGTCACGCTACCTGTATGTGTCCTTGGACAAGACACTTCATCTACAAAGTCACAGTCTACCCAGCTGTAAATGGATACCTGACTCAGTTAGGAGGTCATAGACTCTCACCCGCTTCATGCTGAAGCGGGTGCTGACCAGTACAAGAAAAAAATCCTAATTTGATGATCTGAAACTATGTTAGAAATACAAAAGAAGGGATTGCATCTAAAGCTTTGCACACTGAGGAAACATCATAGACAGAAGTAGTGTCCTATGTGGGTCAATCCCTTTACTAAGAGTGCCATAGCGTGAGGGGCAAACAGCCAAAACATGCACGGCGTGCCTCCTACTCAGATCATCCAGAAAGGTGAAGCTACAGTTGCATCAGTCGCTCTTCCGTCAATCACAAATCACCTCATGGACCTCGAGCATGTGCACACACTGCACACAGGTCCGGTGACATATAGCACACAGATAGTGCACACATATGTGATTCATCCCCCTGAGGTGAAGTAATGTGGATTAATTAAGCACAGAGAGGCACTTCCACAAATGTGTCAGCTAATAAAATTAAAACAGACAGCCAGCACACAAAGATGCTTCGCTTGATTAATTAAGCACTTAATGCATCATTTAAGCCTGATCACTGCTCCAAACACAAACCATGTGTGCCTGTGTCTCTATAAGCTCACGTATGAGTGCGTGCACACGCCAGCGGTAAGCTTTCAGAAAATGACAGTGACTCACTGTTGCTTGCAGTCCTTTCTGTCAATCTGCACTGTTTTTAATGTTCAATACAAACAGTCAGTTAACAACCAGTTATGATATATGGGTGATTCTTTAACTACGGGCACTACTGGCCTTGTAAATGTAATTTCCACCACACCATTGCCTTACAATATAAAGCGCCTTGGGGCAACTGTTTGTTGTGATTTGGCGCTATATACATGTGCTCTGATGTCACTGTTTATCTCCATAGAAACTACCCAAACAATCTTTCATACAAACTGTTTAAAGGGATATTACGGTGTTGTGGTGGAAATTACAGCAATAGTGTGGGACAACTACATTTTGTTTAAAAAAATCACAACAGTTGTATGACATTGAATACCCCAATTATGTTTTATTTTACTGATATTTTATTCAGAGATATTTTACAACATTAGAAAAAACGTTTCTTTACCATTCATTTTTATCATTGAAAATCAAAAGTCTGGGTGTGGGACAAGCACAAAATGGCAATATTTGCATATAATGATGCTGAAAAAAGGTGAAAAAGTCATCATAGACTACTAGAACAAATTTCTTAACACACTTTCATTGTAAAGATAACTATAAAAGTGTGAAATTTCCCCTTTTTTCTGTTTTTCATACAATATGATCAAAGGACTTAATAAGTGCCCGTAGTCTAAGAATCACCCATATATATCAAGCACAAAATTTCAAATTGAATGTTTTTATTTTGTTTGCTAAATTTAAAAGAGCCGTTAATTGGCAGGAGAATAACAGCACTAAACATTTTAAAAAGCGACAAGGAAAAAGTGTTTGCTTTGGCTACGTTCATTTGAAATCCTTTCAGCACGGTTGTGTGGGTATGCATCGTCTCATTTGAATTTTATCAGGTAAACAACTGTTACATAACCAGATAATAACCACCATTTTAGTAGAAGTCCTCAAAAAATGCATATAAACAAAGTCACAGAGAACAGATGAAAGAACATGGGCATGTTCAGACATCTCTGGGTCCACGATCCCCGTCTGGGATCAAGAAAGAAACCATCCAATAGCATAGCAGCATAGCATGGCACAGCAAGCATAGTATGGTATTGCACAGCATGGCATAGTATAGTATAGCATGGCACAGTGTAATGTAGTGTGCCATGCACAGTATACAAATAATGACTGTTTTTTCATTCTTTCAATGGTACAAATATTTCATGAGGTGAAATAAATATAAACTAATTAAATATTTGTTCCATTGAAAGAATGAAAAAACAGTCATTATTTGTTTTACATAATGGCTGAAATAGATCCTTCATTAATTTAAAAACAACAGAAAAGGGACTTCCATTTTGGTGTGCATCACTGGTGCTTAACAGTCCAACACAAACTTTAAATAGGCGTACAAAATTGTTCTCAGTAGTCCGTGATGCGGTGCACTGACTTCGTGTGCAGACTGCTGTCTGCTTTCCTCACTCCAGCGAAAAATCGCGACAGAAATTTGTCCATCTTTTCATCCTAACTTCATCTTAACAGCGCTTCATGCCTCGGCTTACGGCATGGTGGATTTGTTTTTGTTTTTTTGTGTGTGTTAGAAGAATCAGCAGCGTCAATTAGCTCCTTCAAATCATCGTCCGCCAGCAACACAAACTGCACTATGTTTAGCTAAACACCACCCGCGGTAGTGTGAGCGTACATGGTGTTCAGGCCATGCAATAGCACATTTCATATAGCACCAAAATTGCACGCTAAAAAGTACTATTGCACGGTCAATGAAACACAACAGCAAATGCTATGAATAATCCATGTCACGTGACATACAACCCACCAATCAAATGACCAGGATCCACTCAGCCATTATACAGTATAGTATAGTAGAGTATAGTAGAGTAGAATATAGTAGAGTAGAGTAGAGTAGAGTAGTACAGCACAGTATAGAACAGCATAGCATAGTACAGCACTGCATGGCACAGCATGGCATAGGATAACATAGCATGGCACAGTGTAATGTAGTGTGCCGTGCATAGTATAGAATATTATATTTTGGTAAATTATAGTATAGAAAGTATATTGTATTATAGAGTAGTATTGTATAGCATAGTACAGCATAGCATAGTGTAGTACGGCCAACCCAGTCTCACGTTTTTTTTCATGCTTCCATCACGAAATGATTCAAATTTTTGTGACAGGTTTTTTTTAACTCACTATTACTAACCCTACTCCTTCCCCCAACGACAACCATAACCACCCCCGATGCCCCCCCCCCCCCCCGCCCGCCTCATTTTTAATTTCGTGCAGCAGAATGTATAAGAATGAATTTGTGCTCCTGTTACAAAAATGTGGCACTTTTTGTGACAATATCACATATTTTCGAAAAGTTGAGCATTTATTGATCTAAAAAAAACATTTGACATGAGTGATCACAAAATACTAATTAAGAAACTAGAGCATTATGGTGTTCGTGGGGTGGTTCTTGAGTAGATGAAGAGCTATGTAAGCAACAGGCAACAACATGAAAAAATTGGTGATTATCAGTCATCATGCTTGAACTTTGTTTGTGGAGTCCCCCAGGGGTCAGTGTTAGGACCAAAATTGTTTATCTTCTATATAAATAACATATGTAAGGTTTCAAAAATATTAAAATTTGTTCTATTTGCAGATGATACAAATATTTTTGTACAGGTGAGAATTTACAGCAGCTCTTGGAAGACATCACACCAGAAATTAGTCAATTAAAAAAGTAGTTGGATATAAACAAATTGTCCTTAAATATAGATAAAACTCAGTTTATGTTATTTGGAATCTATAAAGGAAACAGTGAAGTGAAAGTTAAAAGAGATGGTAAGAATGTGGAAAAATAAAGGAAATTAAATTTCTGGGTGTGATGATTGATCACAAAATCTGCTGGGAACCTCACATTAAATATGTTCAGACTAAACTACTAGAAGCATCTATATTATTAATAAAGTAAAATGCTTTCGGAATTGAAAAGCACTACACATTTTGTATTGTTCTCTGATTTTGCCATATCTGAATTACTGAAGTTGGGGTATTACCAACAGGAAAAAAAAAAAAAAAGCCATCAGGACGGTGCATAAGGTGGGTTATCATGATCACACTAATTCATTATTCATTAACTCCTGCCTGCTAAAATTTCCAGATCTGGTAGAATTTCAAACAGCTCAGTTAATGTATAAAGATAGAAACAAACTGCTACCAGATAACTTACAAAAACTCTTTGTTGGGGGGGTATAATTACAGGGAAAACTTAAATTTCAAAACCTTAACTGTCCGAACAACCATGAAAAGAATGTACATTCCAGTCAGTGGTGTGAGAGTCTGCACTCTAAAACATTGCAGCTGCGTTTAGTCATGTCCACTTGCTGCCTCTCTTTAACATAAAGAGCTCTTACAAGTTTTGGATGTGTTGAACTCAACTTTACAAGTTGAGTAGAGTTGTAAAGTTGAGTTCAACATCCAAAACTTGTAAGAGCTCTTTATGTTAAAGAGAGGTAGCAAGTGGACAAAACTAAATGTGCTACAATGTTTTAGAGTGTAGAACAAACTCAGCAAAGAGCTGAAACAAAATCCAAGCATGAGTCTGTTTAAGACAAGGTTCAAACTCATTATTATTAATAGGTACGGAGATGAGGAGGGGAGGGGAATGACAGTGTGTTGGGATGTGTGTATGTGTGGGTGTGTGTGTATGGGTGTATGATGTATAAGGGTAGGGAGGGGTGTTATTTAAAAAATTTGGAAATCTATAAATGTTTGCATGGAATATGGAAATATACATGGAATAAACCATAGCAGGATAAATTTTGGGTCATTTGGTTCCAAAAACCCATATGGATGGAGAGTTTGAAAATTTCAACGAGTGTGTCATATATGTGATGTTGACGTAGAAAACCACTCTGCTGCTTATAATTAGTTCAGTGTGGCCATGTCATTCTTTACATGTGATGATTATACTCAACTGATGTTCCTGAAATAAAAACTACATAGATTTTGTTTGTTACAGTTTATCGTAACATATGTACTGAAATTATTATTTTTTTTGTCAATTACTCTTAAAAACACCAGATAGGCTTATTGTTACTATAGAAGTTGAATATAAACTTGGGGTCAAGTAACATTTGGAGCCAAATTTCAAGTCTTTAGGTGCAGCGGTTCTCAAGATATGACATTTTCGTCTATATTTTTGGCGATTTTAGAACCCGATATCTTCACGGGCTCCGTCCATATGGGTTTTTGGAACCAAATGACCCAAAATTTATCCTGCTATGGTTTATTTCGTGTATATTTCCATATTCCATGCAAACATTTATAGATTTCCAAATTTTTTGAAATAACACCCCTCCCTAATAAGTGTGAGAATGTGTACCTATATATATATATATATATATATATATATATATATATATAGGTACACATTCTCGAGGGCTGTCCGTAAAGTATAGGTCCTTTTTATTTTTTTCTAAAACTATATGGATTTCATTCATATGTTTTTACGTCAGACATGCTTGCACCCTTGTGCGCATGCGTGAGTTTTTCCATGCCTGTCGGTGACGTCATTCGCCTGTGAGCACTCCTTGTGGGAGGAGTCGTCCAGCCCCTCGTCGGAATTCCTTTGTCTGAGAAGTTGCTGAGAGACTGGCGCTTTGTTTGATCAAAGTTTTTTCTAAACCTGTGAGACACATCGAAGTGGACATGGTTCGAAAAATTAAGCTGGTTTTCAGTGAAAATTTTAACAGCTGATGAGAGATTTTGAGGTGATTCTGTCGCTTTAAGGACTTTTCACGGTGCGAGACGTCGCGCTGCGCTCTCAGGCAGCGTCATCAGCCTGTTTCAAGCTTAAAACCTCCACATTTCAGGCTGTATTGATCCAGGACGTCGTGAGAGAACAGAGAAGTTTCAGAAGAAGTCGGTTTCAGCATTTTATCCGGATATTCCACTGTTAAAGGAGATTTTTTTAATGAAAGACGTGCGGACGGGTCCGCGCGTCGGGACGCAGCCGACGCGGCGCGGCGGCACAGGAAAAACACCTCCGTGTTGATAACCATTTGTAAAATCCAGGCGGATTTTGATGGCTTTCAGTGGAGTGAGTATATGAGAAATTGTTTATCAGCTGGAGATGTTCCAACTTGTCCTCAAGGCTTCCAACAGAGGTGTTTTTCCTGTGGCGGAGCGTCGCGGCGGCTGCGAGCCGACGCTGCAATCCGCCTGCACGTCTTTCATTAAAAAAAGCTCCTTTAACAGTGGAATATCCGGATAAAATGCTGAAACCGACTTCTTCTGAAACTTCTCTGTTCTCTCACAACGTCCTGGATCAATAAAGCCTGAAATGTGGAGGTTTCAAGCTTGAAACAGGCTGATGACGCCGCCTGAGAGCACTGCGCGACGTCTCGCACCGTGAAAAGTCCTTAAAGCGACAGAATCACCTCAAAATCTCTCATCAGCTGTTAAAATTTTCACTGAAGACCAGCTTAATTTTTCGAACCATGTCCACTTCGATGTGTCTCACAGGTTTATCCATATAGTTTTAGAAAAAAATAAAAAGGACCTATACTTTACGGACAGCCCTCGTATATATATATATGTTTTTCAGTTCCCTCCTGCCGGCTGTGCAGAACACATTGTTGCACTTGGAAAACAGTGGACTGTATCATGAGGTTTTTACAGTTGCATTACTGCCACGTATGTAGCCATAGCTGCTATTTTCTGCCTCTGTGGATGTGCGCTCTGTTCTCTACTGCACGGTGTGGTGCACGTCAGAAACAGAAATTTAACATTATTTTATTAATTTTATTTGTTTCATTATTTGTCTTGATGGATCATTTTCATTGTGTACAGCTGCTGCTGAGTCTGGCTGTGTTATCGATCAGGGCGTCTGATGATCGCACCGACATGCAGCAACGGCGCGTTTATTTTAAAGAGTCACAGCGCTTATTCAGGTTTGATCAGACCTGATCGATCAGGGCATCTGATGATCGCACCAACAGCGCTTTTAAAGAGACACAGCGCTTTTTCAGGTTTGATCAGACCTAAGAGAGAGAGAGGGAGAGAGCGAGAGAGAGGGAGAGAGTGACAGAGGGAGAGAGAGAGAGAGACAGAGTGAGACAGAGTGAGCGGCCGACCTGCTGTTTCTGTTCTGTTTCTGGATTTCTGGATTTATGACTTGAGGTTCGATTCCCTGTTCTGAGCACACACACGTCCATCAGTAAGATCAGCTGTTCTGAGCACACAGAGATGTGCTGTGGGCTGTGTGATCATGTTCTCCAGCTGATTCACTCTGGATGCACGCACTCAGTTTTTGGATATGTACAGGAGCGCCGTGTTGCACAGACTTGCATGCAGTAATGCCGTGCTGCGCAGACCTGCTTAAAACTGCGTATTTTCTGTGTCCTGTGCTCTACGCCAAAAAAATTAAACGTTTAATTTCTTCCATCCTAAGCGCGTAGCTCTCAACATACTGCTGTGTAGGGAGCAAAAACTCTGCGTAGAGCTGCTAAAAGTGGGCGTACAGCTGCTCAACTCGGCATAGATCTTACGCCACAATACACAGCTTTACGTTTGCGCCAGTGTGAAAGGAACTTTAACTGTAACGCTTTTTTAAATTGGTTGTTTTTTCAGTGTATATGTGACGTGGTGTTTGTATTAATACTGAATAACAGGTGCGTTGATTTTGGTGTTTTGGTTACTTTTGGTGGAATGTCTGAAATAAAATATTCATTCAACTCCACATTACATGAGGAAATGGGCAGGGGTAGGGTTTGAACCGAGAGCCTTCTGCACTACTCAGTGTGTTGTGTATTGTGTAATATTCTATACCATAATGTGCTACTGCTACAGCATGGCACAGTGCAGGATGATGCAGCATTGTGCTGCATAGTGTAGCATGGTATTGCACTACATCATACAGTACCTCATGGTAAGGTGTAACCCAGAATAATATAGTGTAATATGGTATAGTATAACATGGTAAAGCGCAGTATAATACAAGAAGACAAAATTTTGTATATACCTATGTGTGCACGCATTTTTGTTGTCATCAAATGAACCCTCAGTCAAATAGTTTCGGAGTGCATAATTCCGATCCTAATCCCGATCTGAAATCTAACAATCTTTGAATCCACTCTTTAACCTCCTTTGTCAAAGACGTTCTTGCTTTTTACCTGCTTCAGTCTTCTCAGAGTTCAGTAGAAGATCTGTGGGTATTGTTTTCTCCCCCAAAGCACTGCACCTGCACTGTTACGATATCAAGGTGAGGAGCCTGCACACATCCAAGACCAGGAGAAACCCGAGGAGAGAGCGAGAGAGCCGTCTCAGAACTTGGCTGCGGCACAATGTCAGCGATAAGTTTACTGTATATCTCATGTCTGCACAGATAGCTTTCCAAGTTGGGTGTTTTACCCCATGATAAGCAGGTGGGGGGGCCGTGCATTGAGATGACAGGTCGGACGCCGCGCTGCATGTAATGGACACAAGTGTGCATTTGTGTGACATGCACGTGCATTTGTGTGTATTAAGTTATGGTATACTTATTTGCGTGGGCATGTGCAAAAGAAACTGAAGATGTGCCCTACCTTCACTGCTAATCCATTCCCCCTTTTAAGTGCCAACATGAAGCCTCCACCCATCTCACAGCAGCAGGCTCACTAACCATATCACGAGGTTATAATAGCCACATCACATCTACAGCCAATGAGGTGGGATGAAAATCTAACCTAATTTGCAGAGATGCACGACTGTGTGAGTAGTGGGGTGTCCCCCGAGAAGGGGCTCTGATTGAGAGAGCCGCATGCTGCACTGGTAGCATGCTCTGTGAGCGTGTAATGGTCTTAATTTTCATTTAGCATGCCAGCGTCACCAAGCTAGTGATGAAACAGTGGAGCAGAGGGTGAAACAGACAGAAATATAGATATGGAACCACTTAAAGGCACATATGCAAACCTACCTGCAGTGATCTGAGTGACATCTTTCTCGCTGAATTCATCACTATGAGTGATGGGTAACCAGCCATGAGTCGCTCTGGCTAGGGAGATGATTAATTCACTTTGTTTAATTAGTCAAAAGTATTACAGCATGCTCTCGCTCTCTTTCTCTCACATTCTCTCACTTTCTCTCCAAACATACACCCATGCTGCATCCGTCCTTCTATACATGTTCTTCCTTTGATGCAACATTTCACCTGGTAGTCCTTTAAATCATATCTGCTGGAAAGACAGACCTCTGATTTGTCTCTTCACACATGCGTGTGGTTTAGAGAACACGGCTCCGGCTTTTAAGCCCATCTGCAGAGGACGGTGCGGAGGACGCCTGGCTGCAACTTCAGGTTTGTGGGAACTGGATACCTACTGAACTGTTTCTGTGCAAACAGAATAATTCAGCTGGATCCAGACTTTGAAGTGATGTGTAAAACAATGTGTTTAGGTGACTTATATCGCTTTTGACAGCTGTACTTCAAATGTTTTTCCAGTGTGCTTTTGTCAACTGTGTCAAAATTATATATTTTTGTGTTTTCTGGAATCCCTAATACTATCCAATTTTCAATTTAATTAAATTTCAATTTATTTCATTTATACAGCACCAAATCACAACAAAGCTGCCTCAAGGCGCTTCACACGAGAAAGGTCTAACTTTACCAACCCCTAGAACAAGCACACAGGTGACAGTGGTGAGGAAAAACTCCCTCTGATGATGTTGCTGAGGAAGAAACCTCAAGCAGACCAGACTCAGAGGGGTGACCTACTGCTTAGGCCATTCTAAAACCCCCATCACACTTAGTACGAATGAGCACGAGCCAAGCTGAATTAGGCAGACTGTCAAAAAAACAGGATTCCTGCCACATCTGGGGAATAAAGATGCCCTGACACTTGCATGACTGTGATCCATGCACTTGCATGCATGCCGTCATTGTGATGATCCCACCCACTGTGTTCCCAGCTGGATGCCGTGCTTTGTTCCACAGGCTGCCACACGCTCTGTGCTGGATGCTGCATATATACAATAATTATTTCATAGTGGATTAATCATTTCCTCTGCAAGCTGTCTGCTGAAAACGGCTTCCTGAATCACAGAGGACTGCTCCAGCCAGAGTGGCTGAACGAGCTGGAGAAACCCTTTGGAGCTGTCTAAAAAGGTAATTATTTGACATGTTTACATTGTCATGGCTTGGTAAAACAGTTGCATGTTCTTTCCATCTTGTGTGCAGCTGTTAAAGTATGTTTATGACAGATTAAACATGTTATTATAATCGTTCAGACGGGCTGCGCTCTGATGCGGTGCGCTGACGCAATCACTCACTCTGTTCACTTCTTCTTTACTCAACTTGATGAGCTGCACGTAGTGTTAGCAAGCAGATCGCGCCATGTTGCATGACATTTATGCATGAAAGATTTTTGAACATTTCAAAATTGTCTTTGCGCAGTTGCATGCACCGGCGCCCCTCTCACATTTAGTCTACACCCATTAAACACGAGTTTACACTCCTGCACGACGTGCAGAATTCCTCTGCACATCTGTCTCAATGTGCCGAAAAAGTGCTGATGTCCACATCTTTTCACAATTCCTGTGCTAGTCAGACGACGTCCCGGATAAAACACAGCATCCAGTTTGGAAATGAAGGGCACATTCCACTGTTACAGGAGTTTTTGTCATGGAAAGAGGAGCGGAACTTCAACGCCGTGATGAAGCCTCACGGGACATGTTCTGGCATGTCCAGGCACATCCACAATTTCTCGGATAATCACTCGATGGAAAAACCACCGACAGCTGTCTGAACGCCATCTCAAAGCCGTCCTGTGAGACCAAAACGGAGGTGTTCCTTTGTCTCGCTCCATCAGCAAATCGGTCGTGACGCGCAAAGTCTCCGCTCGGCTTTCCATGACAAAATCTCTTGTTAAAAGTGAAATCTGCCGGAAAATGGCTAATGTCCAGCTCTTGTGATAACCAGAGAAAGTGCACACGATGGTCTCGGATCCACAGAGCCATCTGTTTAGAAATAATCCGGTGGTTTGTGGGTCTCGATGGCGGCACGGAGCGCAGCGCGCCAAGCGTCCTTAAAGCTGTCCTTAAAGCTGTCCTTAAAGCTGTAGTAACAGTCCTTATTCTCTGTGAAGCCCGTAAAATTTTCACCAAAAGCCAGATAAATTTTTCGAATGGTTTCCAGCTGCCAGTCTCTAACAGTTTCTGAAAAAATTCTGATGGAAAAAAAGCCCAAATCATTCCGCCATTTCCTGACAATAAAAATCCGCCGAGGAGGTGGACCACTACTCACTCAAAGCCTGCTCACAGGCGAATGACGCAACCGACAGGTGTGGAAAAACTCACGCATGCGCACGAGGGTTCAAGCTTGTCTGACGCAATCACACGTGATTCAAATCCATATAGTTTTTGAAAAAATAAAAAGGTTGGTTTCTTTTCTAATAGACCTCGTATGAATGACAACACAAAAACTTTTTTTTTTCCACTCATGGTTAGTGGTTGGGTGAAGCCACTTTTTGTCAAACAACTGTTTTCTCTTTTTAAATCAAAATGACAAGAGAACTACCCAAATGACCCCGATCAAAAGTTTACATACCCCTGTTCTTAATACTGTGTATTGCCCCTTTAACATCGACAGCTTGGAGTCTTTTGTGGTAGTTGTGGACGAGGCTCTCTCTTTATTTACATCAGTTATGAAGAAATGCAAACAATATGGCACTCTATGGTAAATCTGCATGGAGTAGACAGTTCTCAAAAACTGAGTGACTGTGCAAGAAGGAGAAGAGTGAGGAAAGCCACCAAGACACCCAGACAACCCAGAAGAAGTTATGGGCTTATGTGGCTGTGATTGGAGAAATTATGCACAGTGTAAGCTTTGCATTTTGTATCACCAGTTATCCATCTTCATGATGAAGTGGAATAGAGGAGGATTTTCTTAAAAAGAAGACCTGAAAGTTTAGCTACAAATTGCCAGAAGGTGCATCTGAGGTGCAAGCCTGGATTTAATCTGTTTTGGTGAAAGAAAATCCTTCTCTGCTCTACTTCACTATAAAGCTAAGAGTAGTGATGCAAAATGCAGAGCTTGTAGTGTGCACAATTTCTCCAATCACAGCCACATAAGCCCATAACTTCTCCTGGGTTGTCTGGGTGTCTTGGTGGCTTTCCTCACTCTTCTCCTTGCACAGTCACTCAGTTTTTGAGAACTGTCTACGCCATGCAGATTTACCATAAAGTGTCATACTGTTTGTATTTCTTTGTAATTAATGTAAATAAAGTCCAAGAAATATTCAGTGGCAGCTTCACCATCAGAGAGCCTCGTCCACAACTACCACAAAAGACTCCAAGCTGTCATTGATGTTAAAGGGGGCAACACACAGTATTAAGAACAGGGGGATGTAAACTTTGGATCAGGGTCATTTGGGTAGTTCTCTTGTCATTTTGATTTAAAAAGAGGAAACAGCTGTTTGACAATAAATGGCTTCACCCAACCACTAACCATGAGTGGAAAAAAGTTTTTGTGTTGTCATTCATATTCTCTTAAAAATGGCCAAAAAAGCAAAAATTCTGCCAGGGTATGTAGACTTTTGAGCACAACTGTAAATATCATGAAATATGTTACATGACAATACTGTACTGCACAGCATACCATATATTAAGTTATATGTTACACTATACGTTACACTATGTTTCACTATACTGTGAAAGAATATACAGTGGGGAAAATAAGTATTTGACCCCCTGTACGTTTTGCAGGTTTTCCCACCTACAAAGAATGGAGAGGTCTGTAATTTTTATCATAGGTACACTTCAACTGCGAGAGACAGAATCTAAAAAAAAAAAAAATCCAGAAAATCACATTGTATGATTTTTTAATAATTAATTAGCATTTTATTGCATAAAATAAGTATTTGACCCCTACAAAAACACAGCTTAACAATTGGTACAGAAACATTTGTCTGCCATTACAGAGGTCAGACTTTCCTGTAGTTCTTGACCAAGTTTTCACACACTGCAACAGGGATTTTGGTCCACTCCTCCATACAGATCTTTTCCAAATCTTTCAGGTTTGGCGTTTCAGCTCCCTCCAAAGATTTTCTATTGAGTTCAGGTCTGGAGACTGACCAGGCCACTCCAGGACCTTGAAATGCTTCTTATGGAGCCCCTCCTTAGTTGCCCTGGCTGTGTGTTTGGGGTCATTGTCATGCTGGAAGACCCAGCAATGACCCATCTTCAATGCTCTTACTGAGGGAAGGAGGTTGTTTGCCAAAATCTCGCAATACATGACCCCATCCACCCTCCCTTCAATACGGTGCAGTCGTCCTATCCCCTTTGCAGAAGAGCACCCCCAGAGTATGATGTTTCCACCCCCATGCTTCACGGTTGGGATGGTTTTCTTGGGGTTGTTCTCATCCTCTAAACATGGTAAGTGGAGTTGATTCCAAAAAGCTCTATTCTGGTCTCATCTGACCACATGACCTTCTCCCATGCCTCCTCTGGATCATCCAGATGGTCCCTGGTGAACTTCAAACGGGCCTGGACATGTGCTGGCTTGAGCAGGGGGACCTTGCTGCCCTGCAGGATTTTAAATCATGACAGCATCATGTGTTACTAATGTAATCTTTGTGACTGTGGTCCCAGCTCTCTTCAGGTCATTGACCAGGTCCTCCTGTGTAGTTCTGAGCTTTCTCAGAATCATCCTTACCCCACAAAGTGAGATTTTGCATGGAATCCCAGACTGAGGGAGATTGACAGTCATCTTGTGTTTCTTCCACTTTCTAATAAATAATCATAACAGTTGTTGTCTTCTACCAAGCTGCTTGCCTGTTGTCCTGTAGTCCATCCCAGCCTTGTGCAGGTCTACAGTTTTGTCCCTAGTGTCCTTAGACAGCTCTTTCGTCTTGGCTATGGTGGACAGGTTGGACTGTGATTGATTGAGTGTGTGAACAGGTGTCTTTTGTACAGGTAACAAGTTCAAACAGGTGCAATTAATACAGGTAAAGAGTGCAGAATAAGAGGGCTTCTTAAAGAAAAATTAACAGGTCTGTGAGACCCAGAATTCTTGCTAGTTGGTAGGGGTTCAAATACTTTTATGCAATAAAATGCAAATTAATTATTTAAAAATCATGCAATGTGATTTTCTGGATTTTTTTTTTTTTTTTAGATTCTGTCTCTCACAGTTGAAGTGTACCTACGATAAAAATTACAGACCTCTCCATTCTTTGTAGGTGGGAAAACCTGCAACACTGATAGGGGGTCAAATACTTTTTTCCCCACTGTATATCACACTACAGTGTCCTGTAGTGACTATACCACACCTTATGATATATATAATACAACCCCAAATTATAAAAAGTTCGGGTGGCACAATCAAGAACCATCATTCATGAATAGCTGATATAACCACTTGAGCAAGTGATTACTTTGGGAAACCTTTGTCAAGCACTAGAGTATGGAGTTACATTCATAAATGACACTTAAAATTTTATTGTAAAAAGAAGCCTTGTGTCAATTTATCCAGATGTGGCTTTGACTTCTTTGGTCTTGGCAGACAAATCAGTATGTCAGAGCTTTTTTGAAAGAAATTAACAGTGTGTGCTCTGAACCAAAGACGAAGGGGACCATCTAGACCAGAGGTCTCAAACTTGTTCCAGAAAGGGCCGAGACAGTGCAGGTTTTCTTTGCAACCACCCACTCCACCAGGTGATTTCACTGATTAATATCACTTTGAGCAGATGGAATCAGTTAATCAGTGAAAACACCTGGTGGAGTGGGTGGTTGCAAAGAAACCTGCACTCTGTCAGTAGACCTGTGGTCTAGACTGTTATCAACAACAACCTGAATCTGATTGAACATCTTTGGAGAGATCTGAAAATAGCTGAGCACCGACACTCCCCATCCAACCTGATGGATCTTGAGAGGTGCTGCAAAGAGGAATGGACAAAACTACTCAAAGATAGGTGCACAAAGCTTGTGGCATCATATTCAAGAAGACTTGAGGCTGTAATTGCTAAGGTGCATCAACAAAGTACACTCTTAGAAATGAAGGTGTTAATTAATATTTATGCACTCTAAGAAATGAAACACGGGGGGTTTAAATGTAATTAATACTAGTATTTTCAATATACTTACAATTGTTAATTTTAGGGATTTAAGTAATAATGTTTCAACTGATTTAATTAATTTCAACTACAATATTGTTGTGCACTTAATTGACAATGTTATGTGGAAAAAGTTACCTTAACTTTATTAATTAAATTAAACGTTTTAGTTCTTGGAGTGTGTACATGTGATTCCTTAGTTGTTGTTTTTATTGTTAATAAATTTCCAAAAAAAAAAAATTTTTCTCATGTCATTATGGGGTGTTCTGAGTAGAATATTGAGGTGAAAAAAATGAATTTACTAAATTTTGGAATAAGGCTGTAACATAACAAAATGTGGGGAAAATGAAGTGCTGTGAATACTTTTCCAGATCCACTGTCAGTCAGCCTGTTCCACTTTGTCCTGCTGCTCTTCTTTACCACTGAGAGCTGCAAAGCCCCAAAGATAATAATAATAAGTGCGTGCGCAGCATGTGGCAGAAAATAATAAATAGATTTATGTGCAATTGTCACATTTAATACATTTACAGAGCGAGCTAGTGAATTCATTATTACACCATATGCTAATGCAGCTGGATCTCTCTCTCTCTCTCTCTCTCTCTCTCTCTCTCTCTCTCCGCGTGCGCACTGAGCTTTGAAGTGTAACCAATAACTGCTGACCTGGAGTCAGTGATGTCGACTGAATCTACGCCGTGAAATGTGAGCTCTGAGAGCTCCGAGCTGAGTATTGTTCTCCGCCTCCCCGTTCAGCTGCTCTCCGGCGCGATTTGTCGGACAGAGAAAACCCGGAAAGCGAAGCTGAGCCACTGACTGGGTCAGGAAGGAAGGATCGTGCAAAAAAAACCAAACTACTTCAACCGTGAACACATATTTTCGACGTTACCAAGAAGATTCCCGTTAGCGAAAGGTCGGACAGCCGGACGCACGGCGCAGAAACGCGTCTGGTATCAGCTGGAGATCAGCAGCGACCCCTGATCACATGGATGCAGACCGCGTCTGCAGGAATGAGGAGGTGCTGATGCATCATGGCAGGGTGGATAAGCCCGATGTGCGCACTGAAACAGGTTGGTTTCGTCGCGATCAAACTTCGGACGCGGTTCGATTCGTGCGCATTTGAAGAACTGGCTGGTGGCTCGTGGCGGCGCGCCGGCTGATGACAGCAGCACACGGTGTATTATGGGAAACAGCCGTAGCAGCACCTACTGGACTTTTCCTGTATTTAGAAGAGTCTGTCTGTGTATCTTTGTGAAGGTCATCATACATCTGTGATCCTCGAACCTGCAGACCTACTGTGACTCTACAGGAAAAAGAAAAAACCCTGCAGGTGATTGAAGTTATGGATGATGAAAACAATTCTATTCTATGGAACACTGCAGAAGTACAACAGGGCTCTCAACAGACACACTCTCAATACACTCCAACTCATTTTTTTGTACTTTTTTTGACACTGTGCATGTTCATGTGTGACCCCAGATGGACCCTCTGTGCAATGGAGCCATGAAAGCGGAGGGCGGCGATCCTGTTTCAGACCACCAGCCCCCTCCTGCAAAGCTGGTTCGCCTCGAACCAAATGAGGCCGGACCCTCAGCCCAAGAGAGCAGCAGGCAGGGGAGTCCGGGAACCAAAACCTCATCTGCGCCCCACAAAGTCACCGCGCTGAGACCGCAGAGCAAGAGTTGGCACAGCAAAGGTACAGAGGTGATACGGGGAAAGGTTTTTTTGTTTCCTTTCTTCTACGTTCATGTTGTTCGACTCAGTGGGATCTGCTTTTTTGAAAATGATTAGGATTGTGTCTGATGTACTCAGATTTTGGAGCAACCTGCTGCTGTAGTTGAAAAACTGTTATGAAGTCTATTGGATGACGAAATGTCGGTCTTGGTCTCTGCAGGATCCTTGAATATCTTTGAAATTAAATAAAAATTGGCCATGTGGCATTATCCAGTGTACAGGAGCCTCTGTGCACCAACTGGAAAAAGCCAAGGAGACTCCCATGCGTCACATGGTGAGACAGATAGATGACTATCTTCAGTAGGTGGGGGGTGGTGGGGGGGTGCACCAGCTGTCTCCCTGAGTGGTTGACATCTAGAAATGGTGGAAGCAGCGATGTATATGCAGGCCTGTTCTGATAACAAAAGTAATTTACTTAAACTAAATCCATGTGAACTAACAAAAATAATGATAAAGAACAACATTTAGATTTAAAGGGGGGGGGCACATGCATCTTTTCAGCCAGATAAAATAGGTCAGGGGTGTCCAATCCTGCTCCTGGAGGGCACTTGGCCTACATATTTTCTACCTCTTGCTGCTCCACCTACAGCTAATTATCTCAGTTAGGTAAGCAGAGTTTGATAAGAGAGTATAGCACAACGTATGCAGGACAAGTCCTCTCCAGAAGCACGGCTGGACACCCCGATGTAGGTTACTGGGTATGCTAAAAATAAATATTGCAGGCTGTAACTTTTTGCTTTGCAAAGAGTAAATTAAGCTAACTTTATTTTATCCTACTGAGGTGATGTATCCTATAAAATCTGAGATCAAATAATCAAATGTCAGGACTCGCACCTTAATTAGGATGAAGGGGGTCAGGATCAAAAGTCGAAGGAAGCATGAGGGTCAAACATCATATATATAAGGCATAATCTTCCCTTTAATAAAGATCAAGGGAATCAGGATCAAAGGCATGATCAGGATCAAAGGAACGAAAATCATAGGTCACAGATCAAACGCATAATCTTCCCTTTAATCAACCTTGAATAAATCAGGATCAAAGACAGGATCTGGATCAAAGCATGATCTGCTTCTTGATGTGGATCAAAGGAGCCCAGATCAAAAACCGTATCAAAGGACCTTAGCTCAAACCATGACATGGATCAAAATAATAAAGGTCACAGATCAAAAGCATGATCTGCCTCTTGATCAGGATCAAATGAAAAAAGCTCAAAGATTAAGGACTAAATGCAGGATTTTCATGATCCAGCTAGACAGCGCCTACTCGCATGCGTGATGATGTCACAACTCGAATTTCTTTCAGTAACAAGAACTGTCAAGAAACTTTCTCGTGTGTGTTTGGAGTTGTGTGGTGGTAAGAATAGCCTTTTGTTTGCTTGAATAACGATGTCAGTCACACAAAGAAATCAAATAATAGTGAAAAATGTTCATTGCTCCCAGAATGTTGGTATTTTGGTCGTTGAACTTTAGCCCCGGTCACATGGCACTAAAGAAGGACACTGAAGCCAAAACGAAACAATAAATCTGGACTTACGTTGACTTTCAGAGACATCATTTAACCGTCGTCCAGCTTTGTTCCTGTACGAATCCCGACGACATCAAGTCGTCCGTATTCTGTTTTGCTTTCTGTCTTGACGGTTTCTCATCGTACGGTAATTCTTGTACCGTCAGCATTCCGTTTGACAGTCATGCAACCTCCCAAGTCCAATGTCTTGCACGAACATTGTACACACACACACACACACACACAAAAAAAACGGCTGTTCGCATGCTGTCATTGGCTGTAGAGGCTGTGCGCCACAGATGGCTGTGCCTGTGGCGCACACCTGTTTGATTCGTGGGCTGTGCGCCAAAGACAGCTGTTTGTGTGTGTGTGTACAATGTTCGTGCAAGATGTCGGACTTGGGAGGTTGGATGAAGTTGGATGACAGTCAAACAGATCGCTTATGCTACGGGAATTACGCAAATGATGAGGAACAAGACAGAAAGCAAAACGGAATACGGTCGACTTGAAGTTGTCGTTGGGATTCATACAGGAACGAAGCTGGACGACAGTTAAATGATGTCTCTGAAAGTCAACGATTTCTTGTTTCATTTTGGCTTCAGTGTCCTTCGTTAGTGCCATGTGACCGGGGCTTTAGATCGATATTCACACCACTGCAGCGCTCCTTCTCATTCCTTGTGGGTTAAAAACAACGACAACAAATTTACTTTCGGATACGGCGTGGAATTCGCCGTCATTTCACTCCCTGGAAATCTGACAGGGGAGCAGGTGTTTCTAATGACGCCAACACGCGAGCAAGAGGCTCACTAACCGGAAGTCTCAATTTCAAGATGGCGGCGGATCTTGAAAATCCCCCACTAACAGACACAGACAAATTGGCAAAAGGAAAAAAGTTCCCAACAAAGGTAATAAAACATTTAAATCTCCAAGAAAAGCGCTGTTTTGGTGGCTCTTACTTTTAATTGAAAGGAGCAGCTGTTCACCATGCCCTCTCCATGTGGGCGGGGCTCCTGAACATGCAGTGCAGCTCGGGGGGTGTGTCACATACATGCAGCCACGCCCAGTACCTGACACACACATATTTGTCGGATTTTGCCGTTGTTAAGCATCAAACTCCAAATATTTTTAAAAGGTATATTAGAAAAAAAAGATTTTGCACAAAATATGAACAATAAAATTAAGTATTGAAGAAATTGTGCAGTAAAGTTTAATTTTTTTTGTTGTGCTTTCACACTGGCCTCAGGGAGCCTGTTGCCGGTGTTCTGCGTGGTGGAACACAGGGAGAGCCCTTTGAAGGGGGACAGGAAAGAGGAGCACGCTGAGTTTGTGCTGGTTAAGCGAGACCTGCTGTTTAACCAGCTGATCGAGATGGCACTACTGACTCTGGGCTACTCCCACAGCTCAGCCGCGCAGGCCAAAGGTACAGCATCCACCTGCCTTCCTGTACGTGGAAAAACCCACTTTGGCTTCTTCTCACAGCTTCTCGTGCACTCGTGTTCAGGTCTGATCCAGGTGGGCAGGTGGAACCCCGTGCCTCTGTCGTCTGTGACAGACGCCGCCGACGCCACAGTGGCCGACATGCTGCAGGACGTTCACCACGTCACCACCCTTAAAATCCAGCTCCACAGGTTGGGTTTCACTCTCTCTGTGTTCATGCTGATTTACACCCACAGTCTCCAGATTTGAAGAGTTGATTTGTGCCAGTCTTAAAAGAAATACAGGCATGTAAATATGGATACAGCAATGAATCTAAAGTTTGAAAAAATCGATTTTATATTGGCATGTACAGTTTTTTAAAGCAATAAATGACTTGCACTTGTTTCTTTTACTGACAGTCATTTATATATTTTTTCTTTTTATCCTTTTTTTTCTCCAAAGACCTCAGCATTTCCAGGTATAGTGTCCTAGAGGCTCAATTATTTCCAAACTTCAGCCTGAGTTCAGTTGTCTTCACCACTGCACGCGGGTGGTGTTGCGTATACTGGGGACTTTTTTCAGTCCTGTGTGTGCACCTGTTTTGTCTGTATGTCAGCAAAATAATGAGAAGAGTTTTAATCTGATATGTACCAAACGTGGTGGAATGAGTGAAGGTCAGCCAAGGTAGTTTGATTTGAACAAAAATCGGTTAAAAGTCGAAGTCACAGCCCAAGGTCAAAATCTGAGCCCAGCCCTTATATAGTCCAACATATTCTTATGCCACAGATATCATATGAAAAGTTAAGTGTTATATTCACCATTTTCAACACTTGCATGCAGTTTGTGTTTTGTGTGTGTGTGTGTGTGTGTGTGTGTGTGTGTGTGTGTGTGTGTGTGTGTGTGTGTGTGTGTGTGTGTGTGTGTGTGTGTGTGTGTGTGTGTGTTTCACAGGTAATTTTGATGCCAAAATCAGATTCAGAAGGTTCAAAAGCTTGGAAATTGATGCCAGTATCACAAGAATCACCACTGACCAATCAAAAGATAAAGTGAAAAGTAGAATAAACCATCATGACACTGTTGGTGGCCATATTGAATTTTAAGTTTGCTGACATTATTTTATAAGTTAGTGGCCTATAAGGTAATCACATATAAAATTTGATGCTTGTATGAATCTTTTTTTTTTCATATTTGCCTGACTATTTCAACTTAGAGTGCAAAGAACCCCAACAAGCTGAACCCTGCATTTTCTTTGGCACAGAACAAGTTAAAGGAGGCATTTTATATATTTATATATATATATATATATATACAACCCCTGGCAATAATTATGGAATCACCGGCCTCGGAGGATGTTCATTCAGTTGTTTAATTTTGTAGAAAAAAAAAAGCAGATCACAGACATGACACAAAACTAAAGTAATTTCAAATGGCAACTTTCTGGCTTTAAGAAACACTATAAGAAATCAGGAAAAATAATTGTGGCAGTCAGTAACGGTTACTTTTTTAGACCAAGCAGAGGGAAAAAAATATGGACTCACTCAATTCTGAGGAAAAAATTATGGAATCACCCTGTAAATTTTCATCCCCAAAACTAACACCTGCATCAGATCAGATCTGCTCATTAGTCTGCATCTAAAAAGGAGTGATCACACCTTGGAGAGCTGTTGCACCAAGTGGACTGACATGAATCATGGCTCCAACACGAGAGATGTCAGTTGAAACAAAGGAGAGGATTATCAAACTCTTAAAAGAGGGTAAATCATCACGCAATGTTGCAAAAGATGTTGGTTGTTCACAGTCAGCTGTGTCTAAATTATGGACCAAATACAAACAACATGGGAAGGTTGTTAAAGGCAAACATACTGGTAGACCAAGGAAGACATCAAAGCGTCAAGACAGAAAACTTAAAGCAATATGTCTCAAATCGAAAATGCACAACAAAACAAATGCACAACAAAACAAATGAGAAACGAATGGGAGGAAACTGGAGTCAACGTCTGTGACCGAACTGTAAGAAACCGCCTAAAGGAAATGGGATTTACATACAGAAAAGCTAAACGAAAGCCATCATTAACACCTAAACAGAAAAAAACAAGGTTACAGTGGGCTAAGGAAAAGCAATCGTGGACTGTGGATGACTGGATGAAAGTCATAATCAGTGATGAATCTCAAATCTGCATTGGGCAAGGTGATGATGCTGGAACTTTTGTTTGGTGCCGTTCCAATGAGATTTATAAAGATGACTGCCTGAAGAGAACATGTAAATTTCCACAGTTATTGATGATATGGGGCTGCATGGCAGGTAAAGGCACTGGGGAGATGGCTGTCATTACATCATCAATAAATGTACAAGTTTACGTTGATATTTTGGACACTTTTCTTATCCCATCAATTGAAAGGATGTTTGGGGATGATGAAATCATTTTTCAAGATGATAATGCATCTTGCCATAGAGCAAAAACTGTGAAAACATTCCTTGCAAAAAGACACATAGGGTCAGTGTCATGGCCTGGAAATAGTCCGGATCTTAATCCAATTGAAAATCTTTGGTGGAAGTTGAAGAAAATGGTCCATGACAAGGCTCCAACCTGCAAAGCTGATCTGGCAACAGCAATCAGAGAAAGTTGGAGCCAGATTGATGAAGAGTACTGTTTGTCACTCATTAAGTCCATGCATCAGAGACTGCAAGCTGTTATAAAAGCCAGAGGTGGTGCAACAAAATACTAGTGATGTGTTGGAGCGTTCTTTTGTTTTTCATGATTCCATAATTTTTTCCTCAGAATTGAGTGATTCCATATTTTTTTCCCTCTGCTTGGTCTAAAAAGTAACCGTTACTGACTGCCACAATTTTTTTTTCCTGATTTCTTATAGTGTTTCTTAAAGCCAGAAAGTTTCCATTTGAAATGACTTTAGTTTTGTGTCATGTCTGTGATCTGCTTTTTTTCTACAAAATTAAACAACTGAATGAACATCCTCAGAGGCCGGTGATTCCATAATTTTTGCCAGGGGTTGTGTGTGTGTGTGTGTGTATATATATATATATATATATATATATATATATATATATATATATATATATGAATAAAAATTTGGAATTTTGCTGTGTCCTCAAAATCAAACCAATTTTCCCTTGGTCCAAATGTATCCACCAAATGTCAATTAAATCAATTATTGTGTTTCTGAGATATCTTCATGTTCATCAGACAAGCACAATGCTAAAAAACTACTGCCTTTAGCACAGGTAATAATTTGGTAGTTTATTGAAATCAACAGTAAGAAGTATGTGGAATCAGTTCTGTTACTTTGCTTAGGGCCCCTTCACACATAGTGTGAAGTTTGGACGAAGTGCACACTTAATGCGCATGATGCAGGAATTGTGTGCAAACCGTGTAATATCGTCCCTGCCTCCAACACCTCGTACACCTGTTGCTACAACTATTTGCACACACGAGCACCTGAAAGACAAAGTGTGCACTGTGCAAACCTACTGCACCCTCTCGCAGCAGGTGATGGCCAAATTCCAGGTGACATGCATGAACATCTAACACAGCTTGCATGGCACTTAGAAAATGTGTGGCCAGTCGCACTATTAACACGACAACAGACTGCAGACAATCACTTTCGTACTCACAGAGAAATTTTCCCACACAAGTGTGGCTTTGGTGTGTGCGCTGAGATGACAGGAGGTGTGTCCTCCCACTGAAGCAACTGTGGAAATCTGGGGATCTGAACATTCCAGCTGGACACCACATACTGTATTTGGACGGACATGGACAGACAACTGTCCACTGTGATGCGTGTGTGTCTGCTTGCTGTTAACAAGTGGACATAAATAAAAACATATATCACTGTGGCGACATGCTGCAGCGAGCGAGCACGCGCATGGTGCACACGGCGTGCACATGGACAGGCTGCTCCCAGGTTGAAATGGACCATCAGATCAGAACATGCAGCAGGCGATCTCACTGTCACGTCACCCATGTGAGCTCTGTTCCACATGACGCAGTGTCCTGCAGCGTGTCATCCACAAGACACGCGCGGTCGGTTGGAGACCAGCCAGCAGATGTGGACATGAATGAGACGAGTGAACTGCTTCTCATTCATGTCATTTCATGACTGTACATCTGTGACCATGGGTCATCTACAGAGGAACAGACAGATCATATTTGTCTTGCTTGCTTGATAAATGCGGTGTTTTTATATGGTGTGTGATTTTAATTTTTTTGTAATACTTCCATGTCCTTCCTGATATGAGGCAGATTCCCACAGCTTTCAAAGAACAGCTTTGTAGCTCAGTGGTAAAATCGCTGACTGCCAGTCAGAGGTTTTGGACTGCGCGGGTTTGTGTCCATTGGGTCGTATATTTGTTTTTTTTTTGTTTTTTTTCTCCACATAAGCAGCACAATGTGGTCCCACAGGTACTGGCTGGTTTCATTTTTTTTTTTTTTTTCATATTCCACATAAGCGGCGCGATGTGCTGCAGCTGGCACTGTGTGTTCCTGCCCAAAAGACACTGGCGCACGCACAAACTCTCGCACCAGGTTCGTGCACACCTGCCCGTTGGCGCAATGTTTCGTGGTGCACTAATTTCAAACCGCTTCGTGCTGTTTCGCCATTTGCGTCCAAACGCCATCCAAACTTCGCACTACGTGTGAAGTGGCCATTAGGGCTTAAAAGAATTTTTGTTTCTTTTAAGCTAAGTTCTGTTGGCTTCTCCCAGTTTGTTGGGGGTCACCATAATGGTCTGACATGAATTTGGATGATGTTGATTTGGTACAAGTTTTATCCTAGATGCCCTCCCTGACCCAAATCCAGATGTCCAAGTAGAATGGGGCATGGGTGCCCTTGAACCAGGGAGCTCCTTTAAGGGAGGCAAGCTTAATAACAGTTTGCATCAATACATCAAAAGGACTGGAATCTTCCAGTTAGATCATAGGGGGACGATGTGCAGTGCGATTAATTTTGCTTGCAGCTTGTTTTAATTCTTTCCCTGCTGCCCTAGTAGTGTCTTTTCAGCATCACCATCCTCTTTGTTTAGTTATCCCAATTTGGAGGACCTCCCACCTGAGCAATGGAGTCACTCCACTGTAAGAAATGCTCTGAAGGAGCTCCTCAAAGACATGAACCAGAGCTCCCTTGCCAAGGAATGTCCATTATCTCAGGTAACACACACAATCATAGAGACAGTGAAAGTGAGGTTTGACCTTCCCTGTCCTGTAAAACCAGGTGCATGTTTGCGTTTTACCTCTACGGAGTGAGACTGAGTGAGTGTGTGGTCCAATAGGTAAAAAGTCCAGATGCAGAGGTAGATAAGGCATAGAGCGCGAGACAGGAATAGATAATAAAAGATAGCTATCTCCTTAAAAGCAACCGTGCCCAGGCTGGCGCCTGTCTCGGTTGTCTTACTGTCTGCCTGACACCAAGTCCGTCACTCTCACTTCAGCTTTTTCTGCACCCTCGGCTGCATTGCATTAAATTGGCATTCAAATTCGGTATTGCAGTCTCCTTCAGACTCTGCAATGGGAATGCATAATAATAATAATAATCATAATCATAAGCACACAAATAATTTAACACTAATCGCGCATTATTTGAGCATGAATATTTATAATTATCAACTTAGTATATCTGTTATTTTGCCCAGGGATGCATAAGACATCTACGCTTCGATAAAGAGAAATTGCTCAGTACATCTTCTGCAAGATTCCTTCCTTCTGCACCGTGATAACATCTGATACAAGCCCATCTTTCTCTCCATCTCTCCTCTTTGCTCCTCTCACGTTTGTGAGAAGCAGATTAAAATAAATATGAGAAGATGAAAAGTGTAATCAGATGTAGAGATTGCAAAGGATGGTCTACGGGGGAAATGCATGGGTTTTTTTAGACAGAATGAAAGACAGACAGATGTAGTCTCTGATGACATAAGGGCACACACACACACACACACACACACACACTGATCATCTGTCGTTATTATCCTATTTACCTGGGGGCCTTTTTAATAACCCAGATCTGAGTTCATTAATATCAGATGTGTGAACAGCTGAGACACCCAGGCAGCACGGCGCGGGAGGTGTACGAACATGATGAATTTCTATTGTTTTTTCCCTTCTGTTTCAGAGTATGATATCATCGATTGTAAACAGCACTTACTATGCAAATGTCTCAGCTGCCAAGTGTCACGAGTTCGGCCGATGGTACAAGCATTTCAAGAAGATTAAATGCTATAAAGGTGAGGGGTGCAAGCTCAGTCTGCTAACAGTTGGGGCCCTATCTTGACAACCTATGGTGTACAGGCCATTAGGCGCGTGTCTGACTTATTTTCACAGCTTACACGGTGCGTAATAGTGTAGCAGTACTTGAGTCTGGTGTTGGTCTGGAGAACGGCCTCGAGACCACATTTTCACTTACTCAGCCTCAAAATTGAAAGTAATTCTACTCAGTCTTGACACCGTCTCAGACTAGAATAAGTCTCAATCTTGGACTAAAATAAGTGTACACATAATTGAAAATTAATAATTAAATGACAGGTATTATTACATTAATACACTCTAATGGGAGCCATCGACAGTGCACGATGTCTATCTCAAAGACATTTATAACACATTTTTTTGGGGGGGGGGAGCTTTTGATGTCATACAGTTTTGAGGTTGACTCACACTGAGCTGCTGAGCCCATCTCGTGACAGAAATTTCACTTTTTAATATTCACAGGGTGATGGCAAGTCTAATTAAATTCATTGTTTTAAAAAACAGACTTGGATTTTTAGGTTTCGCTCTCAACTCGGTCTCGCATCCACTAAAAACTCCATCTTGACTCAGTCTTAACCACTCCAAGATTCCAATGCCTTGGTCTTGACTCACACGCTACCGTTTAAGGTCTTGGCCTTGAATCAGACTCAGTATACATCCTTAGTGTGTAATCTGAACACAAAGGTCAGCACAGGGTGCAAAGGAGCCAGATTTATTCTCTTCATTAGTGGGCATACCATGAAATAAACCAGAGTCTCATCCCCTTTAAGATATGGAACCCCTTCAAGATCCAAACTCCCCCCTAAAAATCTGTCTCCCCTTGCCTTCACTGCGCGTGCATAATTTCAGAGCATGAGAAGCGATTCACCGATTATTGCTTCGTTTCTGCTCAAAACTGCACTCCAGTAGTCTGAAGCTTTTGTACAACAATCATTTCCACATAAATTCAGCATTATTTCATAATAAAAGACGGGGGAGCGATCAGAGCAGCACTGCAACACATCTGAGTCTGACTCTGAGTCTGACTCTCTGAGTCTGACTCTCTAGCACCCAAAGTAAAGCCTCTTAAATCATTCTAAAGTCAGTTTTAAACAGAAATGAGGCAGTTGTAAGCAGAAACAAAGCAATAATCATTGAATCGCTGCTAACGCTCTGAAATAACATATGCACAGCAGCACATCTGCTGTCGCACTCCTCCATATTTTATTATGAAATAATTCTGAATTTATGTGGAAATTATTGTTGTACAAAAGTTTCAGATATCTGTCGCTGAGATAGATGATGACTGGAGTGCAGTTTTAGGGGAGACCGTTTGGTCAACGACACCGGTGTGCGCCAGATGCAGAGCGCATTGCTATTTAGCAAGCAAACTGAAGCGAGAATTTGCCAGACAGTTTAACAGTTCAGTGCTAATATGTCAGAATGTTCCAGCATGCAGCAGTCACCAAAGCTCACTGAGGTGAGGCAGTGAGGTCATATTTTTTATGCTTCGATGTGTATTTATGTTTATTTTGTTGTTTTCAATTCAGTTTAAGATGGATGGCTGTTTATCATGAGCTTATGCGAGGGGATCTGGGTATTGCTATGTTCAAATATTACAACTACTTACATAGGGAGGATGAGGATCACTTGCATTGTGATGGAATATCAGTTATGATATTTTGTCCATGTGGTAGGTTTCCCTGGGTATGATTGAGCATTCAGGTGTCTCATTGTTGAGGAGCTGCAGAAGGCCAAGGGCACACTCGTGTTTCACCTGGCTGCAGCAGATAGATGGTTACTTTTGAGATGTTTGGATGGAGGAGTTGTTTGCCTGATTGGTCACCATCCAGTTCCAACTTATGGTGGATGTTGCAACGTGCAACACCAGGTTCCTGCTCCCATACCGACCTGACCTGACCACTTTAGATGAGAGATTTGTTGGCCAATAGCACAATCACTTTTCCACACAATGCTAATGGACCAGCATTGTACATTACCAAAACTCACTTTTAAACCAATTACTGTATATTCCGAAGTGTAAATCATACTGGAGTATGAGTCACATGATCTCCCACACTAGTAAAAAAAAACACGACTTATAAAATGGAGAATATGGTAGTTGACCGTAATTCTACGACGTAGACCCTCATCATGAAAAATACAATTACAAGTTTGGAAACTACAAATGACTTTGATTTCACTGTGCACTCCTAGGTTTAAGATAGGGTCCTTGGTGTTTTTACAAACAAAACTGTCAGATATATCAATAATTCTACATGTTTTGCTTATTTTCTTGTCCTCCATCTGCTCCCATTCAGATACTGACAGTTTTTCTGAGCAGTCTACTCTTACTACCATCACCCAAAAGCCAGGCACAGGTAGCACAGCTGAGCAGAGCTCAAGTCTGCTTTTTCCTCGCAGAGGAGTAGCCAACATTTGTGGCCGTTCCCCGCTCAGTCTCCGCCCATCCGGGCTGGTGACTCAACCTCTCACCTCCCAACTGGTCAGCCAGCAGCTGGTGATGGCCCAGTTTCTCAACCAGCAGTATGCGGTTAGCCGTATGCTAGCCGGACAAGGTCTCTCACCCCCCACACAGCAGTATCTCAGCCACCCCCCTGTGGGAAGGGTTCCTACTAAAGTATTCTCCAAACCTCCCGACTCCCAAGCGCCGCAGCCAGCACAGTGCGGAGGTGTAGCAGGGCTGCAAAACCAGACCTCAGCTGGATCATTGGCAGGACCACCCGACGTGCCCAGTGACATCTACCACTGCGTGAGGGAGGAGTTGAAGCGAGCGGGCATCTCCCAAGCCATCTTTGCCCGAGTGGCCTTCAACCGGACTCAGGTATGAAACAGGGCGGACAGGAAACGGGTAGAAGGGCTATCATTCATTTTGCAAGTGTTTTCTCTGGTGTTGTCGACAAGTCAGCTGTGTGCAAAAAAGCATTTAATGGTTGGCACATTGGCATGGCCTTTGCCGCAATGGCCCCTCCCTCCCGTGTGTACGCATTTGTGCCAGCTCTCTGCAGCACAAAGCTGGTGCCAACACTGAAGCAGCTGCTGTGCCAGCCAATCACACCCCCTTGGAGAAATGCTGTCTCGCTCTTTACTCTTTCCCACAATTTTGCTGTCCCTCCATCTTGCCACCTTTCACTCTGGCAGCGTTCATGTAATCGCTTCATCGCCTTGTCAACGTATCTTCTTAAAATACTGCATTCGCCAGATCTCCCTTTGTGGTCGCCCCCGGTACTAAAATGTTACATTGTCTGTGTCCATAATTTTACATACGACACCGATCTCACAGAAATGTGGCTCAGAGGATAGAAGACGCCCATTGTTATTATTATTGTTATTATTATTACCGTCATTATCATTTTCATCTCAATAAGCAGGGCTAGATGTTGTTTGCCCCCATGTTTCCCTTTAGAAAGTCCTTGGTGCTCCAGTGCCAGCCGTACGCATTGGGCACAGTGCCAGCATGTCAACTCGAAGTGAGGAAAGCATTTGTCATGTGGTCTATTTATTTAGAAGGAGGATTTTGGCAGGTAGAGCCCGAAATGATCCATGATTTGAGTAAGAAGGCTTTTTCCTCTTCTCTGCCAGTGTAAAATCTGATTTCTTTGCAGGAGTAAGCCCTAAAATCTGCATGTGAAGTTTAAAAGCTTTCCTGAACAGACACATGCATCCAGGCTAACGCTAGGCTCCTAAAGAAGCATAGTGCTGCCACACTGGTTTAAAAATAAATAAATAAATACAAGTTTCAATGTAAGTTAATGTTTTAACATCACACAGATTGTCATGCTTTAACCAGTGACAGGCAAAGCTAATCAGCTCACAACAAATTTTTGAAGCTAACTTTTTCATTAGCGGATTAGCTTTTAGCTAACTTTGAATACACTTAGCAGACCAATTAGTTTCCACTACGTTTATTAGTTCCACTAACTGTAAGTCAGCTAGCTAACATTTTTTTTAATTAAAGGTAACTTCAAAAGCATTTGTAAACATTAAAATTATACATTTGTTCCTATTGGCGCTTATACACTACCATAAAGCAAAAAGCATCACCTCACCAAAATGGAAGACCAGGAGGTCAAGCCAGAATAAATCTGTTAATTAGATTATTAAAATTATTTTCATGTGTACTTTTCTTACTTAATATTTCTTATCCACTTAAAACTTTCGGTACTGTGAATAAACCATGAAGTATTGTTCAATTGCATTTGTTCATTTAATTTTTTAATTATATCTTGATCATCTTTTGAGCTTTCTGGGAACCTTCATGTTTACTTAACAACATATTTAAATTCCAACTTTTTCAGAATTTAATGTTGGAATTTAAAGTTTAATGTTTTAACATCATACTGATTGTCATGCTTTAACCAGTGACAAGCAAAGCTAATCAGCTAACAGTTAATTTTTGAAGCTAACTTTTTCATTAGCAGATTAGCTTTTCAGCTATCTTGGAAAACTCTTTGTCAACCAGTTAGCTTCCACGAACTTTGTTAGTTCTGCTAACTTTAAGTCAACGAACATTTTGTTAAAAACAAATGTTAAAGATCACAAACTATTTCTTATTCACTTAATACTTTGGGTAGTGTAAATTAACTGTAAAGTACTGTTCAGTTGCATTTATTCATTTAATTTTTTATGTATCGCTTAATCATCTTTTAATCTTAGCATGCTAAATCTTTTTGGGAACCTTCATGTTTCCTCATAAACATATTAAAAGTTTAGCTTTTTAGGTCTGTTTTCCAGGGTTTTAGAGCCAAAATAACCAAGCCAAAAATGTAGCTATTATTGGTAGCTTCAGTCAACTCTTTTAGTGGTTTATTGGTTTAGCATTATCACAGTTAACTTTTCAGTTAGCAGATTAGCTGTTATACCCACCAATGGTTTTAATGTGATAGGTTTCATGTTCTGATACTGATTATCATGTTAAGACATGAACCATATCATATGAAAATGTGAAACGTTTCACTTTATGAGATGCGTTGCTGTGACTTTGCGTCTGAGGTTTTTTATTTTATTTGTTTGTTTTCTGATGGACGGCATTCAATCATAGCGGGTCAACCGGCTTTACAGCTGGAGAGACTTCTGAAGGTTTTTTTTTGTTGACATAAACACACAGCCAGCAGTCACTCCACCAGTGTTTTGTTTCTGTACCACATAACGCCTCATTGTGCACAATTGCACACACAGAGAGACTATATAATATTAATATTTAGACAGAATAACAGAAAAAAATTGTTTGTCCACAGATGCCAGAGTCATAAATATTCATATTCTAATTGTAATGTAATAAGTCTGTATTAATATTATTATTCAGCTTTTTATCTCTGTAGTGTGTAACGTCACATCAGGCATAATTGCGCACACAAAAAGAGATCACAACAAATATTAATATTTAGGCAGAATATATAAAAATAGTAATTCATCCAAGGATCCCCAAGTCATAAAAATTCATATTCCAGTTGTTTGCGGGTGGAGAATCTCCACAAGAGAGGAGAGAGACTGCTGCATGTGTCATTAATATTTAAGCAGAAAAACTAAAATTGCCTCACAGTTCATTCATGGGTGTTAATCTCAGCAGACTCTACATTTTTTAAGCTGGCCTACCTTGTGATATTTGCCTATTTGCTATTTTTGATTCATGTGGATGCATTTGCATGTGTTTTGATGCACCAGGGCCTGCTGTCAGAGATCCTGCGGAAAGAGGAGGACCCTAAGCATGCATCCCAGTCACTGCTGGTAAACCTACGTTCTATGTACAACTTCCTGCAGCTCCCCGAGTCTGAGAGGGAGCGCATATACCAGGAGGAGAAAGAGAGAAGTCTGACTGGATTCACTCCAAGCAACAACAGTAGCATGTCGCCAAGATCTACACAGGTCAGTCACGCTTAATTCTGGGATCCAGTAGGGATGGGTTCTTGCTCATACTGTGTACAGTACTTCTAAGGACTGTGTGTTTGGTATAGTCATGGAATCCAGTTACTTTGGTGCCTTTGTTGGTGATAAAATGGACGAGATTAGATAGAACTTTATTGATCCCTTTGTAAAACTCCCTCAGGGAAATTGAGGTTCCAGGAGCATTGTACAGCAGCACACAGGGTAAGAAGTACACAGATTATCAAAAGTGAAAAAAAAAAGAAAAACAGTTTGCAAATATAAATACCAATACACAATATAAATATCAGACATACTGATCAGTACTGGTTTACTGGCTACTAGTGTGCCTCTCAAAATGGTCATGTACCTTGACTTTGCGGATAATGTTGTGATCTTTGTGGAGTTGGTGGATGTCCTGGTTGGAGTTCTCGAGAAGCTGAGTGAGGAGTCAGGCGTGTTCTCAGGCCTGTGAGTGTTCTGGCGCAAAATCAAGTTTTCATTAACCTTATCAGAGTCTTTAGGGATCCTTAAAACAGAAGTTCATTTCATTACTAGGTTTACTTATTACCCTACACACCAGCGATGTAGCAGGAGATTGTAATAGCTTGCGCGTGTAACGGGTGTGCAGATTTCCATTAAATGTGGTCAGAGTGAGTGTCTCCAGATGACTAATTTGTGGTCAAGGTCAAGAACTTCAAAAATATAATCCAAACAACACATTTTCTATAATATCTTTGTTAATCAATAGGACAAGAAAGGCGATCCAATTTTT
This sequence comes from Thalassophryne amazonica, assembly GCF_902500255.1. Lineage (NCBI taxonomy): Eukaryota > Metazoa > Chordata > Actinopteri > Batrachoidiformes > Batrachoididae > Thalassophryne > Thalassophryne amazonica. The sequence goes on from NC_047122.1 coordinate 52,846,547, forward strand.
CAGGATATTCCTCCAACTAATAGGCCTGGAGACATGATTCAGATGTTATATTCATCATTTCTCACTGATGTGTTTGTCTGTTTATATGTGGCCCTGCGACAGACTGTCGTCCTGTCCAGGGTGTGCCTTGTCTCGCACCCTGTGACTACTGGGACAGGCTCCAAACTCCCCGTGACCCCTAATTGGAGAAGGCGTGTTTAGAAAATGGGTGGATGGATCATCTCTCATTATGTTGCATATGTGGCATCATGATTAGTTCACTTAAACATTGTTAAATGAAATCATAATTGACTGAAAACACATTTTTCAAGATGTCTCTGCAACCAATAGGGCTAGAGAGTTTCTGTGTAGGCTCTCAGTTGTCCAGGTGGTTTCCATAGTAGAGAAGCTTGAATCTTCGACTGGACTGGGTTGCTTGACGCGAGGACGTTTCGCTTCAAATCATAGAAGCTTCCTCAGCTAAAATTCTTGCTCTGGTAGTCTGACTTCTGTCTGACCCTTGTCGAGAAGAACAAACAGAAGCCACAAAAGCTGGAGTTTTAAACCTAACCAGAAGACTCCTCCCACCGAGAGGCAGACTGCTACTGGCTAGTGATTAAACAATTGCTTTAATTAGCACCAATTGTGCTCTAGTTAGCACCCTCCTAATGACAGGGTAGCTGTCCCTCCTAACGATGGGACTGACACCTCTCCTGATGATATGAATGACTCATTACCATGAACAAAAGACTGAAACTGCTTTGATCTGAGTGCCCCATTGTAAACAGGGGACAAAGCGTGTCTCAGACCCCCTCCCCAGTTAAGGCTGGGTTTCAACTGTTTCACATAGTCCAGTCGAAGATTTAAGCTTCTCTACTAGGGCTAGAGAGGTTATCCAATGCATATATCAATCATTTAATCAACTGTCATTATGTGGTGTAAGTGATGTAATTTTGACATCGCTACAGTATCATGGAATAATGTTATTATCGTCTGAAATACACGTTTCTTGAATGTCTCCAACCATTAGGGCCAAATTAACAAGGTGTGGCTCATTCATTTCACTATTGCCACTTCTTCTAATACAGTGAAATCATACTACTATAGCACATTATGAGGTAGGCAGGATATGTATTCTGGCTCTTACACTGTTTAATGCTTGCATGGACTGAGTGTTGGGTCGGCTGGTGAAAACCAGTGACTTAGGTGGTTTTGTTGGTGAGGAAAGACTTATTGACCTTGACTTCGTGCCTGATGCTGTGTTCCTTGTGGAATCAACATATACCCTGATTGTAGCACTTTCAGAGACTGAGTGCGTTTGGGTTTGCTATTGTCCTGGATCAAGACTAAGATCCAGATGTTGAATGAATGAATGAATGAATGAATGAATGAATGAAAACTGTTTATTTCGAACATTTGATACAACAACAATTACAAGATAGATCAGTAAAGACAACAACAAAAAAGTTCCTACTGTGTACCCAACATGTCTGAAAAGGGGTAGGGTGAAGCATCAGCTTATTTATCCCTACCCCTTCTTCCCCACAACCAGTAATACCCTTTGCCACATATCCACATAGATTCCTACACACCTAAACTGATATCAATATATATATATATATATATATATATATATATATATACACACATACACATATACACAAACATAAATATACACCTACACATACCTACTTACATACAAAATACTATACATTTACAAGCCGAAGCATAAAACAAAAACACCCTAACCCTCATTACTCTTCCTCCTCCCTATACCTAGAAAAAAACATATTTTTGTACCGCTGTTTGAACATGTTCAGTGATTTCCTGGACCCAGCCATCAGAAGAGTATCTGAATGATGGAAAAGTGTTGATCTTGTAGAGACATTAACTAAGCGGTGACATTCATGTGTTGGTCCTCTGCCTTTGAGATCGACAGACACCCTGTAAGGACCTTATAGAGTCATGAGATCAGTGGACAGAGATGTTTAGGCGTCTTTAGGGTCTTGGTCAAACAAGCGGTTGCTTGTTAGCAACTGTCAATTATGACATTTTGGGCATTTGGAGCTCCTAGACTTGACTTGACTTGCAGGATATGCATCAGTACTTCAATGAATTTCATTTATGTTTGTAACACCAATTTGGTGCATTTTTCATCTTTGTGGTGCATTTGTTTTGGTGAGATTGTCACATGAATCCACAAACCAAACAAAACATTGTCTATGCCACTGCACAGCTAGAGTCAGGATCCTTCACTAGCTCCCCATTTTGTGAAAGTTAAAGCAGTGAAAGAAGTTTAAGGAATTAAGTGAATAAATCTGATTGGAATTCTGTGATGAATTTTGGGTCGCCAATTATTATTATTAAGAAAATTATCAAACAAATCTGTATGAAGCCACCTTGTACCACTTAATAAAGCCCTGCTGAATCTTTGACAGGTCACTGAGTTGGTTCTTGGAAGATGTTGAACGATCCGATCGCTTCAGTCGCTGATGGGCCAGTTCCAGCCTGAGCTTGCCTGGTTCTGGAGTTGAACCGCTGGTTTTCCCTGGTGATACCTGACGTGGTTTCGGCTCGGTTTGTGACAGTGGCCTGTCTATGCCACTGCACAGATCCAGTCAAAATCCTTCACTAGCTTCCCATTTCCAAGCACACACAATTGTGTTAAACAGCAAACTGGAATCATCTCTGCTCTGTTTTGAATTCACCTCCTGTTGCTGCCTTTGGCCCACTACCTTCCTATCTTCTTATCTACTTTCTGTCTCTGTCTTTCTCTAGGCACGACTATCCCCAGTTACAGGAGACAGAGGGCTGAGGACAGACAGCTGTGTCCTCAACGTCAGTTCATCTATCTACGATGAGATCCAGCATGAAATGAAGAGAGCAAAAGTATCTCAAGCTATGTTTGCAAAGGTGGCTGCTTCTAAGAGTCAGGTGTGTCACACATGCATCATTCCCGTGGTGGGATTGGTCATTTCTCGCGATCAGCTAGTCTTTGTGATGAATCAGTGGCCTCAGTTGAAACACAGATAGCTGGTGGAGGAAAGTCCGGATAATCAGCCAGCAGCTGTACTCTGCAGAGGACTATCATCAGTGCATCAGGCTGCTATTGTGTCCTGCATTATCACTTTAATAGTTGCCATACAAAAACATTACTTGGACACACATGCAAATACACACTGGTTTGTTGCTGTATTAGCACACTGACGTACGTGCAATTACACAAATACACACACACAGATGTGATTTGAGTGTTTATTGTTCTCATTTTTATGGCAGCCTCATAAGCTTGTTATTGCCTTTTGTTCGGATGATAATTTTCCTTCATGGAAAAGGGGGATTTACACTGTCTCATTTTCTCTTCCTCTCTAGCACTTCTCATCTTTCTTTCTTTGCTCCTTCCTTCCTTCTTTTTTTCCTTCCTTTCCCTGCTCATAAAGATGTTTAGAGGTCATTCAGTGGTCATGCCAATACTGACAGGTGGTAAAAAATTTTTTCCCCCTTTTTATCACTTCACCAATCTCCAGTTTTCCATTTACTTTCTCCACATTCTCTTCACATCTCTCACTTTCTCTGTATTAGCTGCCTGTTTGGCAGGCGGAACCATGTTGGATCTTTCCCCGTTCTATCTGCGCCGTACATCTGGATGGCATTGTGTGCTGGCGTTGGGCTGCAGCCAGCTGTGCATCTATCTGTGTGTGTGTGTGTGTGTGTGTGTGTGTGTGTGTGTGTGTGTGTGTGTGTGTGTGTGTGTGTGTGTGTGTGTGTGTGTGTGTGTGTGTGTGTGTGTGTGTGTGTGTGTGTATCCGTCTGCTTGCTTGAACATGTAATCATGCTCCAGTTTGTGAATGTGAAACTCGCTACCATCTGCCACTCACAAGTTTCTTGCCTTGTGATGCGAGGAGAAAATAATTCCAGTATTGAGTGGTTTTAATCATTTAACAGTGTTGTGATTTTAGTCATTTTTTAAACTCTAAACAAAGGATAAATACATTCATTTATTTGATTCATACCATCAAATTCCTATATAATAGCAAATAGAGATCTACAGGGTGGGCCAATAAAATGTTACCATTTTTTGATTGTACACAAGTTTTGAAATGAGAACTTATTCAAAAATTTTATTTACAGATTTATAACAGAAGCATCAAATTAACATTTGATACCAAAGGTTTCCCACTTTGTCTATTGTTTTCCGCACAGTTCAATAACTGATGACATGTTTAATCCACGCTCCTCTTCTCCGGATTACAAAATGTAGTATTTTATTGGCCCACCCTGTAATTGGAGTAGCAAAACCTTATTCAATGAGGCAAATAAATATTTGATTCACTGTCGATTTAGCAAGTTTTCCCAGCTACAAAGAATGGAGAGGTCTGGAATTTTAATCGTAGGTACACTTCAATAAAGGTGTACCCTCTTCAGGTCATTGACCAGGTCCTCCCATGTAGTTCTGGACTTTCCCAGAATCATCATTACCCCATGAGGCGAGATCTTGCATGGAGCCCCAGACCAAGGAAGATTGACAGGCATCTTGTGTTTCTTCCATTTTCTAATATTAGTGCAGCAGAAAACATAATGTCAACAGAGGAATCATGCAAATGGTGATAGAAGCATCAAATTCAGCACAAATACACCTTAGACATTACTCTTTTGGGAAAAAAAAAAAAAAAGATTGGCCATTTGAATTTTCACTAGGTAGCCAGGTAGGTGTCAATTGAAGAATTACACAGGGGTCAAAATTAAAAGAAGCTCCAGTCATATTGAAAATTATACCATATTATTCATCTGCTCGCAAAGATTCCAAAAAGGTATAGTTTGCACCATCTGTCATGCTTAGTTATCATGTTACGGGGTAACGTGTCACGTCATAGAATCCAATGGCCGTCCACCTTGTTTGGTCTTTACTTTGCAGACCATATGTTCAACACAGTCAAAACTATTCCATTTCGGTCTCCGGTCGGTGTTGGTTTGCTCAGCCCTGCTGTTGACCAAGGCAGGGATGTACATCTGGAGCTGGTCCCCGGGTGCCTAATGGTGACTTCTGCTCCTACTGGCAATTAGGATGGGTTAAATGCAGTAGACATATTTCATTGTGCAGGGAACATGTTCTTCTGTGCATATGACAATAAAATTCCTTTGAATCCTTGAATCCTTGAATTTATTAATCCTATTAGCTCAACCAATAATTTGCACCATGTTTTACCATAATTGGAGCAATTTTAATTTTTGACCCCTGTACAAACTGAAATTGACATTTGTCACCATTCTTGCTGTTTTTAACCCATAACTCCATAGCATTCAGTCACAGATAGTCCAAACTCTACCTTTTTTGGGTTCTTTGTGATCAGACAAATAATGTGGTGTAGCTTTATATATGATTGGAGCTTCTTTTCATTTTGACCGCTGTGTAATTCTTCAATTGACGCCTACCTGGCTGGCTATTAAAAATTCAAATGGACAATCGTTTTTTTCAAAAGAGTAATGTCTAAGGAGTATTTATCCAGGATTTGTTGCTTCTATCACCATTTGCAGGATTGTTTCAGTTATCTGCTGCACTATAATTACGCCAACAGTTGTTGCGTTATCACCAAGCTGCTTGCCTGTTCCCAGCTTCATGCAGGTCTACAATTTTGTCCCTGCTGTCCTTAGACAGCTCTTTGGTCTTGGCTATGGTGGACAGGTTGGAGTTTGATTGACTGAGTGTATGAACAGGTGTCTTTTATACAGGTAATGAGTTCAAACAGGTGCAGTTAATACAGGTAAAGAATGCAGAATAGGAGGGCTTCTTAAAGAAAAACAAACAGGTCTGTGAGAGCCAGAATTCTTGTTGGTTGGTAGGTGATCAAATACTTATTTGTAAAGTGCTTTGAGCATCTGATGCAGATGGAAAAGCGCTATATAAATGCAGTCCATTTACCCAATAATCATGTATCCATCTGTAACCTGTGCAAATGTGCTAGTGACCCAAATATTATTAATGGTGGATAGAAATTTGGACCAGTTTGGAGCAGGAGGAATGGACAGTACGGGGCAGACCTCTGAGATTTTCTTTTTCTTTCCCATGTCTCCAAGCCTACACCTCATACCTCTGAAGAGAGGATGAGTTGTCCAACTGGACCACATGGCGGCATAAGTGGTTAGTGTACTTGCCTCTCAGACAGAGGTTCCCAGGTCAAGGGTATCTAGGGTCAGTGGGTGTCCAAGAACACAGGCAGGAAGCATGACTGGGAATCAAACTCAGGACTACCTGTTGGTAGCCCAACTCCTATCCCACTGAACTACCTGCTGCAGTACAGTAAACTGCATTAAAAAAAATTCCCCCTTGTTCTTTGTAGCATTACAGCTTATCAGGCAGAATGTCCCTGCAGGAGCTTGCTGGGTATCAGGTGCACGTCACATATTTTCACCCTCTCGTGTGTGCATTTACAGCATTTTGACCTCAGACTACTTAAAAACACCACACAGTGAGTTTATAGTCTGATGGCACAGGTTTAGTTTCTGTTGTGTTTTCCTCCTGTAGGGGTGGCTGTGTGAGCTGCTGCGTTGGAAAGAAGACCCCAGCCCGGAAAACCGGACATTATGGGAGAACCTGTGCATGATTCGCCGGTTCCTCAGCTTGGCCCAGACAGAGCGGGATGTCATCTATGAACAGGAGAGCTGCAACATGAGTACACAGCAGCACTGCAGCGACAGGATTACCCTGCTCAGCAACGACAGCATGCTGGTGAGGCACACGAGAACACAATGTAAGGAATTTAAATATCGTTAATATCGCGCCACACGGGGCACCATTAAATATGTAAGGAATATAAATATAATATTAATACCGAATGGCCTCACACAGCAGCACCAAAAATATGTAATGAATAATTAATATTATTAATATTGAAAGCACCTCACATGGGCGCAACCATAAAATATGTAATAAATTGAAATTGCACCGCACGGGCGCAACATAGAATAATGTATACAGAATATAAGTTAAAACAATATTTAATTAAATATGAAATTTAATTAAACACCTTGAAACAGGGCACCGCCTACTTAGAGGTGAAGGAACGTCATATTAATCAATATAAATTAGCCTTTGATCTGAAAGTCATAAGTTCCAGTCTTCAACTAGACACAAGAAAAACATATTTAATAATATATTTTTAATTTTATATATTTTATAATATATTTTTTATTTTATATATCTATATATCTATATATCTATATATATATATATATATATATATATATCTATATATATATATATATATATATATATATATCTATATATATATATATATATATATATATATCAAAACACCTCCGTTGGAAGCATTACAGGACAAGTTTGAACATGCCCAGCTGTTAAACAGTTTCTCGAATACTCACTCGACTGAAAGCCATCGAAAACCGCCTGAATCTTACGAATGGTTATCAACACAGAGGTGTTTTTCTGTGGCGTCGCGCCATGAGCGGCTGGGTGCCGACGCGCGAATCCGTCCGCACGTCTTTCATTACAAAATCTCCTTTAACAGTGGAATGTCCGGATAAATTGCTGATCCCAAACTCTTCTGAAACTTCTCTGTTCTCTCACGACATCCTGGGTCAACAGAGGCTTAAATTTGGAAGTTTTCAGCTTGAAACAGGCTGACGACGGCGGCTCGGGGCGCAGCGCGCCGCGCCGTCCGGCTCCGTGGGCTGTCTGAATTTCTCGAGTGGTGTCCACTTGGATGTGCCTTACAGTTTCAGAAAAAAATTTGATCAAGCAAAGCGCCAGTCTTTCAGGAATAAGTCAGACAAAGGAATTCCGATGAGGGGGGTGGACCAGTGCTCACTCAAAGCCTGCCCACAGGCGAATGACGCAACCGACAGGCGTGAAAAAACTCACGCATGCGCACGAGGGTTCAAGCTTGTCTGATGTAATCGCACGTGATTCAAATCCATATAGTTTTTAAAAAAATAAAAAGGTCGGTTTCTTTTCTAATAGACCTCGTACATTTTACATGATATCTTAATCAAACATCATCCAATCACTCATATTTGAAAGTGAGGTGCAGACTGGCACTCACTATCACCTGACAAAGTTTGATCCAGATCTGATCCAGATTGTGGATTTTGAGAACATTTTAATTCACTATTAAAGAGCCCATTTGGTGTACATTTTGCATTATATCTCAATAAAAAGTGCTTCAATCACGCTCATTTGTGACAATGAGGTGCAAACTGGTACGTTCAGTGAGTAGACTAAGTTTGATCTGCATCTGATCCGTATTGTGGATTTAGCAGATATTTGATTTTAACATTGAAAAGCCCTTTTGATCTATATTTTGTATTATATTTTAGCTTATGCAAAGCCACTTATAACTCAAGGTAAAAATTTGTGGAACTGGAAACTAGTGTTGGCGGAGTTTGCGCTTTATGAGCGCGGTGCTCTAGTTTATATTTGTGTTTCCGCACTGCTGGCATCTATGTTGTTGTTTTAGCTGTTACACTTATTCTATTGTTTGTCTAATGTTTCTTCATATGTTATAACCTTAATCTGGGGACAGAAAATTGCTGCTGCAGTATAAAATTTATATATACAGTATTCTGAACAGTATGAGCTCGCTGTAACTGGGCAGATATGTGAAAAATATCACCACAGTTGTGCATTTTATGGTACAAGCTGTTGTGAAAGTGTAGTGACACGGACCCACAACAGGGGGCGCAAATGAACGGTCAATAGATGAGCCAAAAATTAACAATTTAATGTTGTGAAGGAGCACAACGAACATACAGACAATCTCAGAATAAGATTACAGTCAATCCACAGAGGTGACGTGTGGGCAGGCTCGAGGATAGAAGACGTCTGTCCTGAGAAGAGCCGGAACCACACGATTTCCGCCGCCACCGAACCTGGTGAATACTGGAGCCACCAAGTCCCGAATTCCCAGGTGATCACCGTCCCCGACTGTCGGATCTGGTACTGCTGGCGAGAACAAAGACAGTCAAGTGTGGGTGTGTGTACACCCAGTAACAACAACGGTGGGAATGCCACCTCCACCTCTCACTCAATATGCTGATGTATTTACAGTGATCCCTCAGAGGAAAAGAGTGCCGTCCTGCACTCACTCAGCCTCCACAGGAAGAGGGGCCGGTACTCCTGCAAACACTCACAATATACAGCTTATAAATAAACACAAATGGCTGAGGATATTACCTCCAATGAAGTACGATATCTCGGCGATGAGGTGGAGATGACGTCTGGGTTTTATGGAGTGCGATGATGAAGAATGTGTGACAGCTGTCAGGAATTAATGAGTGACAGCTGTCACTCCCGGCTGTGTCCGTGGTGGCAGCACCCTCTCGTGCCTGAAGCCCGCACTTCAGGCAGGGTGCCCTCTGGTGGTGGGCCAGCAGTACCTCCTCTTCTGGCGGCCCACACAACAGGACCCCCCCCTCAACGGGCGCCTCCTGGCGCCCGACCAGGCTTGTCCGGGTGTCAATCAATCAATCAATCAATTTTTTTATATAGCGCCAAATCACAACAAACAGTTGCCCCAAGGCGCTTTATATTGTAAGGCAAGGCCATACAATAATTATGTAAAACCCCAACGGTCAAAACGACCCCCTGTGAGCAAGCACTTGGCTACAGTGGGAAGGAAAAACTCCCTTTTAACAGGAAGAAACCTCCAGCAGAACCAGGCTCAGGGAGGGGCAGTCTTCTGCTGGGACTGGTTGGGGCTGAGGGAGAGAACCAGGAAAAAGACATGCTGTGGAGGGGAGCAGAGATCGATCACTAATGATTAAATGCAGAGTGGTGCATACAGAGCAAAAAGAGAAAGAAACAGTGCATCATGGGAACCCCCCAGCAGTCTACGTCTATAGCAGCATAACTAAGGGATGGTTCAGGGTCACCTGATCCAGCCCTAACTATAAGCTTTAGCAAAAAGGAAAGTTTTAAGCCTAATCTTAAAAGTAGAGAGGGTGTCTGTCTCCCTGATCTGAATTGGGAGCTGGTTCCACAGGAGAGGAGCCTGAAAGCTGAAGGCTCTGCCTCCCATTCTACTCTTACAAACCCTAGGAACTACAAGTAAGCCTGCAGTCTGAGAGCAAAGCGCTCTATTGGGGTGATATGGTACTACGAGGTCCCTAAGATAAGATGGGACCTGATTATTCAAAACCTTATAAGTAAGAAGAAGAATTTCAAATTCTATTCTAGAATTAACAGGAAGCCAATGAAGAGAGGCCAATATGGGTGAGATATGCTCTCTCCTTCTAGTCCCCGTCAGTACTCTAGCTGCAGCATTTTGAATTAACTGAAGGCTTTTTAGGGAACTTTTAGGACAACCTGATAATAATGAATTACAATAGTCCAGCCTAGATGAAATAAATGCATGAATTAGTTTTTCAGCATCACTCTGAGACAAGACCTTTCTGATTTTAGAGATATTGCGTAAATGCAAAAAAGCAGTCCTAAATATTTGTTTAATATGCGCTTTGAATGACATATCCTGATCAAAAATGACTCCAAGATTTCTCACAGTATTACTAGAGGTCAAGGTAATGCCATCCAGAGTAAGGATCTGGTTAGACACCATGTTTCTAAGATTTGTGGGGCCAAGTACAATAACTAAAAGCAGGAAATTAGAGGTCATCCATGTCTTTATGTCTGTAAGACAATCCTGCAGTTTAGCTAATTGGTGTGTGTCCTCTGGCTTCATGGATAGATAAAGCTGGGTATCATCTGCGTAACAATGAAAATTTAAGCAATACCGTCTAATAATACTGCCTAAGGGAAGCATGTATAAAGTGAATAAAATTGGTCCTAGCACAGAACCTTGTGGAACTCCATAATTAACTTTAGTCTGTGAAGAAGATTCCCCATTTACATGAACAAATTGTAATCTATTAGACAAATATGATTCAAACCACCGCAGCGCAGTGCCTTTAATACCTATGGCGGTAGAAATCGGCCAGGAGGGCCGGATCCAGGATGAAGCTCCTCTTCACCCAGGAGCATTCTTCAGGTCCATACCCCTCCCAGTCCACCAAATACTGGAACCCCCGGCCCATTCGACGGACGTCCAGGAGCCGGCGCACTGTCCAAGCCGGCTCCCCGTCAATGATCCGGGCAGGAGGCGGCGCCGGACCGGGAGCACAGAGGGGTGAGGTGTGGTGAGGCTTGAGTCTGGACACATGAAAAACCGGGTGGATCACTGCGGCAGGACTGAGGATTTTGAGGATCTTGAATGGTCCAATGTAACGGTCCTTCAACTTAGGGGAGTCCACTTGGAGGGGGATGTCCTTCGTGGACAGCCACACCTCCTGCCCAGGCTGGTAAGCAGGGGCCGGGGATTGCCGGCGGTCCACATGGGTCTTCGCCCTCGTCCGGGCCTTCAACAAGGCAGAACGGGCGGAGCGCCACACCCGACGGCACTTCCGCAGGTGGGCCTGGACCGAGGGCACACTGACCTCTCCCTCCACCACGGGAAACAATGGGGGCTGATACCCCAAACACACCTCAAACAGGGAGAGGCCGGTGGCAGAGGACACCTGGCTGTTATGTGCATACTCGATCCAGGCCAGATGTTCACTCCAGGTCGTCGGGTGTGCGGACGTTACGCAGCGCAGGGCTTGCTCCAATTCTTGATTGGCCCGTTCTGCCTGTCTATTGGTCTGCGGGTGATACCCAGATGAGAGGCTCACAGTGGCCCCTAGTTCCCGGCAGAAGCTCCTCCAGAAGTGTGAGGAGAACTGGGGACCACGATCAGAGACGATGTTGGTGGGTATCCCATGCAGACGGACGACGTGGTGGACCAGGAGGTCTGCTGTCTCCTGGGCTGTTGGGAGCTTCGGGAGGGCCACGAAGTGGGCCGCCTTGGAGAATCGGTCCACTATCGTGAAGATGGTGGTGTTGCCCTGGGACGGCGGGAGGCCCGTGACGAAATCCAGGCCGATATGGGACCAGGGGCGATGAGGCACAGGAAGTGGCTGGAGAAGCCCTTGGGACCTCTTGTGGTCTGCATTGCCCCTGGCACAGGTGGTGCAGGCCTGGATGTACTCCCGGACGTCGGCCTCCATAGACGCCCACCAGAAGCACTGCCGGACAACTGCCACGGTCCTTCGCACCCCTGGATGACAGGAGAGCTTGGAACCGTGACAGACGTCCAAGACTGCAGCTCTGGCCTCTGGTGAGACGTATAGACGATTCATCAGACCGGTTCCGGGGTCCGGGCTCCGTGCCAGGGCCTCCCGGACGGTCTTCTCCACGTCCCAGGTGAGGGTGGCCACGATAGTGGACTCCGGAATGATGGGCACAGGTGGATCCGACAGCACCGTTTTGACTTTGTCTTCATGTACCTGGGACAAGGCATCCAATCTCTGGTTCTTGGTCCCGGGGCGATAGGTGATCCGGAAGTCAAAACGTCCGAAGAACAGTGACCAGCGGGCTTGTCTGGGGTTCAGCCGCTTGGCGGTCCTGATATACTCCAGGTTCCGATGGTCAGTGAAAACCGTGAACGGCACAGACGCTCCCTCCAACAGGTGTCTCCACTCCTCAAGAGCCTCTTTCACCGCATGGAGTTCTCGATTGCCCATTCAGCTGGGGTCAACCTGCGAGAAAAGTAGGCACACGGGTGAAGAACCTTATCGGTCTCTCCGCTCTGGGATAGCACGGCTCCTATCCCTGAGTCAGAGGCGTCCACTTCAACCACGAACTGGCGGCTAGGGTCGGGCTGCACCAAAACTGGCGCAGTAGAGAACCGTCGTTTCAACTCCTTGAACGCGGCTTCGCACCGATCCGACCAGGTGAAGGGGACTTTTGGAGAGGTCAGGGCTGTCAGGGGGCTAACTACCTGACTGTAGCCCTTAATGAACCTCCTATAGAAATTAGCGAAGCCGAGGAACTGTTGCAGAATCCTACGGCCTGTTGTTTGGGGCCAATCTCTCACCGCCGCAACCTTGGCCGGCTCAGGGGCGACGGAGTTAGAGGAGATGATAAACCCCAGGAAGGACAAAGACGTGCGGTGAAACTCGCACTTCTCGCCCTTCACAAACAGTCGGTTCTCTAATAACCGCTGCAGGACCTGACGTACATGCTGGACATGGGTCTCAGGATCCGGAGAAAAGATGAGAATATCGTCCAGATATACGAAGACGAATCGGTGCAGGAAGTCCCGCAAGACGTCATTAACCAAGGCTTGGAACGTCGCGGGGGCGTTGGTGAGGCCGAACGGCATGACCAGGTACTCAAAGTGACCTAACGGGGTGTTAAATGCCGTCTTCTATTCGTCTCCCTTCCGGATCCGAACCAGGTGATACGCATTTCTAAGATCCAGCTTAGTAAAGATTTTGGCTCCATGCAGGGGGGTGAACACGGAATCCAACAATGGCAACGGGTATCGGTTGCGAACCGTAATCTCATTCAGCCCCCTGTAATCAATGCATGGACGGAGTCCGCCATCTTTCTTGCCCACAAAAAAGAAACCTGCCCCCATCGGGGAGGTGGAGTTCCGGATCAGCCCGGCAGCTAATGAGTCCCGGATGTAGGTCTCCATTGATTCGCGCTCAGGTCGTGAGAGGTTGTACAGCCTGCTGGACAGGAACTCAGCACCTGGAACCAAATCAATGGCACAATCGTACGGACGGTGCGGGGGAAGGGTGAGTGCCAGATCCTTGCTGAAGACGTCAGCAAGATCGTGGTACTCAACCGGCACTGCCGTCAGATTGGGAGTGACTTTGACCTCCTCCTTAGCCTGTAAACCTGGGAGGAACCGAGGATCCTAAACACACCCGATGGCAGGTTTCGCTCCACTGAACCACCACCCCAGACGGCCAATCAATCCGGGGATTGTGCTTCAACATCCATGGGAAGCCCAAAATCACGCGGGAGGTAGAAGGAGTTACAAAAAACTCAATCTCCTCCCGATGGTTTCCAGACACCACCAGAGTTACTGGTTGTGTCTTGTGTGTGATTAAAGGGAGGAAGGTGCCATCTAGTGCCCGCACCTGCAATGGCGAAGGAAGCGCCACCAGAGGGAGCCCTACCTCCCTTGCCCATCTGCTGTCTGGCAAATTCCCTTCTGACCCCGTGTCCACCAGTGCTGGGGCTTGAAGGGTTAAATCCCCGCTCAGGATTGTAACTGGGAGTTGTGTGGCAATCTGTGTGTGTCTCACGTGAATGTTTTGACCCCCCCTTAGCCCAGTCTCTGAGGGCGGTTGTTGTTGTGGCCGTTTGGGGCAGTTTTTCTGTGTGTGCTCCTTTGAGCTGCAGAGAAAACACTCCCCGCGGATCAGCCTCCTCATTTTGGCCCTGTGCGTTTCCCTAGCAACGTCAGCAGGGGGAGCTGTTGCCCCACAGAGCGCTGCGGCTGTGGAGCGTGGGGAGGGCGGCCCCTTTTCGAACCCGGAAGGGAGAGGGACGGCGCGTATCCGGCCACATCCTTCGCCTCGCTCCCGACGGCGTTCCTCCAACCGATTGTCTAACCGTATAACGATAAGCCCATCTAAATCCCGCGGTTCCTCCTTAGCTACCAGATGCTCCTTCAGGACCAATGACAGTCCATTTATGAAGGCGGCGCGGAGCGCAACGTCATTCCAGCCGAACCTCGCAGCTGCGATGCGGAAGGCGACTGCATATTCGGCTGCACACCGGCACCCCTGTCACATTGACAGCAGCATTGTTGAAGCGGTCTCTCCTCTGTTAGGGTGATCAAACACTGTTCTGAACTCCCCCACAACCCCAGTGTATGCTGATAACAACCATGAGTTCTGTTCCCAGAGCAATCCAGAAAACAATCCAGGTAACACGCGTATGGATGCAGATGAAAAACAATGGATTTACTGAAAATGTAACCGCCAACCGCTTGATGACAGTTTATTACTGTAATTACTAAAATGATCTTTCTCTTGCTTTCACATCAGTATCAACGCAATGCTGCACTGCCACAGCAACACCATCTTCAACCCCATCAACCCTTGCAGCCTGAGTCGGTACCTCACCTGTCTCCACGGCAACCATGCACTGCATCACCTGCTGAGTCTGAGGCAGGAGGCAACTGGGGGCACTTGAAAGTATGTTTTCAAGGAAGGAAGAGCAACGGTGAAAGAGAGGAGAGTACAGACAGGGGTTGTACCGACACGGTAAAGAGCAAAGTTACAGAGAGTAGCGATCAGGTGAATGATGAAGATGTGGGAGCTGTTTTTAATGAGAACACTGAAGATGACAGAGATGGTAGCATTAAGGAGAGCTTTTCTCCCAGTTGGCATGCTGTAAAAGATGAGGGGGAACATAGTTTTAGTGTTTGTGGAAAGGCAGAGAATGAGGACAGAGGTGATGATGGAGTCAAGGCTGAAGGGTTAAAAGTGTCCCATGAAGCCCTGGGAATCCTTCATAGCTTCATGAGGGATGTTGGGCTCAACCCTGATGAGGAGGCGGTTCACACCCTGTCAGCTCAGTTGGATCTGCCCAAACACGCTATCCGGAGCTTCTTCCACAGCCAGTTCCAAGGACAGCTTGAGGACCGAGGGCAGCATGAGGATAGAGGACAGCATGAAGACCACAGACAGCTTCAAGACCATGGACAGTGTCAGGACCATGGACAGTGTCAGGACCATGGACAGTGTCTGGTCCACAATCAGGGCGAAAAACACAGTCGAAACAACCAGCACGATTGTTCAGAACCATACCTGCTCCAGGACGGAAGAACTCTGAAGAAAGAAGGTCATTCCCATCCAAAGACTGAAAAAGATGACGAGGAAGAGCAAAGTAATGAAAGCTTGATGACTGTTTTGAACGAGCTGGAAGTTGGCACTCAGACTATCACCACTATGAAGGAGGAGCATGAGTATGGCATTTAACCCAGTAGAGTGACAAAATCTGGTTGAGCCATATGCTTTTCTGCTTCATTCACCACAAACACGGCCACTGCTACATACTGAGCAAGACTGACTCACAGTGTTCTAATATCGCTCTGTTCTGTACATGTGTTCTACTGACGTCTAGCTGCATCTTAGTGGAAGGACAGCTGTGTTGACAGAAGATATTATGCAGCACTTTTGCATTGTCACGTTAAACCTACTATAGCAACTTTAATTAGAGAGCTGTTCTGTAATGTGAAGATGCCAAATGAACCAGTGACAGGAAATAACTGTGACTATAAGAACAGGTAAAATCAGAACATGTAGACTGTATGTTGAGATGAATGGGGCCAAAAACAAAGGGCCTCAGATTATATGCAGTTGTGATCAGATGTTTACATACACCCATCGTTGGCACAAATGCCATTCTTTGGAGAATCCTTAGGTACTGCTGGTATAATGTTGTGTCAAGTGATTGGTTACTCAGGAAGATTAAGATGTGAAGCATTACTTGCATTGTGAGGCAGCGTCAACTTCAACATTTTGGCCGTGTGGCATGTTTCCTCATGCATGATTCAGCACATAGGTCCGTGCCTGAGTGTTGAGGACCCCAGCAGCTGGAGAAGGCCAAGGGAATACTAATAGTCCAATTTAATTAATTTGTTGTCATTGTATACTGGATACAACAAAACTGCACTTGTCCCTTGGTGCTACAAAGAAGAACAAATGTAAAGAGTAAATAAAAGTATAGAATAGAATCTCATTTGTACCTAAGTGCATACTATTTTACATTCAGTTGGTCCTACATGGTCAAAATGGATATTGCTTACAGAGTCAAGTTTACGCAGCACTGAGTGCTATTGCTGTTTTGGGATAAAAAGTATTTTTAGCACAAGGACCAAGGTTGTTGAAATGATGTGTGTGCCGACCAATTTTTCAAAGCACTTCATGATGACTGATGTGAGTGCCACTGGACAGTAGTTATTCAGACAGTAGACGAGTACTGGTTGAAGATCTTGGACTCCAGCCAGCTGGTCTGCACAAAGTATCCTTCCAGAGACACCATCAGGTCCCGCAGCTTTCCTGTGATTCACAGCCCTCAGTATGCGCCTCATTTCTTGATCCTTCACCATGAAGATGCAGCTTCTGTGGGCCAGTGGATCCAGCCTGACTGACTCTGGAGCCTTCACCTCGAAGCATGAAAAGAAGCAGGTCAGCAACTCTGCCAGAGAGGTGTCACCATCAACAGCCACAACATTGCTGGGTCTGTAGTTGGTAATGTGCTGGAGCCCTTGCCACACCTGCCTTGTGTCATTACTGTTGATTCAGTCTTCAGTCCTCCTTCTGTAGAGAGCCTACATCTATTTGCCTGGCTGCAGTAAATAGTTGTGGTAGTTCCATGTTGTTGTGTGGCACCAGCACATGCTCCAAGACTTAACTTGACTGTTAAAATTTCCTTAGATTAGCAGTGCACACATAGAATTAATGTAGTCAGTCATCCAGTGAGTGGGCCCACAATACAGCTCTGATGTTTTTAAATTATGATTGATGCAGGTGATGACCAATGAACATAAAATAAAGACAAGACAGACCTACATTAATTTAATGTTATTAAATACTGGCATATATAGTGGTGAACCTGTGGTACTAATCACAGGCTCATAGTGGCTACTGGAGGCCATTATTGCTTGTTATGTATACAGCAGATCTACTATTTGGTTGAATGTTGCCTTAGCAAGTTTCATGTTGACCAGATGTTTGTGGTAGTCATCAAAAAGCCACTGGCAGAATTCTGATTAGATATGCATCAACCGTTCCTGGCAGAATTGGTAGAGTTCAGTTAAATTTGTTGGTTTCCTGCCACAGACCTGACTTTTAAACACAAAGCAAATATTTTTGATTGGGTTGAGAGTCAGGCCTTTGGGAAGGCCATTCCAAAAGCTGAATGTTAGCCTGCTTTATTGATTCTAACACTAACTTTGATGTGTGTTTGGGGTCATTGTCTTGTTTCAACACTCAACTGTTCCAACTGATGGTCTGTAGTTTTGCTGAAGAATTCTGAGTTAATCCTCCTAATTGTATGCTTTCAGTTGGTGGCATACTTCTGACCATTTTTGCCAAATAACACAAACTTTATTTGATATAACCCAAATGTCCCTTTATAAGGTTTTTTCTTTGTGCATTTGATTAGCTGCAATTTTTAGTTGAGCTTGAAGGTGTTAATTTTGAAGCAGAAGCTCCTTTCTCTGATACCAGTCTGGCAATCCATTCCAATGAAAAAATTTGATTGACTGGAAGTTTGGGCTTTTTTCCAGGACTTGGCAAAGTGGCTACACTTCCCAAAGTACAGTTGTTTGAACTGATCATGTTGGAATGGGCAGTTGTTTAAAATGGTTCCAAGAGATGTTCTTGACTTATGTAACTCAGATCGCCAATGGAATACTTGGGCTTTCTCATTGTACTGTGTGTTTCTCAATCCAATCTTTGCTGTCAAGCAAACCTTTTTGGAGCTGTAGTCAGTCATGATCGCCAATCGGAAATGAAAAGACTTTGTTTCAGTACCGCTGATTTAATAACCTAAGTGAGTATTTGTTTTTGTCTTGTATGTATAATTATGACCATGTCTTTAGTTAGAAATCCCAAAATAAATAAAGGTTTGTGCACAATATTTTTTTTCTATTGAAGATGTATATTGTAGAATCCTTCTTTCCCAGAAAAAAAAGTTCAAAGAAACCAGTGGCAACCCAGTATCTCCATGACATTAGACCTGAGTCCCATATAGACCACGAGGCCCATCAAGCTGGTGATTATCTTCAGATACCACAGCATGACACAAACTGAGCATCTATGACTCTTCCTGGATGGAATGTCAGTCCATCTTAGGTTACTTCCCCAGGCAAGGCCCAATTACCGCCTAATTCATGTCTGAATGTATGTAAACTTCTGATCACGCTGTTATATTGCAGTTGGTTGAGCATCAGAATTTCAAGAAATGTTCATGCCAGAAATGCCTTGCAGAAAGTGGCGCTGCCAATCATATTTTCTCCGATCTCAGTGTGATTATTTTTATTTACTCTTTAGTTTTTGTTACGTCATGTACTGTGAGTTTAGATCATGAACTGTGCATCTCAGTGTTACAGACTGCTGTACGTCACACTGTATCAGGTATCTTGTTTCTGTTAAATGTGTGTTCTCCAAAAAACATTTAGTTGCTGAAAGAATTTTTTTCTGATAGGATTGTATGAGCTTTGTGAGTAAAAAAAATACCTTTGAAATGTTGATATCTGAATTCAGTAAAGAACAAAAGCAATCTGAGATTTCTGACATCTGCCAATCTGGATCCAGATCACCTCCAAAATTCAGTGAAGTCTTCCATGCCCTAATATCGATCTGGGGTGAAAATTTGGTGAGAATCCATGAAGTAGTTTTGACGTAATCCTTCAAAGCCTATATAAAGTGAAATGTTGATCCTGGATCTGGATCCGGATCACCTCCAATATTTAATGGAGTCATCCATGGCCTAATATGTATCCATGGTGAAAATGCCATCAAAATCCATGCAGTAGTTTTGACGTAGTCCTGCTAACAGACAGACAAATTAATAAATAAATAAACGCAGATGATTTTATTACGTCCTGTCGGATGTAATTAGAAAGAATCTTATCACAGGTTTCATAATTACTTGTTAAATTGGTAAAATACCAAACTGATCAACATAACTAGAGCTAAAATATCTGTACTACAAACCATTTGATTCTTCTTTTAAAATTTCTTTATGGAAAAGTTTAGCTATGGCAAAAAAAAAAAAAAAATGCTGATCACATATTTGTTTATACACGGTATGTCTATGTGTGCATTATACTGTAAACCTTTTCCTTAAAAAAAATATTGTTTACACATCTTGTGAGTTGTGGGTATAGTATTGTACGAATTTATCATCATGATAGCAAACAAAGCTGGATTCTAAAAGGTTTTCTAAAAGTCTGCTTTGACACCTGATCATTCACATTTTATGTTTCACTGAGTGTTATCTATGGGACTAAGTGCACGATGATTAATGCACGTGTCTTTGTGAGAGACTGCAGACTGGAAATATGAAGCACATACAGTATGTGTATGAAATGTTTAATTAAATGAGAGAAAAAATGCCTTTATCTCAGTTGTATGATTCCATTGCTTCAGTCTGGAGTAACTGCTATTTTCCAGAAAATAATGCAGTGATCCTTAGGGCCCTGTCCTGGGGAGAGCATTAATTGCGCATGAATTGAGTACACAAATTACTGGCATTTGTTGTCGTCCGCAACAAAAATGGCTAAAAATGACAAATGTCCCAGTATGAATTATGGATATATTAATAATGTATAGGGAATATATGATGAACAATCACGATTGTATAGCGCATGTAATGAGGAAACTGATCCGACGCATTGCGATTATCACGGCAGTATTACGGGTGTATTATGAATGCATCACGCACGTGTTTTGCGTGTGCACAGCATCTGCATTGCGGTCATAAAAGAAGCGCACTCGCTCCTTTCAGCATCACTATTCACACCAACAATACAGCCTCTGGAGCAATTGCTGGACTTGGACAAGTTGATTGTAGTAAACAAGCAGTGAACAGGGCGAGTGGTGACGTCAGCGGATCACATCAGAGCGCAGCTCGTCTGAACGATTATAACAAGAAGTTAAATCTGTTATAAACATAGGAATAAATACTGTAACAGCTGCACACAAGAAGGAAAAAACATGCGACTGTTTTATCAAGCCTTGACAATGTAAACAAGTCAAATTACCTTTTTAGACGGCTCAAAATGGTTTCTGCAGCTTGTTAGCCATTCGTGCGCGCGCACTCAAAGCAGCTTCCTCTGTGATTCAGGAGGTGATTAGAGCCGTTTTCAACAGCCAATTTGCAGAATAAAATGATTAGTCCGCCACGAAATAATTATTTTATATAAGCAGCATCCAGCACAGAGCGCGTGGCAGCCGGTAGAACAAAGAACAGCGTCCAGCTGTGAACACAGCACATCTGATTTGCATCCGCCGCAAATCAGATGCAAAGCCAGACGTAATAAAAACGCTTTATTCGTGGCCAGTCTGTATGCAGTCGCTACAACTTATTTTAGTCCGTGATGTGGACATGATGGGCACGCAAAATATCTGTTATACACACTGTCCCAGTCCGCTGCCAAGCCGCAAATCCCTGTCAGTTGCAGATATCAGCAGATGATGGCAAATATACACCACATAGATTGAGTATGTATTGTGTATGTATGGAGTATGTAAGGCGGATATCATCCGCAGCCAAACTTTTGTGCAGCTCAAAAATCCTGGTAATGGAAAAACGTGCCTCTGCAAATAATTGCAGACATGTGCGGGTGTCAGCCAACTCATACAAGCATGTTTCACGCATATTGTGGATGTTAAGAGAATATAAGCCAATTTTGTATGCAATCCATACGCAAATCCTCTTAAATGCCAGTGGGACAGTGCCCTTATATTGACACTGACTTTTATTTCAGTGCAGACAGTATGAACCAAACATATTTCATGTTTTGTGTGGTCAATGTCATTTTATTTGTTAATAGACATCCATTACTGCATTTAAGGCCTCCAACACATTACAAAAATAAAAAAAGATGGGACACTAAAGCATTTACCACAGTCAATAAACTGATGCATTGGATGAACTCAATTCAATTATGAGGAGAATTTCCATCTAATAAATATATGTTGCCCCAACTCAAATAAAGCGCACCCATGCAAGATAATTGAGTTTAATTTAGTTGGGACTACATGTATTTATTATATGAAATCCTGCCCATAATTGAATTGAGTTCATCCAATGAGACATTTGTTTGTGTGATACACTCAAAAACTGACTCATTGGATTGGATTCCATCTAATAAATATATGTAGTCCCAACTCAATTAAATTACATTACCTTGCATGGATGTGTTTTATTTGAATCATTTTTTGAGTGCACTTTGTAATGTTGCCATTCCTTCTCACAACAGTTAAGACATTTTGGTGCTGAGCATTCTGAACGATGAAGTACTTCAGGTGTTATTTTGTCCCATTCTTCCTGCAAACACATCTTACGCTGTGCAACAGCACGGGATGGAACACTCAAAAAATGGCTAATTGCTTGAAGTCAGTTCAATTATGTTCAGGATTTCCATCTAATAAATATACGAGTATATAGCCCCAGCTAGTTGGGGCTACATACGTATATTTATTAGAAGGAAATCCTGCTCATAACTGAATTGAGTTCATCCAATGCATCAGTTTGTTGAGTGAAAACAGTGCGATCTTCCCTTTCTAAAATATGTTCATGTTCACAACGTTCACATGGTAGACAGAGAAGATGGTTGGTCAAGAAGACGTGTCAAGGAGGAAATCTTTGCCAAAGTGAAAAACCTGTAAACAGGAAAGGATGGCTGAGATGGCACTTTTACACTGATTAAAAAAAACTCAAAGATTACACTGGTCATCACGATTTTTATTGCAGTGTTTTCAATCGATTTTGGGTCATTTGGAGGCGCTGCATCCGAATCTGGTTTTCATTTTTACCAATCATATCACGTTTTTGAGATATGTACACATATTGATATGTACATATATCTCAAGTATTGAAGCAAGAACTGCAGTCTCTCACATCTCTTCACTGCCATAAATGATATTACGGCTCTTGTTCACACACTCTAAAAAAGGAACTGTTATCTCAACAAGAAAAATGGATATAACAATTTGCATAGATTTTTTGTTGTTGTCGTTATTTCAACTTTCAACTGAGTTAATGACACAAGACTTCTCTAGTTAAGTTGAAATAACTTTCAAAAAAAATCTATGCAAATTGTTACATCACTTTTTCTCTTTGAGACAATGGTTCATTTTTTAGAGTTAATTTCACGAACCTGGTTTAAAAACTATGCTTTTGAAGCTGCTTTTGTGCATGGTTAGTGGTGTCAAAAATGTGAGCAGTGTTGCCACAGTTACTTTGAAAAGTTACTTGTTACAGTTACTTTATACAGTTACTTCATAAGCAGATGAATGTAACTAATAAAGTAACTAGTGATCTAACATGGTTATTTTTAAAACTGAGTATTCAGAAATGTAACTATTAGTTACTTTGCTGATTAGTTACTTTGCTGATTACTCAATCTTAAGTGTAACCAAGTTAGATTACTAGTTACCTTATTGGTTACAAGTTGTCAGCAGCTGCTAATAAAGTAACTGCATAAAGCTGCTGATGAAGTAAGTAAAAAAGTAACTTTTCAAAGTAACTGTGGCAACACTGCTCATGAGTGAATGTGCAACTTTTGCGTAGTTCATCAATACGGAACATCCAGATTGCAAAAAAAACAAACAAAACAAAAAAAAAACATGATGTGATAGAGGAAATCTATCCCCAAAATTACTGTAAATCAGTTCTCAAAGTCCATGCAAGAAAAAATTGACTTTTTTTGTTGCTGTTGTTGTTGACCAGTGTTATTTTCGCTTCTCTTCTTCTTCTGAAATCGCTAACCCCACAGAGGATAAATATTTGAGTTTCTCACTACTCCAGCTAAAATCGATGAAGCTTTTCTGTTTGACTAAACCAGTCCAGTTAACTTTGACTCAAGCTACTTGGTTACACTAGCCTTAAAAGCACTTCTTTAGGACTAAATATTTGCTTATAGCAAGACAGTTTCTGCTTACAGACAGAATTCTGGTACTTTGAGGCTCTTAAACATAAAATCTCACCTATATTTAACTGCAGATAAAAACCCAAGATTTTGCACAATATGACACCTTTAAAATCCTTATGTGATCGAATCTGAGGGGGAAGCGTAAGGACGCGAAAGTCCGAAGGGCAATGTGCCGTTTGCGCCGGACAGATAAACAGATGGTTGTTTTCGTCTTTTCATGTAATGAAACCAGCGGCGTTATGCCACCAGATAATATTTGCACTTTGAGACTACTTAGTTATGATGTGCAGCAATGTACAGAATTGGATTTAGAGAAGATCAGCAAGATTTATCACTGCAGACGTGTGGAAAGACGAAGTAATAAAAAGAAGATGAAGCTCATTTGTCAGACTACTATTTTAAGACAAGCAGAGGCCTGCTGTTAAAAAAATACATTAAAGATTAAATTAATATTTCAGGGTTGAGCTGTATTAGTGTTATTGTGTAAGTAGTGATGCTGATGATTTACTTTTGAATTGGCATCATTGTTCACAGCCAACAACGTTCTTCTGTAGTGGTTTCCAGCATTTGGTGCCAGTGGGTCTGTTTCACTGCAAACACATGATAATCAGTGCTGCTAGTGGTTTGATCTTCTTCTTTTTTTATTATTGAGTTTTATTCATCTACCCCTGTGTCTCATCTGTCTCTGCTCTGGACCGGCTGCTGCTCCTACACTCAGACGGTGCAACATTCAAAGCCCATTTGGACGGAACATCTACAGAGAATAATTAAATAAAGCGATGCTCTTTTTTTCCTTATCATCTGTTTCCATGACGATACCTTTGAGAGGCCAACAAGAGGCCATGAAAGCCTCATCATCAGTAATATTAGCTCTAATAATAATGATAATGATGCTGTTGAAATGGCATGTCTGCAATGATGATGGGAATGTTGATGATGATTATGACCGCTGTGTGTTCCCCACCCGACACACACACACAGTCTCATTAATGCTATTTAATGCCTCCACCTGCATTTTCCTTCAAGTGAATTCTTCGTTTTTTTCATGACGCGGCTCTGATTTAGTTTGTTCTTCTGTCTTCTTTTGTCTGCAAACACTTATGAAGCTGTTTGTTGAAAAGCACTCAAGAGATGAATTTGACTTCTCTGACACAAAGATCTGCTGTAATTAAGTCTCCATAAAACTGTTTTAATTAACCTTGGTGTTTCAGAGACCCATCGCAGTTCTTTGTTATTTGTGATGTGTTTGTGCCAAAGAGGTTACGGATCTCGGAATAACTTTTAACAGGATTACTCAAAAGGTTTTTGGTTCATCTCTGTGAAGCTTGTTGGAATGATCAGTCTTATGAAGAGGTCAGGTCAGATATATAGGAGCATCCGTTGTTTCTGTGAGTGACCACATCCACCAACTTTGGGTCACCACCTCGGGTGTAGATGGTAGACAACCAGTCCATCCCCAACTCTCGAAAGTGACCACCTGTCTACCTCAGTCATTTGCCTTCTGCAGTCACTGGGGTCCTCAGGTACAATGCTCCTCATCTGAAGCTCCCTATGTAACCACTCGTTTGACAAAAAGTCATTCCTGCAGTACCCAAGCATCCTCCATAGACACCGTCTACCAAAGACATCCGGTTGCCACCTGAGGTCACTGGTCAGAGTCAAAGTCTCACAATCATACAGTCGTTCTTACTGTGTATTGTGTAATGGCACCTCCTCTGATCGTAGCGACATGAAGTTTGCTGTTCCTCGGGGATCTGTTTTAGGCCCCCTGCTTTTTTCCCTTTATGTAGCACCCCTTGGGAATATACTGCAGTGCTTTGGGATTCCCTTTCATTGCTATGCTGATGACACTCAGTTGTACATGCCAATAACTGCTGGTAATCTCACTCACATAAAATCTTTGGAAGATTGCCTTGCATCAGTAAGAAGTTGGATGTCTAGTAACTTCCTACTTTTAAATTCTGATAAGACTGAAGTTATGGTTCTTGGTCCAGCGAGGTATCGGCATCAATTTGATCAGCTAGCACTTAGCTTAGGTTTGTGTGTTATACATCATACAGATAAAGTGAGGAACCTTGGAGTAATTTTTAATCCTACGTTGCCCTTTGAGCTCCACATTAGAGACATTACAAGGACTGCTTTCTTCAATTTGCGAAATATAGCGAAGATTTGTCCCATCCTGTCTATGGCTGATGCTGAGACTTTGATTCATGCATTTGTCTCTTCTAGATTGGACTACTGTAATGCTCTATTTTCTGGTTTACCGCAGTCCAGGATTAGGGGTCTTCAACTGGTTCAAAACGCTGCTGCCAGACTTTTGACACAAAGCAGAAAGTTTAACCACATTACACCTGTTTTGGCATCCCTGCACTGGCTTCCTGTTCCTGCAAGATCGGATTTTAAAGTACTGTTATTAGTTTATAAAACTATTCATGGACTTGCACCTCCCTATCTGGCTGACCTGGTAAGGCCCTATGTACCAGCTCGGGCCTTGCGTTCTCAGGGTGCATAAAAAGTCTGCCGGTCACAGAGATTTCTCCTACCGTGCCCCAGCTCTGTGGAACGATCTCCCGGCACACATTTAGCAGTCGGATACTGTGGAGACTTTTAAGTCACGTTAAAGACTCATTTGTTTTCCCTGTTTTATCATTAGTGTTATGATGTGTTTTTATTCTTGTATTCTTTTATGGTTGTCTTTCTTTTATGGTCGTCTTTTTATTGTGTTTTACATTTTTAATTGTTTTTTTATGTTGTGTGAAGCGCCTTGAGACGATTTCATCGTGAATTGGCGCTATATAAATTAATAAATTTGAAATTTGAAATTTAAGACAGGAAGCACCAAGATCCTAAAGACTTAGACCTTTGTTCTCCAGGAAAGGCATTGACATCACCATAAAACACATTCTCCCTCCCAATTCATCACATTTTGTGGCAAAACCATTGTTTTGACCAAACTTCAATAAGTAACTAGTTGCGTAGTCCCATCGCTTCATTTAGTGATGCATGGAGAAACCCGAACCATAATCCAAGTATAGATAAATGTTCACTGATGACATGTGAGTCAAACAGATGTGAGGAGCGACTGACAAGTTTTGAGCCTGACCCAAAAAAAAGTAGGGCGCAGTTCTCCATCTTTTGCATTCTGAGAAAGCAACATTTCTCAAGAATGTGTGAAGTTTTGACTCACTAGGTGCAATGTTGAGAAATGTTGGGGGAGTTTGTTGTTGTGGTGGTGTTGTCGGTTTTATTTTCAACTTTTTTGGTTTCTGAATTCTTTTTCAGGTAATTGTCACAGAACATTGGTTATCTCTGCTATGCACAATTTGTCATTGCTTTTTGGCACTTGATTTCTGACTGATAACTGGAAGACAAACAGGCATAAAATTAGAACTTCCATCCAACTTTGGTGGTGTAGGTAAATCCATAACAGAAGGGGTGGTGCCCAAGTGGTTAGTGCACTTGGTTTCAGTGTGGAAGGTTTCCGGTTCAAACTCCACCCCTGCCACATTCCTCCATGTAATGTGGAGTTGTGCCAGGAAGGGCATCTGGCGTAAAACTTGTGCCAATTCAACATGCAAATCCACCTCGGATATGCTGTGGCGACCCCACGTTCAAACAAGGGAGCTGCTGAAGGGACTTACTAGTTCCATAACAGAAAAATTAGAGTGACTGAGGCACTTTTGATTGAGTTATAATGCAAAATGTACACCAAATGGGCTTTTCAATATTAAATTCAAATGTCCACAAAATCCACAATCCAGATTAGATCCGGATCAAACTTTGTCAGGTGATAGTCAGAGCCAGTCTGCACCTCACTTTGAAATATGAGAGTGATTGGAGCACTTTTGATTAAGATATAATGTAAAATATACATCAAAAGGGGTTTTCAATGTTAAATTTAAATGGTCACAAAATCTGTAATCTGGATCAGATCTGGATTAAACTTTGTCAGTCAATAAAGGATACCATCCTACATAACGCTGTCAAATATGAAAAAAATCTGATATTTTTTGACAGAGTTATGAATTTTTGAAAATTTGTTCAATGTTAAAGATTGGGATTTTTCCAATTTTCCAAGATTTTTCCTGACTTTGACCTGTGACCTTGAAAATTGAATTAATTCTTACCTACCAAGATTTGAATCTTCAGGGAAACTGTCATAACGATATATGAAAACTTGTGAATTACAGGCTGTTCACAAACAGACAAGCAAACAAACAAACAGGGGCGACTTCGTTGGCGGAGGTAATTATGCGTTCTCATTAACCGGGATCTGAATGTAGATAATGTTTTTGTTTTTTGTTTTTTCTTTGACATAGCATAATTGGTGGGGGTGGAGGGGTGACATTTTGGTACATTTCTCAAAAACGAATATACTTGTGTTAAAACCTTGAAACACATTAATCATATCCCATAACTACTAATCAATAAGTTTAATTTCACACCGGTAAAATATACACTCGGATTAAATTGATGAAAATGATGAAGCTCTGTTCTAAGAACTGTAACTACAAACAATCAATAATGTTGCTTAACCTAATTTTTAACATCCTCAGTTCGTTAGTTTTACAAGTTATTGTACTGATGGTTGAGTTTCCAGTGAAATTTCACTCTCCATCACTTTAATTAATAAGAAAAGAAATGAAACCATTGAATCATGAGCAGAATGTAAGATTTTAGGATAAGTAAAAATTGTGAAATTGAATTACTGGATGGAACACTTACTGAACAATTCTGGAGTTCTTGCGCATTCAAGAAGCTAGACTTTTTTTTTAAGAATCAAATTCAGGCTTTTTAAAAATAAATAAATAAATAAATGAATAATGCATATTAAACTCATAATGAAAAATTTATGTGACATGTCACTAAGTAAAACAATGGTATGCATAAGTATGTGCCCCTTATAACACAACTAAAACATCACTTTTGCAGCCAGTATTCTTTAAATAAGGCAAGGGATGGATACATAAACATTTACAAGTCACTGAATATGCCAAGGACTTCATTATCAATCATTAATAAATACAAACTGTGGTACTGTATAGTAATTCTGTCTCAGAAACTGAGGGATTGTGCAAGATGGAGAATAGCGAGGGAAGCCACCAAGACACCCTGATAGATCTGAATTAGTTATAGGCTTCTTTGGCGCTGATTGGAGAAACTGTGATTGTGCCGCTATAGTCCGTTGCATCACCAGTTATAAGAGAAGGAAAATAGAAGGATTTTCATGCATGAAAACAAAGAAAATCTCACCTTAAGTCTCTCATGCGTCTTCCGGCAAACTGCAGCTGAAACGTCACGTTTTCTTCTTTTTAAGAAAATCCTTCTTTAGTGATGTAAATACTCCTGTATCCATCCATCAACTTGTCTAAAGAAAACTGGTTGCAAAACTGATGATTTGGTTGTATTATATTAAAGAGGACACATACTTATGCATGCAATTGTTTTGGCTTTGACACTTTTATTTACGCCATGTTGTAGAGATATTATTTTTTTGACTGTAAGTTTAAAAGTTGCAACTCATTTATAATATGAAGAGTAAGAATTATTTATTTATTTTTATTTGACATCACCAAAAATTAAAACGTGTTAACGTTCTCTGAGGCACTTTTCACACTACGAAATTCATTCAGCATCTTTGCTTGAAGAATGACTTTAAAGGGGAATAAATTGTTAAAAATGTTAAAAGGTAAGAAAGGACTTGTATAAACAAAGGCTGGCTGATGAACACTGCTGCATGCAGAATTTGTTAGTGCAGTGCAAATTGGTTACGTCCTCATTTTTTAAATATTTTTATTAAAACCAAACAAACAAATTGCAAGAATACACTTATATGCTTTTTTATCCACAAATGAACCCATTTATATACATTTTAATAAGAACCATATAACAATATTATACTGACACAATAAAAAAAATAAAAGTGAATACAATACAAAGTTTGTTTGTTTTGTAACAGAAATAAACCAATAAAAAAAAGGCAAAATACCCCCATCTCAGCTCCTCAAAGTCAACATAAAACCATGTTGGATATATGCACACATATACTCAATTAATGTGAAACCAGTGACAGGCACAGTCACTCATGCAAAACCTCCAAATTTGAGAAATAAGAAATAAAACATTGCCACTTATTATAAAACCTTTGTGTACATCCTCATAAAGTGTATTTAATTTTTTTGAGTTTCAGAAAACGCATCATGTCTTTAAGCCACAAGGAAATTGGGGGACATTTATCAGATTTCCAATATAACAATAAGGAACGCCGAGCAATTAAAGATGTAAAAGCAATAATGTACTTTTCAACAGGGTTGAATGCTAAAGCGGAGTCAGGAATGCCAAATATTTCCAGTGTTTTTAAAAAAGTGTATTAAAAATGATAACTAACTACAGAGTTGGTATTAAGCTTACAACACTGCCTTAGAATACAGAAAAAAGGCAAAAAAAAAATTATTTTTTTTTTTTTGGACACCCCTGGTAAGGGACTAGTCACCCCCAAACCCCCCACCCCACCTGAAACTAGATCCGCCCCTGATAAACATACAAATTTCCAGATGAAAGCACAGATAAAAACATCAAAAAATATTTTTGTTGCTGTCCTCTCTAGACACCAACGATAACTGTGAAACCGTCCAGGATTCTAACGTTATTTTGAAGAACGATGATGAACTGAGCTGCAGTACTGCAGCGGCACGCGCACCAGCTCTGCGATCACGTGACCGGTCAGCTGGTTCCTCACTACATCCGCCTGACCCGCCGCTGTTTACAAACGTCGACAGTCCGACACGAGCCCTTAAAAACAGCCAGGGAGAGACCGCTGCGGGCTTTTTTCTGTCCCTAGCCTTCGTTCGTAACATCTTTGTTAAATGGTGTTTCTCTACAAGGGTAACTTTGCAGCAGCGGTATGACGGAAGTAACCACAGGCCCGCGCGCAGGCTCGGATCCAACTTGCTAGCAGGCAAGCTAACACCTGCGTCCGTCACACTGCGGAATAAAAACAACAACAAGAGCATGTTTTTAGTGGGTTTAGCTGAGCTGCTTCAGCAGTCTTACCTTCTCAGTAGTGTCAGCATTCACATTGCACCGCAGACACACTTTGTGCTCAGTTTTGGAAAAACTGACGAGTGCTGCTGGTTCTTCTTGTGCTAACTCCTGTCATAGCTCTGCCTGGTTGCTGTCCAGTGTTGATATTGGACCACCCTGCCTCAGGTCAGTGTGGAGATTTGGACTTGTTCGCTGTGTTTGCGCATCTTAATCTTGTCAGGAGATAGTTTTGTGTGAAACTCTGCAGTCTAGGGTGAGAACTAGAACCAGGTAGGGGGTCATTGAAGGGGGCCAACATTTAAAAATGCTCCACTCATATTGAAAAGTATTATTTGTGTGATCTGTGACTGAATGTTATATGGGATGAAGCAGCAAAAATGATGATTAAGGTACGTTTCAGGTTGGACAGGGGTTAAAAGTTCAAGTTGCTCTCATTTTCATAATAAAAGTGATTCAAATTATTGTTTGAGCCACATAAAAAGCCAAGTGATTGCAATGAATGAGATGTAAATGAGTGGATACGAGTCATTCTTATTCACTTGAAAATATTCGCGCACCAAAATAGGTTCGTTTGTAACTGATGTAAAAGTTCATTTAGTGTTTTGATGATGTGCTGGAGAGCGTTTTATGCCCTGTTGTTATCCTCGGACAAACCGCTCTCATTAGGATGGGAACATTTTATCATAGGTTAAAGATGACGTCCGCAGTGTCTACGATTGTGCCGCTGTTATTTTTCCACACATTGCTTGTTGCAAGGCGCGTTCCATCGTTGTGCTTCACGCTAGACCAACACGTTTTCATCAAATGGGACACTAGACTACACATCAGATTCCTGCTCAATTGATTTTTACATCCCAGTTTATCCATGAATGTCAAGGGTGCATAGCCATGAACATGAGAACAGGGCTCAATGGAGCCAGAGGATCTTCTCAAGCGTAAAGTTTTTCCTTTTTGTCATTTTTCTGTAGGTCCTGTGCATACCTGCGTCAGCCTCCTCAGGTTTTGACATGGGTGCCACCATGCAGTGGACAAATCCTAGTCCCACTATTGTATCTTGCACAAGATATTTTTAGTTCACATTGGGCATGTTGTTTTTCACAGTGATAAAATGCATTTTTGATCAAGTTCTGATGAAGATCAATGAGTTTTAGGTCCAGGTCATTTTGATTTCTCATGCTGATTGATGATCAAAGGCATGAACTTACTTTTTTCTCCTATGCTGTCTGTGCTGACTTGTTATAGGGCTGTTTTCCCACCCGGAACTGTTGTCTTCTACTCTGTAAAATAATTGTCGGTACCTCCTAGAGTGGCCATTTCACAGAGTAGACATTCCTGATTGTCATGATTCTTATCAAGAACAGTCTTGAGTTGCTTCACTTGACATTTGATCAAACCCATCATCCTTGTCACAGACGTCACGTAGTCCCGGATTTCACTGTTCTAGTACACACCACTACCATGACAGCTATCGAAGGGCACAAGTTCTGTGAAGAAAATTCTAAAGTTTTTGAGATTAGCCATTTGTTTTTTTTAAATGCCAGAAATGGTTGAAAAAATGTTTATCACAATTCTTTTAGAACCCATGTTCAAAATGTATATTTTATTCAGCCAGTATTCCAGAATACAGATACAGATTTCAATAACCACCCATTCAAAATTATTATTTCAGATGACGTCAATAAATTAAATAGTCCCAAAATTTGAATGGCTGGAGCAAACTTGTCTTTTTGCTTTATCAGTTGCTTAAGCTTTAATTGAATTTATTATCCAAATACTTTTTTGTGAAGATGAAACATAAAACACATTTACAAGAAAACACTATGGTGTTTAAGACATTTACATTTCAATGTATTCAGTAATCAAATCAGTAATACCCAGCAAGTGCACAGTATGTGCAAAGGTTATGCAAGTTCTCAGCTTCTTGTGGTTTATGTGATTGAATGCTCCTGTGCTCAAGTATGTGATGGAGTCAAGCCATGTGGGTAAGTTTAGCTGCAGATTGACTAAATCACATTCTGCTGCTTTAACTGTAGCTGAAAGCAATGGTCCCTTTCATCCCTGCCCTACGAATTATTAACAGAAACTAAAATAGGTGCTCAAAGAATCCAACAGCTGTAACTTTTATGTTTGACACCGAATCATGCAGATTATTTCTTGGTGATTCAGTGTAACCACAGTATATGTTTTTTGTGACATTGGAGCAAGTCTTATGGACCCACATCAGTGACATTGACAGCTAACGTCGGCAACTGAAAATAAAAATTGGAATTGAAAGACAGAACCTGAACTGGGCATTGAAACATGTATTGAAAAATGTATGTACTGCAAACAGCTGCACTAACAAATAAAATACACACCTTAAAAAAAGTGCTGGAAAAATGCTTGCAAAGATTAATCCCAACAGGATTCAGTTTCCAGTTACCTGCAGCTCAGGGATCAGAACATTCTGGTTTCACACTCAAGATGCCAACCATTAACGGCATCCGCAGCAGTGCTGTTTCACAGTCAAGGTACACAAGTATGTGTCATGGGCACCAAAAAAATCAAAGTGGTTACTTTGGTGAAGTTACTCATCCATATCTAACTGCTGACTGGGGTACTTAAATAGCTAAAGTTTCAGACCTGTCAGATGTTTGCATATATATATTTATTACAAGATTGAAAATAACAAGTACAACCTTTCCAGAGAGGACTTTTTTGACTAAGATAATTGTGAAATTATACAGACTAAGATTAGTGCAGTCTACCCATATATACTATCTAGTAAAAGCAGTTGATGGTAAGTATGTACTCAGAGTATACAACTGCTGTTGTGTTTCTGCATTCTCAAATAGTGATGGACTATAAGCATTTCTGGAGAGGACAGTTTTTGACAGGTGGAGAGTTACACCCCAATATTAAAGACAATTGAGCGAAGGTACACATCCTTTTGGGGCATCACAGATAGTGATTACCTCTTTCAAACAAAAAATGTCATTCACATAACATGGATGCTTGGGTTTGAAATGCACAGTATTCCCGGAGAAGACATTTTTTAACAGACAGCACATTTTATTTTTGAATGCCTGTTTCAAATTGTTTCCCCACTGAGCAGTGATCCCTCGAGTTAGATTGTTATACAATATCAAAGGAAATTAGTCCATTTAGTGGTTACCTACTAAATAAATAATAGTTCTGACAGCCCGTCAAAATTAGACATCATGAGAATGACAGATATTTTGGTTAAAAACTGATGCATTTGGAGGTCTGTTGGTAAACAAATGGGGTTATCAAACCAAATGACCATTGCCGCTGATAGACCAATAGAAGTTATCCATGTATAGCAAACTAAACTTTGTAGGTCATTTCCACCTTGTCATTAAACCAAACTTTATCTTTAAAATCCACTTATGTACCCTGATTGTAAAACAGCCCAGCAGTGCTTCTTTACAGCCTATGTTGTTTTTTGTTTGTTTGTTTGTTTTAAGCATTTGATTTGTTTGGCTGGAATGCGCTGTGGGACGTCCTGAGGATTTGTGGGATCCTCACATTGTTGCTGGACATCATAACCAGTCTACACACAGATACTGTGAGTGCTGTGCAGAGTGGTGGCAGACATGCAGACTTTTTTGCCGACTGGTTAATTCTGATGTTTGACAGTTTGTGAGTTCTGGCTCCAGCACTGTTAAATGCTTGGATAGACTGAGTGTTCAGTACAGTTGTGGAAACCAGCACCAGTCAGGTTTACTGACCTTGACTTCCGTGGACGATACTGTGATCTTTGTGGGGTGGACATCCTGATTGCAACAATTCAGAAGCTAAGTGAGGAATAGAAAGTGTCTGAGTTTGCAACTGACCTGGATATCGGTGACTTCCTGGACTTGGCACGTCACACTGTACTTTCACCGCATACAGAAATGTGTCAGTATGCAGTGAAACCATGAGTCATGTCTCTTGGTCCTCAGCCTTTGAGATCAGGAGATGGCTGGGGAGAGGTTATGTTGTCATGAGGTCGCTGGACAGAGGTGCTATAATGCTGATACGTTTGCAGAAGAACAAAGATCCAAGTCTTTATGGTCCAGGTGTGTCCTGTCTTATTGTGTGGTTGTGAGACTTGGACTCTAATCACCAACTTAAGGTGACAGTTAGACATCTTTGGTACTAGGTGTCTTCATAGTATCTTGGGTACTTCTTCACTGATTTTGTGTCGAATGAATGCCTACTTAGGGAGGCACAGGTGACGAGTATGACTTGCATTGTGAGTAAGCATCAGCTGTGGTGTTTTGGCCATGTGGTGTGTTTCTCTGGGTATGATCCAGCACACAGGTGCGTCAGCTGGAGAAGGCCAAGGAGACACCATGTTTCATGTTTTGCAGCAGCAGACAGCTGGCTATTTTCAAGAGGTGGCCATCCTTTTACCCAAGGCAGTTCTGTAGTGAGGTGATGTGCAGCACCATCACAGGCTCCCTGACCTGACCTTTTTGTCAAAATGAACATGTGGATGTTCTCTTTCTGTACATACATGAGGATCTGGTACTGAAAATGAAAAATATAGCATTATTTAGTATTTGCTTGTCCAAAAATCACATTAAACCAATCATAAATAGGACAAGCAAGAAGATTAAATAGGTCAAACATAAAAGGGATTTGCAAATGATGAAATACATCTGTTATTAATTGATTAATTTGGATAAATAATTGAGTTACTTAATACATTTTTAATGATAGTTTGCACTTTTTTATTCATATATGTGTTTGTGTGTGTGTGTGAAAGGAAAGAAAATAATTACAAATAGAAAAAAGTTCATGTATTTTTAAATTATTATATAGAATAGATTTATTTCTAAGCATTTTTATTAATCCTTCTTTGTGTTGTTGGCTGTAATCTTACGTTTCTGAAAGGAGATTTTCATAATTACAAGAGGAACTGGATGTCTTCTTGTACCAAGAAAATCCCAGTCTCTTCTAAGAGAGGAGTGTAGATTTTTATAATTCACACCACATGATTAGTCCACTTTATAGACTAAAATCTGGACTAGACTGTAAGTGTCGTAATAAGAAATAAAAGTTGGCTTTGTACATCCCCAGTTGTATTACAAAACCAGACATCCTCGTGCTTTTCAGCTGCTCTGCGGTTCTGAAATATTCTCATTATTTATGACATTAGAGAGTGCAAAGCTGCTCGACTTTGGGCGATTGGGGGGAAAAACAAAGGATTGAAGTCAGATTTTTGGCCTCAAACTTATTCAGGCTGGTTGTGTCTTACAGTAAAGGAACACAAAAGCCAAAATGTCCATTTGTAAATTGAATGAAGCAGCTCTGGGCTAGCCTGTCTGACTTGTATTCTGTTTGGTTTGTGCTCCTTTGAAATAAGGGAATATCACAAAATGAACAAGTGGTTAAGAAGCATTAACAGAATAATGCAATGTGTACAGTTTGGCTTAAGGTTCATGGATTGTTGCTGGTGGGACCGGAGGAACGGATCTTCTACCTCAGAACAGATGGACTCTGTGTTATTTGTTGATTTATTTATGCATTTCATTATGTATTGGTGTGATTATTTCATGAAAGAACCGCGTTTTGAATTATTGACGTGTCTCCAGGTGCTATGGATTAAATTATGCAGGAGCTAATTTGCGTTGATTACTATGTAGTAAAGTTAGGATGCCATTTCACATTCCATTTCTGGGAAGAAGTAATGAAAGCAGCAGAAAAACTAACTTGCTTCAGGCAGCACGGTTAGGCATCAAGACTTCGACTACATGCTTCATCTTTCACTACACACATGCACAGGCTCACATAGACAAGCATAGATGTGCCCTAGCATAAATAATAGCTTCGTTGAGCCTTAGAGTTAGTTGTTTATTTATTTTGTTATGAAGGGGCAAAGTATTAGATGAATTTCAGTATCTTAAATCGTCTTTAAACTGTATTTTTCTGAGGCTTTTTCAAAGTACCTTGTAAAATGCAGATACCTTTAATAAGTCAAAGACAATAAATGCTGTCAGCTTGTAACCTGCCAAATTAAAAGAGCATATAATGAGGACACACCCATTAAAATTTGATATAATTTGTCACAGCAGATCATTCCCATGCCTACCACCTGCTGGTTGGATGGTGGATGCTGGGGATTGATGATGGATTAGGAACAGGTGTGGTTGTCAGTGAGACATGGTTCTGCACAGACGTTTGCTAATATCAGATAATACAAAGATAATAATATCAGATATTTCCTTACCACTGTTGCCTGTGTGCTTGCTCTAGGGTTGGTAAGGTTAGACCTTACTTGTGTGAAGCGCCTTGAGGCAACTTTGTTGTGATTTGGCGCTATATAAATGAAAATAAATTGAAATAGAATAGATAAGTAAACCATTGCTTTCCCGTTGCTTCACAGCTGTTGTATTCTAAAACTCCGATGGCACCAGTCATACAAGGGGCGATTGAGAAGTTTTGAGCCTGACCCAGAAAAAGTAGGGTGTGCTTCTCTATTGTTTGGATTCTGAGAAACCAACATTTCTCAACATTTCACCCAGTGAGTCAAAATGTCACACATTGTTGATTTTTTTTTTTTTTTTTTTTTTTTTTTTTTTAAAGATGGAGAACCACACCCTGCTTTTTTTTTCTGGGTCAGGCTCAAAACTTTTCAATCACAGCTGACGAAAGTGTTATGTATGAATTTATCCACAAACGAAAATATGGTCGCCAGAGGTATGCAGTGAATGGAGTCTGTGAGAGATTGTTTATGCATAGAAACGTACCAACTCTGAGAAATTAACCATTTTATACACAGTCACAAATCCACAAAAAATAAAAAAAATCCCAGTGCTACCCAGTTTTGAGCCTGTGAGCTAAAAGTGACCCTCATTAAGTTTGTTTAGGCCCAAAGGGCAATTGAAAATTCCCTGCAAATTAATAAATTAAGTGTGAAGCACATTAAAGAGCACTGGGTTTATTATTTTTCAAATTTTATTTCAAGCTTACAAAGTTTAATTTTGAATAAAATGTAATACCTGGGTTTTATTATTGACATGGATAAGTTAGACTTGTACACCGATTCTCTCCTTCACAAACAGCATTTGAACAGAACAGATATTTCCTAAGAAAGCAGGCACATCCATTATTCATATAAAATTATTCTATTTTGACAGCATGTGTAGCTGATTTATCGAGCGGCACTCCGTTCATATGGCTAATAGGTTTATGAGACGCCTTTGTTCTGTTATTTTCACAATTAATAAAGTGTGGGTGAATGTATAATGCTGTGTGTAAGCGTAT
The DNA here is from genome assembly GCF_902500255.1 of Thalassophryne amazonica. Lineage (NCBI taxonomy): Eukaryota > Metazoa > Chordata > Actinopteri > Batrachoidiformes > Batrachoididae > Thalassophryne > Thalassophryne amazonica. The sequence continues at coordinate 52,884,349 of NC_047122.1, forward strand.
TGTTCTGTAGGCATGTATTAGGCTAATCATATTCAGAAACGTGGAATAATCCCAAGACGGATAAAGAGCGGAGGCAAACTTTAACTTAGATTGCAAACACAGAAAGTTAAACTTCTGTCAGGTGTGATTGGTTGGCTGCATGTCTCGTTGGCTCGGGTTTTACCTTCATATCCAGATTTTGGTGTAGTGATTATAAACGTTTGCCCCTGTAGTGCATGCATTAGCATTCTCTTTTTTTTTCTCCTTTCATTTGTTGAATGTATTCTCAGGGATTGATAGTATTTATTAAAATTTGGTAATTGACGGAGTAACATTTGTTTTGTAAGACTTCATGATAATAATTGATATTTAATTTTTAATGCAGCCCTAATACAGATCATGTATTGGGTGATCTGTTTTAGGTCTTTTGGTCTTGGGTTAGGTCTTTTGGGTGGGAGGAGTGCACATTCAATTCCTGATGAATCTACGTGTTTGTATCCTTGGACAAAACAGTTTATCTGCATTGTCCCAGTCCACTCAGCTGTAAACGGGTGTCAGCTTCAGCTGGGGAAGTAACCTACCATGGCCTGGGGTCTCATCAAGGGGAAGCTGAAGCTGTAGACTCTGGGGTAAAGTACCGGCCCAATGAACCTCGGGGTCTGTAAAGAACTTATGACTAGCCCTTATCATACTGCATTTTGAGAAATGCTTGCTTGCTTGTTCCAGTACTCCTGATGTGTGCCAGTCTGCACCAAACTTGCTGTGTGCATGTAGGTTGACCCTGAATTGCCCTTAAGGGGTTTGTTTTGGCAAAGGTCAAGGTCATTGGGGTCAGATATCAGATTGCTGTCGCCATTCTGGTCTCCATGCCTAGATGCACTGTTACTATGATAAAACTGCTATTACTATGACTATTACTATGATAAAAAGGGAACTGAGTGTATGTACTAGGCTAGTACACTCAGTTCACCTTTTATACATTTTGTTTTCATTCCCTCATAATGTTGCTTATTCATTTTCCCTGTCATAAAGCAAATTAATAATCATTACACATTGTTGTGTTTACATGCTTGCGAACATATCGCCCAAAACTGAAGCATCATATTTGCACACCGTGTTCCTCCTGCTGAGTCGATGATGTGGATATAAAACGTATTTTAGAAACTGTTGGTTTTAGATGCACAGTTAATGTGAAGACCAGTCATTCGATGTCAAAAAATTTAATTATTGCATTAATTTCCCTATGTAATGGCCTAATTAGCATAGCTGGTTTTGTTGAATATGTCACAGTGAGTATGGCAGGACACCAGGCAGGCTGGTTAATTTAAGCAATTATTCAGAGTGTAATCAGTGTCGCTGTTTTATTTCAGGCAGAAATGTGTTTAGAGTGTTAAATGTAAAACCTTTAGCATCCCGCCTGTGATCAGACAGGATGGACACGAGTGTCAAAGTAGGGCTTTATTTTTAAAGAATTTCAGTTCAGATAGTATGTTGTATTGTGATATAAAGGGTTCCACATGTAAAATGACAGCCAGGTTGTAGGATTTGCCCGAACTGTGTGACAGAATTTTGTGTGTGTGTGGATGTGAGATGGCCTGAAGCCATGGTAACCCACTGGATGTTTGTATTTCTGCTGTTTATAGCCTTGTTCTTTCCTCATTTGCAATTCACGTGCCGTCTTTTGTATCACATCATTCATTCTTTCTTTTAAGCCGTGCTCTTATTTCCTCTTAAGCTCAAAGTGTCAACTTTCGTTTTACTCTGTATTTTTACAGACACAACTTTTTTCATTTGGAGGCTTGGTGGTGGAGAATCACGAGGCCGTGACAGTAAGTTGACCTGCAACAATTAATTGAATAATTGACTTTTGATAAACGATTAATCATTTTGTAATTTTATTTTATAAAAAAAAAAAAAAATCCAAATTCTTTGATTTCAGCTTCTTAAATGTGAATATTTTCTGGTTTATTTTATTAGCTGCCTAACTCCCATTTCCTTTTGCTTTTTCTTTCTTTTTTGGGGTGGGGTGGGGGATGTTATGGACCTAACAGCTAATCACTAATCAAAAAAAAAATCTATCAATTAATTGATTATGAAAATAATCATTAGTTGCAGCTCCAACCAGTAAGCCCCACCTGTCAGTGTGCTCTCTGGTGGAAGTTCTTCTGTGTCTCTGTCAGTCAAGAATTAGAAGGAACTCTTTTGACCCTATCGTGATGATCTACATTGCTGTAAAAAAAAAGAAGTTTGTGCCCTCTTGTGCTTTTGATTTGGACTTAATTTGTGTTAGTCATTAAGAAATACAGTGGTCCCAGTCTTGATATTTAGCCCAGTGATGTGAGTCGCTACATTCACTACAGCACGGAACTGTCCTGGATAGTAACGATCACCGGCATCGGCATTCAGCGAGTTAGATGTGTGTGTATAGTAGGTAATTTTGTGTGTCCATGTAAGAAGGTGATTATTGAGGGAAGCCACCAAGGCATTCATGACAACTCTCAAGAAGTTTGAAACTGATCATAGCCTCCAGTCTCCCATGTGCCTTCAGCAAGCTACAGCTAAAATTTCTTGTGTTCCTTTAAAGATCATCCTCCTTTGTGCTGCTCTACCACGAGGATGTACATTTATTGATGCAATGGGCAGAAGTCACATGATGTCCAGGTTGTTGTTGTTGTTGTTATTTTGCCGTAAAAAACCTGTGGTTTTGAATCTCTCTCCCTTGCAGTATTCGCCTCAGGTTTCATAGGTTGCGGTCATGCAGCACACCAACTTTGAGACTTGCCACCCTCTCCAGACAGACGAGCAGCAGGAGACGAGCTTTGACCCACTCCACAGCTTCAACAAGAATCGTACCCGTATGTCTGCTTCCTTTGACAGCTCCCTACATGCTGTTTTCTAGATCATTTTACACATATATGGTGTCAGAACAATTGCAGATCACAGTTAAAAATGTAAGTAAACTATTTAATGAAATACTTTAGGGACATTTTAAAAAATGGTTTAAAAAATTCACGAGAATGGGGATTATAGCAAACCTTCAGTCAAGCAAGAAACAGATAAGCCGCTAAAGTAACGTCTGGCAGCATACATTGATGTCTCCGCATCCACTGCACCATAGAACCGTCTTGGTTCCTGGATGGCAACTACCCAGGTAGACAACTGGCCCATCTTTACCTCTTGAAAGTAACCGTCTATCTGTTACAGCCAGGTGAAGCATGGGTGTCCTCTTGGTGTTCTTCAACACTGAGGCACCTGCATGCAGGATCTTGCACAAAGGAACACGTCACATGGCCAGAATGTTGAAACTGACACTCCTTCACAATGCAAATGATACTTCTCATCTGAATTTCCATAGTGTCTGCTCATTTGACATAAAGTCATTCCAGAGGTACCCAAGGATGTTCTGAAGAGACCAAGTACCAAAGACATCCAGCCATCACTTTAGATCAATGGTTAACATCAAATAAATAAAAGGACACATGGAAAAAAAATTTAATAGCCTAATTTATGCATTTACTCTAGCTTGACCTCCTGCTCCTCCATCTCCTCGAGGTGGTGCGTGTTAGCTTCGTGCAATGTGTCAGTTTCACATATCAGATTAGCGTTTAAGTTCCAACAGGAACAAACTAGGATTTTAGTTTATAATCATTTTTGACTGTTAAAATTAATTTAAAAAATGTTAGCTGACTTAAAATGAAAGCAACTAAATTTAGTGTAAGCTAACTGGTTAATTAACATTTTTCAGAGTTATCTGAAATGTTAATCCACTTACGAAAAAGTTAGCCTTACTAATTAGCTGTTAACATATTCCCTGAACTGTATCCACCTCTGTATTCCAGTTAAGTCAGACCATTTGTGGCGAGTACTGTGGCATCAGTGTGAACTAGCAAGCGCACCAGCAAACATCTGTAGAATCTTTGTGGCCCTGATGGCCTGAAAATAGGACTGTTAGTGTTTTGAACGCCAGAACAGGGAGCCGTGACCGGCAGACATGATGTAGACGGACAGCGTGGACACGCTGAAGAGATTGAAAGGGAAAGCAGTCATGAAAGTAAGTTGGGGAAACTGTCAAGAACGCATCATAAACATGGCTGGGTTTGCCCACAGGCTGAGGATGTTTGTGTGTCGTACGTTTGTGTGCATGTGACACAAAGAGGAGGAGGACTGGCATGTTGCAGAACTGATGAATATTCATGCTGATTGTCCCTGTGGAGTAGTCTACTCCTACAAGTAATTCTGATAGACAGCTCTCTGACTGCAGTGCATGTTCACCTGCAGGCAAAATTAGACTATATTACAAACAATAAAGATAATAAGGAATATAGAGTTTTACTTAATGTCTGTCACGATTCTCCGGTCTCTTGCGTATTTTGCAAAATGCAGCCTGTAAATAGAAGGATGAGTCATGTGGTAGTTATAAGTGGACCAGTTGCTTTAAACTGTATTTGTTTATTTGTGGTCTTGTATCCCAAGCTGTGTGTTTTTATTAACACTTCCTATTTAAATCTCCAGCACAGATTGTTTACACCGCCCTCTTATGGCTCATTGTCTCACTGTCTTTTTACAGGAGGATCTCTCGATAACGGCACTCAGTCACAGCCTCAGTCTACTTTTGTCTCATACAGGTTTGTGGATTTAGAGTGTTTTCGTGTGTGAGTCGTAACTCACTGCTGTACCCTCTTGATTTACTACTTCACTACACATTAGAAAGAATACTGTGCCCACGTTGGCTTGAGGCGCTCATAAATTTCATAGTCCACCTCCCTGATTCCACGCAGGAAAGAATGGGACGACTTGTTCCTAAACAGTAATTACCTGGCCAGAATCCGGCAGGCGGGCATCAACGGCCAGCTGAGGAGCAGCCGCTTTCGCAGCGTGTGCTGGAAGGTAACCGCTCAAACAGTCTGATTGAGTTTGATTATACTGGCTTGGGCAATTTTTCCCATCCTCAGAAAACTTTATTGTCCTGGCAGCTTGTAGCTCTTTTGGTGAGGCTTGTTTATGTAGTCATATGTGAGAGGAACATTTTGTCTGATTTGCGGACTGCGCTTGTGTATTTATTTAGTTATATGTTGAAGTTCTTCCAGAAGATAGAAGTCAGTGGATCAACAAGGCGAAGGAGTTCCGAACCCGGTATGAAAAGATCAAAGAGATGGTGAGTGCCCTCTGACAACACTGTAGTTACAAACTTTAGCGTTCATGTGTGATTTTTACTTTGATGGACCATAGACAAATCCATTTATTGATTAAATATGGTGCTTGGATCTGGATCCAGGGACAAATCCAGGAATTTTGTTGGGTTGATATCACTGGAATTACTCAAAAACCTGTTGACCAGTATTTTGTATACTTGACAACGGGGTAGGGTTTGGTTTGAAGGATAACCTATAAGGTTTAGGTGTGGAAGCAGATCCTCTTCAGGTCCATGCATGCACGCAGAATAGATGGTCGTCCTGAACCGGGAACCTTATGTTTTTTACACAAGTGCAACGACCACTTGGCCTTTCTGCACATATGATGGTCTTGCATAATTATTACTATTGTCAAAAATTTGAGGAAAGAAGTCCGTACATTGTTTTGACAGCTACCGACATTTGAAGTGAAGCTGAACTAGTTGCTTGTCATTCAACTGTAAGTTTAAATTGCAAAGGTGCTTCAATTTATTGATTGATACAATGTAAATTATAGCACATCACCAACCCAAGAAAGGCTGCAGGCCAGCAGGACCTGATGGTCAACAACCCACTGTCCCAGGATGAGGGGGTGAGTGCACAAAACGCTGATCGGTTATCTTTCTGCTTGTGTTGTATTTGTCTTTTAATCAGTCATTTCATATTTACATACAATTTGTGACTATTTGGTTTATTTGTTAACTTACTGAGGTATTTGTCCCTGTTGTTAATTGTTGTACAACCCGTAGATTGTGAATCAGTTTCACTGGGCTTTGTGTTGCCCTTTCTCTGTCTGTACAGAGCCTGTGGAACAAGTTCTTCCAGGATAAAGAGTTGAAAGGAATGATCAAGCAAGATGTGTTGCGAACGTCAGTAACAGTAGTTTATTTGCTGGTTTGATTTAACACCTATCATGTCTCATGTCCATGAGGTAAACCCCACCTTCTAATTTTTTTAAATTTCACAAATATTTGTTCAAGGTTCCCTGAGATCCGCTACTTCCAAGATGAGGATGTGAGGACCAAGTTGACAGATATTCTCTTCTGTTATGCCAGAGAAAATGAACAGTTACTGTATAAACAGGTACATTCCTAACTGCTAATTCAGGAAAAAAAAGAAAAAGGAAAAATTAGAGCTTGGCCAATGTGTTGGTTGTCCGATAACATCATCTCATATGAGTCTTTCGCAAACATATCACTTTCGCCGTTATATGAAAACTTATTTTACTTAATAAACTATGCAGAAAAACACTTTGGTTCCTGACAATGGTGTCCTTATGTGTTTTGTCCAACAGAGGGTGCTGTGATAGCATTGTTTACAATGCTGTCCAGTGGCTGGAACTGCCCCATCACCCCGTAGTTATTTTAGCAACAAGAGACAGAGGCAAAGCGACCAGCTGCCATACATTTTCAGTCAGAGTGGGTGTTTTGCAGCAACAAAAGACAAGTGGTTGCTATGCTGCTAACTAGGTGGGGCCAAAATAGAAGAGAAGTCTATTTTATGCATATACTGAGCAATGTGACACCATAATTGTGGTGTCAGCTGCCAATTGTTGTTGATATGTTTAAGATAAAATCAACTTTATTTATCCCAAAGGGAATTATTTTGCCAGAGAACAGAAATAGTAAATGGTGAACAATGTTTTTTGTTGTTTTTTTTGTTTTTGTTTTTTTTTTCTTACAATAGGAACAACAATTTATGCAAAAATGACTGGAAGACATTTGCACAAGATGTTTGACAATATTGCTCATGACTCTGAATAACTGAAAAAAATGTTCATTATGTATTCACCCTGCTGAATGGGGGAGGAATTATAGAGTCTGACTGTCACAGGTAGGAAGGACCTCATTAGGCATTCTGTGGTGCATCTCGGTGGTCTCAGTCTGTGACTGCAGGTGCTCTGACAGTATGTGAGTGTGGCATGCAGTGGGTGGGAGGTGTTGTCCCAAATGCTGAGCAGCTTCCTTAGCATCCTCCTCTCTGTCACCTCCACCACAGTTTCCAGCTCAAACCTCAGGACAGAGCCAGCTGTCCTGATGAGCTTGTTGAGTCTGTTCGTGTCGACTGCCTTCAGCCTGCTGCTCCAGCACACAACAGCGTAGAAGATGGTGCAAAGCTCATGTTTGAACTGGAAAACATCATCCTCAAATACATTTCTTTGTTCTAAGGGTTTGATAATTAAGTGTTAGGAATCATTGTCATGATTTTTGTATATATATATACGATATATATATATATACTCAACAAAAATATAAACGCAACACTTTTGGTTTTGCTCCTGTTTTGTATGAGATGAACTCAAAGATCTAAAATGTTTTCCACATACACAATATCACCATTTCCCTCAAATATTGTTCACAAACCAGTCCCAATATAAGATAGATAATCCATCCCACCTCACAGGTGTGCCATACCAAGATGCTGATTAGACACCATGATTAGTGCACAGGTGTGCCTTAGACTGCCCACAATAAAAGGCCACTCCAAAAGGTGCAGTTCTGTGTTACGGGGGGGAGATACCAGTCAGTATCTGGTGTGACCACCATTTGCCTCATGCAGTGCAACACATCTCCTTCGCATAGAGTTGATCAGGTTGTCAATTGTGGCCTGTGGAATGTTGGTCCACTCCTCTTCAATGGCTGTGCGAAGTTGCTGGATATTGGCAGGAACTGGTACACGCTGTCGTATACGCCGGTCGAGAGCATCCCAAACATGCTCAATGGGTGACATGTCCGGTGAGTATGCCGGCCATGCAAGAACTGGGACATTTTCAGCTTCCAAGAATTGTGTACAGATCCTTGCAACATGGGGCCGTGCATTATCCTGCTGCAACATGAGGTGATGTTCTTGGATGTATGGCACAACAATGGGCCTCAGGATCTCATCACGGTATCTCTGTGCATTCAAAATGCCATCAATAAAATGCACCTGTGTTCTTCGTCCATAACAGACGCCTGCCCATACCATAACCCCACCGCCACCATGGGCCACTCGATCCACAACATTGACATCAGAAAACCGCTCACCCACACAACGCCACACACGCTGTCTGCCATCTGCCCTGGACAGTGTGAACCAGCATTTGCCCACTCAAGTCGGTTACGACGACGAACTGGAGTCAGGTCGAGACCCCGATGAGGACGACGAGCATGCAGATGAGCTTCCCTGAGACGGTTTCTGACAGTTTGTGCAGAAATTCTTTGGTTATGCAAACCGATTGTTTCAGCAGCTGTCCGAGTGGCTGGTCTCAGACGATGTTGGAGGTGAACATGCTGGATGTGGAGGTCCTGGGCTGGTGTGGTTACACATGGTCTGCGGTTGTGAGGCTGGTTGGATGTACTGCCAAATTCTCTGAAACGCCTTTGGAGATGGCTTATGGTAGAGAAATGAACATTCAATACACGAGCAACAGCTCTGGTTGACATTCCTGATGTCAGCATGCCAATTGCACGCTCCCTCAAATCTTGCGACATCTGTGGTGTGTGATAAAACTGCACCTTTCAGAGTGGCCTTTTATTGTGGGCAGTCTAAGGCACACCTGTGCACTAATCATGGTGTCTAATCAGCATCTTGATATGGCACACCTGTGAGGTGGGATGGATTATCTCAGCAAAGGAGAAGTGCTCACTGTCACAGATTTAGACTGGTTTGTGAACAATATTTGAGGGAAATGGTGATACTGTGTATGTGGAAAAAGTTTTAGATCTTTGAGTTCATCTCATACAAAATGGGAGCAAAACCAAAAGTGTTGCGTTTATATTTTTGTTGAGTGTATGTGTGTATATATATATATATATATATATATATATATATATATATATATATATATATATATACACACGAGGTCTGTCAATAAAGTATAGGTCCTTTTTATTTTTTTCAAAAACTATATGGATTTCATTCATATGTTTTTACGTCAGACATGCTTGAACCCTCGTGCGCATGCGTGAGTTTTTCCACGCCTGTCGGTGACGTCATTCGCCTGTGAGCACTCCTTGTGGGAGGAGTCGTCCAGCCCCTCGTCAGAATTCCTTTGTCTGAGAAGTTGCTGAGAGACTGGCGCTTTGTTTGATCAAAATTTTTTCTAAACCTGTGAGACACATCGAAGTGGACACGGTTCGAAAAATTAAGCTGGTTTTCAGTGAAAATTTTAACGGCTGATGAGAGATTTTGAGGTGATACTGTCGCTTTAAGGACTTCCCACGATGCGAGACGTCGCGCAGCGGTCCCAGGCGCCGTCGTCAGCCTGTTTAAAGCTGAAAACCTCCACATTTCAGGCTTTATTGATCCAGGACGTCGTGAGAGAACAGAGAAGTTTCAGAAGAAGTCGGTTTCAGCATTTTATCCGAATATTCCACTGTTAAAGGAGATTTTTTTTTTAATGAAAGACGTGCGGACGGATTGCAGCGTCGGCTCGCAGCCGCCGCGACGCTCCACCACAGGAAAAACACCTCCGTTGGAAGCCTTAAGGACAAGTTGGAACATGTCCAGCTGTTAAACAATTTCTCATATACTCACTCCACTGAAAGCCATCAAAAGCAGCCTGGATTTTACAAATGGTTATCAACACGGAGGTGTTTTTCCTGTGCCGCCGCACCGCGCCAGCTGCGTCCCGACGCGTGGACCCGTCCACACGTCTTTCATTAAAAAAATCTCCTTTAACAGTGGAATATCCGGATAAAATGCTGAAACCGACTTCTTCTGAAACTTCTCAGTTCTCTCACGATGTCCTGGATCAATAGAGCCTGAAATGTGGAGGTTTTCAGCTTGAAACAGGCTGACGACGCCGCCTGAGAGCGTTGCACGACGTCTCGCACCGTGGGAAGTCCTTAAAGCGACAGTATCACCTCAAAATCTCTCATCAGCCGTTAAAATTTTCACTGAAAACCAGCTTAATTTTTCGAACCGTGTCCACTTCGATGTGTCTCACAGGTTTAGAAAAAATTTTGATCAAACAAAGCGCCAGTCTCTCAGCAACTTCTCAGACAAAGGAATTCCGACGAGGGGCTGGACGACTCCTCCCACAAGGAGTTCTCACAGGCGAATGACGTCACCGACAGGCGTAGAAAGACTCACGCATGCGCACGAGGGTTCAAGCATGTCTGACGTAAAAACATATGAATGAAATCCATATAGTTTTTGAAAAAAATAAAAAGGACCTATACTTTATTGACAGCCCTCGTATATATGTGTATATATATATATATATATATATATGTGTATATATATATATATATATATATATATATATATATATATATATATATATATATATATATATATATATATATATATAAAATTATCTCCATACGTAATAAGTATGGACACCCCCCCCCCCCCCCCCCACCTCCAAATAAAAAGCTATACCAGTCAGAGTATTTAAAAAATATATATATATATATATATTTTGTCCCCTATGCTCAGTGAGCTGAGACAAAATAACTAAATCCCTTTCTAGCCCAATAACTATGAGTGTCTGCAGCAGGTGCCACAAATTAATAGATGGCTAGTACGGCATGATTTTTGCAAAGTGGAAGCGACACACGGCTGAGCAGTGCTGAACAATGTCTGCATTAGACCTGTCGTTATAGATTACAAACCTTGTGCATCACTATCAAGGAGTGATTGACCACAAACAACCCACGTTGTCTCTCTTATGTCTCAACACTCCTCCTGCCTCTTGTTTCTTCTCCATCTTTGTCTGTCTTCCTGTATGGCTCTCTCTCTGCAGGGGATGCATGAGTTGCTGGCTCCGATCGTCTTTGTGCTGCACTGTGACCATCAAGCTTTCCAGCACGCGAGTGAAACAGCCAGCCCCAGGTCAGGTCGGCTTTGTCGTTAACCCTTTAACCCTAAGTCTTAAAATTGGATTGAACATCACCACAGCCTGTACATCAGCTTTGCGTCTATGATATAGCTGCATAGTACCCACCTGCTGTGGTACATCTAAGAAGAAGAAGAAAAAAAAAACAGAAAATCAAGCACATTTATTCTGTTAGATGTCAGTCTGAAGACTTTCTTGTTTCCGCAGTGAGGAGATGAAGTGTTTGTTGAATCCGCTGTACCTCGAGCACGATGCATAGTGAGTAAAATTGGCTGTAGTATTACTCTTAAGAGGCATGTGCTCAATGTGAGGGCCCAGATTTAGAAATTGCATTATGTTTCAGATTGTTGGGATTGCTTTTTGTGCCTATTTCTACCTTCACGTGCCATTTTTCTTCCCTCATTATTTATCTTTCTGTGCTGTCAATATGCACACGCGTCTGCCTGCAGCGCCATGTTCTCTCAGCTTATGGAGACGGCAGAACCGTGGTTCTCAATCTTTGAGAGAGAAATCAGAAAGGTCAGTTTAATTAGGTTTCAACGCAAACAAATGTGGAAAAATGTTTGTCTCACTTTGTACAGAATTGTGATCATGATGACTGATTGTGCTTTCAGACATTATCAGCTTGATGTATCAGCAAAGTTATGCGGAATAAATGATGTGAAATCTGAAGTGCTGGTGTTACATTTGTTAGTTTCATGCCTACATTTGGCTTGATGGCCAAATATGACAAAAGATGATGTTTAATATTCCTGTTTTTAGAAAACGCACTTACATTCTTGTACAGTAGTGTTCAGAATAATAGTAGTGCTATGTAATTAAAAAGATTAATCCAGGTTTTGAGTATATTTCTTATTGTTACATGGGAAACAAGGTACCAGTAGATTCAGTAGATTCTCACAAATCCAACAAGACCAAGCATTCATGATATGCACACTCTTAAGGCTATGAAATTGGGCTATTAGTAAAAAAAAAAAAAAAGTAGAAAGGGGGTGTTCACAATAATAGTAGTGTGGCTTTCAGTCAGTGAGTTTGTCAGTTTTGTGGAACAAACAGGTGTGAATCAGGTGTCCCCTATTTAAGGATGAAGCCAGCACCTGTTGAACATGATTTTCTCTTTGAAAGCCTGAGGAAAATGGGACATTCAAGACATTGTTCAGAAGAACAGTGTAGTTTGATTAAAAAGTTGATTGGAGAGGGGAAAAATTATACACAGGTGCAAAAAATTATAGGCTGTTCATCTACAGTGATCTCCAATGCTTTAAAATGGACAAAAAAAACAGAGACGCGTGGATGAGAACGGAAAACAACCATCACAATGGACAGAAGAATAACCAGAATGGCAAAGGCTCACCCATTGATCAGCTCCAGGATGATCAAAGACAGTCTGGAGTTACCTGTAAGTGCTGTGACAGTTAGAAGACACCTGTGTGAAGCTAATTTATTTGCAAGAATCCCCCGCAAAGTCCCTCTGTTAAATAAAAGACATGTGCAGAAGAGCTTACAGTTTGCCAAAGAACACATCAACTGGCCTAAAGAGAAATGGAGGAATATTTTGTGTACTGATAATGGGTAAAATTGTTCTTTTTGGGTCCAAGGGCCGCAGACAGTTTGTGAGACGACCCCCAAACTCTGAATTCAAGCCACAGTTCACAGTAAAGACAGTGAAGCATGGTGGTGCAAGCATCATGATATGGGCATGTTTCTCCTACTATGGTGTTGGGCCTATATATCGCATACCAGGTATCATGGATCAGTTTGGATATGTCAGAATACTTGAAGAGGTCATGTTGCCTTATGCTGAAGAGGACATGCCCTTGAAATGGGTGTTTCAACAAGACAATGACCCCAAGCACACTAGTAAACGAGCAAAATCTTGGTTCCAAACCAACAAAATTAATGCCTCGCAGATGTGAAGAAATCATGAAAAACTGTCGTCATACAACTAGTTTAGTGATTCACAGGACTGCTAAAAAAGCAGTTTGAACATAATAGTTTTGAGTTTGTAGCATCAACAGCAGATGCTACTATTATTGTGAACACCCCCTTTTCTACTTTTTTTTTTTTTACTAATAGCCCAATTTCATAGCCTTAAGAGTGTGCATATCATGAATGCTTGGTCTTGTTGGATTTGTGAGAATCTACTGAATCTACTGGTACCTTGTTTCCCATGTAACAATAAGAAATATACTCAAAACCTGGATTAATCTTTTTAGTCACATAGCACTACTATTATTCTGAACACTACTGTATTGCTTGGTAACTAGTGCAGTACCAGTAGGAAGTTTGTAGTTCTATGGAAAATTGGGAGACTCACCAGGTCAGTACTGCATATTAATGCCAAATACCACCACCAGACCAATTGAATTCTAAATCATGTTGGGAAACGCCATCATCAGAATGCAGCACTTTCAAATACCAGCAGGTGTAATATAAATAATAAAAATTATAACCAATGAATATACCTGCACAGTGCTTTCATTTTCCCTCAAAATATTTTATTTTACAAACTATATCTTGTCAATTTTGAATGGTTTATCTATTGAAGAGTAAAAACTGAAGGAAATCAATTGTAAGGCCTGAAAGAAGTTTCTGTCAGAAGTATTTTAGCCATAAGGTCAAGTGAGAGGGGGAAGTGTTGGTTTTTAAATACTTGAAAAACACTGAACTCAAGAGGATTTAATACTGCTATAATGGACTGATGCAACAGGTGGCTGCAACGTAACAGTTTAAACGTTTTCAGGGAAGGACTATGTAAATGTAGGGCCTCAACTGTTTAATACAGAAATTACACCTTAACATGTTGTCAAGCAATTTTTTGTAACTATTCCCGTACGTAACCATCATGTCCTCTAGGGTAAGGAAGAGATGCTGACCAGCATCCCATTTGCCCGGCCTCAGGATACAGGACCTCCTGTTGCCATAGTGACCAAAGTCAATCGCATCCAGGACCATTTGGTGAAGAAGCATGACGTTGAGTTGCACATGCACCTCACCCGGCTGGAGATCGCCCCACAGATTTATGGGATGTCAGTATTTGGAGGTTGTTCTACACTTTTCCATGACCTTACGCTGAGCTCAGACACGGTTGATGTGTGTCTTTCTGTTCATCCCTCAGCCGGTGGGTGCGCCTCCTGTTTGGACGGGAGTTTCCGCTTCAGGACCTACTGGTGGTGTGGGACGCGCTCTTTGCTGACAGCATCACTCTGGACTTGGTGGACTACGTCTTTGTGGCCATGCTGCTATACATACGAGACGCGTGTACGTCTCATTAACTTGTAAAAACCAGTAGTGTGTATTATAACCTATACACAGTGGTGCTTGACAGTTTGTGAACCCTGCAGCTTTTACACATCTGAATTTTGACATCATAGATATAAACATAATTTGGGCTTCTTTATGTTAAAATTTCTAAAATGATGCCCTTTAAACTCACAGTGAAACTGATCTCTGCACCAAAAAAAAAAAAGTCAAACGGATGGTGTGCAAAGGTGCACATATTTTCTTTAGACAAGTCAGGGGATGGATACATGAACATTTCCAAGACACTGAATATGTCTTGGACTTCATTTTGATTGATCTTTAGGAAGTACAAACAGTGGTACTGTGTGGTAAATCTGATTGGAGGAGCCAGATCTCAAAAATTGAATGACTGTGCAAGAAGGAAACTAGTGAGGAAAGCCACCAAGGCAGCCATGACAACTTTTTACAAGCTTTTGTGGCTGTGATGGGGGTGGAAATTGTGCATAGTCCAACTTTAAACTTTTACATCACCAGCTTCATGGTAGCTGTCATAGAGAAGATTTTAAAAGATGTGAAATTTCACCTACAGTTTGACAAAAGACAGATTTGATCTGTTTTGTTGCATGAAAATACATCTCTGCTCCACTCCTCCGTGAAGCTGTGAGTGGTGATGCAACAGCCAAAAGTTCCACGTCCTCCAATCACAACCACAGAAACCGATAACTCCTTCAGAGTTGTTCTCTTGGTGGCTTTCCTCACTAGTTTCCTTCTTCCATCGTCACTGTTTTTCTGTTACCTTTTGTTAAAGTTAAAACAAAGGAGTTCTCTGTCATGGATCTTTGGTCTGAAACAGGCAGAAATTTGACTGTAGGAGTTTTTACTTTCTCCATCGATATTCATTTGTCTTCTTGATGCATTTAACCAAAACACAGCTTGTGGATTTCAAACTTGTAGCTCACCAGAGCTCCAGCTTTATTTGCATTTTAATATTTTTCTCAGGCTAAAAATGCTTACTAGAGTGGATGACCTGTTTTATCTATTTCAGTGATTGCGAGTAACTTCCAGACCTGCCTGGGCCTCTTAATGCACTACCCTCCCGTAGGAGACATCAACGCTCTACTGCAAAAAGCTCTGTTCCTTCGAGATCCCAAAGTAAGCAAATCAACACACAAGAATGAATCCAAAATTGTAAATGGTTGATTTTTGTTTTTACAATTTAGTCTAGTAGTGTAATAATAATAATATTAAAAAAAAAACATTGCTACATATCAGACTCTTTGATGATGCCGGTCCACTCACGTTTTAAAATTAAGAGGACTGTAGTGATGCTACAGTAACATTGTACATTTTCCATTGTCACTTTCCTGAGTCCAACATGGATGCTTTGCTGTATTGGTTCAAACTATCATTGCTTTCTGAACTATTTCCAGTACTCCTCCCTAATAAGTAACAATAACTCAAAAAATAAGACAGTTACGTCATTTATGTTGATTTATGCATTAAGACAGCAGTGCATTACTTTAAATTTTGTTGCTTGCACCCACCGTTATGTCTAACAGACGTTTTATGACTTGATGCAAATTGTTCCTTCTGTTCCTTTTTAGAACAATCCTCGACCTGTCAACTACCAGTTTCAGCAGAACTTAGATTACTACAAAACAAGAGGAGCTGATCTGGTGAACAAGACACGGTAAAACACACAACACTGGAAAGCCTGATTTATGCTTCTCTATCTTCACAGCTCTGTAGTGACACAGAGTACCCTCTCCAAGCCCCCCTCTGTAAGCCTGATGTGCACCACCCAAATATTTAAACTACACGTTGAAACGATGGCAAAGGATGCGATTGGTCACTTTTCTGGTTTCACTCCTTCCTCTCCCGTCATATGTAAAAGTTTTTTGCAGTGTGCATGGCGATTACATTTCATCATGAATCAAATAGAGGAATGTTTGGCAGAAGAAGTCTGCAAATATGACCAAATTTACAACACGGTGTCAAAAAAACTACAAAGACACTCAAATGACCCGCAATTCATGGAGGTAAATTGTACGTACCGTTAGTTTGGAGGTCAATTATTTTATAAAGAAGTGGAGGTCATTGAGGGACAGATTAGTACAGAAAATAGGAATAAAAAAAAAAGGCCCGTAGCAGCTGTACAGGCAGAAAGAACGTCACTGCCTTGTTCTTCATGTCGCGCCCCTACTTTCTGTCGGTCATTTGCATTGTGACACCCGCCATCGCAGTGGCGAACTTCGAAATGGTCATGCCCCCATCAATTTGATTACATGGCCATGGAGTTAAGGGGTTGTAGAGGCATAAATCAGGCTTAACATTAAAGCTGCAGTGTGTATGATTCAGTGCCACCTGGTGGTCAGGTTGCAGACTGCCATCGACTGCCATCGCTAGTCACCATTTTGTTTCCTTTCATGTTCTCACTTCTTTGGTGACAGGGAATCATGCTCCTTTACCTTTTCCTGTGATAAGCAATATGTATGATCCTGAAAAATTAGAGTTCTCAAACCTGTTAGCCTGCACCAGCAACCACTCATTCCTCTTCTTTTGTGTTTAGATTGTATCAACAGTGTGGTCTCCACGAGAGTCCTGCTCTCATGAAGATATGAAAAGCTCTTTTTAAACTCATGAAAATCTTGATTTTTTTTTTTTGCTGCACATAATTATACACAAATGAACAGATTCTTATGAATGTTCTTCCATTTCTGCAAAGAAACATCCAGAAATCAGACACACTGTATCTTTAAAGTTGCCTTCATATGATGCAAACATACTTCTTTAAAGAGTAAAGTTTAAAATTATATAAATTTCCAGGAAAACATGGGTGACTCGTGCCTAGATGTCATGTGTCTGTGTTCTTTATCAAAGCAGAGAACATCTGTAAAAACAAAAAAAAACAGCTTAAAAGATCAAGAATCTGTAAGCTCATTTTTGACATTTTACTTTCCTTCCATGTCGTCCTGTGCTGTAGTTCCACTGCAAAAGCAGCACCTCTCAACATCAACAAGGTGTCCAGCAGCCTTCTGAACTTCGGCAGGAAGCTCATCGCTCCCGCCATGTCGGGTGTCACATCAGTCAACAGCGAGACGAACTCTGCCTCCTCCTCACCTGCCTCTGCGGTTCCTCCTCTGCCACACCCGCTGGCCGAGGCTCCAACAAGCCATCCCCCGCCGCAGACCCAGAACCACCCCCAAACACAGCACTACCGACTGCTCAAGTCCGAGAGCATGCCCGTTCACCTCAGCAAAGGTGAGCAGCACGTTCAAACCTCGCGCTCACCGATGACAAAATCCTCTTTTGTGTTGGCGGAACTGGGCACTAACTTCCAGCAGCGTACAGTCTGTAAATATTTCAGAGCGTGTGTGTGTGTGAATGTGTGCTGCAGCATCAGCTTTGTACTTTCAGGTGGAGTGTCTCAGGTTTCTCACCCTGTCCAGACTCATACTGACACACAAGGTAACTGTTACCATGCCACCCGCTTCTCTACCCCCCCCCCCCCCCCCCCCCCCCCCATACCGAGGACAAAAAATGACATGTATAAAGCAATAAGTGGAGAAATGAATAAATGTCTAAACAAAGAAATTCATGTGTTGTAGTTGTGAGAATGAGCTTAAACTAATGTTGTGTCTGTAGACATGTAGAAAAACTCCAACTGCTATTTGGGCTGTTTGTGTATTTCTACATGTATTTGTTTTTGCACTTTATTTCTGCATTTATGACTTTATTTGTGCATTTATCCACTTTTGTTTTAGTTCTCTCTGTATGCTCATGAGGTAGGTGGTCTTTTTCTCACTCTGCAGAACTGGTTCATGCACGCATTCTATATTTGGGATCATTGCCTGGAAATTAGCATCACAGTGTTCTTAGCAGAAAACTTCTATCCATTGGGCGTCTTGGTCTATGGACTTGACACGTTTATGGAACCTGGTGCTACACCAAAAAAGTACACTAGCTTAGATTAAGTTAGTAAAAAAGTCAAAAAGCCAGTTGGTTATTCATTCCAGTAAATGGTTGCTCTGATTATTTAGCCAGCCTGATAAGATAAAAGAACCTTCCTTTTTTTTTCAGACTGGACAGCAGGTCTCCCAAGCAGGCTGAGGTTCAGAACTCCCACCCTGTCAGTGCACAGGCACAAAAAGTGTGAAAAGTGAAAATACAGAAATTAATAAATGTTGCAGTGAATAAGTAAATGTAGAAATACAGAAATAGCCCAAATAATAGTTGTGGAAATCTATAAATAAATTCCACAATTTAATTGTGGCACTTTTCAGGACTAAAATGTGTGTGTAATTTTTTTTTTTCCTCTCAAATTTGTGTCATTTATATATTTATTTCTGCACTTATTATGCCTCTGGCAAACACATTTGGGAGTGTATATATTGTAGAAATCACTCTGTCCATAAGTCAGTGCATGAGTCTCCTAAACCACTGGGTGAATTTCACACAGTGACCCCACACCATGTGAAGATGTGCATGAAGAAAAATTATTCTGGCCCGACATCTTCAAAGAGAGATAATTGGACTGATGTTTTTTTTTTTATATATATATACATCAAATGTAGTTAACCATTTTGTTAATTCGGGTATTTCATCACAGAAAAATGTATGACATGCAACCAGAATTGGGGGTGGTGGTGGTGGTGTCATTTTATAAGCTTCATCACAGCTCGCTATTATATTGATTGATTTTTTTTTTTCTACATGTCACTTTTTGTCCTCCATACCCTCAGCGTGTTTGCATATGTAGCTGCTGTTGCATGTCTGCTCAACAGTATGTGTTTCTACATCGGTTCCTCTCGTCCTGCTTCATTTCCTAATGGTTTCAATAATTTACCAAAGCCAGTCGAAGTTCACATCCTCAGGGTGTAATACTGAATGCCGGCACAGTGCGCGCAGAGTCAGGCTACCTCACTCTGCCGGCACGGTGCGCGGACAGTGGAGCTACCTCACCACATAAATACATTTATGCACTAAAGCCTGTAGCATGACTTAAGTGGTCATCTTTTGAAATGTACACGTCTGCAAACGGCACCTTGGCATGAAGTCTGTCAAGCTCTGTGTTTCTGTTGCCCCGCCCACACCCAGGGGAGATGGATAGTGTTTCAGGTCAACTGGATTGTCTTGAACTTGTGATCAGAAGCCTGTCGTGACTTTTATTTATCTTTTTGACACATGGCTGTAAATGTTGACTTTTATTTTATTTTTCCTAGTACTAGCGAAGATAAATTTTTTTTTTTTCTGCTTCTTTTTCCAAATGTTGGGTTTGTGAAGAACAGTCTTTTCAAATGTTATTATAGTGATTACATCTGTAAGATCCCGTCTGTTTCATAGCTACTCAACAGCAAAAATTCATTGTCTTCATCCCTACTGGTCCTGTATGTACATTCCTTCCATAGTTGCTCTACTTGCAGCTAATTGGCTCAGTCAGGTATGTTCAGCCAATCAAGCGCTGGCAGACTTAATGAATCATGTGGACAGGGAGAGATGAAATTGTGTTGTGGGGCCGGTGAATTTTCAGGAGCTCTGTTCGTAAAATACAGGTTGGATTTTAAAGACCTTGTCTTTTCTCTCTTGTCTCTGCCTCTGTCAGGCCAAAGGTCCAGGACGGCAAGCTCCTCCCCCAGTGTAGAAAGCTTGTCTGGTGGGCGGGGCCAATCCACAGCCTCACCCTCACTCCCCCCCTCCAGAGGGAGTGATGTCAGTACATCGTCACCGCCCCTCTCCGCCACAAAGAAGGAGTCTTTCTTCAACATCACTTACTCTCGCTCCCTCAACAAATCCATGGGAAGAAAAGAGATGGTGAGTAGGTTTGATTGTGTCTCTTTCTTAGTGTCCACGTCGCCGCTAAAATATACTGAGTTTCTCCATCTTGTGCAGAAGTACCAGCTGAGTACTGGTCTGGCTTCAGTTTGCTCTGTGTGCAGAGCTGATGTGCAATGCAGCAAATGAAATAGTATGTCTCAACCTCATCATCTCTGTGTGTGGTGTCAACAGGAGGAGGACCTGGAAGCTCAGGTGTCTTTCCTGCAAGGTCAGATCAATCAGCTGGAGGCCATGAGCAAGTACTGTGCCAAAATGATGAACTCGCACATCTGTAAGTCCAAACACGATACGCACCAGTTCATTCACATCAGATTGTTTGGAGAAACATCTCCATGGAACTTTAATATGTTGAGAGAGAGAATGAAGAAGTGTCTGTTTGGCTGCATTCATACAACATCTTGTCCATGTGTGAACATGTGACCGTGTTATTTGAGTTTTATAACACAACAGCTGTGGAACAAGCAGAAAGTAACTGTTCTCTGATTTAGGAGATTTCTGTCTCGCACACTGACCATAACACCTGCTCCTAATCCATCATCAATTCAGCACCCATTAAGCATCCAGCAGGTGGCAGACACATCTGTGGGATATTATTTTTTTATTCTGTTTGTCCATTTATTTATTTATTCTCACTGTGTTTTAGAGGGTACATGCCTAAGTGTTTCCAAATCTTAGGAATAAGTTTACACTTAAGCTTCAGGCTCAACAATGGAATTTTTTTTTTTTTTTTTTTAAGATAAGGCTCTAGATTCCAAAATGGCAGTTGCTTCTAATAATTTTTGGGAAAAATTAATCATTCTCTGGTTACACAGCTGCATGCTTGACTGTCTCCAGGTAAGATCCAGGAGGTTATTCTCCAGGAACACCTAGAAAAAGAGGACGAGGTCTTGGTGTCACTAGCGGGACTCAAACAGGTGGGTGTGTGAACACTTTTATTTCTCATCTGTTTAATAGTTTGCCCTTCCATAAGTGTTGCCCTTGATCTCAACAGATCAAAGACATCCTGAAGGGGGCGCTGCGCTTTAACCAAAGCCAGTTGGAAGCTGAAGAGAACGAGGAGATCACCATCGCCGACGATCACTACACCTCGACAGCGGTAACTGAAAACTCTGAGAGCACAAACAGCCACCAGCAAGGAGGCGACGGTCAGCGGAGCGGAGATTCTGATCTCGATGAGAGCACGGACGGGAAGGAAGAGGAGGAACAAGCGCTGACCCCACCTGAGCAACAGGCCAGTTAATGATTGGTTATTTTGAGTAACCAGAATAAACACATTGATCCATCAGCAGCTATGCTGGTAGTGACTGAAATTCATTAAATCTGTAGACAGATGGATCCTCTTAAAGCTCCAGTGTGAAGCATTTAGTTGTGTTTTATAGCAGAAATGGAATATAGCATCATAGCATCTGTTCATTCCTGCAACAAACAAATTGATGTGTTTTCATAATCAGAATGAGCCAGTCATGTTGATGTGGGAGGGAGCACCCTCGTGGGGGCCACCATGTTGATACAGTAGCCCAAAAGGGACATACTTAGTCCGTCTTTTGCATTTTGCAGTGGTTGCTCCCCTGTACGCTGTCTGCCAGTTGCTCAAGCAGGCTAACAAGTTTGACAAACCTCATTTTGGGAAATGTAGGATCAAACATCGTGCTTATCATGAGATGGCAAGGGAGCATAAATGTCTGTCTCTAAAGAGGCAAAAACATGAAGGGGAAACAAACTCATGACCGGCGACAGCATAATGCAATCTTCACCCTTACCACTAGATGGTAGTAAATCCTACAGTGTAGCCCTGCTGTCACTCAGGCTGTTTTTAATGTGTTCAGTGCCTCTAATAATTTCCTGTTCAAAAATTCCAAATACAAATCGTACCCTCTTAAACTTTAAGGCCATGTAAACAGAAACAGTGCTTTTGTGTGAACCAAACTTGAGGCAATGTCATGTCACCTCATACCTGCAGGTGGTGTCTTCTCTTGGCTCGGAAGGTAAAAACTGGGACGACTACATCCTCGTTCTCCAGGATGGAGACCTGCAGGCTGCAGAGGGAGGCGGTGCAGGAAGAAGCTCCGGATCCGATCACACCCCTCCCCTCCGGCGAGGCCGCGGCCTGGTGCGACTGGAGCCTGAGGGCGCGCCCAGAACATTTAATGACCCGCTGATGGCAGGCACCACTTCGGGCTCCTCCAGCCCGGACGAAGGCTCCACTCACAGCAAGGACTCCGACTTCACCATCGTGAATCCGGGCGACTTGTGAGCGTGCATGTGATCCTTATCTGCTCCTGTTCAGACGTCCGGATCCCATTTGGACTGCGCTGCAGGAAAAAAACTGATTTTGGAGAAGCAGGAGGGGGATTTTTGAAGCATTGCTGGAGTGACTCTTGGCAAGAAAAATTGCACATGTGGACTATGACACAGTCCAAAAAACCTTGTTTCATCTGTGCCACTTTAGTCTTGTCTGAACCAACACTGTTTGCTTTTTTCCTCCCCCTTCATCAACCAGTCATGATTGGTTGTAGCACCCTGTTCTGCCAAGAGAGGGCGCCATCACCCTGCTTACTTCATGTTTGCTGGAGAGTTGGTCCTCATACTAAATTTTATTTGACGTGGACCATCTTCACCCAGCACTACTGTACTGACTGGTGCCTGTCTGTCTAATAGCTGCCTGTCATCCCACACACCCTGCCAACACTCAATGTCCTCCTGTCCACTGCAGAGGGTCATGTTCTTCCCCCATCCTGAACCAGTGCCTGTTATTTTTCACTCAACCAAACAAAACCATACTGTGATCTTATGTGTGTCACATTTTAATTTTTATTAATAAAATCTTTTACCCTTCAGATTGCCTCTATTAAAGTCTTTAAAGTGATTTCACTGTGGACATTTTGATGTAGTAGCTTTTTTTTGTTTGTCATGTTAAGAAGCTTGTGTCCCACCTTCGCCATGTAAAATGGTGCACTCAAAGAATGTCCTTGTAGCTGCCTATTAATTAACTAGACCAATAAATCTACCTTGTTCTTGCTATGCAGTGAAGTTACTGCATTTGTTTGGGTAATGCTGCACATGCTCTGCAGACAGATCAATACAGAATGAATTTTGGGGTGAATATGAGGGTACTTTGAAAAGTTCTCTCCCTCACCCAGAAAATGTCACAAAAGAAAGCTCATTTTTGCATTGTTTTTCAATATAGTCTCCCTTAACTTCAATGCACTCAGCCTGCTGACAGTCGCACCTTGAGCCTCCAGCGGTTGCCAGGTGAGGGTGAGAACTTTTTGAAGTGCACTCATGCAACTATTAATTGTGACAGACATCAAAGTGTTAGTAGTTGTAGTTGCAATTGTCAACTTATATCGCTTCTGAAGATTGTGGCTGCAAACTAACAATTATAGGCCTTGACACATAGCACTTTGCAGCTTTTTTCTTTCTTCTATATTCTTGCTTGAAAACATTTTAAACCACTGCTTGCTGTGCTTTCAGTTGAGGCCACAAGTTCACATAGACCTGGACTAATCAAACTGTGTGTTCAGTTATAATGTCCAATTTATTTCAGTTAAAAGTTGTTTAAAACATAGACGCTTGCTAAAAATTGTGTTTGACTGTCAGAGTTTAAATGGGCCACCAGTTTACACACAAACATCAACACCTCTTTTAAACAGCATGGAAGGTCCCAGAAATTAGTGTTAATTGGGGAATCTTGTATTTATAGTTTAGACAGAATTCACGAAAAATGGCTTAATAAAAGGTTGACTGGCATTTTTGAGTAGAAGTATATTTTTAATTTGTTCAAATGGTCCAGTTCATGGAAAAATGGGATACCAAGCTAACTGTTCTACTTTTAGCTTCTAAATGGACAAGAAATGTACAAGGTAGATAAATGACAAATGTATTTTCTTGAATAACCAACAAAAATCATGTTACTCTTCAAATGTTGAGAAAACACAATGAACATCTTAATTGGTCACATCTGTCTTCTGTCCCATTTCATTAAGAAGTTATACTCGTAACTAATGTGTGTAATGTATTGATTTAACAGTGGCCGCAGAATACCGCTTATGAGGAACAAACTCCTAACAAATGGGGCCTGTGTTCTGATGTCCAGGTTATGTTTTTTAAATCATGACCAACACATGAATGAACATTAGACCTAAAGATGAATTAGACCAAAATAGAAATTAAAGACAAATATTCATAACAGCATGCATGTTTGTTGCAGAGAGAACACACGTTTTATGTACTGTCATTCAAACCTCAATCATGTCCTGCTGCTTTTGCACAAATGCAAACCTGATATGTAGAAATATTATTAAACAATATTAAAAACTGACAGCAATATAAGATCACATTGCACTTGCTGGACAACATCATTAGCAAAGGGCCTCGGCTGAAACACTGAAATACTATGAAAATTTGCTTATGTAGGGATATATTTCGAAGTACGTTTTACCAGAAAAGTTTTAAATTTGAGCTCTGTATCCATTTTTTTCAAGATTCAGGAGAGTTTATTCCATCCAAAAAGAGTAGATACCAACTTAGTGGTAAGTGGCAAGTCTATTAGCTGTATGTAGAATCTGTGCCTTATTGTGTTTAATAGCAGGGCTGAAAGAACTTAAAAATGAATTAGATGCTTCTAGAGTGCAAATTTGTAATTCTGTAAGTCAGGTTTCTTCTTTGGAGCTATCTCTAAAATAGATTCATGGTACTACAGTCAACTGTACAGTGTAACAAGCTTAGGACCAATTAATTCCACTAGAACTTGAGGAATATATTTTAGAAGTTGTAGTCAGGCAGACGTGACATCAATCATACTTTTTAGATATCCATTTTAGTGTACGGAGACTACCGACACTGCAAATTTAACAGTGAAAGAAAAAAAGTGTCTTCTAAATGATGTAATACATTATTTGGTAATGTGCAGTTGGGAGAAAATGGAGTTAGAATTTTATTTTTATTTATTTATTTGAAAATTTTCATGTAAACTGTCCTCAGCTGTCATCTGTGCAGGATGTAACCCTCACGTGTAGGAGCACTCCTACGTGTCATTCTGACAGAGCACAAATCAATGTCACGCTCTTAAGAGCAAATAATTGACAAAATCACTTGTTTAAAAACTTTATTTTCATCCTGACTGGTACAGCAGGTCAAAATTAACTCTATGCTTTTCTCAAGTTTGCACATTTCAATTCCCACGTACTGCACTAAAAACACAACCTATTTGGAATGTTTTAATTCAGGAATAAATAAATTATGGAAAAAAAATAATCTTTACACAGAAAAGGACTGAATTACATATTAAAATACTGTACAGTGTTTTTGTCCCCCCCCCAATAAAGCAGTCATCATCAATATATACACATTTGTTCCTTAGAGACAGACGTTTGGTTGTTAGGGTTAGTAACAGTGGTTTAGTTAACACCATGGCTTTAGCGGGGTATAAAAATATATAGAATGCTATCAGTCTACGTACAGGGGCTGTGAGGACTTTTGAAACAGGGAGGGGGTCCCTCGGACCTGCAAACACTAAGGAGAAATTATTTTGAGTGACAGAATCAAATCCACTCTGCCAATTGTTGAATGGTGATAGACAAAATCATCCTACTGAAATTAGTTCCTTTTAACAGCCAGTCTAAAGGAATGACGACGTGATCCGATGAGGATCGCTGCAACACAACCTGGATCTCATTTAGTAGCCTCGTTACGCACAAATAATTAGTATGTAGATGCAGCGGGGCTGCATTTCCAAAGATCAAAACATCATCTGGATGAAGTCTGAGTCATCAAAAAAAAGGGGGGGGGGGGGGATGTGAAGACTAAACTCAACTGAAACACATCTGAAGGGGTTAATAAAGATGTTGGTGTATTTACATTTGAATCCAGCAGAGACGACTGTGGCTTGTTTTTCAGGTTTGAAATCTCGTGAGTAGACGGACAGTAGCTGCATTTTGAAGCCTACATTCATTAGTGCTCCTTTAGAAACGTGATCCAGGCTACCTGCCTGATGTTTTGAACCTGCAGTGAAACCACTTGACACGGAGAGGGTTTGCACAACAGTTACCACGGTGACTTGGCTGAAATCCTCTCCTGTTTGGTAACCTGCTGTTGCAGCAGAGCGCCACCAGCTCGCTACGCCGAGGCTCCTCGAGCGCCGCTGCTGGCTCTCTCCTGAGCAAATGTGGCATCGTGACCTCGTGACCGGGGTCGGACTCTCCTGCCGCCTTCCTTGGTGAGGTTGCCGGTGACGGCAGCGTAGTGGATCTGCTTCATGTTCTCCTGGACTTCAGCCTTGGCGTGTTGGAGGAGGTCAGCTTGACCCTGTATGAAAGATGGAGACAGTGCAGAAGAGGGAAAAAAAGATGAGTGACCAACTTGAGGCCCAATCACGAACTAAAAACGGCTGGTCTGCAAGTGCAAGCGTGCGCTGCCCACCTTAAGAATGGTGATGTTCCAGGTGAAACACTCCAGCGCTCGACTGACCTTCCGACCTTTCAGCCCCTCCTTCACTGCCAGGCTCTGCAAGTTCTCGTGAAACTCCATAGCTACAGCAGAAGACAACCACAGTCGATTTTAGGATTTCTTTACAAAACTCATCGGGTACGCTGCAAAGGAACAAATTCTGGTTTGTATTGAACTGGCTCATTGGTTACCTGATGCAGCCATGTTTTCCCTTCAAAAAGTGAAATCCTGAAACAACGCAATCTCAAAGGTAGCATTTATAACTTAGATTATTATGAGCATTAAGCTACCTTTATAAATTTAAATATAGCTACCATGGGATGTAGAGCAGGTAGCTGAGTGGAGAAGGAGACCTGCATATGTAAACCTAGAGTCAAATCCCAATCATTCAACAAGACAATCTACATTGGTTCCAGTCCACCCAGCTGGGGAAGCAGCCTGCAGCAAGCTGGCGTAGTGTCCAGGAAAACGCAGACTCTCATCCACTTGATGCTGCAGAATCCGGAGATGAGCACAAGCCTTAGGGCCTACATACAGTTTCTGGATAAAATATAAAGTTTCTGGATTCCATTTTCATTCCATGAACCAGTTTCAAGCCTTGGTGCAAACCACTGGTGACATCCAAGAACAAGAACACCAGAACAGAACATGCTTCCTTCCCAGTTGTGGAACAAGAGTCTTACATACATACATCTTCAACTGCTGATCCGGGATCAGGTCGTGTGGGAAACAAGAGTGTTTGCACAGATAAATTCATGCCTAATTTGTACCAGAATGACTGAAGAGTGTGGAGAAGGAACAGAATGACTCTGGATCTGACGTACACCACATCATTGGTCAAACAAGGTGTAGACGGGGTTATGGAGTGGAACTGGGTCGCCGGTGTTCATCGTGACAGCTGACCTTGCCTCACCATCAGTCTAAATACAACATTCTCAATTACCTTAACTGCTTTTGGGCTTGTGTGTGTGAGATGTTGGCACCTTGCCACAGCTGTGTAAAACCTCCTTTTACCGTGTCTCCTGCACATATATTGCACAAGTTTCAGAAACCCCAACTGAGCTCAGGACTTGTCTTTGTCCAGTGCCTGGCTTCCTGTGAGCTGTGCAGTCAGAGAAACAAAGCGACCCACATAAATCCACAGCTGCAATAACAGCCTGTGCAGAGTTTGTGTTTTGCAGCACAAGCTGGAGGTGAGGAACACCTCAGCTTTGTTCACTCGCCGCAGAACCCCTATTAATGTTTGTGCGAGTTCTGTTAACAGCGCTCATAAATAATTGAGACGCGAATCACTGCTTGCATCACAACTAGTAACGCTCGCCCAGCATTGCAGAAACGACTTTAAAATGCATCAGCGCCTTGGATGTGGTCAGCGGGGCATTTCACTGGCTGACAGGGAGAGTGTGAGACACCTGGACGTGCTCCAATTATATCAAATGGAGTTGGCTCGGAATCAGAGTGGAGTCAGGATCGCCGTGCCACGGCTCGATCTTTATCACCCGCACGCAAGACAAGGGGTAGGACAGCGTGTCCTCCAGACTGTCTGTCTGAGAACCCAAATCAGCTGTGCTGCTTCAGCATGGTCCCTTAAACAGTCCTAACCAAGGTTAGCTGCCCTGGAAGTGACTGTGTGCAACAGAAAGACAGAGAGAGAAAATAAAAAATACACAACATGCAGAAAGAGAGAGGACGGAACCATCGAAGCCGCCAGCGAGTTAGTGAGTTGAATGAGATGTGCTGCATACTAGTGTGTCTGTCTTCCTCTGGCTGCCCCAGGCCACTGTCCCACTGTTACCATGGAAACCAGGAAGTGGGTTAAAACGGGGCACAGAGTACTGCGCGCTTTCACCAAGAGCTCAGACGTTAAATACGACAAGTTGGGGGACCCCACCTACCCACACCCAAACACCAGTGAACAGATTCTGTTTGCTCCAATCCTCACACACACTCGTCACCAAGTGTGTGCCAATACACCTGCACACGCAGGCCATCACTCATCCACCCACACACACACACACACACACACACACACACACACACACTTCCAGAAGTGCCTGAATAATTACCTTTATCGCACCGTTACTAAGCAACTCAAAGCCTGCATGCCAGTGTAGCGTTTGTGTATGTGTGTGTGTGTCCCTGTTAAACCATGCGAAGCCAGTGGGGGCAAACATTAGTACAACCCCTGGCAAAAATTATGGAATCACCGGCCTCAGACGATGTTCATTCAGTTGTTTAATTTTGTAGAAAAAAAGCAGATCACAGACATAACACAAAACTAAAGTCATTTCAAATGGCAACTTTCTGGCTTTAAGAAACACTATAAGAAATCAAGAAAAAAAGATTGTGGCAGTCAGTAACGGTTACTTTTTTAGACCAAGCAGAGGAAAAAAATATGGAATCACTCAATTCTGAGGAAAAAATTATGGAATCACCCTGTAAATTTTCATCCCCCAAATTAACACCTGCATCAAATCAGATCTTCTCATTGACATTGACCCTATGCCATGACATTGACCCTATGTGTCTTTTTGCAAGGAATGTTTTTGCAGTTTTTGCTCTATGGCAAGATGCATTATCATCTTGAAAAATGATTTCATCATCCCCAAACATCCTTTCAATTGTCCAAAATATCAACATAAACTTGTGCATTTATTGATGATGTAATGACAGCCATCTCCCCAGTGCCTTTACCTGACATGCAGCCCCATATCATCAATGACTGTGGAAATTTACATGTTCTCTTCAGGCAGTCATCTTTATAAATCTCATTGGAAAGGCACCAAGCAAAAGTTCCAGCATCATCACCTTGCCCAATGCAGATTCGAGATTCATCACTGAATATGACTTTCATCCAGTCATCCACAGTCCACAATTGCTTTTCCTTAGCCCATTGTAACCTTGTTTTTTTTCTGTTTAGGTGTTAATGATGCCTTTTGTTTAGCTTTTCTGTATGTAAATCCCATTTCCTTTAGGCGGTTTCTTACAGTTCGGTCACAGACGTTGACTCCAGTTTCCTCCCATTCGTTACTCATTTGTTTTGTTGTACATTTTTCGATTTTTGAGACATATTGCTTTAAGTTTTCTGTCTTGACGCTTTGATGTCTTCCTTGGTCTACCAGTATGTTTGCCTTTAACAACCTTCCCATGTTGTTTGTATTTGGTCCAGAGTTTAGACACAGCTGACTGTGAACAACCAACATCTTTTGCAACATTGCGTGATGATTTACTCTCTTTTAAGAGTTTGATAATCCTCTCCTTTGTTGCAATTGACATCTCTCGTGTTGGAGCCATGATTCATGTCAGTCCACTTGGTGCAACAGCTCTCCAAGGTGTGTTCACTCCTTTTTAGATGCAGACTAACGAGTAGATCTGATATGATGCAGGTGTTAGTTTTGGGGATGAAAATTTACAGGGTGATTCCATAATTTTTTCCTCAGAATTGAGTGATTCCATATTTTTTTCCTCTGCTTGGTCTAAAAAAGTAACCGTTACTGACTGCCACAATCGTTTTTTCTTGATTTCTTATAGTGTTTCTTAAAGCCAGAAAGTTGCCATTTGAAATGACTTTAGTTTTGTGTCATGTCTGTGATCTGCTTTTTTTCTACAAAATTAAACAACTGAATGAACATCCTCCGAGGCCGGTGATTCCATAATTTTTGCCAGGGGTTGTATTTCAACACCAACTCTGGGACAACATTGCACATAAGAAAACATAGAAATGCTCATAGAATCAGTCAGATAAAAGATCCTTGTTTAGAGGTGCGTGAAATTTATTAGCTGTCACTCGTCTGTCATGACACCTGTATTATTTATAAGTTTCACTGAGATAAGCATGTTAGTGGAGGAGTACTTGATTAAAATATCGGGGTGGGGGACCATCTATTTAAAGGAGATGTTTGGATCTGATGTGGATTCTGGAGTCAATCAAGAACACCTCGATGTATTTACAAAAATAACCAAACCTGGGCCCGGTTTCATAAAGCAGTCTAATCTTGTTTAGTCAGATAAACTCAGTTAGTTGACTAATTTTTTGACGTCAGTTGTTGCACAAAGCACTTAGTCGGCTAAATGGTAAATGGACTGCATTTATATAGCGCTTTTCCATCTGCATTAGATGCTCAAAGTGCTTTCTTTACACATCAATGCCTCACATTCATCCCGATGTCAGGCTGCTGCCATGCAAAGCACCCACTACACACCGGGAGCAACCAGGGGATTAAAGACCAGCTAAGGATCTACTAAAGTTTCACATTACCCAATTGAACTTTTTAGCCTGGCACAGTGAAGGCTAATCTTATTTTAATCGACAAAACTTCAGTGTCTTACCTCAAAAAATGGCAGCTATCATGTACCAACACATGATGGAACACTCAAGACCATCCCTACTTCACTCGTATTCCTCCAAAAGGAGAGCTCCCTCTGCTTTTGGCCTTTTGTTTCCAGCAGACGATGACTGTCATGATGTATTTGTGACAGTTTGAACATTAGCCACTGGGTGTCATTGTTGCACAGAGCAACACTGCATGCACAAAAAGGCTTGACGGAAGTGTAGAAGAAAAAAAACTGAAGAGTGAAACTAGGCTAAGTGCTAAGCAGTTTGTATGCGTCCGTAAATGTTAATAAAGCCAGTTAACGAAACAAAGTCTGGATAGTTGATGACAACCACCAACCTGGAAGTAAACAAAACTGTTGTGCACTGGAGCCGTCTCTTGGCAAAGGCACGTACGAGGCCATTATGCCCGTGACAACCGTCGAGTCATGTAAGACAGCCAATCTACAATTTTAGCTGTCGATGTGAAACAGCGATTACACGAATAATGTTGGACAACTAACCGTAGTCAACTAAGTGAGTTTAGTAGATTGAAAGATTAGACTGCTTTATGAAACCGGGGCCAAGTGTCCTGCTGAAGGCTCCCACTCTCTTTTCTCCCACAGTCTCACTGGTTCACGCACTCTGTCCTAGTCGCTCAGGTTCCACATCTCACGTTTCCAGAAAAGGTCCTTCTCTCCGTAACCAGTACCTCTCTTCTTACCCTCAGTGACTCAGCTGTTTTTTTCAGGCCAACTCCTCGTTTCTTCAGGGAGGTCTGGTAATTCTCTTTCTGCTGGACGTCAGGGTCAGGGTCAGGGTCATGGTGTGTCTGGACTGTGACCATCTTCCCTTTTGCATTAAGTCAGATTAAATGGCACCTGAATGCTCCTTTGCAGATGCACACAATCTGTCATCTTTTCTCAGACACGGTCAACATCCATGTAGAAAATACTGTACACTCTCATTTTCTTTGTTTTCTTCTCTCCCGCTCAGCCTAACCTCTAGCTTGCCATCTGTACCATTTGTATTCCCGTGACTTTGTCCTGCCCCTCTTATTCATCTTTTTGGTCTGAAGTTACTCCCAAACATCCAGCTACCAGGCATCCTCTAACCGACCTGCTACCCGTTCCCTGTTCCCAGATTGCAACGCCAACCTCCACCTCAGGATCACCCGATTGTCATCTGTGCTGTGTACACACAGGAAAGGCTCTGTTCATGCAGTCCGGCCGCGGGCTCTACAGCAGCTCACTATCAGATCAGTATGGTGGCATCCAGCCAACAGCAGTGGGCTAAACCGCATATCACGTCAAAACCCGCTCCAATTACTAATAATACTATGTGCAGTTCCGCATAAAATAAAAGGCACATGGCACGAGACAGTAACATGGCTGCTGCCAAGATGCCATGTTACTGTCTCGTGCCATGTGCCTTTTATTTTTATTACCCTTTTATTACCCTGCTGACGACAGCCCGGCTGACTAATGTCACAAAACCCAGGAGGCAGATCTTAAGTAAACAAACCTCTGCCAAAGATGGAAATTACAGTTTGTCAGTGAGCCAGAACGTGTGCCCATGAAGCTGAGTGATGATCAACAACAGGACCTGTGCCAACTTAAACTCCCTCCATCCAAAATACACAAAACATACAGTAGACCAATAAAAAGACTCAGCCCAAGTTGTTTAATGGTGATGACTGGAAGAGACCAGGAAGAATGGCAAAGGAAAGTAAGTCGATAGGAGTGGAAAAAGAACAAAGGAAATGACAGGGAAGCAAAGAACAGGCAAAGGACAGAAAGGGAAAAGACAGGAAAGAACACCAAGGGAAACAACCCGCAAGTATAAAAGAGGAAATGAGACGAAAGAAGAGCCAATGTAAAGGAAACCAAAACAAAGGAAAGGAACATTAATGTCAGGAATGAATGGGAAATCTAAAGACAGGGGAAAAAAGCATAGAAACATGGGAAAGGACAAAAACAGACAGGAAATTAAAAGAAAGGAAAGAAAAGCAGAAAATAGTAAAGGAAAGGACAAGACAGGAAAGTAGACAGCAAGAAAGGATGGAAAAGGAAATTACAAGACATGGAAGGAATGGAAAACACAGGAAAGGACAGCAAAGCACTGGAAGCAAGGGTAAAGGAAGGAAATTGGACAGGACAGGACAGGATGAGAGAGAAGGAAAAGGACAGACAGAAAAACACAGGAAAGGAAGTAAATAACAGAACTAAGCAATAAAAAGGCCAGAAAAGAAAAGAAAAGAAAGCAAAGGAAAGGAAAATAAATAAAAGTGAGAAAAGGAAAGACAGCAAAGGACAGGGGAAAAAAGGAAAGGAGACAGCAGGAAAGGACAGAAAAGGAAATTACAAAACCGCGAAGGAATGGAAAACACAGAAAAGGACAGAAAAGTACCGGAAAAGAAAGAAAGGAAAGGACATGAAAACAAAGGAAAGCAAGGGTAAAGGAAGGAAAGTGGACAGAACAGAATGACAGGCAGAAAAAAAAAAAAAAATCAAAGGACAGAAAAACAAAGGAAAGCAAATGAAACTAAATAAATATTAGAACAAAGCAATAAAAGCACCAGAAAAGAAAAGAAAGCACAGCAAAGGAAAGGAAAAGAAATAAAAGCGAGAGAAGGAAAGGAGACGAAGAGTTAAAGAGTAAAAAAGCTTCTCCTGCTGTGTTGGTAACTACTCTGTTGAAGGGCTGAGTGGAAAGTGTCACAAGTGGGCAGGGATCATGTCCAGGTTTCTGCTCTTTATGTACATCGTAACACAGACGCAGCATGTCACACACACACACACACACACACACACACACACACACACACACACACACACACACACACACACACACACACACACACACACACACAGCAGTGTGCACGCCTACACACCTGTTATCTGTATGTGCAAGATCCTGTCGTAGATTCCGTCAGAGAGCTCCATCACCGCTCTGCTTGCTTGCACCATCTGCAGACAAACATCCATCAGTGTCAAAGCACAGATGTAGCATTCCGTAAAGATGTAGCACGCTAATTTTACTCGCATAGCGAGGCACTTGTCAGTGTATTTTTACTGTTGTTGTGCTGCAAAACAATACCACATAATGTGCTGCTAATTAAAGCAGTAAAAAAAAGATCCGCAAGCACGCTCTGAGTCAAACATAGTAACAGAGTAATGACCTGAGAGCTTCTGCATGATTAATTCTCCACCGCCTCTCTCTTTACAGGGACATGACCCCCTCAGCGAAAGAAGAAAAAAAAAAACAAAAACAAGAAAAACCAATGCTGTTCCACAAATGAGGGATTAACTATTGTACACCGCTTTGACCAGATTCAATTCATCCTTGCACATGCACGTGTCCCATCTCTTTTGTTTCGCCATGCCATCCAGGCATTGGGGATTGAGCTGTAGAAATCCATTTAGCTGAATAGCATTCAAATCTATGCTAATGGCATTCATTCAGCGGGACGAGCTCTTTCAACTCTGATCCTCGTGGATGGAAACGGATGTGGTTTGTGTACGCACGCACACACAGTCACAGGTCTGTGCTGGTGCCAGTTACATAACTGCGACAAACAACTGTTGATAAATTAAAGTGTCACGGTTTATTCACCGGAACCTTAATCATGAGTTAATAAGACAAGAAAGCGAGACATTCATCTCCACTGCAGCTTGTGTCAGCCTGCTTTATTAATACTCCTTCACTTATACAGCATACACTCTGGTACCAATGTGCTATCTAAATAGTGCCATTAAATTAGCAACGTACGCTGACTGCAAAATCACTCGAGTTAAAAGAAACCTGCAAATGTTCAATCAATCAATCAATTTTATTTATATAGCGCCAAATCACAACAAACAGTTGCCCCAAGGCGCTTTATATTGTAAGGCAAGGCCATACAATAATTACGTAAAAACCCCAACGGTCAAAACGACCCCCTGTGAGCAAGCACTTGGCGACAGTGGGAAGGAAAACTCCCTTTTAACAGGAAGAAACCTCCAGCAGAACCAGGCTCAGGGAGGGGCAGTCTTCTGCTGGGACTGGTTGGGGCTGAGGGAGAGAACCAGGAAAAAGACATGCTGTGGAGGGGAGCAGAGATCAATCACTAATGATTAAATGCAGAGTGGTGCATACAGAGCAAAAAGAGAAAGAAACACTCAGTGCATCATGGGAACCCCCCAGCAGTCTAAGTCTATAGCAGCATAACTAAGGGATGGTTCAGGGTCACCTGATCCAGCCCTAACTATAAGCTTTAGCAAAAAGGAAAGTTTTAAGCCTAATCTTAAAAGTAGAGAGGGTGTCTGTCTCCCTGATCTGAATTGGGAGCTGGTTCCACAGGAGAGGAGCCTGAAAGCTGAAGGCTCTGCCTCCCATTCTACTCTTACAAACCCTAGGAACTACAAGTAAGCCTGCAGTCTGAGAGCGAAGCGCTCTATTGGGGTGATATGGTACTATGAGGTCCCTAAGATAAGATGGGACCTGATTATTCAAAACCTTATAAGTAAGAAGAAGAATTTTAAATTCTATTCTAGAATTAACAGGAAGCCAATGAAGAGAGGCCAATATGGGTGAGATATGCTCTCTCCTTCTAGTCCCCGTTAGTACTCTAGCTGCAGCATTTTGAATTAACTGAAGGCTTTTCAGGGAACCTTTAGGACAACCTGATAATAATGAATTACAATAGTCCAGCCTAGAGGAAATAAATACATGAATTAGTTTTTCAGCATCACTCTGAGACAAGACCTTTCTAATTTTAGAGATATTGCGTAAATGCAAAAAAGCAGTCCCACATATTTGTTTAATATGCGCTTTGAATGACATATCCTGATCAAAAATGACTCCAAGATTTCTCACAGTATTACTAGAGGTCAGGGTAATGCCATCCAGAGTAAGGATCTGGTTAGACACCATGTTTCTAAGATTTGTGGGGCCAAGTACAATAACTTCAGTTTTATCTGAGTTTAAAAGCAGGAAATTAGAGGTCATCCATGTCTTTATGTCTGTAAGACAATCCTGCAGTTTAGCTAATTGGTGTGTGTCCTCTGGCTTCATGGATAGATAAAGCTGGGTATCATCTGCGTAACAATGAAAATTTAAGCAATGCCGTCTAATAATACTGCCTAATTGAAGCATGTATAAAGTGAATAAAATTGATCCTACCACAGAACCTTGTGGAACTCCATAATTAACCTTAGTCTGTGAAGAAGATTCCCCATTTACATGAACAAATTGTAATCTATTAGATAAATATGATTCAAACCACCGCAGCGCAGTGCCTTTAATACCTATGGCATGCTCTAATCTCTGTAATAAAATTTTATGGTCAACAGTATCAAAAGCAGCACTGAGGTCTAACAGAACAAGCACAGAGATGAGTCCACTGTCTGAGGCCATAAGAAGATCATTTGTAACCTTCACTAATGCTGTTTCTGTACTATGATGAATTCTAAAACCTGACTGAAACTCTTCAAATAGACCATTCCTCTGCAGATGATCAGTTAGCTGTTGTGTGGCTGGGGGGGCCTGGCTGCCTTTTGTTTCTGTTTTCTGTCCTGTCTTTTGTTTTTCCTTCCAGGTAATGCGCATTTGGGACTGAGTGGCTGTGTGGCTGAGTTATCAGGACCTCACCCTGATCACCTGCGGCTCGTCAGGACTCACAGCTGTGGTGCATCTACATGGATTGGAACATGGTGGCATTTAAGTCTGGAGTACACAGTGTGTATTTGCCAGAGACACGACCTTGTGACCAGACGGGTGAGATCGTCATCTCGAGAGCCATCTCATCATCAGTGGATGCAGAGAACGTCCAGGTTTGATGCATGGTCTGTGAAAGAGGAGGAGGTGAGGTCTCACGCTCGTCAGCACACTTCCTGAGGTATGTTAGATTTTGTGACTAACATTTATACAGTCAGTAAATGTGGTGTCCCTCACACCTTATTATATTGAGCTGTATGTAGTCGTTTAATCAGCTTCCACTGCAGTGGAGTTTTGTGAACAGGGTGTTCCATGCCTGCAGGGTGGGAAGCTGATTAGTAATTAAGCCAGGAAGTGTTTGCTGTTGTACACCTTTGAGCGGTCCCTCTGCGTGTAGAGTGTGGACTCACATGATGATTTCTTCTTTCACAGACTCGGTTTGTCGCGGCCACCTGGGGGGTGTCGGCGGGGTCCTTGGGTCCGAACTGGTTCTGGCTCTGGACCGTTTTGTGCTGCTGGGAGCGCACCGCAAATCCGCCACGCCAGACCGCACACTTATTTGTTTGTATTTTTTCACATCACTGTTATGTTTATTAAACTCAGTTATCCTTTGTACCGTGCTCTGCTTATTTTATACTGGGTCCTTCAAACGCTGGTCGGTTCTCCGGGCTGCGTCCGACACATAACATTAGCTGTTTTACAACTACCCTTTCAAGAATTTTTGAGAGAAAAGGAAGGTTGGAGATTGGCCTATAATTAGCTAAGATAGCTGGGTCAAGTGATGGCTTTTTAAGTAATGGTTTAATTACTGCCACCTTAAAAGCCTGTGGTACATAGCCAACTAATAAAGATAGATTGATCATATTTAAGATCGAAGCATTAAATAATCGTAGGGCTTCCTTGAGCAGCCTGGTAGGAATGGGGTCTAATAGACATGTTAATGGTTTGGATGAAGTAACTAATGAAAATAACTCAGACAGAACAATCTGAGAGAAAGAGTCTAACCAAATACCGGCATCACTGAAAGCAGCCAAAGATAACGATACGTCTTTGGGATGGTTATGAGTAATTTTTTCTCTAATAGTTAAAATTTTATTAGCAAAGAAAGTCATGAAGTCATTACTAGTTAAAGTTAAAGGAATACTCGGCTCAATAGAGCTCTGACTCTGTCAGCCTGGCTACAGTGCTGAAAAGAAACCTGGGGTTGTTCTTATTTTCTTCAATTAGTGATGAGTAGTAAGATGTCCTAGCTTTACGGAGGGCTTTTTTTTATAGAGCAACAGACTCTTTTTCCAGGCTAAGTGAAGATCTTCTAAATTAGTGAGACGCCATTTCCTCTCCAACTTATGTTATATGAAATATATTGAAACCCGTGTTCTTTGATTTTTAAAAGGAAAAAAGAAATAATTTTCCTTTTTTCACTACCATATCTTGACTATTAAGTCACACTGGAGCATTAGTTGTATCTGTCCAAAAATGTGTTTTTATTAATAACAAACACGGCATTAGTAATCAGAGGTTAATGAGCATTTTTCAAGCAAACTGCTTCTTGTGGCCACTGAACAGATGATCATAGCAAATATAAAAGTGTAGTGTATTTAAATGTTTAAAAACTCAGAGATCATTTATTTATAAATGAAAAAAAAATCTTGAAAATAAAAAAAAAAAAAAAAAATGAAAAAGGCAAGAATTAATTTGCCATTGCTGGTTTTGTTGTCTCACACAGTTCCAATTGTTGTGCCAAGTAGTATGAAAATAGTGGCATGGGCAGTGTAGCTCACCTGGATGATACAAGACATCACAGTTTCAGCTAGAAAAGTGGACACGGCCAAACTCCAAAGGTTGTATCAAGGTCAAAATAAAAAATAAAAAAAATCTTAAAAACCTGTTGGATATGTTTTGGAGCTAACTACTAGCTACCTTTGTACCAAATTTCAGCTCAGTATCTTTCAAAACTGCTGACCAATGACTCTAGGTGGCATTTTATAAATATGACCGACATGCCAGCCATCGGATTAGAATGCCTCGAACAAACTTTGGTGTCTTTATAAAACTGAACATTTATACAAAGTTTCAGCTACACTGGTGCAGCACTTTCAGAGAAGATGATGTTTACACATCCCACCACCACCATTCAGGTGACCAACGACATAAGCCCACCGGACCTTTGGCCCAGGTGAGCTAAAGATTTGGAAAAAAAAAATTGGGGCTTGTTGATTGTTACCTATGTAACATATTTCAGCTTAAATGCTGCATAAATGGCTGACAAATGGATGTGATTTTCAAGCTGGTCATCATGTCGGCCATATTTGAAATTGGCTCGGAACACCTCAAACAAACTTTGGTGTCCTCGTGGTAGTAGAGGACCTATCTGAGACATGTATGCACATCATTTAAGAGAGGATAATTCAACTGTTCTAGACTAATATGACCCCAATGAACGAGTTGCGATATGTACCAAAATCTATGTCTAGGACAAACAGCCCAAAAATGACCATGCCCTTTTACTTAGTGTTACTTCAAATACAGCTGTGTTTTCTAAACTGCAGCAGCAACAGATTTTCCAAGGTATTCAAAATGTTCAGAACAACCAACACATGTTTGAGAGGTTCATAGATAAGTGTAAAATTTCTATTTTGATATTTTAAGAGAAAATGGCTAAACTAAGGGCCCTTATTATCGTACATCGAAAGAAAATGAACATTTGCCAAATATAATTATATAATAATTCAGTCATGCTGTTATCAATAGAATATTGATTTAAAGTGAAAACTACAAAACAAAACATGTTTATTTTGCAGACAGTAGTATCTAGAAATCTTAAATGTTTTAAAGATTATCAGGGAAATTTCCCATCAGCCAACAGGCCAGAAAGTTTAAGTTACTAAATATGTGGTGATTCCGGACTGTATGTAGGTCATTTGACCTAATGTTTTCTAGTGGTTTTCTCTTAAAATACCAAAATTTGAAATTTTACACTCTTTTATGACCCTTCTAAACATGTACTGGTCATTCTAAACATACCGAGTACCTTTGTAGCTGCTGCAGTTTAGAAAATACAGCTATATTTGAAGTAACGATTGAGAAGAAAAAGGGTGTGGTCATTTCCTGGCTGTTTGTCCCAGACAGAGATTTTGTCACATATCCCAACTTGTTCACTGGGCTCATATTAGTCTATAACAGTTTGGTTATCTAAATTATGTGTATACATGTCTCAGCTCGGTCCTAGACTATGGGTAGGACCACGTACACCAAGTTACAGCTTCATTGGTTCAGTGGTTTCTGAGAAGAAGATGTTTAAAGTGGCAAGTGGAAAAGTGGGCATGATCACAATCCAAGGGTCACATCAAGATCATCAGATATGTTTTTTAGGCTTGCTGTGTTGTGTGGGCCGCTGAAGAGGAGGTACTGCTGGCCCACCACCACAAGATGGCGCCCTGCTTGAAGTGCGGGCTTCAAGCAGGAGAGGGCGTTGGCTTTGCTGGAGGTGACAGCTGTCATCAATCAACACAAGCTGTCACCCATCACCACCACTACAAAGACCGGACTGCAACTCCACCTCCTCGCCGAGAAATCAACTACCATTCAGGTAATTTCTCTGCTGACTGACACTTTGTGTGTAATAACCTGAACTTCTGTTGCAGCCGTTTTCCTGGAGTGTGTCCTTATCTGAGGGATTGGCGTTTGGTGTGATAGCGACGGCTTCGCCTCACACCCCAACCCAGATAAGTGGTTGACCAGGAGCTGCACGAGTGTGTGTGATTGGAGGTGGAGGTTTTCCCTCCTTTACTTAATACAGACTGTGGGATTACTGAGTGTGCGAACTCACACTCATCTGGACTGTCTCTGTTCTCTGCCAGCAGTACCGGGTCTGACTGCTGAAGACAGCGGCCACCTGGGGCGCAGGGCTTGGCGGCACCGGTGTTCTTCAGCTCCGTTGGTGTTGGAAGCTGTGTGGGGATCCAGCTCTTCTCTCTCCAGGCGTCTTCTATCGTCGAGCCTGCCCACACGTCACCTGGTGTATGATTGACAGTCCACCATATTGTTATTGTCTGTACGTTGTTGTGCGATTCACAACATTAAATTGTTACCTTTTGGCTTATCCATTGTCCGTTCATTAACGCCCCCTGTTGTGGGTCCGTGTCACGACACTTTCACAACATGCTGATTGCTACCCATGTAGCAAATTTCTGTTCAATTACTGCATAAATGGCTGACAAATAGCGATATGAGATTTTCAAGATGCCCGCAATGGTGGCCATATTTGAAATGGGATTGAACTCCTCAAATAAACTTTGGTGTCCTCATGGGTAGGAACACGCACACCAAATTTCAGCTTCATTGGACCACCGGTTTCGGAGAAGATGTTTACATACGCCGCCGCCCGTACTGCAAACCCATGGCATAAGCCCACCAAACCTTTGGTCCAGATAAGCTAAAAATGACATTCCCTCTTTTTATTCCAGAGCAGTTTTTTTTTTTTTTTTTTTGTAGTTTGAGAGCATACTCATTCTCCAAGGTCAGGTTTCTCAAACTGAGATGCATGGACTGCCACTAAGGGGTGCTCAAACAAAAATGTGTAATGGCAGAAATGAAAATAATATATTATTAAAAAAAATTACAGATGTTTTCACACGTGAAAGTCTGAAACAAAGTCCGAACAAAGTTTCATGCTTGTGTACATTTGATCTGGTTAGTTTGGTTTCATATATTCATGGCATGCCTGCATCCTGAATTCATCATCTATGCAGGATGCATCTCCCCATACTTGACTTGTAAATGTGCATGCTTGTTGTTATTCTGGTGCATAGTTAATTTTGAACACACACACATAAAAAAGTTCTGCCTGAAAGAAGAAAAAGGAATGAAAGGATTTTGGATAAATCAGTACTATTTGCATTTCTCTCGTATGAGCCTCTACATATTTAGGTTGAGTCCAGTCTCCCCCCCTCCCCTGGTTGATACAGCTGTCACTGAACAGCAATCAAATCAAATTTACCTACTGTCCACACAGGGAAATGTTGCTTGGGCAAGAGTGCTCCAACAACTGCAGAGCAATGCAAAATGACAGAGATGGTGGTCTAGTGATTAAGTGGTGGGTTTGAGACGAGAGAATCCTCGGTTCAACCCCCATCCACACCGGAAAATCATTAAAGGCCCTTTTGCAAGGTCCTGAATCCCCCAGTTGCCCCTGGTGTGTAGCAAGCTCCTTGCATGGCAGCACCCTGACATTGGTGTGTGAGTGCATGTCTGAATGCTTGTAAAGCAATCTGAGCTTCTGACACAACATAGATAAAAATCACAGATAAAATAAATTAAACTGAGTATAAAACCTGACTGTCAAAAGTTTAGTTTTTTGCAGCAAGCAGTGAGTGATTTCACAGCACTTGCCATCAGAAGGGAAATATTTTCAACTGCTGCAGCAACACACAAAACGGGCGCTTTAGCTTTGACAAGGAGAAAAGACGGTCAGTGGTGCAGTCACCCAGTTATAATGGACTGCTTTTGTATAGCGCTTTTCCATCTGCATCAGATGCTCAAAGTGCTTTACACATCAATGCCTCACATTCACCCCAATGTCAGGCTCCTGCCATGCAAGGCGCCGACTACACACCCGGAACAACTAGGGGATTAAGGACCTTGCCCAAGGGCCCTCAGTGATTTTCTGTTCAGGATGGGATTTGAACCGAGGATCCTCTGGTCTCAAGCCCAACAGTTAACCACTAGACCATCACCTCCCCTAAAGTTAAGTCCCTTCGGCTACTCTCTTGTTTTTTGACATGCAGATCCAAGGTGGCTCTGCATGTTGATTTGGCACAGGTTTTACGCCAGATGCCCTTCCTGACGCAACTCCACATTTCATGGAGAAATGTGGCAGGGGTGGGGTTTGAACTGGGAACCTTCTGAACTGAAACCAAGCGCATTAACCTCTTGGCCACCACCCTGCAATATAATATAATCAGGTACATTAATTCAATTGTTGACCATTTATTTTCTCTTACTGTTAAATATGTGACGATAACATGCCTTTTTCCTGCAATTTGTCCAAAAGTCTGAACTATCCAAAAACTGTTTTCTTTAGACTGCAAATGGTTCAGTTTGATCCAGACCAAGACCATCTCTTTTGGTTGGATCAAATTTTGGTCCTCTGGTCAAGACCTTGGTAAGAGGCAGTTGTCACACCTGCTATTTTGCACAACACTGCTTATAGCAACTACTGAGAACTGCTTACATCATACGTGACAAATCAACTCTATGCTGAATCTCTGCATGACATGCAGCAGCCATGAGATTTGAGCAAGCCGTAACCTGTTAACATGGTCACCAAAATTAAATCTTGAAACGTTCTGCAGCCATCAAGCAACAGGCAATGCATCTTGCCTCATCAGTCCACATCTGTACCTGACCAATGGAGGTGCTACTCAGGGATTACAACCTGCAAGGCAAAAGCTTTATTAGTTTTGTAAAACCTACATTTTGATGGTTGAGGTGTTACATGAGTGACAAGGTGAAGCTTCTACCAGCTATGGAACAAAACATTTACAGTCAGGTCCATAAATGTTGTACGCTTGTATTTTGTACATGACTTTTCCATGGGACAGCCTCATATGTTGAACACTCCAAGTGTGAAATAACTGATCTGTCATGTTTGCTTGCCCTTAATTTTGGCGAGTGACTTATTAATGCCTCCCCTAGCAACGAGAAGAGGCAGTGTGAACGATGAAGGGAATGCATGAATGGTGGCCTGAAGGAAGTGATGAAGAGTAAAAGACAGACAAACACAAATGCAAATACTGCTTAAAGAAAATGACATATAACAATGACAACAAAAATCATGAATGTGGAGAAAAAAAAAACTCAATATGCAGTAGCATGTTTATGACACCAGATGAGAGAGCTGAGGTTACAAAACAATCTGATCCGCACTGGCTTATTGACCGGCTGATGCTCTGAAAAGAGGAAAAAATAAAAATAAAAAATTCAATTGACTTTTTTTTTGCCACCCTCAGTTCTGTGTGTTTCTCACTTGCCATTTATTCACAGTGATTTTTTTCCTGCTCTCATCTTTAGCTATCATTAAAAAAAAAAGTCAGTTGAGTAAGTTTCTCCTTGGTAACAGAGGGGCTGGTGCATATACGTCTAAGGTGATGATGTCACTCATGTGTTTATGAGGCTTTCTGCAGACAGAATACCTCCGGATATTGTCTACCTCATAACAATGACGTTATCAGCTCAAAAGGAAGTCTCAAGTTTTGTTCAGGAGGGAGTTTTCTGTTGTAAGATCAAGCAGACAGGATATGGGGGTTGACTGATTTGGGATCTGTTCTTTAGGTCTGGCCTTTCCTTCCTTTTGATTTATATATTTCAGTTGCATGACCCTGCACTCTAACATTTTGCTCAAGTAAAAATAGCCCTATTCAGTAACTATGAATTCTCTTATTTCCTCACCATTTCATAGGTGGAGACAGCCCGGCGCAGGACATCGGGCAGTGGCCCCTGGGTCTCCAGGGTGGGGTAGTGGCCGCGAAGGTCAAACAGCAATATGGGCATCCCGTCTGGTCCGGACACTCTGGAGCCCAATGCGAGCACACATTGCATGAGGTTAGCTACCGCCGACACTCCACACAGCTCCCTGAACATTGTTACTGAATTCTGTTGAGACGGAGGAGACAGACATTTATATATTTTAACATCAATATGCGCTTAGCTAGTGCCTATGCCTTGGAGTGAGGAAACAGCACAGATAATAAATCACATTAAATTTAAATAAATTTATGCTCTGTGAAGTTAATCTCCCCTGATCTTTCACTTTCCCTCAGACACAAACAGGTAATCAAAGGCTCTTCCTGCAACACAGCTATTTGTCTTTTCTGTAGACTATTGATTTGCTCTCCTGCAGTTCTCAGCTGTGCTGTGGCTTAAGTCAGAATTGAAAGGGAGGAATTCAGGTGATGTGGATGACGACAGTCTCACCACAGTGATTAATTAAGCATTATTTCCCAAGGGTGACAGAAGCACCCCCAGTCAAAATTTATGCCTGACCTATGCTTTGCTGCCATGTTTCTAAGCCCTGCTATTAAAAACTGTGAAAAGGAAGATGCCATTCTGTACTAATCTTTGTCCTTTTTGGAAGTTGGCATGATTGAATCATAGACCTGATCGTGAAGTCGGAAAAAATCTGTACGATTTTACTGAAGACCAGCAATAGTGGCCTCTGGTGGCCAGGATGACCCTACAAATTAGTATCAAGGCTTCACAAGAAACTGGATAGCCCTGTTTTTATTTTTCCTGCGTTTTATTTTGTAAAAATATCCCAACACGGCCGTAAATAGGAGGTTCACTGGTCCTCACTTGTATATCAGAAACCAAAAACTGTTGCTTATGTAAATTTTTCAGTCCCACTCACTCACTCAC
This sequence comes from Thalassophryne amazonica, assembly GCF_902500255.1. Taxonomy (NCBI): domain Eukaryota; kingdom Metazoa; phylum Chordata; class Actinopteri; order Batrachoidiformes; family Batrachoididae; genus Thalassophryne; species Thalassophryne amazonica. The sequence goes on from NC_047122.1 coordinate 52,929,272, forward strand.
TCACTCCATTAATCTTATGAATGCCAACTGGACTTTATTTTATTTTATTCTAATAAATGCATCACAATGGTCAATTCCTTGTAAACAGACCTGTTGGTTTCTTCAATACAAGAGGCTGACCAGTTTGTTAATTCGGGCATTTCATCACAAAAGATTTACATGTAACAAAACACAATGCATTCAAACAACTATTATGGCAGAGCAGGAGGTATCACTTTGTGAGCTTGCTCACAGAGCTCTAAATTTGCAAGTCGTCCTTCAAACAAACAGATATCATGGAAAACATCACCTCTTAGGAAGAAATATTAACAACTCTATCACATTTTTGCGGTATAAGGTCTTACAAACTGAAAATTCAGTCCTCTTATCTATGTTTTTTTTCTCACCTGCATGTTTTCCCTCAAGTCAGTAGCTTCTTTCAGTAGAGGAGCAGCCATCTTGAAAACATCATCCACAGACCTGACCCCCAAGTCCCGAAGAGCTGTGTAGTCTCTCCCCTTCCTGGTTTTCCGAACAGACAGACCCCTTTTGTGAGGCTTACCACCTCCTCTCCGATTTGTGATGGCCACATGCACGAACAGCTTGGCATATGTAAGGTCTTCCCCTGTCAGAGACTGTAGGGGAACATGTCGGTAACCCGGCTGGAGGCACTCCAAAGGTATGGTGTACTGGCCTGTGGTAGTAAAGGTGATGGGTCATATTTCAGTTTAAGGCATGCCAATATGAACAAAATAAGCATCTGCGTAATCAATATAATACTGGTTTTTGGTCACAGCTGCCAATGATTCACACACATGTAAGGTATGAAATCCAAGTATGCGTTGTGACTGTTCTGACCTATGAACTCATCCCCTATGAAGTCATCATCCAGTACCACAAAGCGAACCATTGCCAGCTCTGGCAAGTTGATCTGGAACTCAAAGCTCTCATCAAAGATTGGGTTGTCGCCATTCAGGGTTATGGTCCTGGTACGGCGTTCTGAGCAGTCAGCTGGGATGCCATGGATCTCTACATACACATAAGGGTCTACCACATCTCCTTTGGCACCTGAACCCCTTGGCTTGGGGAAGTTTTGGCCACTGATCACCTAAGAGGAAAAACCCATATATGAGCTGTTATTCACTTAGTTGCATTATGTGACCCAAACAGGAGGCATATGTGTCTATGCATTATTTCACCAAACCTTGACATGGAGCAGCTGAGGAGTCACACCCGGCACCATGTCTCTGGTGTCCGCACTGAAATAAGACACCTCCTGGCGCATGATGGCTGGTCGTAGAACATAACCACAATTCCCATTCTGCCGGAACCAGGCCGTGTTCAAGTCCATCATCAGTCCCGCTGTCTGAAAATTCATAGACACAATCTGGCAGCCGCACTTCCACAGGTCCTGAGGATTCATGTTACTTGAGTCAATTCGCATGGGGCTTGGGTACACTCTTGACAAGAAGTGCTTGTTGTGGTTGACAAAGTCACCGGGGCTATCGCCAGCGAGACGCACAGCCAGGGACTCATGAAAAGAACATAATTCCCATGGTTTTTGGCTTCTGGATGATGTTGGAAAGTCAATGAAGGGTACTGAGTGACAAAGAGTTACTAAGTCTGAAAGCTCCTTCAACAGCTGGAAACGCTTGTTTGGATGATTACACTGAGTGACACCTGTAAGAGAACCACTTTTCTGCACGGCATCCTGGTCACATCCTCCATGTACTGTCGCTCCACTATTAGCTAATTTTATCCTTTGACACATTTCTGCTCCTTCATCCTCCTCACTCACCTCCCCATCCTCCGTTTGCCAAACAGGCCCCAGTTTCTTACCCTTCAGTAGTATCCGACCCGTTAGCGCATGTGGTGATGGCAGGTACGATTCCTCCTTGTCTGGGAGATCTACGCATAACTTTGTTCCTAGTATTTTCACAAGGTGCTTCAGCATCACTTTCTGCTGCTGAAGTGAGCAGTGGTTCTCAAGACACAGAATTAAAGGGTACTCAGATGACACAAAGGCAAATTTTGCAATTGCTTCCAAGACACAATGGAAGATCAATGGTGGGGAGAGACTGTGTCCAGTACAGACCACTGGTTCCTCATCAGAGCCATCCCAAACATCCACCTCCACACACCTACAACCCATTTTGAGGGCACGGATGTAGCCAGAGATATCAGAGGGACCTCGATACTGGTCTTCAATGAGGTAGGTGTTGTGAGAAGAGTTGATGTAGTAATGGGACAAAGGCTGGGACATGTCCTGGCAAACTTTATCGTGCTCCCTGTCAAAGAGTTGGCACTCTGCTGAATTGAGGTAGCTGGTAAAACCATCCAGTGACAGGAATCCCTGTTGTCGGCCGTCTTCTGATGGCTCATGGGACTGGATGAGCTTCAGGCTGGTCTCCTCACTGACCTGGTTAAAATGAAGACAGAGTGAAGAGTGAAGGACAAAAGACATTGTTTATGTGCATGAATAATATGCAGGTGTTACCCACTTGAACCATGCCCTGTTCAGCCTCAAGGAATCTCATCAGGTCTTTGGTGTCCAGGAACTCCTTGTTGCTAGAGAACTGCACCAGCAGAAAGTAAATCTCTGGACGGGTGCAAACATCATGGAAGACCTTAATGAACTCCTGTTTGGTGACTTGCTCATTCTTTCCTGATAGTCTTTTGTTTTCACTGCAGTTAAGTTCAGATCCATTATCAAGTGAAAGGCCACACATCTTCTCCCTTAGTCTTTGAAGCTCTTTAAACCTGTGCTCAACTTTACCACTGCTCACGCCAGGGTTCACACTCTGTATCAACCTTATGGCCGATTGCAGGCAAATCCCCTCTTCCGTGTCCTCCTCCCGATCCAAATCTGCAGCGGAAGAGAACAACTGCTCCAACCAGCCAATCCGGAGACTGTCCTGACTGCTGGCGATAATGTCCAAAGCATGCTTGCCATACTGCATCAAATACCTGGAGACAGGCCAGGAAAGAGAGGACAAACTTGATGCATTAGGACAGTGGACTCCATTTTTTAGAGTTTCTTTTGCATTAAGAAAAAATTCCTGAAAAAGCAGAATGAACACAGTCAAGGGCTCATGTTAAAATCACGTCAGGATGAATGGTATAACAGACGTACATCTCAAATACACTGAACAGTGCACCAAGATCCCTCCTGCACATTAGTCAAACAAACCAATACGACTCAAGGACCCCCCCCCCCCCCCCCCCCCACACACACACACACACACACAGACCTAGTACACTCATCCCTCTACCAAGGTTGAACAGTCCTAGTTATGGCTGTCTCACTTTTATAATGCAACTTTGTCTCTCATCTTCCAATTACTCAACTTCACATATATCCAAACATTGCAGACCTCCAAGTTAGCATATGCAGCATGAGCCCACACAAATGTTTCTGCAAACAAAATTTCAGTGAAGAATTCTACAACACTGTGTGCCCTGTGATATGAATGAAGTATTTCTGTTTTGAGCATTTGCATGATCTATGAGCATCTGGAAGTAAATCTTTATGATTCTGTTGGCTTGCATATGGCTAGCATTTAGCAAATTTTTGAAGTGTGTTGTGTGATTTTAGGATGGTCTGTATGACGAAAGTGTGACTCAACAACAAGAACATTTATATTTCTGAGTGAACTAATGTTCATGAAAAGCATAATTATTGAACAAACAAAATATGGAGACTTCACCCTTACCAAAAAGTAGTACATGCAAGTATGTTTCAAGTATACTTCCAGTTTACTTTTTATATACTTATCAGTACTACTTTTTGGTAAGGGCAGCCATAAATAAATCAGCCTAATTTGACTGTCTTGTTTTGAGGATACACTAAATACAATGTGGTTGATTCCCTGCAACATTTCTGCCAATGCATGTTTTGATGATCCTGTGTTGTGCTTTTTCTTTATTTTGCAAGTACGGCCATAGAGGATGTCACACCAGAGTCTAATCTGCTTGAGGTTTCTTCCTATAATCATAAACGCAAAGAGTTTTTTCTTATGACTGCAGTCAACGTGCTTGCTCATACATGGTAAGGACTAAACCTTCCTTGATGGATAAGTTACAACTGAACTTAATTGTTATTTGAGAAATTGATTTGAAAGTGATAAATGTTTTGTGTTTAGGGGTATAAACTCCAGCAGGAAATCCTGAATGTGCTGCGTAAAGAATTTTGAGGGATTGGCACATTGTAAAATACTAAACCATGAATAAAAAAGGGCTCTTTGAAATAAAGTACCAAAAAAAACATGTTCTTTTAAAACAACCTTAAGAAATCTACATATTTCTCAAAAGTTTGCTGGGGAAAAAAACAAAAGAAAAAACAACAATACCACATTTGGAAGGAATCTGAGCTTTGATGGCTTCTGAATAGACTGTGCCATTACTTTGGGTATAATTATACCTCTCCAGCATGGTTTAATTTATACCAACATTTTATTCTTGTGTTTCGAATAAATTTTATGTAGCTGCCTCATCAGTTTGACAACACCTCAAATGTAATAAACCTGAACTCACAAGAGCTGAAAAGTGTTCAACTAATACAAATGGTAAATGGACTGCATTTCTACAGGGCTTTTCAATCTGATTTCAAAGGATTAAGGACCTTGCTCAAGGACACTTGAGAGAGTTTCCTGTTTGAAGGGGAAACAAAGGATCCTCTTGTCACAAGTCTGCCATTTTAATTTTTCGCCCACCACCTTCGTGTCAGAGTGGTGTCCCCATGGCAGTCCTGCACATAATTTTTAGTTCATATTACAAACATCTCACTCATTATACAGACCTTTTTCATCAATCTAGCTCCCATCAGTTCTACAGAAAGTGGTGATGCTAGGATTTCAACAACTAATTTAACATATAATTCAACCAATACAAATATATTTATACACATACAGAGAGAGAGATAACAATGATACATCTTGATATATTGTACAGAGAAATATACAGATATACTGGTTGAATTATTTGTAATTGCTGAAATCCTGGCATTGCAATTTCTTGGAGGGTCTGTTTTGTTATATCTATACTCTGTTTTGGACGACTCTGCATTTAGAGAGACAACAAGAAGGGCTTGGGCTTATTTTTACACCACCTCTCAGTTCATTAAAAACATAAAAATCTGTCCATGGCAGTAATTTGCCACCTCATGGATCACCACCATTTAGTGATAACATCCCAGGAAACACCAAACGTATCCAAAATGTTTTGCTTTGATATTAGAAAGGTTTTTCTATAAAGTGCGTTTTGAAAACATTAAAGTGTGTAGACTCTCCGAAACATCGAAACAAAAGGTTTCAGAAAGATGTTCTATGCATGTTTTCCTAAGGTCACAACAGAATATTTTAGGACAGTGTTTTACAAATGTTTCTCAAATGGTTTGAAACAGCCATATTGTTTTGTACTTAAGGCATCACTGCAAAGCTCTCTAATCAAAGAAATTGCAAGTTCTGAAAGGTACGTTTGAAACTTATTTGTGTATTTAGGTAGAATAAGGTCCCTAGATATCCCTATTTAAAACTTGTAAAGCATTTAAACATTACAATCAAAACCTTGGCAACTGTTTTGAGTTTCTTTTTGAATTCTTCTAGATTATCAGTTGTATAAGTATGCAATTCATTTCTCTTAACCATTCATTTTCCCTTTGATTATCTATATTTATGATAACAGAATCTGTTATTGTTACTGATGATTTTTATTTTAATGTTTGCAGGGAAAGGCAGCAATGCCCCCACTCACTCCTACAGTCTCACTGTGATGACAGTACTGTTAAGGAATGAATAGGCAATATAGAAAAACTAATATCCCTGTAGGGACAATACATACAAGTGCAGATCGGGCATTTTATTGTGTATATCAATAATCCACTGAGATTTTATTCTTGAAATATTGAGTGAGAAAAGTTTTCCTTTTTTCACTTTCTCTCCATCTTCCCGAGCAGGGGTGGTGGTCAAGTAGTTAGTGCACTTGGTTTCAGTGCTGAAGGTTCCCGGTTCAAATCCCACCCCTGCCACATTTCTCCCAGGAAGGGCATCCGGCGTAAAACGCAAATGCCAATTCAACATGCAGATCCACCTCGGATTTGGTGTGGCGACCCAGACTGCAAACAAGAGAGCAGCCAAAGGGTCTACAAAATGCTTTGGGTGTATTGCCACAAAACATTTTCAAAATGTTTCTGAGAGTCTACACTTTAATGTTTTCAAAATGTTTCCCCAACCAAACCAAAATGTTTCTGAGATGTTTTCAAAACATTCAACTGTTTCCTGGGATGCAGAGATGCATTGTACATTGCAAATGTGCTTCCAGTTCCTTGCTGTGTCGTACCGCAGGCCAGTCACCCAAATATTTGCCACTTCAGCAGAGTTGGCCACCAGGTCCAAGCTCTCGTACGTCTCTCCATAGATGATGGAGAATGTGCAGTCCTCTGAAATTTGCTCATACACTCCACTGGTGCGGAAAGTCTCTGTGTTACGGCCTGTCCGTACCTAGAATGATCCATAAAAGATGCAAAACCATCACTTTCTTCCACTTTGTTCAGTTGTAAATATTTCCATCGATTTAGTTCAAAATGACCAAAAAGATCATTTAGTAGGTGAAATTCAGGCAGGAAAGCCTTTTGTCTGGACACGGACCTCTCGTATGGAGGACAGGGAGATTCTTGCTTTATCTGACTCCTTCTTAGATGGTTCCCAGTACAGAGCCTGGAGACCTGCATCCAAGAGGAAGTACCGCTGGTAGACACGTGAATTGGGCCGCACCTTCCTCAGCTCAGAACCTTCAACCTTAGAAGCAAAACATGGATGAAGTTCCCAACTACTGACCTCCAGTAGAGAGGTCACTTGCACTGAAAAAGCTATGTTTCATGTTGGGGAATAGGTTAACAAAAACCTGTGGTCAGAACCCTCTGATGCACAGCATATTTCACTCATGATGTCTATATTTCATGTGAGGAACCAAACAAGTAGCTCACCCACCATGGAGTGGATACAGTCGGCAGCGTTACTGATTTTCTTCTCTGACAGACTGCTGCTAAAAGACACCGTCTTCTTTCTGTCTCGACCTAAGCGTGACCCATCCTGATAAACGGAGGAGGAAGGGAGGATGACAGGACAATACAGATAAAGAGGAGAGGAAGGTGTATAGAGAACAAGAAAAATCAGTTGATATTAGGAAACAAACAGACCCTTCTTTATTCAGCTGTGTACATGCTTTCATATCATATGCATCCATCCATCCATCCATTTTCTTCCGCTTTATCTGGAGTCGGGTCGTGGGGGCAGCAGCTCAAGCAAAGCCGCCCAGACCTCCCGATCCACACACACCTCCCCCAGCTCCTCCGGGGGAACCCCAAGGCGTTCCCAAGCCAGCCGAGAGATGTAGTCCCTCCAGCGTGTCCTGGGTCTTCCCCGGGGCCTCTCAGATTATTTACATGGCTGCACCAAGTTTTGCAGTTTGCTTGTTTTGGCTGATATCATGCAAATGGCCTTTGCTTGCCCTTGGGCTTCACCACTGCACCATTAATCATACCTGATTAGACAAAAGCAGCAGGATGCAGCATTTTAATTCTGCCTCTCTCAGTGACAAATCAGTTTATCTGTGCTCACATCACAGCTCTTCTATCTGATATATTGACCAATCAGATGCCATACAAAGATAGAGCATTATACAAACATATGTTAGCGTTGCGACCAAATCAAATCAAAGACTTCAATGATGCTAATGTAAAGCAAGAGAACTTAATTTGGGTTTACTCAATCCAAACCACTGTGACTGATGATGCACATCCACCCCATTTACATATTACTGCTTCATTTGTATACTGCGTCAACAAACAGAGAAGTAAAAGCAAAGTGAAATAACAATAAGCATGTACCCTACCATTTCAGGATGTTAAAAACAAAACACACAAAAAATCCCCAATATCTGACATGTACCGCACCCTGGGCTGTGGACCGTTAAATCATTAGCTCTGCAACACTGACTATGAATTATATTTGTCACGTTCAGATGTTTGTGTTTATTGTAATTATTCAAAATGCAAAGTTAAAAACATCAGGCAGAATGTTCAGGATGTAGAAACTGTAGCTCCTCAAGCCAACTGTTCAAAATTTCAGATGATATTGTTCCATCTTTTGTTGTATACCTGTATGACAATGCTGATAGGAACATACTGATATTTGAGCTGTACCATGTCCTTGAAACCATTAGTGGTACCGAACTGTGAGGAAAGTGTGCCGCTACACCCCTAATCCTAAATAATTTCAATAACATTTTGAAATGAAACAATTGTTCTATTGTTGTTTTGACGGCCAGTTTAACAGCCCTCACACCTCCTCCAGCCCCAGCAACATACCCAGTAGGAACGTAAAAGCTCGCAAAGCTCCTGGACCAGACGGTGTCTCACCTGCAACTCTGAGACACTGTGCTAATGAGCTTGCCCCAGTGTTTACAGACATATTCAACTCCTCACTGGAGGCTTGCCATGTGCCTGACTGTTTCAAAACCTCCATCATTGTTCCTGTTCCCAAGAAACCGAGGATCACTGGACTCAATGACTACAGACCGGTGGCACTGACTTCTATAGTCATGAAGTCATTTGAGCATCTGGTTCTGTCCCACCTCAAATCTCTCACGACCTCCCTCCTGGACCCCATGCAGTTTGCTTACAGAGCCAATAGGTCTGTGGATGACGCCATCAATCTGGCTTTGCACTTCGTTCTGCAGCATCTAGACTCCCCGGGAACCTATGCTAGGATCCTGTTTGTTGACTTCAGTTCTGCCTTCAATACCATCCTCCCAGATCTTCTCCAGGATAAGCTTTCCCAGATGAACATGGCTGATTCCACCTGCAGGTGGATTGCCAACTTCCTGAAGGATAGGAAGCAGCAAGTGAGGCTGGGGAAGAATGTCTTGGACTCCTGGACCACCAGTATCGGTACTCCTCAGGGCTGTGTCCTCTCTCCTCTGCTTTTCTCCCTGTACACCAACTGCTGCACCTCTGATCACCAGTGTGTCAACCTTATCAAGTTTGCAGATGACACCACCCTTATCGGACTCATCTCAGATGGGGATGAGTCCGCCTATAGGCTGGAGGTCAAACAACTGGTGTCCTGGTGCAGCTATAACAACTTGGTGCTGAACACAGAGAAGACAGTGGAGATTATTGTGGACTTTTGAAAGAACACAGCCCCTCTCCCCTTCATTACCCTGGCAGACACCCCCATCACCATAGTGGACACCTTCCGTTTCCTGGGAATCACTCTAACCCAGGACCTCAAGTGGGAGTCCACCATTACGTCTGTTGTCAAGAAGGCCCAGCAGAGGATGTACTTCCTGTGGCAGTTGAAGAAATTCAACCTGCCAGCAAGGATCATGGTGCAGTTTTACACTGCCATCATTGAGTCCATCCTCACCACCTCCATCACCTTGTGGTATGCTGGAGCCACCACCAGGGACATACAGAGACTACAGCGCATTGTACGCTCTCCAGGACACTGGGGCGTTCAGGCCGGATCAGAGCCGATCCTTCTCACCTTGGATATAGCCTTTTTGACCTCCTTCCCTCAGGCAGGAGGCTACAGTCCCTTCGGACCAGAACCTCCCGCCATAAGAACAGTTTTTCCCCTCTGCCATTAGCCTCATCAACAAGAACTTTTAGAACTCTAGATTGCTGCTATCACCACTAACAACCCTGTGTTATGCACTCTGTTTGCACGGATCACATATGGATGTGTGTGTGTGTGTATATATATATATATATATATATATATATACACTCAACAAAAATATAAACGCAACACTTTTGGTTTTGCTCCCATTTTGTATGAGATGAACTCAAAGATCTAAAACTTTTTCCACATACACAATATCACCATTTCCCTCAAATATTGTTCACAAACCAGTCTAAATCTGTGATAGTGAGCACTTCTCCTTTGCTGAGATAATCCATCCCACCTCACAGGTGTGCCATACCAAGATGCTGATTAGACACCATGATTAGTGCACAGGTGTGCCTTAGACTGTCCACAATAAATTCTGAATTGTAGCACAAGATGCTGATTTTACTTTGTTTATATCATAAGAACCCCGTGACCTTGATTCAAGTAAACGAGTATAGAAAATGAGTGAATATCATAAGTATCTCTGATTAATCTCAGCAATATAGAATAACAAAACTTGGAATAAATGCCAGTAAAGCCCATTTCTGATTTTCACAGATGATCCTGGAAGGTCATGGCTGGTAACTTTTGCAAGCCAGCATGTGAAGTAGCGATGGGAATCAAGAACCAGCTCCAATTCAAAAGATAAATATGAGAAAAGAGTTCAGAATTTCAGCTTTTATTTCCTGGTATTTACATCTAGATGTGTTAAACAACTCAGGACACACCAACCTTTGTTTGAACCCACCCATTTTTCAAGTGAACAAAACTATTGGAACATGTTTGACTGTCAGGTGTTTCTTGTTGCTCAGGTGTTGCCTTTTAGGCTGATTGTTCAAACATTAAATAGCTCTGCATGACTAACGTAGGTTTTAGCCTTGAGTTTAGCCTATAAAGACTGCATTTCTTGTGAAAGACGTTAAGCCTACATGAAGACCAGAGAGCTGTCTATGGGAGAAAAGCAAACCATTTGAGCTGAGAAAAGAAGGAAAATTGATAAAAGCCATTGGACAAACACTGGCCATAGCCAGCAGAATAACTTGGAATGTCTTGAAAAAGAAAGAAACATGTACAGAAACATTTTGTCTGACAATTTATAGAGAAATGAATCAATCCGGAGGAAGTTTATTATGCAGTACAACAATGAGCCAAAGCACACTGCCAACAAAACAAAGGACTTCATCGGGGGAAAAGGTGGAAGGTTTTAGACTGGCCAGTCAATCACCTGACCGTAACCCAATAGAGCATGCATTTCACCTCCTGAAGAGGAGACTGAAGGGAGAAACCCCTTGAAACAAACAAGAACTGAAATAAGCTGCAGTAAAAGCCTGGAATAGCATCACAAATGAAGAATGCAACAGTTTTGTGATGTCCATGGGTCGCAGACTTGAAGCAGTTATTGCAAGGAAGGGTTAGCCACCAAATATTATATGTTATTTACTTTTTAAGTTTTTTTTTTTCCTTTACTTTTCAAATACAAAAGGTGATATGTCCTAAGTTGTTTAACACATCTAAATGTAAATACCAGGAAATAAAAGCCAAAATTCTGAACTCTTGTCTCATATTCATCTTTTGATCTTAAATCCAAATGTCTTCAGTGAACAACAAAAACAAAAGGAATTGGCCTTGCTGTTCCAATACAAGGAGACTCTATAGTATAACTTTAGTCCAACCTTGGTGCTTCCAAAAAAATCTCCTAGTGAAGTCTCACCATCAAGGACAGCATTACAGGCTCAACGGAAATATAAAGTTAAAGTTGGCGACAGCAAAAAGTAATTTTCAATCATCTTGAAAATCCCACCACGGTTAAAACAAAGCCACAGCACAATGACGGAATATTCTTGTTCATCATGGAGACCTTCCCACGGCAGCCAATGTTTTCCAAGTTACGGCCACAGTTTCAAACTGTAACCTTCCAAGATGCATATCTGTTAGAGTCAGAAAACGTGGCTTGAATGGTTAATATTAACCTCAAGAGGGTTTGGATCTTTTATCAAAGAAGAAACCTCTCATTTATAAAAAAAAAAAGAAAAAAAAAAAAAAGAGGGACATAAAAAGCAAAAACAGACAGAGGAAAAAGTGAAACACTTTCATCAGAAGAATATGAATGAATATATGAAAGACGGGAAGGATAATTCAAAGAGAATAAAAAGAGAGGGTGGCTAAGCATCACAAACCCTCACAGCATCACCTCATTAGGATGAAGAGGTGTTTGCAATGATGATAGGTTTTTAGCACTGGCATGAAGAGGGAGGCAGCACTCTAAAAATAATGCCTCCAGGTGTGAAGATGGAGAGACAGTAAAAGTATGTCCTTTCGGCTATTCCTTTGTTTTCACTCAGCACACATTTTACGCCAGATGCCCTTCCTGACACAAATGTGGCGGGGGTGGAGTTCCAACCGAGAACCTTCCAAACTGAAACCAAGTGCACTAACCACTTGGCCACCACCCCTGCTCATAAAGATGGAGAGAAAGGAAAAAGGGAAATTACACTTTCTCTCCATCTTCACAGGAAGTGAGGATGCGTACGTACAGTGCATCCTGAAAGTATTTACAGCAATTCACTTTTTCCACATTTTGTTACGTTACAATCTTATTCCAAAATGGAGTAAAAAAAAATTCCCCTCAAGATTCTACTCACAACACCACATAATGACATGAAAGAAGTGTTTTTTGTTTTTTGTTTTTTTTTTTGGGGGGGGGGGGGGTTTGCAAATTTATTAAAAATTAAAAAAACTAATAAATCAAGTATCATCAAATCATGTACAAGTATTAACACCCTTTGCTCAATACTTTGTTGATGCACCTTTGGCAGCAATTACAGCCTCAAGTCTTCTTGAATATGATGCCACAAGCTTGGTGCACCTATCTTTGGGCAGTTTTGTCCATTCCTCTTTACAGCACCTCTCAAGCTCCATCAGGTTGGACGGGGAGTATTGGTGCACAGCCATTTTCAGATCTCTGCAGAGATGTTCAATCAGATTCAGGTCTGGGATCTGGCTGGGCCACTCAAGGACATTCACAGAGTTGTCCTGAAGCCACTCCTTTGATATCTTAGCTGTGTGTTTAGGGTCATTGTCCTGCTGAAAGATGAACCGTCATCCCAGTCTGAGGTCAAGAGCGCTCTGGAACAGGTTTTCATCCAGGATGTCTCTGTACATTGCTGCATTCATCTTTCTCTCAATCCTGACTCGTCTCCCAGTTCCTGCTGCTGAAAGACATCCCCACAGCATGATGCTGCCACCACCATGCTTCACTGTAGGGTGGTGCCTGGTTTCCTCCAAACATGACGCCCGGCATTCACCCCCCCCCCCCCCTTCCCCAAATAAGCAAAATTTAGAAGGCTAAGGGGATGTTCATGTTTCTTTGAACAGACGGACTAGGACTTATTTGAACATCAGGAACTGGAGACATTCACGGGAACCGTACTGGACTATATCCAGTCTATGTCAGGAATGTGACTGTGGACAAAAGCATCCAGGTCTTCCCAAACCAGAAACCCTGGATGACCAGCCAAGTCCGCGCACTCCTCAGGGCCCACAACGCAGCCTTCAGGTCTGGCGACAGAGCTCTGTACAGCGCTGCTTGAGCTAACCTGAAAAGAGGAGTGAGAAGGGCCAAAGAGTACCACAGGTTGCACACAGAGTCCCACCTGGCCAGCAGCAACACACAGGAGGTGTGGCAGGGCATAAAAGACATGACAAACTTCACGGGCTGTGATGTGCCATCAGGAGACCTGAGTGGGCCACTGGCAGAGGAGCTAAACTGCTTCTTTGCCTGTTTTGATACATCCCAGCTGCACTCATCTGCTAAAGCTCTGCCCCCACCCCCACCGCTTTCCTGCCCCACTCCACTCACTGTACAGGGGCATGAGGTCAGACGGGTGCTCCCGGCAGTGAATCCAAAGAAAGCCGCCGGCCCAGACGGAGTACCTGGCAAGGTGCTCAGAGCGTGCGCCTACCAGCTTGCCCCCACCTTCACCAGGATGTTCAACTTCTCTCTGGACCAGGCAGTTATCCTGTCCTGCCTCAAAGCAACCACAATAATACCTGTGCCGAAGAAGTCTCCCATCACCAGCCTGAATGATTACCGTCCGGTGGCCCTTACTCCGGTAGTCATGAAGTGCTTCGAGAGACTAGTTCTCCAGCACATCAAGGCCTATCTTCCTCCAGGCTTTGACCCTCACCATTTCACATACCAGGTGCACAGATCCACGGAGGATACCATCGCCGTAGCTCTCCACTCTGCGCTGAGCCACCTGGAGCAGCAGCAGAGCTACGTTCGGATGCTCTTTGTGGATTACAGTTCAGCCTTCAATACAATAATCCTGGACATTCTCACTACAAAACTGGCCATTCTCGACCTCCCCCCTCTCACATGAGCCTGGATCAAGGACTTTCTAACCAACTGGCCCCAGACTGTAAGACTTGGCCACGACCTCTCCTCCACCCGCATGCTGAGCATCGGCTCCCCACAGGGCTGTGTGCTGAGCCCCCTACTATACTGCCTCTACACCTACGACTGCAGGTTGGCCCACCAAAACAACCTGGTGGTCAAGTTTGCTGATGACACCACCGTGGTCGGCCTCATCTCTAAGGGTGATGAGACAGCTTATAGAGAGGAGGTCCTGAAGCTAGCAGCCTGGTGTTCAGAGAATAACCTCGCACTGAACACCAAGAAAACCAAGGAAATCATCATTGACTACAGGAAGCACAGCATTGACCCAGCCCTCCTTTTCATCAATGGCGAGCATGTGGAGAGGGTTCACAACTTCAAGTTTCTCGGTGTCCTCATCTCTGATGATATCTCCTGGTCCTCAGAAAGCACAAGCTAGACTCCAACCTGCTGCTGACCTTCTATCAAGCATCCATTCAAAGCCTGTTGACATACTGCATCACAGTATGGTATGGCAGCTGTACTGCTACAGACAGGGAGAGGCTCCAGAGAGTCGTAAAGACAGCCAAAAAGATCATTGGCTAACCTCTCCCCTCCCTGATGGACATTTACAGCTCCCGCTGCCTTAGCAGAGCCCTAAACATCACTAAAGACAGCTCCCACCCTGGCTTTGAACTGTTTGACCTGATGCCCTCAGGGAAGCGCTACAGGTGTATTAAGACCAGAACAAACAGACTCAAAAACAGTTTCTTTCCCAAAGCAGTAACCATCCTCAATTCCCGCATGCACCGACGATAATGTGCAACATTCCATCCCATAATTTTTAACAATGTATATAATAACATACTTATTCTGCAATGTACATACCATCCAGGACCGTGCACCTTACCTTCAAATGTTTACATCGTATATATATTTTTTGATACTTATTATTTGATATTGGTGCTTTTCTTTCTTACTTGCTTGTACTAATTTTGGAGTTGACTTTTAATCTCGTTGTACATTGTATAATGACAATAAAAGGCATTCTATTCTATTCTATTCACCTTGCAGCAGCAGATGGAATTTTACCCACTCCACAGATTTCAAAATACTTATTTCAAAATAACAGCGAAGACATAGATTCACTTTAATTTGTATTTTCAATGTCCGATTTTCATTGGCTCAAAGGTTTACAAACACCAGGTTGACTATTTGAACAGCACGGAACACTCCAGACATTACTATTAAAAGCTTATGAATCGGCATAATTGTAGGTCAAGCGGGGCACATGTGGCTATATTTCACATCCTAGATGTAGACCCAGCACTAAATTTTTTGCTGTTTTTTGAAGTTCATTTGGGAAAAAAAAACAAAAAAAAAAAACAGTGAACCATAAAGAAACACAGAACCTACAGAAATGTCCAGAGCCACCCTATCATTCACATGTTACCCATGCTTTTGCTAGCCTCGCCTGGTATTCCAACAACATTTAATGCAACACTGTACTAGAGTCTGTTGAAAACTCTTCAACTGTTCTCTGTAGGTGGCTCATTTTATGCATCACTTTACATTTTTGTGGATTTTTACAACCTGTGGAGAGCTGTGTTCATGTGAGGGCGAAAAACAAATCACTGATGCACATCTGTGCTCCGTACCAACTGGTGGTTCATTCTGTGATGTATTTTTCAATAGCAAAATAAAATATATAACATGTTATTCACTTGCGGTTTGATTATTTGATCCGTTGGCTCAGTTTGCGTTCTCACCACTACTAACCTCACCTCTCTGACCACAAACGATCCATTCCAAAGTACATTTGGGACCGGACCAAGACCCTTGAGGGGATGTGGTCTTGTGTGTTTCAGTCCACACCAGAGTGTGATTACTGTTCACACCTGCCCAAAGGAATCACATCAAGGGGGAAAAAACAAAAAAATTCTGGTGTGAAAACGCCGTTAAAAATGTAGGAGGACATGCTTAAAGTGCCGTATCTGTTACACTAATACAGAAACAATACTAAGACAATCACCTTAGTATTTCTTCTGTTTTTCTTGTTGATTAATGCTGGCAAATTATACAGTATTTTTTGTCTTTCTGATACCTGATTCTGTTTTTTCTCTGTTTAAGGTGCAGCTCCATCCAGAGATGGGAGTTGTGTTTGTGTTGGCGACCCTCCTGTCCTGTGCACCAACAGCAATTCTTGTATATTCGTCCGTGAATTGTTCTGTGAATTATTTCTGTAATTTATGTTTGTAGCATGGCCCAAGCAGAGGGTCACCCCTTTGAGTCTGGTCTGCTTGAGGTTTCTTCCTCAGAGGGAGTTTTTCCTTACCAGTGTTGCTCTGGAGGTTGGTAAGGTTAGACCTTATCTGTGTGAAGTGCTTTGAGGCAACTCTGTTGTGATTTGGCGCTATATAAAGGAAAAAAAAAACAAAAACAAAACACTGTTCATTTCACTAGAAATGCTAATTCCATGAAATCGAAACAGAAAGTCACCACACACACGTTTCCCACATGTGGCACCTATCTCACACCTTCACCGCTGTTCTCTTATTGTATTTCTTATGCAATAACAACATACACTGTCACAGTTATTACAGGAGATACACACAGAGTAAAACCATCCCAGCAGAAATACCATGACAAATTTGAAATCGGTTTCACTTGACCTCTGTATGTCAAGTTTATTTCTCTCACAAAGACGATATGTAATTTTCTCAAAGACCACAGGAATGTTTTCAGATGAGTCTCAGTGTTTCAAAAACAGGAAACAGCCTGTCAGCTACTCTGAGAACTTCCTGTGGCTCCACTCAACAGTGACAACAAAGAATAATAAGAAAAATAAGGCATCTCTCCTCAGTGTAAGCGAAACAGGTGTTTTCACATCTGGGGAAAAAGTGGCCTATTTGGTTTAAATATCGATTGGAAAATAAGGTACTTTAAAAATGGGCACATTTCAGCTGTCAGATTTCATCTCTCGTTGATATACAAAAGATAACTGCAATTACGTTTGGATGTTTCGGAGCCATGAGATTATTGTTATGCCTGAGTGGGAGACACATGACTGATTGAGTTGTGTGGACAGATGTGAGGATGGATGGCGACTGAGAGGAAAGAGGGACGGCTGTGTGCCCGAACGGATTACATGCAGTTATTGGAGCGTGCGCAAGATGACAGGGCACCATCAGGGAAAGTTCACAGTTGAGAAGAGGAAATGGACAAAAAATAATAATAATACAAACGAAGACAGAGGAAGGACTAAGACAAATAAAGAAGCTCATTAAAATGGCATTCATGCAGATTGTGCAGCCTCTTGCCTTCATTAGCCATTTTGCACGCATGCACAGTAAGATGTGTGACAGCGTATGTTTTGCACAGTCTCAGCAGCCAGCATCTCAGAGTCAGCGGATGATCGGGCAGGTCATTAGCAGCTGTCTTATTTGATTCACTAATTACTACAGAAAATTCTGAGAAAGAGAGAGACAGGGAGCACAGGCGGGAGTGGAAATTAGTAGGAAGACTGAACTGTCATGTCTATGGTCTTGTCTGACTGCATATGATGGATGATTGATACAAAGGTTTATTCCAGCCTGTGCTGAGACTCTGAACCACAGAGTGATTGTGACCAGATTTACAGCAAATCAAAGTGAGTCATGGAAACGCACCATCAAGACAGTTAATATGGAAACACTGTGAAGGTGAAAGGTAAAATTAAAAAAAAAATGGGTATTTGATCAGTCCTTTGGACAAAGCTTATTTTAATATTTAAAAAACACAGAAAAGCTTTTACTGCTTGCAATGACTGTTTTCATTGTGATGAACCAGTCAATTATTTTTCCAATTATTCACTTTTTTAAAAAATCTCACAAAAACCCTAAAAAAAAAATTAGTATTTTTAGAAAAAGGTAAAATAATGGGTTTTTGAGAACCATTCAAAATCAGTTTCTCACATTTACCCATTTTAAATCCAATTTAAACCAGTGTACCCTTGATTTATCCAGTTGACATCTCATTTAAAATCAATTTAATCATATCTTAGATCTTGTTCTGACTTATGGTATGGAAATAGAAGACTTAACAGTATTCCCTGAAAACTCCCTTCTGTCTGATCATTTCTTAATAACATTTACATTTACTCTGATGGACTACCCAGCAGTGGGGAATAAGTTTCATTACACTAGAAGTCTTTCAGAAAGCGCTGTAACTAGGTTTAAGGATATGATTCCTTCTTTATGTTCTCTAATGCCATATACCAACACAGTGCAGAGTAGCTACCTAAACTCTGTAAGGGAGATAGAGTATCTCGTCAATAGTTTTACATCCTCATTGAAGACAACTTTGGATGCTGTAGCTCCTCTGAAAAAGAGAGCTTTAAATCAGAAGTGTCTGACTCCGTGGTATAACTCACAAACTCGTAGCTTAAAGCAGATAACCCGTAAGTTGGAGAGGAAATGGCGTCTCACTAATTTAGAAGATCTTCACTTAGCCTGGAAAAAGAGTCTGTTGCTCTATAAAAAAGCCCTCCGTAAAGCTAGGACATCTTTCTACTCATCACTAATTGAAGAAAATAAGAACAACCCCAGGTTTCTTTTCAGCACTGTAGCCAGGCTGACAAAGAGTCAGAGCTCTATTGAGCTGAGTATTCCATTAACTTTAACTAGTAATGACTTCATGACTTTCTTTGCTAACAAAATTTTAACTATTAGAGAAAAAATTACTCATAACCATCCCAAAGACGTATCGTTATCTTTGGCTGCTTTCAGTGATGCCGGTATTTGGTTAGACTCTTTCTCTCCGATTGTTCTGTCTGAGTTATTTTCATTAGTTACTTCATCCAAACCATCAACATGTTTATTAGACCCCATTCCTACCAGGCTGCTCAAGGAAGCCCTACCATTATTTAATGCTTCGATCTTAAATATGATCAATCTATCTTTGTTAGTTGGCTATGTACCACAGGCTTTTAAGGTGGCAGTAATTAAACCATTACTTAAAAAGCCATCACTTGACCCAGCTATCTTAGCTAATTATAGGCCAATCTCCAACCTTCCTTTTCTCTCAAAAATTCTTGAAAGGGTAGTTGTAAAACAGCTAACTGATCATCTGCAGAGGAATGGTCTATTTGAAGAGTTTCAGTCAGGTTTTAGAATTCATCATAGTACAGAAACAGCATTAGTGAAGGTTACAAATGATCTTCTTATGGCCTCAGACAGTGGACTCATCTCTGTGCTTGTTCTGTTAGACCTCAGTGCTGCTTTTGATACTGTTGACCATAAAATTTTATTACAGAGATTAGAGCATGCCATAGGTATTAAAGGCACTGCGCTGCGGTGGTTTGAATCATATTTGTCTAATAGATTACAATTTGTTCATGTAAATGGGGAATCTTCTTCACAGACTAAAGTTAATTATGGAGTTCCACAAGGTTCTGTGCTAGGACCAATTTTATTCACTTTATACATGCTTCCCTTAGGCAGTATTATTAGACGGTATTGCTTAAATTTTCATTGTTACGCAGATGATACCCAGCTTTATCTATCCATGAAGCCAGAGGACACCTACCAATTAGCTAAACTGCAGGATTGTCTTACAGACATAAAGACATGGATGACCTCTAATTTCCTGCTTTTAAACTCAGATAAAACTGAAGTTATTGTACTTGGCCCCACAAATCTTAGAAACATGGTGTCTAACCAGATCCTTACTCTGGATGGCATTACCCTGACCTCTAGTAATACTGTGAGAAATCTTGGAGTCATTTTTGATCAGGATATGTCATTCAAAGCGCATATTAAACAAATATGTAGGACTGCTTTTTTGCATTTACGCAATCTCTCTAAAATCAGAAAGGTCTTGTCTCAGAGTGATGCTGAAAAACTAATTCATGCATTTATTTCCTCTAGGCTGGACTATTGTAATTCATTATTAGCAGGCTGTGCTGCTCCACAGCCTGTCTAGTGGATTTTTATTTTGTTTTAGGACTGTTGTTGTGCGTTACCTGTGCTGCTCCACAGCCTGTCTAGTGGATTTCTATTTTGTTTTAGCACTGTTGTCGTGCGTTACCTGTGCTGCTCCACAGCCTGTCTAGTGGATTTTTATTTTGTTTTAGCACTGTTGTCGTGCGTTGCCTGTGCTGCTCCACAGCCTGTCCAGTGGATTTTTATTTTTATTTTATTTTTTAGCACTGTTGTTGTGCGTTACCTGTGCTGCTCCACAGCCTGTCTAGTGGATTTTTATTTTATTTTAGCACTGTTGTCGTGCGTTACCTGTGCTGCTCCACAGCCTGTCTAGTGGATTTTTATTTTGTTTTAGCACTGTTGTCGTGCGTTGCCTGTGCTGCTCCACAGCCTGTCCAGTGGATTTTTATTTTTATTTTATTTTATTTTTTAGCACTGTTGTTGTGCGTTACCTGTGCTGCTCCACAGCCTGTCTAGTGGATTTTTATTTTATTTTAGCACTGTTGTCGTGCGTTACCTGTGCTGCTCCACAGCCTGTCTAGTGTTGGATTCCCTGTTTGGGAATCCGCTAGCTTAGCGTAGCTACTAGCTCTTAGCCGTTTTAGCATGGCGGCTTCTCCTGTCTCTCCCGTACTTTTCTGCTCTGGGTGTGAAATGTTTAGTTATTCCTCGGCCTCTTTTAGCAGTAACGGTACATGTAATAAGTGCAGCTTATTCGTAGCTTTGGAGGCCAGGCTGGGCGAATTGGAGGCTCGGCTCCGCACCGTGGAAAATTCTACAGCTAGCCAGGCCCCTGTAGTCGGTGCGGACCAAGGTAGCTTAGCCGCCGTTAGTTCCCCCCTGGCAGACCCCGTGCAGTCGGGAAGGCAGGCTGACTGGGTGACTGTGAGGAGGAAGCGTAGCCCTAAACAGAAGCCCCGTGTACACCGTCAACCCGTTCACATCTCTAACCGTTTTTCCCCACTCGACGATACACTCGCCGAGGATCAAACTCTGGTTATTGGCGACTCTGTTTTGAGAAATGTGAAGTTAGCGACACCAGCAACCATTGTCAATTGTCTTCCGGGGGCCAGAGCAGGCGACATCGAAGGACATTTGAAATTGCTGGCTAAGGCTAAGCGTAAATTTGGTAAGATTGTAATTCACGTCGGCAGTAATGACACTCGGTTACGCCAATCGGAGGTCACTAAAATTAACATTGAATCGGTGTGTAACTTTGCAAAAACAATGTCGGACTCTGTTGTTTTCTCTGGGCCCCTCCCCAATCAGACCGGGAGTGACATGTTTAGCCGCATGTTCTCCTTGAATTGCTGGCTGTCTGAGTGGTGTCCAAAAAATGAGGTGGGCTTCATTGATAATTGGCAAAGCTTCTGGGGAAAACCTGGTCTTGTTAGGAGAGACGGCATCCATCCCACTTTAGAGGGAGCAGCTCTCATTTCTAGAAATCTGGCCAATTTTTTGGGATCCTCCAAACTGTGACTGTCTAGCGTTGGGACCAGGAGGCAGAGCTGTGGTCTTATACACCTCTCTGCAGCTTCTCTCCCCCTGCCATCCCCCTATTACCCCATCCCCGTAGAGACGGTGCCTGCTCCCAGACCACCAATATCTAGCAAAAATCTATTTAAGCATAAAAATTCAAAAAGAAAAAATAATATAGCACCTTCAATTGCACCACAGACTAAAACAGTTAAATGTGGTCTATTAAACATTAGGTCTCTTTCTTCTAAATCCCTGTTGGTAAATGATATAATAATTGATCAACGTATTGATTTATTCTGCCTAACAGAAACTTGGTTACAGCAGGATGAATATGTTAGTTTAAATGAGTCAACACCCCCGAGTCACACTAACTGTCAGAATGCTCGTAGCACGGGCCGGGGCGGAGGATTAGCAGCAATCTTCCATTCCAGCTTATTAATTAATCAAAAACCTAGACAGAGCTTTAATTCATTTGAAAGCTTGTCTCTTAGTCTTGTCCATCCAAATTGGAAGTCCCAAAAACCAGTTTTATTTGTTATTATCTATCGTCCACCTGGTCGTTACTGTGAGTTTCTCTGTGAATTTTCAGACCTTTTGTCTGACTTAGTGCTTAGCTCAGACAAGATAATTATAGTGGGCGATTTTAACATCCACACAGATGCTGAGAATGACAGCCTCAACACTGCATTTAATCTATTATTAGACTCTATCGGCTTTGCTCAAAAAGTAAATGAGTCCACCCACCACTTTAATCATATTTTAGATCTTGTTCTGACTTATGGTATGGAAATAGAAGACTTAACAGTATTCCCTGAAAACTCCCTTTTGTCTGATCATTTTTTAATAACATTTACATTTACCCTGATGGACTACCCTACAGTGGGGAATAAGTTTCATTACACTAGAAGTCTTTCAGAAAGCGCTGTAACTAGGTTTAAGGATATGATTCCTTCTTTATGTTCTCTAATGTCATATACCAACACAGAGCAGAGTAGCTACCTAAACTCTGTAAGGGAGTTAGAGTATCTTGTCAATAGTTTTACATCCTCATTGAAGACAGCTTTGGATGCTGTAGCTCCTCTGAAAAAGAGAGCTTTAAATCAGAAGTGTCTGACTCCGTGGTATAACTCACAAACTCGTAGCTTAAAGCAGATAACCCGTAAGTTGGAGAGGAAATGGCGTCTCACTAATTTAGAAGATCTTCACTTAGCCTGGAAAAAGAGTTTGTTGCTCTATAAGAAAGCCCTTCGTGAAGCTAGGACATCTTTCTACTCATCACTAATTGAAGAAAATAAGAACAACCCCAGGTTTCTTTTCAGCACTGTAGCCAGGCTGACAAAGAGTCAGAGCTCTATTGAGCTGAGTATTCCATTAACTTTAACTAGTAATGACTTCATGACTTTCTTTGCTAACAAAATTTTGACTATTAGAGAAAAAATTACTCATAACCATCCCAAAGATGTATCGTTATCTTTGGCTGCTTTCAGTGATGCCGGTATTTGGTTAGACTCTTTCTCTCCGATTGTTCTGTCTGAGTTATTTTCATTAGTTACTTCATCCAAACCATCAACATGCTTATTAGACCCCATTCCTGCCAGGCTGCTCAAGGAAGTCCTACCATTATTTAATGCTTCAATCTTAAATATGATCAATCTATCTTTGTTAGTTGGTTATGTACCACAGGCCTTTAAGGTGGCAGTAATTAAACCATTACTTAAAAAGCCATCACTTGACCCAGCTATCTTAGCTAATTATAGGCCAATCTCCAACCTTCCTTTTCTCTCAAAGATTCTTGAGAGGGTAGTTGTAAAACAGCTAACTGATCACCTGCAGAGGAATGGTCTATTTGAAGAGTTTCAGTCAGGTTTTAGAATTCATCATAGTACAGAAACAGCATTAGTGAAGGTTACAAATGATCTTCTTATGGCTTCGGACAGTGGACTTATCTCTGTGCTTGTTCTGTTGGACCTCAGTGCTGCTTTTGATACTGTTGACCATAAAATTTTATTACAGAGATTAGAGCATGTCATAGGTATTAAAGGCATTGCGCTGCGGTGGTTTGAATCATATTTGTCTAATAGATTACAGTTTGTTCATGTAAATGGGGAATCTTCTTCACAGACTAAAGTTAATTATGGAGTTCCACAAGGTTCTGTGCTAGGACCAATTTTATTCACTTTATACATGCTTCCCTTGGGCAGTATTATTAGACGGTATTGCTTAAATTTTCATTGTTACGCAGATGATACCCAGCTTTATCTATCCATGAAGCCAGAGGATACGCACCAATTAGCTAAACTGCAGGATTGTCTTACAGACATAAAGACATGGATGACCTCTAATTTCCTGCTTTTAAACTCAGATAAAACTGAAGTTATTGTACTTGGCCCCACAAATCTTAGAAGCATGGTGTCTAACCAGATCGTTACTCTGGATGGCATTTCCCTGATCTCTAGTAATACTGTGAGAAATCTTGGAGTTATTTTTGATCAGGATATGTCATTCAAAGCGCATATTAAACAAATATGTAGGACTGCCTTTTTGCATTTACGCAATATCTCTAAAATCAGAAAGGTCTTGTCTCAGAGTGATGCTGAAAAACTAATTCATGCATTTGTTTCCTCTAGGCTGGACTATTGTAATTCATTATTATCAGGTTGTCCTAAAAGTTCCCTAAAAAGCCTTCAGTTGGTTCAGAATGCTGCAGCTAGAGTACTGACGGGGACTAGCAGGAGAGAGCATATCTCACCCGTGTTGGCCTCCCTTCATTGGCTTCCTGTTAATGCTAGAATAGAATTTAAAATTCTTCTTCTTACTTATAAGGTTTTGAATAATCAGGTCCCATCTTATCTTAGGGACCTCATAGTACCATATTACCCCATTAGAGCGCTTCGCTCTCAGACTGCGGGCTTACTTGTAGTTCCTAGGGTTTGTAAGAGTAGAATGGGAGGCAGAGCCTTCAGCTTTCAGGCTCCTCTCCTGTGGAACCAGCTCCCAATTCAGATCAGGGAGACAGATACCCTCTCTACTTTTAAGATTAGGCTTAAAACTTTCCTTTTCGCTAAGGCTTATAGTTAGGGCTGGATCGGGTGACCCTGGACCATCCCTTGGTTATGTTGCTTTAGACGTAGACTGTGTTTCATAATTATTGTATGGCCTTGCCTTGCAATGTGGAGCGCCTTGGGGCAACTGTTTGTTGTGATTTGGCGCTATACAAGAAAAAAGTTGATTGATTGATTGATTGATTATTATCAGGTTGTCCTAAAAGTTCCCTAAAAAGCCTTCAGTTAATTCAAAATGCTGCAGCTAGAGTACTGACGGGGACTAGAAGGAGAGAGCATATCTCACCCATATTGGCCTCTCTTCATTGGCTTCCTGTTAATTCTAGAATAGAATTTAAAATTCTTCTTCTTACTTATAAGGTTTTGAATAATCAGGTCCCATCTTATCTTAGGGACCTCGTAGTACCATATTACCCCATTAGAGCGCTTCGCTCTCAGACTGCAGGCTTACTTGTAGTTCCTAGGGTTTGTAAGAGTAGAATGGGAGGCAGAGCCTTCAGCTTTCAGGCTCCTCTCCTGTGGAACCAGCTCCCAATTCAGATCAGGGAGACAGACACCCTCTCTACTTTTAAGATTAGGCTTAAAACTTTCCTTTTTGCTAAAGCTTATAGTTAGGGCTGGATCAGGTGACCCTGAACCATCCCTTAGTTATGCTGCTATAGACGTAGACTGCTGGGGGGTTCCCATGATGCACTGTTTCTTTCTCTTTTTGCTCTGTATGCACCACTCTGCATTTAATCATTAGTGATCGATCTCTGCTCCCCTCCACAGCATGTCTTTTTCCTGGTTCTCTCCCTCAGCCCCAACCAGTCCCAGCAGAAGACTGCCCCTCCCTGAGCCTGGTTCTGCTGGAGGTTTCTTCCTGTTAAAAGGGAGTTTTTCCTTCCCACTGTAGCCAAGTGCTTGCTCACAGGGGGTCGTTTTGACCGTTGGGGTTTTACATAATTATTGTATGGCCTTGCCTTACAATATAAAGCGCCTTGGGGCAACTGTTTGTTGTGATTTGGCGCTATATAAAAAAATTGATTGATTGATTGATTTCAGCATGTTGATGGCCGACCGGAGCGTGGCTCGCTCTCCACCGTTGTGTGGACGTTTTTAAACCAGTTGTACCGCTCCTTAATCTGTGTGATGCTCATAGCATCATCACCGAAAGCCGTCTGAATAATCCGAATGGTTTCCACCTGGCTGTCGCCCAATTTCTGGCAAAATTTGATGCAGTCGCGCTGCTCCAGTCGTTCCGTCTTTTTCCTTCGAATGAAAAAATGCCGAGCGCACGACACACACCTCACACAAAGGCTGCTTACCAGGAAATGATGCAATCGACAGGCATGAAAAAATTCACGCATGAGCACGAAGGTTCAAGGTTGGCTCATGCAAGCACACGTGATTCAAATCCAGCAGGTTTTTGAAAAAAATAAAAAGGTCGGATACTTTTCTAACAGACCTCGTATGTTGAAGTTATACGTCTATAAGCAAAATGTTGGCCTGGAACACCAAATATTCAGGACTCCTAGTGATTTCTGAGAAGCACCCAGTGACCTGTTCTACATTCTGTGCACCACGCCCACACAGTCAGTGGGAGAAAAGCAGTGAGATGTCCCTCTCTGAAGTAAGATACGAGCAGCAGCTTATTTCCTTTAAAGCACAGATCAAAGACGCTGCTGCTCGTAGATCATCTGACGTGCTGCAACCACAGCTGCTCAGTGAAGTCTGGTGTTTCCTAGCGCTTCATTGGCTGAGTTCACCAGACTTAATTAGCAGTGGGTGGAGCAAAACTTGCTGGAAAACATGCAGGGCAGGTGCTCTGTAGAAACAAGGCTGGTGACCCCTGATTTAAAGCAGATTATCACAGTAATGTGTTGTTTTTAACAGACCTGAAAGCTTGTGACAGTGAGCTATCACAAGATGTCAAGGGAAGATGACTGATTTTTATGTGTGTGTGTGTGTAATACAAAGTGGTATGTAATGCACATCTATATGGGCAATGAATTAATGGCAAAAAAAAAATCTCTCAGTTATATTAATAATTATCCATTTCCTTTGTACTGAGGTAGCATTTAGCTGTTATGTATAATGTACACCTGAATATTTAAGTGTGTTTTTTTTTTTTTTTTTTACACTAATTGCAATATAGAGACAGACTGAAACCTCTTTGTTCCAGGAAGACAACAACATGCTCATCTTGCTCTTCGTCATTGTTTTATGGGTCAAATAAATATAGAGAGTCATCAAATTCAAATGGGTCACCTGTATGTTCAAAATTATCAAAATATTCAGCCATGACTTTGTAAGCAGACTTCACTACTTTCTTGGTAAACAAGAACGGGAAGCGCATCAATATTCGACTTGTAAGGACTTAGTGAAGCTCTGCAGTGCCATAGCCAAAGATTGAAGGAAGAGGCTGCCTAATCAGTCCTCTTAAAATTTTTCTAGTATATATTTATGGACGCAAATAAACACACGTGTACATCTGGAGGGCTCCAGCCCATGCATCCTGCCATGCCTAAGGACATTTCAGCCTATTCATTGGTGTCACAGTTGTTTTATTGTGGTGCTTTTAACTTGCCCCATATGCTTACACAGTATAGTTGTTTTGCTTGTGACACTTAATATTCAAACTAAATATTGGACCAATTTAAACTGTTTGTGTCCAGAGTGAAATGGTTAACACAAAAACATCTAAAAATAGGCCCCAGATTTTAAAAAAAAGAAAAAAGTTGACTTTCCCCTTTAAGTTGAGGGAAGTAGCTAATCAGTAAAACCACATGCTGAGGCGATCTGTAGTGAGGAAACCCTGCACCGCCTTCACCCTCCATGTCACACGGTTCACCACTATCTGAGAGATAAGGCGACATGAGCAGGGGAGAACACTTCTGTGCACACATTCATAACAAATTATAAATTCATCAATCCACCCATACTTACATGCATATGCAAATTAAAAGGCACCATCTCTGTGTCCATTATCCTGTCAGTCTTTTTCTTTATTTTCATTTTTCTTACTCTTGCCTGGATCATTTACAATATTGTGTCACACTGTTCTTCCCTTTCACCTCATCCTTCAGTTTCTTCTATTGTATCAGGACACCTCGTCATCATCACATCAGGACATCATCGCTTACTGTTCGTGCACTGCACAAAAAAAAAAAAACATACACGTTTTTGTGTGCTGGTGCTTGGGAGTGGGGTGGCAGCGAATTAACATCACTGGCTGTGACCTGACATGAGTATTAAACAAGGCGTGATCATGTGATCCTGTCAGCTGCATAAAGCATGAGAAATTTTTCATCACACAGTGTGGTTTCCAGTGGCAGTAACTCATCTGCACAGTGTGACTCTAAAGCCCTGCGCTTGTGGCAAGCACAGCAGCAGAATCTTTTTTCTTCTTTAGCCCTTATGCACACACATTCTGAAAACACACCTGTGTGAACAAATATGCCCACACGCAATGAAACAAGCAAGAGGTTGACATGAAAAGGACATTTTGCCGGAGAGATAACCGCGGGTTTATTTGACAGACGTCATACATGTATCTTCTGAAGGCAGGATGGCCACTAAAACCATCAGCAAGAAAACCTCATGTTTGCAAAGAAAGAGAGAGAATCAACACAGTGATCAGAGCACTAAGTATGGTCCCCACAAATGTGTGTCACAACTGTAGTGAGGCCCAAAATTAGACATTTGTGCACAGTGCACATATTCTGTAGGTTCACATCAAGAATATTAATCCTCAAAATGCATTTCAGAGCAATGTCAGTGCAGGACTATTTTTTTTGGAAGTGTCTCTAAAATTCACTGCACTCAGTACAGTACAGTAATGTTAAGTGTGCAAAAGTCACCAACTGCCTCTTTACATGCTTGGCTAGAGATGCATCATGAACATATAGCATAGTGGATCACTAGCTCAGAGGAGTATTAGATTTTCTCTGCAACACATGAAAGTTTGTCTTGTCACTCTGCTGCAGGCTGCTGCTCATGAAGTCAGAAGCAGCCTAAGGATGTTGATGTGAGCTGCAGGAGGTTGACTCAAACCACTACCCACCCCAGCTATATGCAAACCCTCCAGGCTAATGCGTCTCAGTCAGCCTGAAAAGACAAAAACACGCCTGCAAAGAGCACACATCTAGGCGATGGGAAAATAAATATGGACATGCAAAGAAACATCTGTGTGTTTTTGAAATAATGAAGTGTCCAATTATTTTTTATCTTTATAAGTGTGTGTGTGTGTGTGTGTGTGTGTGTGTGTGTGTGTGTGTGTGTGTGTGTGTGTGTGTGTGTGGCAGCTCTTGCTCATGTTTGCTTTCAAATATAACATGATGTGCTATGCACCTACAACCCCAAACCACAAACAGTTGGGACAGTATTCAAAATGCAAAACGAAAAAAAAAAGAAAAAAAAAAAGCAGTGATGCTTAAGGCCCTGTCACACCTTGACGATTTAGCCTGCGTATGCTGACCATATTAAAAACGCTGGCACACGCTGTCGTACGTCTAATAAATTAATGCAGCTGTCACACCTTGACGATTATCCAGCGTATGCTGACAGCCCCATTTCCACCCAGTGGTTCGGCTCGGTACTGCACAGTGTGGTGTGTGTCAGAAACAGAGTAATTTAACATTACTTTATTATTTTATTTTCATGTTTTATCTTGGTGGATCATTTTCATTGTGTACAGAATGCTGATGAGTCGATTGGCTGTGGTAAACGCTGCCGTGAATGAATGGAGTGCTGTGACTCTTTAAATGTTTAAAGCACCGGCTGCTTCCTGATCAGCAGACCTGATCAGGTCATCACAGGCCTGAATAATTAAACGCTCTGATTTAAACATTTAAAACGCCAGTCGACCGCGATCAGGTGTGATCTGTCGGCGTGGTGATCACCAACAGCAACGACGCTGTAAATGTTTAAACAGCGCATTAATCAGGTGTGATCACCCTGCTTGATCGATCAGGTTGTTTTATGATCACGCCGACAGCGACGATGCTTTAAAAGTTTAAATCATCACGGAACTTCTGTGTGTTCAGAGTGTGACATGGGTATCCTCTGAGAAACACACCTCCAGCAGAAAAACCACCGATGGACTTGCTTTAAGACACTACGTTTCTAGCCACAAATTAAAGTATTTTCAGATGTCATTTTCAAAAATCAGGAGCTTTATGTGGATTCATGTCTGTCTGTGATGGTGAATTGGACAGGTCAGATTTACTCCGTGTGTAAATAAAACACAGTCTGTTTGCACGAGGACTGCAGGTTTCTGCCAATCAGTGGACAGCATTAATGGATATGATAAAGACATGCAAGTTAGGTGAATTGGAAACTTTATAATTGTCCAGGTCTCCCTTGCAAAAGAGGTTTCAATCTCAATGGGATTAACCTGGTTAACTGGTTACTAGCTCCAAAGTGTCCCCGTCCAACTTCATCAGAATGTGCTGCAGGACTAAAATACAGGAATGGATGTGTTTAAAAAAAAATGCATCACTCTTATGGGGTGATGCATACAACCTTGAAGATGTGTTTATGTGAAATCATAATGCCTGATGAAGCCCAGATAGTTTTAAAGTGTCTGAACTCCTGAAAACCACATACATCAAGAACAACACCATATCATGTTTGCAGCCATTCTACACCAATTTAATTAACTTCACAGCTGTCCAAATATACATTTCACTCAGATCCAGATCCTTAACTGATCTGCATGAAAGTTCAGCTTTTCAACAATGCTAACTGCAGTAAAAGTGGACAATGGTGGATTTATACTTCATCATGGACCCCAAGCTGCATGGCAATGATTCCCAGATTGGCCCCATCCCTGATATTTTCCTCCATGAAAGTGACATGCAGGACAAGCCAAGCCTAGTTGTTGTTCAGGAACCTAACTGTCTATCATCATATGAAGCTCACCCCCATATCTGAAGAAGGCTTATGATTGCCTCTGTGAAAATCTACCAGGTGGAAATTGCTTTCTGTGGGAGACAGGCCAGACCAATCTGCAGAGTAAATTTAATATGAGTTCTCAGATTAGTCTAGTTTCCAGGCTCAGGAAACGTATAACGACAAATTTAATCAAGATCAGTGGTTTGAATTTTTTGAGAAACTGAAATGAAATGGCAATAAATGCCTCATTTCAGTGCATAAACTAATAAAATCATCTAAAATCCACACCTGGATCCTGATCAACACCATGTTAACATGATCTTCCTCTTGATAAGACTGATCACTCCACCAAGTTTTAAAGTTAGGCTATAATGTGTACTATTCAGGAGTTTTGCCAGCAGAAATGGAATATAACATTCATAAGCATATCTTAATTATTGTGTAATTACCTGAAACAATGAATCGATGTGCTTTCATAAACATAGAATAAACCCATCATGTCTACATGGGCCACCATGTTGACAGAGTTACCCAAAATGATACAGCTACTCAGTCTTTCACATTTTGCAGAGCAGCCAGAACACTGATACAAAATAAAAAGCAATCAGTGGTTATACTTCCCTATACACTGTCTACTGGTTGTAAGCTAACAAGCTTGGATCATACATAGGGTCGGGTATTGATAAGATTTTATCGATATTGATACCATTATCAATTCCGGTTATCAACCTGATTCCTTATTGATTCCCTTATTGATACCTCTTGTGAATTTTCTGTGTACTAAAAGTAGGCTTTACAGGTTTTCTATGTCAACAACATTTTATTGAGTCTTAAAGTAAATAAATATGAAAGTGGTCACTGGATCCTTAAACTCTGGACATAATAAACTCTACATAGTGGATCCTTGATCTCTGGACATAAATAGAAATAAACAAAAGCTGTAGTTTTTGTCAAAAGCATTTCCTTTCAAACATTATTGGCATGAATGTCTTTCCATACATCTGAGCTGAGCTCTTGCAGCCAACTGTGCTGCACGTCAGGATGTAATTCATAAAGAATGCAGGACGTCTCATTTTGGGAGGAAAAAAAATGTTTTAGTCTACTGTAGTTTACTGTCTGTATTACAGTGTTTGGAAAGAGGTGTTATTTTATTTAAAGCGACAATTCGTTTTGAAGTTATTAGTCCCAGTTAGTGACTTTAATCCACACAAAAGTGACTCACGGCTGACGTATTTTAAATGCCGTTGAGAGGGGTTAAGAAGGGAACTTGCCAATTCTGAAGAGCAACGAATCAAAGAACCAACGAGCCAGTGGATCGAAGCATTGCTTCATTGGTTCAGGTTTCAAAGTGGAGTCGCGCTGCAGAAGCAGTTGATTACAGAACCACTGCAGGGTCTGTAATCAACGTAGAGAAATGATCATTTTCCCAACAAACACCCTCAAAAACAACGGCGGCTCTGAAGGACCGATAAGGGAATCGTTAAGCAAAAAGGCTATTGATGTCGGTGGATTGAATCAATTCTTAATGATATCTGAAAAGAACCAGTTCTTGATACCCAACCCTAATCATACATATTGCTTATGACAAGGGATGAATCCCCATCACTAAGGAAGGTGCGAAAACGTAAAGGGACGAAATCTGTACTGGCAACAGCATGATGCAATCTGCAACCTCACCACTAGATGACACTAAATCCTACACACTGTAGCTTTAACAAGATCAGATGAAAATGGTCTGCGTAAACCCACTACCAAACGGACCAAAGCTGGTGACAGCCAAACCTTGTTGGTGGAGATAACAAGTACAGATGGAGAAAAATCAAAGCACAAACACACACACACACACAGCGAGAGAAAATAATAATTCACATTTTGGAAATGCATGTCTTATCACAAGATGAAGTAAGTACACACACTAGCAAACAAATATTCCGATCATGTATTTCTGACCATGTCGCTTCATTGCTTTCTGTGCACTTAATCAGACAACTGGATGGCCGACAGTTGGTAGAGCAACAAGTCTGAAAACAAGTCTGTATTTGTGAGAACAGAGAGAGAAACTTGATAATTTCATGCATCAAGATAAACTTGAGCCATAAACTGACTTGACACCTGATTCTGTAACTCTTTCCTGCATACAGAAGCAGGACAGAATAAATGAGACGACAGCTGACGGTATGAAGACCATACCGATAAAATCCCATTTAAAATATTTTCAACGCACAGATGTAAACAACAGCACCATACCATGCAGACCTACTGGACACAGAGACACAGATCCCTCTATCGCCAATTAAACTGGTCTGTAATGTTATCATGTTTCCTGTTTATCTGCCTACATACCACCCGCAGGAATGCCGTATCATTTAGGAGCAGTTTAGCCCTGCAGAGCCAAACACTGTAGTAGACAGGTGCATTCTCAGACTGACTGTGAGCCATCCACAGCTTTAGCAGACTGTGATCAAAGCAAATGCACATATACACCTAAGTCAGAAGGCCGCCACATTATCGCATCACCTATGCATGCAAGTCTGAGCTTCAGCATACGGGATGCACATGTGGTGTACGTTGTGTTTCCTTACGCTGCACCACAATACCAGTGAAGTGCAGATGGTAGGAGTGATTGGCAGCTAATAAGAAAGAGGACAGTGTTATGGTATCAGGCAGTGTAAAGAACATGTTATTTGCTCTTTTTTATTTCACCATACAACTTTGCTAAGCAAACAGTGGCCTCTTGAGTCAGGCTGACTGCACCTGTTGAAACTGACAGCAGGAGGAGAGCAGGCCTGTGCATGTGTGAGTGTTCCAGTGAAAGGACAGCAATGGAGAAAGTGACATGTCATCACCAATGGCTTGTGACTTAATATCAATATTGCAACATGAACTGTGCAAGGAAATTGGCCAGTTGGCCAATTTCCTGCCTTGTTGTGTGAGAACCAATGTGACAAAGATAAAGTCTGTGGAATGTTCACAGATATGGAATGCCTTTGCAGGCTCTAGAGACAAACATCAAGTAGGGACTAATACAATACCTATGACATGCTAAAGGGACCAAAAAGAAAGGCTTCAAGGACACTTGTATGATATCCCACCCTAGCTCCACCACCACCCCATCAAAAAGATTGAAGGCTGGGGCTTGCAGTAATTTTTAAGTCTCCTGTGTTCAGCTTTGTGTGCCCTTGAAGAATTGTATTCCGCGCAAAATAAAATTATTTACTATACGTGCCACATGCTGACAAACAAGAAGGAAAATGGCTTCAATTAAGTGCAAGTTAACAACAAATAAAAATGGTGCTGCCCATCACAATAGGAAGCTATCAGAATTTATTAGGTTGCATTTCATAAATTGGGTCTAAAAAGTGTCACAGGGTCAAAATGGTCATTTTTTCAAAATTCATTATGTAAAGTATACACATGTATCCCTTTCAAATGCAACCTTCTGGTTTTAATTATTCCATTTAGTTTTAGAGAAACTGGAGACACCACTTTGGTATGTAATCATTATTATTCAGTCTTATTGAGATATATGCGATGTTGTTTTATTTTTTTTCTGAATACACCGCGGGTTACAAAGAGGCGAAGAGGGGCATTTGTGAAACACAAAATACAATAATTTGATTTAAAAGCCCAATTAAAGCCATATTAAAACCATATTACATTTAGGGACAAAAACCCGCCCAGACTGACTGTGTGTACTGGAGTAAATCATGAAGTGGACCATAGCTGAACACAGGTGGAGTGACCTTCAGGCAGCACCGTAGGTTACGTCACTTTTACGGCTAAAAATACCTCTGAATCTGTGTGCATTTTCAGACACTGTATGACTAATTTTATTTTTATCAGCTACATCAGGACTCACGCAAGTTAAAGAGCTGGAAGTAAAACATAGTGTTGATTAGAGTGCGATATGCCCTTTGAACGAACAGACAACCTTGAGCTACGTTCGGTACCAACCCATACAGTACCGACATCATAGATCACGTGAGGGCTTCCCCCAACTTGTGGGAGGGTTGCTGGGCAGCACACAGGAACAGCCAATCAGAGTAGAGATGCATGATGATGTCAGCTGGCTGCTCTCTCAAACAAAATAATCCAACACAACGGAAAACACTTTGAAACAGCTTATTTCTGTATAAATCTGTTTCTCATATATTTCGTAAACGTTAGCAAGAAACAAACACTTCTAAATCTAAAAATGCTGTTGTTGAAATCAGATAAAACCTCTGAAGTGATTTACAAGACATGATCTTTTTGATGTTAGCCTGCACCCCGCAATTATGAGCGTCACTCTAGGTCAAAGGTAACTTCTGGTCATTTCAAAACCTCATGCATGTGCACACGCACATCTGCCTGTAGATGGTATTAAATATTTGTTTATTAAATTGAGCTGTAATTTTGCAACACATTTCAAAAA
Source organism: Thalassophryne amazonica (assembly GCF_902500255.1). Taxonomy (NCBI): domain Eukaryota; kingdom Metazoa; phylum Chordata; class Actinopteri; order Batrachoidiformes; family Batrachoididae; genus Thalassophryne; species Thalassophryne amazonica. The sequence continues at coordinate 52,964,089 of NC_047122.1, forward strand.
TGGGCGGTTTGCAGCCGAGTGTAAAGCGTCCGGGATGAAAATCAGCGCCTCCAAAATCCGAGACCATGGTTCTCAACCGGAAAAAGGTGCCTTGCCCTCTTCAGGTCAGTGGAGTGTCCTTGCCTCAAGTGGAGGAGTTTAAGTAACTCGGGGTCTTGTTCACGAGCGAGGGACGGATGCAGCGTGAGATCGACAGACGGATCGGTGCAGCATCTGCAGTGATATGGTCGCTGTATCGGACCGTCGTGGTGAAGAGAGAGCTGAGCAGGTGGGCAAAGCTCTTGATTTACTGATCGATCTACGTTCTGACCCTCACCTATGGTCATGAGATTTGGCTCATGACCGAAAGAACAAGATCGTGAGTACAAGCAGCCGAGATGAGTTTCCTCCACAGGGTGGCTGGGCGCTTAGAGATAGAATGAGGAGCTCGGTCACTCAGGAGGAGCTCGGAGTTGAGCCACTGTTCCTCCACGTCGAAAGGAACCAGTTCAGGTGGCTCGGGCATTTTTTCTGGATGCCCACTGGACGCCTCGCTGGAGAGGTGTTCCGGGCACGTCCCATTGGGAGGAGGACCCGGGGAAGACCCAGGACATGCTGGAGGGACTACGTCTCTCGGGTGGCTTGCAAACGCCTCGGGCTTCCCCCGGAGGAGCTGGGGGAGGTGTGTGTGGATCGGGAGGTCTGGGCGGCTTTGCTTGAGCTGCTGCCCCCGTGACCCAATTCTGGAAAAAGCAGAAGAAAATGGATGGATGGATTTCAAAAATGTTTGCATTTCATGCATCAACTTTCTATGCCCGCTTACTGAAGTCAAGGGCCACGGCGGGGAAGGGGGCTGTGAAGCCCGTCCCAGCAGTCACAGGGCAATAGGTAGGGTACACCCTGCACAGGACGCACACACCTATGGACAATTTAAAGTTTCCATTTCACCTAACCTGCATGTGTTTGGATGTGTGCAGAAGACAGAGCACCTGGAGGGAACCCACACAAGCAGGGGGAGAACATGCAAACTCCACACAGAACGGCCACAGTTGGGAAGCGATCCCACAGCATTCTTGCTGTGAGGCAACCGTGCCGCCTGCTTGGATTTCAGCAGAAACTAAATTTTGTCAGTTTTGTAAAATCTGAAAGGCCATACAGCTTTAAATCTGACATGGTCCTTCAATACAGTGCAACATCAATACTCGTAAGAAATTAAATACAATATTTACTTAATTTAGGTATGTCAACGGGGCCTAGAAAAAAAATGGTTATTTAAAATAAATACACAACTGAATTGTGTGTTGTTTCCCCATTCAAACATCCAAGTTTTGTGGGATAAATAAATATGACCTTTTTTGAAGTGCAGGTTGCTTCTACATGTCCTCTGAAATTCATCATCCCTGTCCCAAGACAATTCTAACACACTGACAGCAATATATGTATATTTTTATATTTAAATGCTATGCATCAGTTTTGCATACAGTGACAAAAATGTCTTGTCTGTTTACATATGTATAAAAAAGTAATGCATTTATTGTTTAGATTTTTTTCCTACCCTGACCTGATTGTATTTTGTGTATTAGTGTAATACTCTTATAAGGGATTTTACATGCGGTGCATTGATTTATGTAACTCCAATTCGTCCCGTCTTTCAAATGAAATGTTTCCACTCATTGTAGTGCAGGTACTGTACATGTTTTTTGGGGAAGAAGGAGGAGGTAAATGGCCTACCTTTATCAGACTGCTGCGTCGTGGGATTGTTTTACACCCTGACTCAGTGTTCTCCCACGTCGGGGAACCGGAGGAGCTGGAATCGTTCTGGACCTTCTTCACGGTGTCAGAAACGCTGCAATTACCGTTTGACAACGGCTGTCCGCGGCGACTCTCCGGACTCGTCCCGGCTCCTGACGTCGGTTTCCAACCAGCAACCGGTGGACCAGCGGCGCTCTTGTTTTCTCCAAATTCAGCCATGGTGACACTTTGTGGTGTTTCCTCAACGCGGCTGCCAGGGCAACGCTGCACGAGGACACCGACGAGCCATAATGACAACAAGCGGCGCGAGACAGCAACCTCGAAACTTCTCTCTCTCTCTCTCTCTCTCTCTCTCTCTCTCTCTCTCTCTCTCTCTCTCTCTCTTTCTCTCTCAGTGACGATGTGGGCAGCCGACCGCTAGTGGGCGACAGAGTATCCTCAGTGGCTCGCGCCACAGCTGGGCGAAGTTTAGTTTTTAGATTTTTTTTTAAGGCAGTCATAGATACATTTTTTCAGTAGGGATTCTATAATTTAGAGGGTTTTAAAAAAATCTTAGCACGCATTCTCTCTCAGAATGTGCAATAAATCGATAATACGTGTATTATTATCAGGGGTAGATCCAGAATTTTGTAAAAGGGGCGGGGTTGTGCTGTCCATTGGGGTGGGGGAGGGGGCTGTCTAAAAATTTAGAATTTTTAGGTGCCAATTCCTGCCTTTTGGTGCATATTTCACCACAAAATACACCACAGAGAAGAGATACTTTATAACCTGTTTTTATTATTATTTTATTGACCTTGTACAATCTGGAATGTGATGCTGTGACATTATGATTGCAAGTAGGCTAACGGAAAACATTTGAAATGTCTGAGGCTAAAAAAGTGAACGCTAGAGGTGGGCAGATCGATCCTAATATCGATAATATTGGAACCAGGGTCGGTATTGCTACTGAACGATCCTTGTGTGAAAAGATCGATATTCAAGCTTTTTTTCTCTCCCACACGCACTGACTGCTGCGCACGCAGATTCATTAGAATCTACTCTCTGTCTGTAAGAGCAGCGCTGCGCTGTGTCACACAACACAGAGCAGCGCACCCTCCCCCCTCTGGTCTTTTGTTGTTGCGCCATCATGTGGCTCAGCAGCACCAGCCAATTTTGTTGTGGTGTGTTAATTTTGTTGTATTGTGGTTTGTCAGCCCTCTACCTCAGGAGATTTTGTTTTTAGTTGATTGTGATAATAAAGTATTTTGTTGTCATGTACAATGTTTGGCGAAATTCTATCCTAGCTCTTTTGGATCCTTTGGATCTATGAACCTTAAATATGAAAAAGTATCGGTATCGGTATTGGCGATACTGGACCTGTATTTACTTGGTATTGGATCAATACCAATATTCCCGGTATCGCCCACCTCTAGTGAATGCCTTTGCTACACCTTGCTGAATCATGGTCCGGTTTTGCAGACTGAACGGTCCACCTAAAAATCAGTCCCCTGATGACGTGGTTCACAGATTAACACCAACTTTCTGCTTCAAACTGCACACCAGTCATCATCTACCTCAGCGACAGATATCTGAAGCTTTAGTACAACAGTCATTTCTACATAAATTCAGCATTATTTCATCATAAAAGGTGGCAGAAGCAATCAAAGTGCCACGGCTAAAGGAGCTGCTAGCTGACGCGTTCAAATTGACAGTTGACTCCATAATTAACTCAACATTGTAAAAAAACAACTGTCAATCTACCGATTATCAAGCATTTTAGAGTCAACAAATTGTATAAAATGTATTTAAAGTGATTTCTTCACCTCATCGCATGTCCTCTGTGTTGTATAGTTGTTGCATTTTTTATTTCAAGCTGCAGATTGAATTTAAATAGTGCAAGAAGAAAACCACTCTGTTTTACTGAGGCTGCAACATCACTTGTGTTTCTGTGCAGGCAGCTCCTGTTTCCAAGTAACTAAGTACCAGCATCGATGTCGCTAAATAAATGGCAGATAACTTACTTTTTTTTCAAAGCACCTATCATTTGTCTTGCAGTCCTTCTTAGAAGTCAAGGGGATAATCCTGACTGGAGCAATGCTGCAGAAAATCATGTTTCACAAAGCGCCTGATTGAAAGTCACATTATGCACTGTTTCTTTCTCTTTTTGCTCTGTATGCACCACTCTGCATTTAATCATTAGTGATCGATCTCTGCTCCCCTCCACAGCATGTCTTTTTCCTGGTTCTCTCCCTCAGCCCCAACCAGTCCCAGCAGAAGACTGCCCCTCCCTGAGCCTGGTTCTGCTGGAGGTTTCTTCCTGTTAAAAGGGAGTTTTTCCTTCCCACTGTAGCCAAGTGCTTGCTCACAGGGGGTCGTTTTGACCGTTGGGGTTTTACATAATTATTGTATGGCCTTGCCTTACAATATAAAGCGCCTTGGGGCAACTGTTTGTTGTGATTTGGCGCTATATAAAAAAATTGATTGATTGATTGATTGATTATTTGTTTATTTATTTATTCATATACTGTATTATGTATTGCATTGTATTTTCACCATCCTCCACTAAATAGTAACAGTCATCACATTTACTACATTTTTAAATATTTTTATCCAAGAAATTTAGACGCATGATGCATTTTTGTGTGGTTGTGATGTATTATTCAAAATTCAAGTGGATAATGTGCCTTTTTCTCCTGTAACCCTCACACCAGATCACTTCAGTCTCCACCCAGAGCCAACGGGTTTCTGAGCACAGGAGGCTAATAAAGCATCATCTGTCAAACCAGGTTGAGGTGGGTGGATGGATTTGTTTTACTGCCATTCCTCAAAGAAAAGCATGCCCACATTTTTTTTTAATTTGGTCATCAACGTGACAGACGTGTAGTTTAAAAAGATGCAAAACCATAGAAGCACGTTGCTTTCATTTATTGAAAGCATGTGAAGAAACTATTGAAACGATCATAGATGCATGTTTTGATGTCGCATGTATACATTGTATTGTTAGAATGGACATCTGGCAAACTCCATCCAATCATATCCATCCATCCATCTGCCTCACGCCAAGGCGTACACCCTGGACAGGATGCCAGTCTACCACAGGGAAGACTCCAGCCTAGATTTTGATTTTGATTTGTCATCATAGAGCAGGTATCTCAGTGGGATAAGGAGCTGAATTACCAATTTATAGATCTGGGTTTGGTTTTCAGTCATGGTGCTGTCAGTGGGTTCTCTTCACTGTGATACACTAGGTCCCAATCAAAGGATGGATCGACGAATTTTACTATTAATCTCTGAGCAGGTACACGATCAGTGGGATAATGAGTTGGACTCAGTACCTGGGTTTGATTCCTGGTCACGCTGCTTGCCTGCACAAGTGGACATCTGGTCCTACACAGGACTTGTTTTTTGTAATTCTTCTTGTCATAGAGTAATATGGAGAGTATGTAGCTCAGGTGGATATGGACTTGAACTACCTATTTAGGTCTGGGTTCAATTCCTAGTCTTACTACCTGTCTATGTCCTTGGATAATGGACTTTATCTGCAAAAAAAAATGAGGTGGGCTTCATAGATAATTGGCAAAGCTTCTGGGGAAAACCTGGTCTTGTTAGGAGAGACGGCATCCATCCCACTTTGGATGGAGCAGCTCTCATTTCTAGAAATCTGGCCAATTTTCTTAAATCCTCCAAACCGTGACTATCCAGGGTTGGGACCAGGAAGCAGAGTTGTAGTCTTACACACCTCTCTGCAGCTTCTCTCCCCCTGCCATCCCCTCATTACCCCATCCCCGTAGAGATGGTGCCTGCTCCCAGACTACCAATAACCAGCAAAAATCTATTTAAGCATAAAAATTCAAAAAGAAAAAATAATATAGCACCTTCAACTGCACCACAGACTAAAACAGTTAAATGTGGTCTATTAAACATTAGGTCTCTCTCTTCTAAGTCCCTGTTGGTAAATGATATAATAATTGATCAACATATTGATTTATTCTGCCTAACAGAAACCTGGTTACAGCAGGATGAATATGTTAGTTTAAATGAGTCAACACCCCCGAGTCACACTAACTGTCAGAATGCTCGTAGCACGGGCCGGGGCGGAGGATTAGCAGCAATCTTCCATTCCAGCTTATTAATTAATCAAAAACCCAGACAGAGCTTTAATTCATTTGAAAGCTTGACTCTTAGTCTTGTCCATCCAAATTGGAAGTCCCAAAAAACAGTTTTATTTGTTATTATCTATCGTCCACCTGGTCGTTACTGTGAGTTTCTCTGTGAATTTTCAGACCTTTTGTCTGACTTAGTGCTTAGCTCAGATAAGATAATTATAGTGGGCGATTTTAACATCCACACAGATGCTGAGAATGACAGCCTCAACACTGCATTTAATCTATTATTAGACTCTATTGGCTTTGCTCAAAATGTAAATGAGTCCACCCACCACTTTAATCATATCTTAGATCTTGTTCTGACTTATGGTATGGAAATAGAAGACTTAACAGTATTCCCTGAAAACTCCCTTCTGTCTGATCATTTCTTAATAACATTTACATTTACTCTGATGGACTACCCAGCAGTGGGGAATAAGTTTCATTACACTAGAAGTCTTTCAGAAAGCGCTGTAACTAGGTTTAAGGATATGATTCCTTCTTTATGTTCTCTAATGCCACACAGTGCAGAGTAGCTACCTAAACTCTGTAAGTGAGATAGAGTATCTCGTCAATAGTTTTACATCCTCATTGAAGACAACTTTGGATGCTGTAGCTCCTCTAAAAAAGAGAGCTTTAAATCAGAAGTGCCTGACTCCGTGGTATAACTCACAAACTCGTAGCTTAAAGCAGATAACCCGTAAGTTGGAGAGGAATTGGCGTCTCACTAATTTAGAAGATCTTCACTTAGCCTGGAAAAAGAGTCTGTTGCTCTATAAAAAAGCCCTCCGTAAAGCTAGGACATCTTTCTACTCATCACTAATTGAAGAAAATAAGAACAACCCCAGGTTTCTTTTCAGCACTGTAGCCAGGCTGACAAAGAGTCAGAGCTCTATTGAGCTGAGTATTCCAGTAACTTTAACTAGTAATGACTTCGTCCGCACGTCTTTCATTAAAAAAAAATCTCCTTTAACAGTGGAATATCCGGATAAAATGCTGAAACCGACTTCTTCTGAAACTTCTCTGTTCTCTCACGATGTCCTGGATCAATAGAGCCTGAAATGTGGAGGTTTTCAGCTTGAACAGGCTGACGACGGCGCCTGAGAGCGCTGCACAACGTCTCGCACCGTGAAAAGTCCTTAAAGCGACAGAATCACCTCAAAATCTCTCATCAGCTGTTAAAATTTTCACTGAAAACCAGCTTAATTTTTCGAACTGTGTCCACTTCGATGTGTCTCACAGGTTTAGAAAAAATTTTGATCAAACAACGCGCCAGTCTCTCAGCAACTTCTCAGACAAAGGAATTCCGACGAGGGGCTGGACGACTCCTCCCACAAGGAGTGCTCACAGGCGAATGACGTCACCGACAGGCGTGGAAAAACTCACGCATGCGCACGAGGGTTCAAGCATGTCTGACGTAAAAACATATGAATGAAATCCATATAGTTTTTGAAAAAAATAAAAAGGACCGTTACTTTATTGACAGCCCTCGTATTTCAGGTCTGAGTAACAAAGCATGTAAGAATGCACTATGCATCGCCAAAATTCAAAAAGAATCAAGGTCATGCTTTGCTCTGGTTTCAAAGTCAACTTATTGTGATTAATTTGCTTAGGCATTAATGCTCAGGTGCTTCTCCTAAGTAAAAGGAAAGGGTTCAGCCTTGCTGCAATGAACTTACCGCCTCATGTCGTAATGTGGACAATGGCTACGTGACCTGCTATATATAAATTCTGGGATGCCAAGAGCCTCCTCTATATATTTAAAAAGGTTTCTTGACCTGGTTGCACCCATGCTTTTACAGCTCATTGGCTGATACTAAAACTACTGTGGTGTGTGATTTGTGAGATGAAGGTTCCTTCTCCATTTTCAGTGTAATTGCTCACAATAAAATACAGCATGACAGAAAATCTGCAATCAATCATTTTGCAGAGAAAACATATCTGAGGAGAGAGAAAGGTTCATCCACCTTTTTATCAGTTCTAGATTAGCATAATGATGAAAATAAAAGCACCATGCTATCTTAAAAAAAAAATAAATCTGAAAACGCTACATCAAGTTTCTTGGAAAATGAAGGTGAATTTCACTGGTGACCTTTTTTCTGGAGGATATTTGCACTTTAGATTTACATGGTGGTTTCCAAATTGGGGAAGTGGGCTTTTTTTAAGCATCTGAGGCCAATTTGAATATGACCCCGTATGCAACAATTCACAGAATCAATTCACAAAACGAATATACAGGAATTTATATATTTTATGTTAATTATCTTGTTGGCAAACTAAAAATTAAAAATCAAGATTGGCATCACCAGACACCTCTGTCCATGCAGGGACCTCATGACTCCATAAGATTCTTTCTCGACTTCAAAGGCCAAGGACAGAGAGACATGAACATGACTGCTGAATGAATCAGTGAATGTCACACACCTTATGCCTATTAAAAATTTAATTCTAAATAATCCAAGATATTGACCAATCAACAAAATTCTAAATTAGTTGCACGCACGCGCGCGCACGCGCACACACACACACACACACACACACACACACACACACACACACACACACATATATATATATATATAAACTGCAAAAAGCATAAGTAATAAGTACTCCCCATGAGATTTGAATTCACGGCTCAATACCTGAGTTTTGATAGGATGGAAAGTCATGTGACTGGGCGTGGCTGTTGCTCATTCGTGGTTGTTGCTGTCGTTGGGCAGAGAAAGTTCGGTGGTTTTTCGTTTTGTGTTTCTGTGCTAATTTATTAGTTTTTATTGTTTTAGAATATGGTAAGTTTGAATTCTGCTTCGTGTCCACTGAAGGGCACATGATAATAATTCTAGCCAAAAAAAGGGAGGGTTTATTTGAAGTGGTGTGTAGCAGTAATTGGTGTGTGAACGATGCTTCAAGTTGGTCACGATGAGGTGTGGAACGAGTAAAAAGGCGCAATGGCTACTGGTGGCTAAAGTAGGCTTGTGCTAACAGAGTTTAGCTCTTATTTCACGAAGAACACAAGTTTGAGCTAACGCTAAATTATTTTTTGTCACCTTCGTAGCATGTGGCCGTACTGAAATTCAATAAAATCAATTACTTTTGTGGTTACTTTTTAAAATTAGTATACCCGTGTAGCGGATTTGTCGCACAAAATTCAAAATAAAGCGATGGTGATTTTAGTCTGGTGGCATTTGGACTGTAATCTTGTTAGTTTTAGACTTTTTTTTTTTTTTTAAAAACCACTTGTGGAAGCACCACCTGATAACTGGCTCAAGCCGGTAGAAAAATGCACCCGTTGGGCGAAGAACCTTTTGGACGTGATTGTTTCATTTTACCGGTTATCTTGGTGACATCTGGTGGATAAAATGAATCAAAACAAGAAAACCGTCAAAATCACTTGAGCTTCGCTCAAACGTTATTCGCCCTATAGAGGGTTTTCATGTGACGTGTCGGTCACGTCATATTAAATGTCCCGCGGCCATTCTGGATTACAACGCGGTGGCCGCTGTGATACACTACGTGCATTTGGCGAACAATTGCAGAAGCTTTAACATCGGTGTGAAGAAGCCTCACGGCACCGTGGCGCTGAGAGAGATCCGCCGCTACCAGAAATCCACTGCTCCCAGAATTTAATTTTATTCGGCAATAAAATTATATAAAATACATAAAAATACCGCCGAGGATAACACAAGAAAGCTTCCAGTATGGATGCTTATTTACATTGTGGTCCTCGAGCACCGAGCTGCTGATCCACAAGCTGCCCTTCCAGCGCCTGGTGAGAGAAATCGCTCAGGACTTCAAGACGACCTCCGCTTTCAGAGCTCTGCTGTGATGCTCTGCAGGAGGCCGGCGAGGCTGACCTGGTCGGCAGCTTCCTAGTTCACAATATCGCAGTGTGACACTGTCGGCCAGTTCGTTACATCAACACTAAATTCACTATCTGGTATAAGATACGGATCCACTGAACCAACTGCTACACATCTATCACGATAAATAGCTTTATTTTGAGGATTTAAAGCATCATAATAACTGTACATTCTCTCCATTTTCTATCACATGCCAGTCTCATTGTAATCCAGAATGGAGACGGCACCTTTCCTGCTGTAAATCGGTCACGTGATTGAAAACCCTCTATTGACGTTTCAAATCTCGCAAAACTTCGGAGAGGTCGCCGCGCTGCAAGATCTCAGTAAAGCCCTGGTCACAACCCACCGTGCGTTTTTTTTTCGCGTACGTTTTCTGCGGATGCCACGGCCACTACGTTTTTGTGAAAACATATGGAGGCAGTAGCAAGAGGAGGGAGGGAGTACGTTCAACGCACGTTTCTAGGAGTGTAACGATAAAGAGCGTTGACAATAAAGCTGTGTGTGTGTGTGTGTGGAGTTGGTTTTCTTTTTTATAAGCGGGACCGGAGCGGCAGGTGTTTTTCGGCGACGCATGAGCATGTCCAGCCTGCAGTGGTCAGTTGTACGAGTGTTTACTTGCCTCGAAAAGTTACAACTAGTTATCAGACTGAAGCTATGGAGTGTCTGTGTTGCTGAAGTTTGGAAATAAAGTCCAAGTTCAAGTGAGAAGCTGCGTCGTGCATGCAAGTCTGTCGGACTCCCCACATCATAGTGAAAAGTCACACAAGGTGTGAAACACTGATAGAGGAATATATTCACTACACACTTGATTACTAGCTTTTTAAATTTCAACTTAATTCTAATTCATATATGTGTATCACAATCTTCAAGAGCTGATACCTACAATTTAATTCCATAGTATGTGGTGAGTAGCCTACTGCCTCCGTACGGATTTGGTTAATTCAATAGTAATTGAATGAAAATGTGCTGCTTTGAATCTGTACGGAGGCAGTACTCAAAACGTGCGTCATCTGTACTGCTGGTGAATCCGCAGGCTGACCACAGCGAAAGTTCTGCATGCACTAAAACCTCTACGGCGTGTCTGCGTGCTCCTAAATTCCTACTGAGGCAGTACTTGCGACGTACGGATCTCCAAATTTAGCCCACGTTTTTGCAAGTAGACTGCACGCACGTGCATGTACGGCGGGTTGTGACCACGGCTTCACATTGAGACACTCTGATCGGGCTGCACTTTAACAGCTGCACACGGACAACGCCATTAACATCGCAACATAAAACTATTTTTATATTGTGCCTGAAACTCTCATGAATATATTCTCTTGGTTTATAGACGTTATTGTGACAATCACAGACTTATTGTGACAATCACAGACTGTCCGTTATTTTCAATGGGAGCCGAGCTACGCTCGTTTCCTGATCATGTTCTGGGGGAAAGTGAAGTTTGCTCTTTAACGTCTTGATTATTGTTCTTTATAAACACTGTCCTCTTTGTTCCAGACTAATATATATAATATATATGAAATTCGGTTTGCGTTTAATAAATTCCACGCAGATTAAATGTAGCAGACAGATTATTTGTTATAATTGTTTTAGCAAGTTTTCAGGGTATCATGGATGCAGTTTCTTATTATCGTGACGAAAAGCATAAAAAAATTACATTTTTGTAGTATAATATTCATTTACAATTATCATGTGGATTCTCTATATGTTGTTCGACTGCAGCGACTCTGGTGCACAAGGGATTATGGGATATGTCAATAGGGCGAATATATTTAGCAGCAGACTGTAATGCTGTCTCATGGGTGCTCGTGTAGTACAAATACAATTGTATCACTTTCTTTTTCCTACAGCATGTTTTTGTGACTATTTCACATTTGCAAGCTCATGTGTGATAATGTCAGATGTAAAGGCATGGCGTCAAAGTCTGCTTATGGCAACCAGGAAAACGGCTGCATTGATGCTGAAAAACTCTTCATTTTTCCACACAGAAAACTGATTGGAAATTGATAAGAGAATCAATAAAGAATCAGAGCAATAGCCAGAATCAATAAAAGTATTTGCTGTTTCACAGTTGTGAATCTGGCGCCTCTCACGGATCGTGACTTAAGCCCCTTTCACACCAGCGCAAACGTAGAGTTGCGTATTGCGGCGTACATTCTACACCAAGTAGAGTGCCTTGATTAGAGAGAGTGGCGACATGACGAGTCGAAAAAAAAAAGGTCATGTGACTCGTGCAGTCTTGGGTTCAAAATACCGTTCGTTCATGTTTCTGCATGTAAATCCAGCTATTTTATTTATTTATTTGCTGAAAATGACAGGTTGTGCATTTGGATGCACAAATAGACACAAGAAGGGTTTCAAGATGTACAGATTCCCTTCAGATCCAAACAGAAGAAAAATTTGGGATGGAAGCGACTTCATCATCAAAGCTTTGAGAGATAAATTTATTGTTCAGTCTCATGTACAGTAAAACTCAACTAAACCGTCATCTTATAAACCAGATATTCGCAGTCACCGGACAAAAAAAAGTCCCAAAGTTTTTGTATTGTTTTCCATGTAATAAACACTGTATATAACTGATTTTGTACAGCAGATTTTTCGCTCACATCTGATAAAATGTCCTGTCTGATCGCAGTGTATTTCCATTAAACCCCTCACATGTGGGACTAGAGACATTTACTTTATTAAAAGTCTGACCGTTTATTTTTTTTACACCGTACTTGGACTCTGACCCGTAGCCTGATGTGCATCTGTTAAATCCTCAGACACGGCAAAAGGCTGTGATTTCACACTTTGCTGCTTTCAATCCTTTGTCTCTCATCATATTTTAATAGTTTTTACAGTGCGCACACAGATAACATTTTGATAATGGATCAAATACATTTGGCAGAAAAACATTCAGAGGAAATTTTGACCTTGTCATTAATGAGGCTCACGTCCCGATGCAGGACTCCTGTAGATGTTTGGCGCTTCCTGACTGTAACTAATCCATTGCATACTTATGGCTCACATCGGATAAATGTTCCCATCCGATCACAATGCATTTCCATTAAAAACCTGGAGCAGTCTGGACGTGCACAGGTACAAATTAAAGTTCAGCTCTGACACTCGCCAATTTGTGGAAAGTGGGATGGGAGTTATTTCTGTGATTAAAAGTCCGACCGTTTATTTTTTTCAAACCGTGTTCAGACTGGGACCTGAAGCCTGACCTGCACCTGTTAAATCAGACACAAAAGGCTGTGATTTGACACTTTTCTGCTTTTAATCTTTCGTCTCCCATTGTATCATAGAGTGCAAGGTGATAAATGGATCAGAAAAGTCTACAATTATAGCACAAATTCAGTAAAAGAGGAAAATGTACAGCTTACCTTTGATTTGGAGGTGATGATTGTAAAATGAAAAGCTTGTTGAGGGTCATATTGGTCCATAATGAAGCATAATCCAGAGACGGAGAACTTTAAAACTGTCACGCACGTCATTGCATGACACGAGTTACAGAGCAGCGGCTGCATAAATCATGCTTTAAATTAATTAAATAAATAATCATAAATTGTCAGTTTGATAGCTTAACTATCTTTATATTTATTTTGATACTACATGTACCTGGATGTGTTGCTGTATGTGATAAAATGATTTTAAAAAATGTTGAAAATATAAAAGGTTCATTCAGTAGTTCAGCGCAGTTGAACCCAAAATGGCGCCATGTTCTGAGTTGACGTCACTCTCTCAATAAAGGCACTCTAACGCAGAGTTAAGCAGCTCAACGCCCACTTTAAGCAGCTCTGCGCTAGGGAAGGGTATTGATAAGATTTTATCTATCGATTGCGCTTATCGATCCGATTCCTTATCGAGTCCCTTTTTGATACCTCTTGTGAATTTTATGTGTACTAAAAGCAGGCTTTACAGGTTTTCTATGTCAACAACATTTTATTTAGTCTTAAAGTAAATAAATATGAAAATTGTAAATGAATATGAAAATTGGTCACTGGATCCTTAAACTCTGGGCATAATAAACTGCATGGTGGATCCTTGATCTCTGGACATAAATAGAAACAAAACAAAAACTGTAGTTTTTGTCGAAAGCATTTCCTTTCAGACATTATTGGCATGAATATCTTGCAGCCAACTGTGCTGCATGTCAGGTTGTAATTCATAAAGAATGCAGGGTGTCTCATTTTGGGAGGAAAAAAACATTTTAGTTAATTGTAGTTTATTGTCTGTTTGGAAAGAGGTGTCATTTTATTTAAAGCGGCAATTTGTTGTGAAGTTATTAATTCTGGACTCTGTCTCGGCAGAGAGCTGCGCAGTGTTTGGAGCCGTGCCAATGGAACAGAGGACAATTCTTGTTTCTTGACTACAACAGGAGTCCCAGTTAGTGACTTTAATCCACACAAAAGTGACTCAGGGTTGACATATTTTAATGGCTTTGAGAGGGGTTAAGAAGTGGATTTTCTGCTTCTGAAGAGCAGCGAATAAAAGAACCAACGAGCCAGTAGATGGAAGCATTGCTTCATTGGTTTATGCTTCAAAGTGGAGTCACGCTGCAGAAGCCATTGATTACAGTGCCGCTGCAGGGTATGCAATCAATGTAGAGAAATGATAATTTAACCAACAAACACCCTCAAAAACAACGGCCGCTCTGAAGGACCGATAAGGGAATCGTTAAGCAAAAAAATGATTGATATCGGTGGATCGAATAATTTCTTAACGATACACGAAAAGAACAAGTTCTTGATACCCAACCATACTCGGTGCTAAGTTTTTTGCTCCCTGCGCAGCAGTATGTTGAGAGCTACGTGAGGAGGACGCAAGAATTTAAACATGTTTAATTTTTTCAGCGTAGAGTACTGGACGCAAGTCTACACAACAGTGCGCTACTGTACAGCAAGCCTCCGCAATTCTACATGCCAGGGCAAAAAAATCCTTTTATCGGTACATACCTGGATTGATAGATTGTATTCATCCCGCTGGACTTTGCTGGCAGTGAAGGTTCAGAACCACAGAAGAAGAGGCGAGCCAAACTTACACGTTTAGAGGACATGTCCACTGTCCACTCCTCACGGACTGATCGCCAGTGGGAGAACATGTCCATTGTCTGCCATTAACTTTTCACGGTGGGTCACGCGTGGCTGCCTGTACCAATTTCACTTTGCCTCGTTTTTCACCTCCAGTCTGTCGATTGTGGCACATTAAGAGAGTCCATTAAGTCCTGCTCACAGACGATCGCCAGCAGGAGGACATGTCCACATCCAGGTTAACCTCACGGAATGATCGCCAGCAGGAGGACATGTCCAGCGTCCACTGTTCACTTCTCGTGGTGGGTCGAACATGTGGCTGCCAGAAGCAGCTCCACTTTGGTTCGTTTTTCACCTCCTCCAGTCTGTCATGATTGTGACATGTTAATAACGTCCATCAACTCCTTATGGAACGATAACCTGGATGTGGAAATGTCCGCCCGCTGGCTAACTGTCCATCTCCACTTCTCAGGCACATTACGTGCACGTTTGCCGGCGGCTGCGCATGTACCCGTGTGCACAAATGGACTGTCTCGTGCATAATTAATGACTCAAACATTGTTCAAAAGGAAATGCAATAACACTGGTTTTCCTGCTTTTACTCAGGAACGTGCCACAGCTCTGTAGATCAAACTTGTCACAGAATGTTCGGCCCCCCGTCTTTATGCAATAATGCTGAACTTATGTGGAAATGATTGTTGTACAAAAGCTTCAGATATATTGTCGCTGAGATAGATGATGACTGGAGTGCAATTTTAAGCAAAAACTAGGTCATAATTGGTGAACAGCAGCGGACGCACAGAAATGACTGCTGTGGTTCGAAATGACGCATGCGCAGTGAAGGCAGGGCGGACCAGTTTTCAGGGGGGACTGTTGGTCAGCAACACCGGTTTAGGGCACAATGTAAATGCACCTTGTGAAGTATGGACCACATCGGGGCACAGCAGAAGTTCATCACAGGTGCTACACCTCTTCTAGATGACCCTCTCAACTTGGGAGAATGTGTCATCATCATAATCGCTCGTGAACTCGCTGAATTGATGCCATCCACATCTTCATTAGCCGTTGCTTACATGGCTTTAAAATGCTGGAACTCTGCTGGCGCCGCAGTGCATTCTGGGACACGCAAGGGGCCGTCAGGGGGATTGTGGGAAATGTTAAAACAGTGAATTGATTAAAATCTTCCAATCTCTTGCAGACTGCCCTTCTGGAGGTTTCCCCCCTCCCCCCAAAAATTAACGGTCATGTTCTTGGTGTTGTACGCCTTCTACCAAAACACAAGTATAACATAGTTTCCAGTTTCAGAATTGCCCCACATTTATTTCAGAAAGAGAAACCTACTACCATTTTGTAAATTAATTATAAATAGTGAAAATAAACAACTATTTTGTTTAAAAGTTTTCCAGTTTTCTTCATTGTCCAAAATATATTAAAGCATTTCAACCAGAGCAGGTAGCTCGGTGGATAAGGAGGTGGCTTGCTCATATGTATACCTCGGTTTGAATCCTGATCGTGGTACCTGTCTGTGTGTTCTTGGACAAGAAACTTCATATCCATTCTCCCAGTCTGCCCAGCTGTAAAAATGAGTGCCAGCCTTGGCTGGGGAAGTAACCTGCCTTGCACTGGCGTTACGTCCAGTGGAAGTCTTAGACTGTCATCTACTTCATGCTACAGAATTTGGAGATAAGCGCCGCCACTACCAGGCCTCATGACCTACATAGGGCTTATAACCAGTATTCCTGTTGTTGTGATCTGTCTCTTTTTGACATAAAAAAAAAAATCTACACATTGAATAGTCAAGGTTATATATCATTCTCGCACACAAATGACTTTTATGGGCAGCAAAAACTGCTGAAATATTTAACAAATATTAACTGACTTCTATAGATTTTAATGATCTAAAAGTCTTCAGAGAACTTAAGAGAAAAATTTCCATTACTCAACACGATACTTTAACATTTGTAATGTCTCAAATTTTTGATTGTTAGACATGTGAATTTTTAAAAATAACGGGTCTTTTATGTGTTTTTTTTTTTTTTTTTTTGTGCTTAAGGATTTCCAAAGGCATCGAGGCTGCAGTGCGGTACCACCTGTTGCGAAGCTGTCAAATGGCTACATTCTACCAGAGGGCAAACTGACCCCCAATGCTCTATTTGTTGGTGGGATTGACATGAAGGTAAGATTAGGGCCCGGTGTCACAGTCTGTATGGTCCCCCTCATCTGATCGGTCCCCCTGCCTTCACTGCTCATACGTCATTTCGGAGAGTTAGCAGCGATTAATAGATTATTGCCTCGTTTCTGCTTAAAACTGACTTTAGAATGATTTAAGAGGTTTTACTTTGTCATCTGATGCTTAATAATCGCATTATTTCCCTTTGATTGGTTTGGGTGGAGAGAGTCAAACTTAGTCAGTCTCAGACGCGCTGGTGTTGCACTCTGATTGATCTCCAGTCTTTTATTATGAAATAATGCTGGAAATGATTGTTGTACAAAAGCTTCAGAGATCTGTTGCTGAGATAGATGATGACTGGAGTGCAGTTTTAAGCAGAAACGAGGTGATAATCGCTGAATCACTGACTCTGAAATGACACATGCGCAGTGAATACAGGGGGACCGATCAGAAGGGGGAGACCGTTCAGACTGACACTGGTTTCATAAAGCAGTCTAATCTTGTTCTAGTCAACTAAACTCAATCGACTAATCTTTTGACAGTCATTGCACAAAGTGCTTAGTTGGCCAAAGTTTCACCTTACCCGACCAAAGGTTTTAGCCTGGTACAGAGGAGGCTAATCTTATTTTAGTCTACAAAACGTCAGTGTCTTACCTCAAAAATGGCAGCTATCATGTACCACCACTTGATGGAACACTCAAGAGGTCCCCTACATCATTTATATTCCTCCAAAAGAAGAGCTTCCTCTGCTTTTGGCCATGGTTGTAGCAGACGACCGTCATGATGTGTTTGTGATAGTTCTCACATTAGCCACCAGTTGTCACTGTTACGCTGAGCAGTGTTTTGTGCACAACGGACGTGTAGAAGAAGAACGGCTAAGCTAAGAGCTAAGCACGTCGTTCTGCAGTTTGTATGTGTCCGTAAATGTTGATGAAGCCAGTTAATGAAACAAAAGCTGGATAGTTCATGACGACGACCAACCTGGACGTAAACAAAACTCCTGCGCATTGGAGAAGTTTCTTGGCAATGTCACTTGCAAGGCCACTATGCCTGTGAAAATTGTTGACTGACATAAGATTGCTAATCTACAAGTTAAGATGTCAATGAGAAATGGTGATTAGACAGATAATGTTGTGCGACTAACCATAGTTGTCTAAGTAGGTTTAGACGAAAAGATTAGACTGCTTTATGAAACTGGGGCCAGGTGTATTTACTTATTTCTGTTCACACCTGTTCATTTGTTTGGTTTTTCACCAGGGCATAAAATGTTGAATGTTTCTCTTGATTTGCTTTGCTTTCATGCAGAAATAGTTATTTCCAAGCAGACCAAAATATTTAAGTAAACTAAACATGGTACAGCACTCTATCCACATTGATTGGAGGCACTGTGTTTATGTTCTGATGGATTAGTTAGTCATAGGTGGCACTCCCAGGCCCTGATTAGTCATAGCATCAGTGCTATCACTAGCCTCAACTGGTTTCATCAAAACAGTTTTTTTTTAAATCGACATGACACTGCAGAAACTGGGAATGGGGCAACATTTGCCTCTTGTATCAACCGTTATAGAGCTTATTGATGAAGTGGAATAGAGGATTTTCTTGAAAAGAACTGTAGTTCGCCAGAAGGCACAAAGGAAGCCTTTTGGCTTCTCCAGCAAGTTGTTATTGACGAGATATACAGTGCATCCAGATCAACATGTAGTTTCATTAGCCACTGTAGATTTTTCTTTGTTTTCACTGTGTAATTTGTCAGTTATATTTTGGGATATTTATTATTGCAGTGAAAAATACCAATATTCCAAATTAACAATTCAGTTAATTTTGTGTGTGAATGTGCACTAAACATTACCATTTCAAGTTAGAAATTTCCTTAATTTTTTTTCTTTTTCCCCCTTTGCTCTATCACTTATTTTAAAATTTCCTATTGACATCTCTGATGGATGTATAGTAAAAAATGAAATGTTTACCATACAAAACATGAAATATGTTGGGTTCATACTGTCTGCAGTGAAATAAAAGCCAAAGTAAATCTAAGAATCCCTGCATTTGTTGTTTGTTTGCTTGCTTTCTTGCTTTTATTTGTGTTTTCCAAATGTCCCAACATTTTCTGATTTGGGGTTGTATCTCGCTCCACTTATTTTGATAAAATCGGTGAAGAATAACAATTTCTGAAATTTATTCCAACCTTTAGGTGGAAGAAAATGAAATGCGGGAGTTTTTTGCAAGATATGGTAGTGTTAAGGAAGTCAAGATAATCACATACCGAGGAGGGATCTGCAAAGGGTAAGTTTTACTCTCTGAAGTTTACTGTTTGTTATCAGATGTTATATTGGCTGCTTTAAAGTATGGTGTATGTTGCTTCTTGTAGAAATGTCATGTTGGACTGTTATCAAACCAACATGACTTTCTTTTAAGGTCATGAAGACAAAACCTGATTGGCCAACATCCGACCACAGAGCGTTTGAAATTTTGACATTGAAGTTGCGTTCTTATGAATAAGGAAGTCTAGGAAGATAAAGCAGAGACAGTTGAGTTACATGTTGCTACATATGTTGCATTTGGAAGGTATTCACAACACTTTTTCCACATTTTGTTATGACAGCCTTATTCCAAAATGGAGTAAATTAATTTTTACCCTCAAAATTCTACACAGAGCACAATGACATTATTTTTTGGGGGGGGATTTTTGCAAATTTATTTTAAAAAAACTAAAATCATATGTACATACATTTTACACCATTTGCTCAGTACTTTGTTGATACAGTTGTGGCAGCAATTACAGCTCAAGCCTTCTTGAATATGATGCCACAACTTGGTGCACCTATCTTTGGACAGTTTTGCCCATTCTTCTTTGCAGTACCTCTCAAGCTCCATCAGGTTGGATGGGAAGCATTGATGCACAGCTATTTTCAGATCTTTCCAGAGATGTTTAATCTGATTCAGGTCTGGGCTCTGGCTGGGCCACTCAAGGACATTCACAGAGTTGTCCGTAAGCCACTCCTTTGATGTCAGGATCATTTTCCTGCTGAAAGATGAACCACCACCCCAGTCTGGGGTTAAAACAGCGCTCTGGAGCAGGTTTTCACCCATGATGTCTCTGTACGATGCTGCATTCATCTTTCCCTCAATCCTGACTAGTCTCCCAGTTCCTTTGCGCTGAAAACCATCCTCACAGCGTGATGCTGCCACCACCATGCTTCACTGTAGGGATAGTGCCTGGTTTCCTCCAAATATGACACCTGGCATTCATGCCAAAGAGTTCAGTCTTTGTGTCATCAGACAGGAGAATTTTGTTTCTCATGGTCTGAGAGTCCTTCAGGTGCCTTTTGGCAAACTCCAAGTGGGCTACCATATGCTTTTTACTAAGGAGTGGCTTCCATCTGGGCACTCTACCATACAGGCCTGATTGGTGGGTTGCTGTAGAGATGGTTGTCCTTCTGGAAGGCTCTCCTCCACAGAGGAATGCTGGAGCTCTGGCAGAGTGACCATCGGGTTCTTGCCACCTCCCTGACTAAGACCCTTCTCCCCCAATCGCTTAGTTTAGATGTGTGACTAGCTCTTGGAAGAGTCCTGGTAGATCCTAACTTCTTCCATATAGGGATGATGATGGCCGTTGTGCTCATTGGGACCTTCAAAGCAGCAGAAATGTTTCTGTACCCTTCCCCAGATGTGTGATTTGAGACAATCCTGTCTCAAAGGTCTACAGACAATTCCTTTGACTTCATGCTTCGTTTTTGCTCTGACATACACTGTCAACTGTGGGACCTTTATAACATCAAGGTTTAATGGAATATTTTAGATATACCATGTCTGTTAGAAAAGTATCCGACCTTTTTTTTTCAAAAACTATATGGATTTGAATCATGTGCGCTTGCATCAGCCAAGCTTGAACCTTCGTGCACATGCGTGAGTTTTTTCACACCTGTCGGTGCTTCGAGCGGCCATCGACAGGCTGAAACGACCAGATCATTTCCAAAGTGAAGGCTGTGTTGATCCGGGACGTCGTGTGACTGCCAGAGAAATCGCAGAAAATTGCGGCACATTCCACTGTTACAGGAGATTTTGTAATGAAAGACGTGTGGAGGAATTCGTGCGTCGGGACGGAGCCGCTCATGGCGCACAACAAAAAACACCTCCGTGTTGGAAGTCTCACAGGACATGTTGTGACATGCCCAGCTGTTACACAATTTCTCGGATACTCACTCGATTGAAATGCCACCGAAAGCCGTCTGAATCTTCCGAATGGTTTCCAACACCGACGTGCTTTTTGTTGTGCGCCATGAGCGGCTCCGTCCCGATGCGCGAATTCCTCCCCACGTCTTTCATTACAAAATCTCCTGTAACAGTGGAATGTGCCGCAAAAGTGCTGATGTCCACATTTTCTGCGATTTCTCTGGTAGTCACACGACGTCCCGGATCAACACAGCCTTCACTTTGGAAATGATCTGGTCGTTTCAGCCTGTCGATGGCCGCTCGAAGCACCGACAGGCGTGAAAAAACTCACGCATGTGCACGAAGGTTCAAGCTTGGCTGATGCAAGCGCACATGATTCAAATCCATATAGTTTTTGAAAAAAAAAGGTCGGATACTTTTCTAACAGACATGGTATATCTAAAATATTCCATTAAACCTTGATGTTTAGTAAGTGAGTAGGTCATTTGTATATCGGGGCAATCATAGCACAACACATTTGCAGCACTTCCTTATTGTTTAGTAATTTAGGTTAATGCTCATAGTTTTGGGTTAAACATTTCATTCTATATTCTCTTCTAGGTATGGGTTTGTGTACTTTAATGAAGAAGTCAACATTCAGTCAATCATTGAGGTAAATGGATAAATGTTAAGTTTTTTTTTTTTTTGTAGCTTGCATTAATGTTTTGTCTGCTTTCATGTTTTGCCTCAGCAACAGATCAACTTTAAGGGCCGGAAACTGAAGCTGGGCCCTGCCATTATGAAAGAAAGAGGCTCTCGTATGTATTTATTTGAGCTTCAGAAACCAGTAATAAGTAAAAAACAAAAAATGCTAATAACCAGGGATGCACATAACTGGTACTCATGGTGCTTGTGCATGCTAAAAATAAATGATGCACAGCAAAAAACACAAGGGAAGCACTTCATAAGAGGAAAGCAATGACTGTAGGAAAAGTGTTTCCCTCTGCTGTGCGTCAATGATGTTTAGCACACATGAGCACAGTGAGTACCAGTTACTCGTATGTGCACCCCTGCTAATAACACTGCCCTATAATTTAATTAAAAATTGTTTTTAGGGTCTTTACCGTCCCGTGTGTTTGGCCCTTCTCCTTGGGTGAGTCCCAGCCCATACTTTTACTGCACATGCTGCACACCCATTGGAGGGGCTATCCAGCCTTCACCCATGCCAAATGGAGGGAACCCCTACAGTCAGGTATGATAGAAGTTTGAATTACCAGGAATCTCTGCAGGTGTGCATTTTGAAACCATACGACTGGCATACAAACATAACTGCTCTGCTGCACTCAAACGTTAACAGGACTTAATTTTTCTTTGCTTATTACGGCCAAGAATAGATTTACAAGCAGAAGTACTTACCGTAATTTCCGGACTATAGAGCGCACCTGAATATTAGCTGCACCCACCAATTTATAAGACCAACAAAAAAATTGTACATAAATAGGCTGCAATTCTCTAGAAGCCGCAGGTCTTTGCATTGTAACATGAGATATTTAAACAGAAAGATGTTAGAAAGATTTTTTTAAACTTTTAATTAAATACGTATCGTAAATGCTTTTTCCCCTGAAGTGTTGCACGTAAATATTGATGCGCATGTGTGCACATGGTGTCTCTGCTCCACACGGAGAATTGAGTAATTTTAACTTTTTCTTTTTATAACTTTAACTGCATGCAGCCAGGATCGGCTGGAGTCTGTGGTTAATGAGGCGCTGTGACTTTTTCGACTTGTTGCGCTACATTAACTGATCTGATGGCGCAGCTCTGGCGCAAAGTGCCAGAGAGGGACTTTTCTTCACTAAAACGAACGGATAAGACCCAGGGCTGTGAAATGAAAATTGTGAAATCCAAGGAAAATTTGCAGGGGGTTGAGCTGGGGTCTAGGGCCCATGGGGCCCCAGAAACCAAATTAATTTTGTATCTAATGATACATTTTCAGCATCTCCTGGAAGAAAAAAAATCTCAATAGAATTGCATATTTAAATGATCCTAGACTCAACTTTTCATTTGAACTGTCAATGATAATGTTCAAATAAGAGAATATGATGTGGAAGTAGGACCTGGAATGTTGTTTCTTTTAATTGTAAACCAAATTATGCATTAACTCAGAACAGTCAAACTACAAGAAATTCATGAAGACAAAAAACTGTTACAGCATTTTAAAAACCACAGCTAAAGCTTGTAGAATATTTTGAAAATCATGGTAAAATATCAATAACATATCTTATAGTAAAAAAGTCACATTGTATGTAAATTCCTGTAAATCCAGTGACTTTTTCCCATGAAAAAAGTCTACATTAATAAAAACTCATTTACATTCTTAATGTAAATTCATGTTAATCCATTCAAAGCCACAATGTCTTTTTTCCAATGAAAGAAAGTCTAGATTAATAATAAAAAAAGTCACATAATCTTATCTAAAATCCTGTTTGAACAGCACAATGTTTATTTTCCAGGGAGAGAGAAATTCTTACCGTGTTTATCCCGTTTATCTTTCAGGTGTGTTCATGAAGCCAGCGACAATTCCACGGATTCTTGTCGTCAGACTTTTTCAAACGGTCTTTCTCGCCATCTTCACTCTGTCTGATGTTCGCTCCGTGACACACATGCTGCAAAATTCTTCTTTTAAAAACTTGAGATCTCTAAAAGTTTGCAATGTCCACATGCTACGTTTAGCTTTAGTGTCTTGCAGGAGACACACAGCGTCGCTGCAGCAACCACAGTCCCGCTTTACGACAACTGTCACAACAGCTACGCTTTGAGTGGCATTTTTCCTACGTGAAGTTCCGCGGATCCGAGGACACAGATTTGTATCTGTAACACACAGATGACTGTCCGTGGACTTATAAAACTTGCACGATGTCGTAAAAAAAGGAAAAGCTTTGCGATAGGCATTTTAAAAACCCTGATGATCACAATTACAGAGTACAACACTACCACCCCCCCACTCATCTGCATGATGAAATCCGAGGAATTCCTCAGATCTGTGGAGTTTTCACAGCCCTGGTAAGACCTTATATTTACACAGTGTGTGAATTTACACCACATGAGGACCGCGGCTTTCAGGAAATCAATTGACAGCATCAATTGACATATTTTGAATGCCTGAAAAAAATCCATAAATTAGCCGCATCATTGTAAAAGCTGCAGTGTTCAAAGCGTGTGAAAAATTAGCCGTTTATAGCCCGGAAATTACGGTAACTTATCAGAGATGGAAAAAGTCTGTTTGACATGATTGAATGTCATGTCTCACATTATTTAATGTCTTAGTTAGCAATACAACATCAAAGTGTTTATGATTGTAAGTCTATCCGCGCACATGTGGTAATAATTAGTGGTCGTTGAGGAGTAATTATTGCTAATGACTCCTCACTTGGCCAGTTAGCAGGTGTGTTTCTGGAAAATGTCTTTCTCTGCATTTCTCAGCATGTGATGTACATTTTAGGAAAAGTAGAAACATCCCAATGGCTGACAGTCAGTGGCACGAACGCTGCTGTATGTAATAATGAAGCTTCTGAGCTTTAATTTAAAACTGATGGCTCAGATTTATAGAAGATGTACAGAGAGGAGATGACGCACTTCACCCCAAAACGCTTAACTTTTTCAGAGTCTGTCGGATTTTGGAACCGAACATGCGGTGACATTGCTGTTTGTGTCGTAGGACGCTGTTTTACCACTGCCATGAACATGAACGTGGAATGTCTTCACAACGCTGTTTTTGCAGACTGTCTGAACACGTAGGCATACAGTAGTGCTCAGAATAATAGTAGTGCTATGTGACTAAAAAGATTAATCCAGGTTTTGAGTATATTTCTTACTGCTACATGGGAAACAAGGTACCAGTAGATTCAGTAGATTCTCACAAATCCAACAAGACCAAGCATTCATGATATGCACACTCTTAAGGCTATGAAATTAGGCTATTAGTAAAAAAAAAAGTAGAAAAGGGGGTGTTCACAATAATAGTAGTGTGGCATTCAGTCAGTGAGTTTGTCAATTTTGTTGAACAAACAGGTGTGAGTCAGGTGTCCCCTATGTAAGGATGAAGCCAGCACCTGTTGAACATGCTTTTCTCTTTGAAAGCCTGAGGAAAATGGGATGTTCAAGAGATTGTTCAGAAGAACAGCGTAGTTTGATTAAAAAGTTGATTGGAGAGGGGAAAACTTATACGCAGGTGCAAAAAATTGTAGGCTGTTCATCTACAATGATCTCCAGTGCTTTAAAATGGACAAAAAAAACTAGAGATGCTTGGAAGAAAATGGAAAACAACCATCAAAATGGATAGAAGAATAACCAGAACGGCGAAGGCTCACCCATTGATCAGCTCCAGGACGATCAAAGACAGTCTGGAGTTACCTGTAAGTGCTGTGACAGTTAGAAGACACCTGTGTGAAGCTAATTTATTTGCAACAATCCCCCGCAAAGTCTGTTAAATAAAAGACATGCGCAGAAGAGGTTACAATTTGCCAAAGAACACATCAACTGGCCTAAAGAGAAATGGAGGAATATTTTGTGGACTGATGAGAGTAAAATTTTTCTTTTTGGGTCCAAGGGCCATAGACAGTTTGTGAGACGACCCCCAAACTCTGAATTCAAGCCACAGTTCACAGTGAAGACAGTGAAGCATGGTGGTGCAAGCATCATGATATGGGCATGTTTCATCATGAAAAACTGTGGTTATACAACTAAATACTAGTTTAGTGATTCACAGGATTACTAAAAAAGCAGTTTGAACAATAGTTTTGAGCTTGTAGCATCAACAGCAGATGCTACTATTATTGTGAACACCCCCTTTTCTACTTTTTTTACTAATAGCACAATTTCATAGCCTTAAGAGTGTGCATATCATGAATGCTTGATCTTGTTGGATTTGTGAGAATCTACTGAAGAAATATACTTAAAACCTGGATTAATCTTTTTAGTCACATAGCACTACTACAGTATTATTCTGAACACTACTGTATTTCTTGCATTGGAAAAATTCAGAAGACATTATTTTCAGGAGATAGTGGACCTTCTGTCTAATGTGCCAGAATCATGAGAGAACTCGAGGAGCTGACGGTCAGACATTATTCTTTACATATTTAATCTTGGAAATCATTCCAAGATTAAATATGTAAAGTCCACTCCACCAAACAAGCCCTCATGCAAGCCAAGTATGGGTGAGTGCCCTGTTCAGTCCCCCCCCCCCCTTTTTTTTTTTTCTCTCTCATCAGTGGAGCTGGTAGGCTGTTTTATTTTACTTTGAGTCTGTTGGAGTTTGGATGTTGATGTGTGTGGAGCAGCATGCTGTTTAACATGCATGCATACTTCTCCACTGCTTTTCAGGCTGTTTGGTCACACAGATGTATTTCTTAGATTTGTCACAGTTATACTGGCAACACTTATAAGCGTACACAAAGCCGAGCCTCTAGCAGAAACAGTTTTTAACCAAGCTGTTTATGATAAGTGACCGTGCACATTCACCAAGTGTTCTCACAGTGAAGTGCAGCTGATGCTTTTACTGTGTCTGCATCAAAATGAACAGTTATTACTTTAAAACGAGCCATCATAACATGACATCACACTTATGAAAACTTTGCAATTAATCTATGGCTATGTTCTTAAAGTTAGCAGCTATATTCCATTTAAGCGCGGGCTAGGATGTTTTCCTCAAAGCTACATAAATGCTGTTGTAAACACTCAGAAAAACGAGTACTCGCGAGTATCTTCCACAATCTTCATAGCGTTTTGTTGTGAATGCCGTATACTGTGAAACCGGTCACGCAAGTAATCCCGGTGTATCATCGGATGGTCACTAACGGCCTAAATCTAAATTATGATTTTGGTGCAACATATCATATTGAATATCTGTTGGTACAGTTGCACACTTGGCAAACTGAGCTTCCCACAAAGATTCTGTATTTTTGTTTCTTTTCACTCTGGCTCTCTTTGCAGACTTACCCCTACTCCACCTTTGGAGGGGTCATGGTCTCGCAGATGCCATTGAACTATGCTCAGAACCCCTATGCCTACCAGGTACGTGCACACACACCAGTAACTCCATGGGCTACAGCCTGTGTAATATGAATGCTTCATGTTAGTGAAAACCCACATGATCTGCTGCTTATGGCTAAGGCCAGATTAGACATGAAAGTCAGTTTTGTTGTTTTGACCTCTTGCACTTCTACTCCCATACAGTATACACCTCCTCAATGGACAGGGGACCAGAGGACACGTTCTGTTAACCAGGTGACTTCATAAATTGGGAATTTGACAGTTGGTTTATTTCACCCAACCCGCATGTGTGCACAGTATAATTGAAAGGCTACACTCAACTCAGGGTCTGTACATGCGCAGGCATGTCCGTCGTTTGCGTTGTCTCTGAGACAAAATGATTTTGTACTCATTGACTCTGACCTAATTAATATGCAAATCATGTCACTGTTGCTATGGTGACCATTACTCCAGCTAGGACTATCCATGTACCACACTGGTTAGTTTGGGCCCGAGAGCCACAGAGGTATAGTGGCAAATGATGAGATGGACATTGACTGCACCACCATGTTACCGCTGTGTGGCAACATAGTTCAGACTGGTATTTGGATGGGGTGGTGAGCGAGGGATGGTAACATGTCTACAGAGGTGTGTCATACTGCATAATACCATGTAATTCTTTTGGTTGCTCACGTTTTGCTGGGGGCACTATGATAGGTCTCCCTACTGATGCAACTCCAAATGTACAAAAAGTGGGACCTTTTTGCTGTGAAGCAAGAGTTATACCACTGTATCAGTACCAGCACTGCATAATCTTGTGTACATTGTCAAAATGCCAGACTGGCAAATCATTTTTCAAAACTAGTTGTCTGAAAAACCTAAAATTCCAAAACTAATTTACCATTTTAAGTCATTTACATTTAACTATCGCCATTTTCTTGCATTAGTGTATCAACTAAATCCACAACTGGCAATGACTATTTGCCACTAGATGGCAGTGTCAGGTCAGTGTTGAATTGAGCCAGTAGTTACAGTATAGGTGCAGTTGTGTTTTGTTTTTTGGAGTGCTGGGTGGCCTGCTTGTCTTTTAGTTGTCTTTGAGAAATATTTATCAAGCTGATGTTGTCATGTTAAATCCTGGTTGCAGAACTTTGTTGACTGTGGTGTCCAGACCATGCTGACTGTGCTGTAAGTTGCTTCACAAGGAGCCCAACTCCAGGTAGAAATCCAAACACAGGACTCTGCCACATGGAGTGCAGCATGTTGATTTACAGCAACACAAACTCCAAAACAAAACTTTCTTTAAATGCAACTATACATCTTTGCTAAATACTGGTCGGATGGGGAATCATAGTTGGGAAATTATATTCTCTTACTAGCATTTCTTAGAAATTGATATTTTATATGGGTAAAAACAAACAAACAAAAAAAGCTAAATTACTCACTAGTTATCTTCCTGTACAAATGAATTAATAATGCTAAAAAAGCTCACATGTGCAACTTTATTTTCTCTGACACACATACACACTGAAAAATTTTTTTAGACATTGTAATTTTTACAAAACTACAAGTTCTTATTGAACAAAACAAAATAAAGTGGCACATCACCTTTTAAAGTGAAATTATTAAAAATGACATGCCTGGTTCTCAAGATCAGGCACCTTTGCTCTACTCTTTTCTACTCTTCTATTTTACTCTTCCTTTTTAGATATTTACATATACCTTAGTATACTAACATAGTTCCACCTTAGAATTGGAATATAAGATATAAGATATACCTTACTGAATTTTCATGCATAATGTATTTTTTTAATTTGTCACAACTTGTCCATGCTCTGTGAGCTGTGTTCAAACATGATCATTGTAAGTGTTGCCACATACAGCCAAAGCATAAATAAGAATCCTGCAGCAACAGTTTACAACCAACCCAATTCATTTGCCTTGGCCACTAATGCTGGGGATGCGAATATCGTCTAACCAGGTAGAAGTTGCTTACAACACTGCCTAGTTATGCCAGGCTTCAAAAACAGCAGTAAACTAGAGCACCTCACTCGTAGAGTGCAAGGCTCCTCCAACACTAGTTTCCAATTCCACAAATTTTTATCTTGGGGGGGTATTGTCAAGGTGAAAGTCCTGTTCATAAGCTAAAATATAATACAAAATATAGGTCAAAAGGGCTTTTCAATGTTAAAATCGAATATCCTCTAAATCCGCAATACAGATCAGATGAGGATCAGTCTTAATCTATTCATTTAGAGTGCTGTTTGCACCTCATTGTCACAAATGAGAGTGATTGAGGCACCTTTGATTGAGATATGCAAAAATGTACACCACATGGGCCTTTCAATATTAAATTCAAATGTCCACAAAATCCACAATCTGGATCAGATCCAGATCAGACTTTGTCAGGTGATAGTGAGTGCCAGTCTGCACCTCACTGTCAAATATGAGAGTGATTGGGGCATGTTTGATTAAGATATAATGTAAATGATACATTAAATGTAGTTTTCAATGTTAAATGTAAATGGCCACAAAATCAGTAATCTGGATCAGATGTGGTGTTGCCGACTGAACGGTCCCCCCTAAAAATCAGTCCCCCCTGCTTTCGCTGTGCATGCATCATTTCTGAGCGTCAGCAGCGATTCATAGATTATCACCTTGTTTGTGCTTAAAACTGCACTCCAGTCATCATCTATCTCAGCAACTGATATCTGAAGCTTTTGTACAACAATCATTTCCACATAAATTCAGTATCATTTCATAATAAGACTGTGGACCGATTGGAGCGCCACAGCAGCATGTCTGAGACCGACATGCTGCTGCGCCTACGTCATTTCACAGCGCAAGTAGCGATTCACTGATTATCGCCTCGTTTTTGCATAAAACTGACTTTAGAATGACTTATGAGGTTTTACTTTGTCATGTGATGGTTAATAATCACATTATTCCCTTTGATTCCTTTGAGAGTCAGTCTCAGACGCATAAGCAGTGAAGGCAGGGTGGACCAGTTTTTAGAGAGGACCATTCGGTCGGTGACACTGGATCAAACTTTGTCAGTTGATAAAGGATACTACCCTACATAACATAATAATTTTAAATATGAAAGAAATTCCATCTTTTTTGACAGTTAAGAATTTTTGAAAATTTGTTCAATGTTAAAGATGGGGCTTTTTCCCCAGGTTTGTCCTGACTTTTCCCTTTTACTTATGACCTTGAAAACTGAATCAGATCTTGCCTATTAGGATATGAATCTTCAGTGAAAATTTCATAACAATATATGAAAAATTGTGGGCTCCAGGCAGTTGACAAACAAACGGGTGAAAACATAACCTCCGCCAACTTTGTTGGCAGAGCTTATTAAAACACTGAAATAACTTGTGTGCCATTTGTTATATTCCATGAGGTTTCTGGTCAACTGCATAGTTTGTAGCACTCTGTACTCCAAAATCTTGGAGGTGTTCAGCTTATTTTCTGACTTGGAGTGTTATAGAACCTTCAACGTATTTACATCAGGCATGATATAATTTCCAGTCATGAGTTCCAACTTCAGAGTTCACTGGAATGCTGCATGTATGATGGCCCTCCAGTTGAATTATGAATTTAGACTGTAATCAGAGCATAAAAATATGACGATCAAAAAAGGGCGCTTGGATTTGATAATTGACCGGACTGGATAGATGTTACATACAACCCCTGGCAAAAATTATGGAATCACCGGCCTCGGAGGATGTTCATTCATTCAGTTGTTTAATTTTGTAGAAAAAAAGCAGATCACAGACATGACACAAAACTAAAGTCATTTCAAATGGCAACTTTCTGGCTTTAAGAAACACTATAAGAAATCAAGAAAAAAAATTGTGGCAGTCAGTAACGGTTACTTTTTTAGACCAAGCAGAGGGAAAAAAATATGGACTCACTCAATTCTAAGGAATAAATTATGGAATCACCCTGTAAATTTTCATCCCCAAAACTAACACCTGCATCAAATCAGATCTGCTCGTTAGTCTGCATCTAAAAAGGAGTGATCACACCTTGGAGAGCTGTTGCACCAAGTGGACTGACATGAATCATGGCTCCAACACGAGAGATGTCAATTGAAACAAAGGAGAGGATTATCAAACTCTTAAAAGAGGGTAAATCATCACGCAATGTTGCAAAAGATGTTGGTTGTTCACAGTCAAGCTGTGTCTAAACTCTGGACCAAATACAAACAACATGGGAAGGTTGTTAAAGGCAAACATATTGGTAGACCAAGGAAGACATCAAAGCGTCAAGACAGAAAACTTAAAGCAATATGTCTCAAAAATCAAAAATGCACAACAAAACAAATGAGGAACGAATGGGAGGAAACTGGAGTCAATGTCTGTGACCGAACTGTAAGAAACCGCCTAAAGGAAATGGGATTTACATACAGAAAAGCTAAACAAAAGCCATCATTAACACCTAAACAGAAAAAAACAAGGTTACAATGGGCTAAGGAAAAGCAATCGTGGACTGTGGATGACTGGATGAAAGTCATATTCAGTGATGAATCTCGAATCTGCATTGGGCAAGGTGATGATGCTGGAACTTTTGTTTGGTGCGGTTCCAATGAGATTTATAAAGATGACTGCCTGAAGAGAACATGTAAATTTCCACAGTCATTGATGATATGGGGCTGCATGTCAGGTAAAGGCACTGGGGAGATGGCTGTCATTACATCATCAATAAATGCACAAGTTTACATTGATATTTTGGACACTTTTCTTATCCCATCAATTGAAAGGATGTTTGGGGATGATGAAATCATTTTTCAAGATGATAATGCATCTTGCCATAGAGCAAAAACTGTGAAAACATTCCTTGCAAAAAGACACATAGGGTCAATGTCATGGCCTGCAAATAGTCCGGATCTTAATCCAATTGAAAATCTTTGGTGCAAGTTGAAGAAAATGGTCCATGACAAGGCTCCAACCAGCAAAGTTGATCTGGCAACAGCAATCAGAGAAAGTTGGAGCCAGATTGATTAAGAGTACTGTTTGTCACTCATTAAGTCCATGCCTCAGACACTGCAAGCTTATATAAAAGCCAGAGGTGGTGCAACAAAATACTAGTGATGTGTTGGAGCGTTCTTTTGTTTTTCATGATTCCATAATTTTTTTGCTCAGAATTGAGTGAGTCCATATTTTTTTCCCTCTCCTTGGTCTAAAAAAGTAACCGTTACTGACTGCCACAATTTTTTTTCCTGATTTCTTATAGTGTTTCTTAAAGCCAGAAAGTTGCCATTTGAAATGACTTTAGTTTTGTGTCATGTCTGTGATCTGCTTTTTTTCTACAAAATTAAACAACTGAATGAACATCCTCCGAGGCAAGTGATTCCATAATTTTTGCCAGGGGTTGTACTGTTGGCTGAACATTACACATCTTCACTCTTGGCTTAGATGTTTCTCGGCCTCTTTACTCTTCTGTCTTTAATGTGGTTAATTTGTGCTCTTCAGTCTTGTCCAAGTGTGGTTTGTTTGTTTTTGTTTTTCTGTGTCTTTGCATTTCACTGGGAATGTGGTTGATTTATTCTTTAGTCTTATTGCGTCTGATTGAAGCGTGCAGTTCTCTGCTTGTGACGTGATTCTCCTTTCTTGCTCACTCATTTAGTGCCGCTTCCTGTCAATGCGACTGGATGACATCTTGATATTTCAGATGGCCCGGAAGCAACAAGACTCCTCAAAAGAATTTTCTTCAAATGTCCTCCAGCTCCATCCTTCTCCCCCTGGCTTTTGTGAGACCCATTTTTAAAACAGACCGCAGAGGATTTGCCACTGTCACCTGTACCTGATTAACTATGAACACTTTTGTCTGTAATCGGTCGGGGCCACAGCCCTGTGGTCCAGCTGCTTTTAACCCACATGGATCATAGTAAGAGTTGCACAGATAGATCAGAGCACCTTCACCCTCGTCGGAAATAAATGGGCTCACTTTTTTGTTTGTTTTTTCCCCTGCTTTCTCTCCCCTCTCCTTGTTTATTGCCTCCCTGAACAAGACACTTTCACGCTCACCTTTTTTGTATATATTTGTTATATTTATTTTGGAATTCTTTTAAGATGTTTAAGGGGCTTTTATCCTCTGAAATGGCTCTCTGTACATACACAATTCATTTATATATACACTAACAATGTCTTAGTAACACCCTGGTTGTTTCAGCATTGGAGGAATTTGCTGTTTGTACTCCAGTTCAGGTCCAATGTGCCTCTAATTGAGAAACTTAGAAACCACCACCAGCACAGCATACACACACACTTGGTTTTCATGTTAATTTAAGCACTCACATTTATTCGGTGGTTTCCACCCCCATCCCTCCCAACAACAACAACCACCACCATCACCGTGTGTCTACTGTGCCAAGAAATTGATGCCAGTGTTGCCGCCTTGTGGCACCTCATCATCATCACTGTGTTCTTGCCTGTAATATCAGGTAGTGCCACAAAAACTATTTGCTACGTGTCTTAGGCACAATTTGTACAACCAGTGTACCACAGTTCAAAATGAACCCATCTTTTTGCTATTTCACAAACAGTTCCAGGGGTTCACACTCGAGGACAGTCACTGCATCAGTTAATATCCCACAAGACCAATCAAATTATCACTGGGGGCAGGTGGGAACTACTTTATAATCTTGAATTTTTAAGTTATTTAATGTGCTCTATGACGTCATTTTGAGGTCCACTGAGTGTTATTTTTCTTACTGTTCTATTGGCATTGAGAGTTTTAGCATAGACAGAGGTGATCTCGTACCAGTGTTTTTATTTATTTTTCCCAGTATGTTCACTCAACTTTTTTTTTCTTCCACTTTGTATACATTCACATAGTATTTGGTTTACATCACAGGTGTAATTGAGCAGTTTTGTTCCCTTCTCTGCAGATGTTTCAATTGTACTTTGTTCAGAGAGCCTGGATACTGCACTGTGGGGTTTGGTTTTGTTGGTGCTGTTTGTTGTGTTTGAATAATAAAAGTTTAAGTGTGTTCATCATTTTGGCCTTTTTGCACACTTGTTATTGTGATTTATTTATTTATTTATTTTTTGCCAAGCCCTTTTAAGAGTTGCCTTATTTGGGAAATGGTAGATGTTGATGCACAGAGCTGATGAGCGTAAACTTCTGCTTGTTTTTGTTTTTCCCTCATTTTCCCTGGCAACAAGACCATCACAGTACTTTGTTTTTGTCTGGTGGTGTGACTGCCCTCCCCATGGTGCCTTGCCCACCACTAGCCCCACCTACATGCCTCCAGTCAGACATTTCTGAATTATGGATGAGTCCCATGAAATATGAATTTTACAGAAGAGACCCTTTATAACAGACTCATATAGTCTTTGTGATGGGATTCAACTTGAACCTCTAGTGTGTAGGATTTAGAGACATGTATTAGAAATGGAGTCTAGCATTCTTAAAGGGCATTATCTCCAGTTATCTAAAATTATATAGATTAGAAATAATTTCTTCCAAGTATTTAACTTGTGCAGACCCTGATATAGCTGATAAAAGTACAATAAGCCAGAGGGCATCTTTCAGATGCACAACAGCTTCACAGTGGTTTATAATCCATAATTGTTAATGTAATGTTTGGAACAGATGTTAGCTGCTTGAAGGTCACTCACCTGCATCCAGTTTCATGCTTGGACTTAAACCAGTAAGTCAATCTGGGTTGCTGTATTCAGGGGAAAAATTTGGAAAGTATTTGCAGTGTTTCACTTAATCCACATTTTATGTTACAGCCTTATTCCAAAATGGACAAGAATTTTTTTTTCTCAAAATTCACCACACAGTACCCCATAATGGCAATGTGAAAGTTTTTCTTTTATGATTTTTGCTAATTTATAAAAAATAAAATCACATGTGCATAAGTATTCACAGCCTTTGCCATGAAGCTCAATTGTGCTTAGGTGGATGCTGTTTCCACTGATCATCTAAAGATCCGATTGTCCACAGTCATAGATTCAGTAAGCAGGTAACGCCATTAAATGGCTGGGGGCTGGTCTGGTATTTCTTTGCAACTCCTGCTCCCGATGGAGCTCTCCCATAAAAAACAAAAATAAGTTCTATTCCATACTTTTAGGAAGTCGGCATTTTCCACAGGCTCACATTTCTGAGAGTTAATCAGCGGCAGATACAAATTAATTTCCCATGTTTATGACTTAATTTCTCAGGGCATATGGCACAAAAATAAAATGCAATATATCAGTATTTTCATAATTTATTTAGACTAGTCAGCTCATTTGACATTTCATTTAGCAGAGATGTGCACTTTAATAATTTATTCATTAGTGTATAATTAATTACAGTTAACATGGTTTTAAAAAGGAATAGTTTGGACCATGTATCATCCTTACTTATCACGTTACAGAGTAACATATGTCACATATCATAGAATCCAATAGACGTAGACCTTGTTTGACCTTTACTTTGGAGACCAAGCATTCAACACTATTCCATTTATTAATCCTATTAGCTCAACCAATAATTTGCATCACTTTTTTACCAAAATTGGAGCAACTTTAACTTTTGACCCCTGTGCAAAATGAAACTGACCTTTGTCACCATTCTTGCTGTTTTTATCCTGTAACTCCATAGAATTCAGTCACAGATAGTCCAAACTATACCTTTTTGGAATCTTTATGATCAGGCAAATAATGTGCAATATTTTTCAATATGATTGGAGCATCTTTTAATTTTGACCTCTGTGTAATTCTTCAATTGACCCCTACCTGACCACCGAATGAAAAGTCAAGTGGCCAATCGTTTTTTCAAAAGAGGAGTGTCTGAGTATTTCTGCTGAATTTGATGCTTTTATCACCATTTGCATGATTGTTTCAGTTATCTGCTGTGCTATATGGCCAACGAATGCAGCCTTAGAGTGTTTGTAATCTTTAAATTGGGATTCAGCTGAGGTCGACTGGTTACAAGTGCAGACTAACAAGTTGGAAAAACCCTCATCACAGGATTATGTATTCTCAAAATTGTGGCTGGAAACGACATAATGAAATCTGCAACCTTACAACTAGATGACGCCAAATCCTACACACTGTAGCTTTATATCGAGTTGAACGT
Organism: Thalassophryne amazonica; assembly: GCF_902500255.1. Taxonomy (NCBI): domain Eukaryota; kingdom Metazoa; phylum Chordata; class Actinopteri; order Batrachoidiformes; family Batrachoididae; genus Thalassophryne; species Thalassophryne amazonica. Next base: position 53,000,249 of record NC_047122.1, read on the forward strand.
TTGGAGTTTGCAAAAGATAAGTCTGGATGCGGTGATGGCTAAAGATGAGTTTTCGTGGTAGTTTTTTTTATCTCTTTCTCTCTTCGCAGTGCATCAGGAGGGAACCTGCACTCACACACGAGCAGTTCTGTCAGTGTAATGTTGGTGGTTTTGGGTTGTTTTTTTTTAAGGTGATCATAAAAGCATAACTGGAGCCTTGCGCGATGCGCCCTGACGCATGCGGCGACGGAGTGTGTGTGAGGGAAAACCACAAAGCGCCGATTAGTTGTAGTTTGTAATGGATCCAGGAGGATTTCTTCTCATTGGATCGCAGTGTGTGATGCCTCGTTCTTACAGAACTGACGGGACAGACATCGTCAGACATTAGAAGGAGAGAAGAGAGAGAGAGAGCGCAGCGCATCTCCACGCGGACCGCGACCCACCTGATCGGTGAGTTCAGAAAATTCAAATTGGACATTTCCTTTTTTTCTCTCTCTCTCATTTTTTCTTATGCTTTTTGTGTTATTAATAATGACTGTGGCGCGTGTGATCTTTTAGTGACGCACTTCTAACAACTTTAAAGACTGAAAACGACTTTAAAAAACGGCTGTGCGTAAAATCCACCGCGGCAAAAAAAGTCTTAAATTTGGCTACAGTTTATATTCACGCTTCTGTGCTCACAGTCAGAGGCTGAAGTGGACTCGACGCGTGACTGAGTCGATGTTCCGAGCGCAGCTGGGAGAAGCAGGCTGATGGAGTGCGCGTGTCGGAGAGATTTGGCGCGTAAACGTCGGCTGTCATTTCCAGTTCGGCTGCGGAGCTTCACGTGTGCGCGTTTGCAGCAGTAAGAGGCAATTAAAAACAAAACACAAAAACCTTAATTCCATTCACAAATAGCACGCTGAATGAACTGTGTGATCATTGTATTTTTTATTTTATTTTATTTATTTATTTATTTTTTTGGAGGGGAGGAAATGCAGCCAATTCCAATGTAACAGGATTACTGGTGTAGCACTCAGAGAGCCTATACCTCCGCCAGCAAACAGGATGGGCGGGGCTATAGAGATGAAAGTCTTCCAAGGATGACTGGATTTTCAAATGTGACAAGAAAATTGTGTTAAAGAAAAGGCATTTAGCTCTTTCTGGGACCACCTTACCTGGCAACTCTGTGCAAAGGGTGCTGTTTGTGTTGCCAAATAGGATGCAAAGCTGGCTGGGTGTAGAATTTGGTGCAACACTGAATGTCATTTGGCCCCATCCTCTCACCTGAGGGGTCTGAAATCAACCTGGGATGGGGTGCCAGTGATTGACCCATGGATTTGCATAAATCTGACACAAAGGAACAACAGAGAAATATGCTGTTGTGCAGTAAAGCTGCAAATTTATCAAGACTCCTAGTAAATAATGTGTGTGTGTGTGTGTGTGTGTGTGTGTGTGTGTGTGTGTGTGTGTGTGTGTGTGTGTGTGTGTGTGTGTGTGTGTGTGTGTGTGTGTGTGTGTGTGTGTGTGTGTGTGTGTAAAATAAGATTAATAAATGCAATAGTTTTAACTTTGTTGAATGCTTGTTTCCAGTTGGTCAAACAAGGTCCACATCTGTCAGATTCTATGACATGAGTGATGGTGAAAGTATTCCTTTTTAGAACCCCAGTAGCTCAACCAATAACTTCCATCACTTTTAACCAAAATTGGGGTGACTTTACCTTTAGACCCTTTACAAACTGAGATTGGCTCTTGTCACCGTTGTTCCACTTTTTACCCATAACTCCATAACATTCAGTCATAAATAATCCAAACTGTATCTTTTTGGAGTCTTTATGACAGAAAAACATTTTAAAATGTTGACGCTTGTTATCTTTCACTGACCTCTTGCCTGGTTATAGCTACCACTCTGGGATGGCTGTCATACATACAGCACATCCAGAAGGTATTCACAGCACTTCATTTTTCCACATTTTGTTATGCTACAGCCTTATTCCAAAATGGATGAAATAATTTTTTTCCCTCAAAATTCTACTCGCAATGTGAAAAAGTTTTTTTTCAGAATCAGAATCAGAATCAGAAGAAGTTTATTGCCATTGCCAGTGAACAGGATTCACAGACTAGGAATTTGCTTCGGTACAATGGTGCAACATTAAGAAGAGATAAAATGCTAAGATAAAATATAACATATGTGTCAAAATAAGATAAAATATAAGATAAAAAGAAATATGAAATATGAAAGGCTGTGTGCAACAGAAAAACAGAGAAACAGAAAAAACAGTGCAGTGGGAGGAGTGCAATTAAAAACGAAAGTACATTGTCTAAAGTGACCCGTTAAGATTTTTTAAGAAGTTAAGATTTTTGTAAATTTATCACAAATAAATAAATTAAGAAATCACATGAACATAAGTATCCACAGCCTTTACCATGAAGCTCAAAATACAGGTGCATTCTGTTTCCGCTGATCATCGTTGAGATGTTTCTGCAGCTTAATTGGAGTCCATCTGGGGTAAATTCAGTTGATTGGAAATGATTTGGAAAGACACACACCTTTGTCCATATAAGGTCCCACAGCTGACCGTACATGTCAGAGCACGAACCAAGTAGGAAGTCAAAGGAATTGTCTGTAGACCTCTGAGACAGGATTGTCTTGAAACACAAATCTGGGGAAGAGTACATAAACATTTCCGCTGCTTTGAAGGTCCCAATGAGCACAGTGATCTCTGTCATCCATAAATGGAAGAAGTTCGATCCATCAGGACTCTTCCTAGAGCTGGCAGCCCATCTAAACTAACTAACTGAGCAATCGGGGGAGAAGGACCTTAGTCAGGGAGGTGATGAAGAACCCAATGGTCACTCTGTCAAAGCTCCAGCATTCCTCTTTGGAGAGAGGAATACCTTCCAGAAGGACAACCATCTCTGCAGCAATCCACCAATCAGACCTGTATGGTAACAATGCTCTAAACTGTTTAGCTTCATAAACTTCTATTTAGAGCAAAATGAGGCTATACACGGAGCTGTGCTACAGCCCAATACATCAATGTCATAATTTGTTTTTATCCTCCCCATGCAGACTCATTAAGCTGCCGTTTGAGGTGACTGTTTTGTTGCTTGGGGGATTTGCTTACTCCCTCCAGGCAGCTTGACGTGTTCCCTCTCTTCTCACTCACTTGTTCTCCCCCTTTATGTTCTCTCTCTCTTTTGTCCACATTCTGTATTTGCATACCCATCATGTGAATCTCTCTTACTGGATAGAAAAGGTGGTGCTCCAGCCCCAAGACAAAGCCTGTCACAGGAAATTTGTAGAGTCGGTGAAATAAAAGAGCACACACACCAGTTATTGATGGCATACATTTGTTGTGTTGTTGTTCTGTTATACCAGCGCAGAAATCATTGCTATTTTACACCCAACACACTTGTCATTTCAATGCTCAGCACCAGGTTTCTTGTGGTACCAAATATACTTGCATCAATGTGTGCCCCCTTAGGCATGTTGGTCTACAGATGAGGTGTGGTCTGGTCCGTCACAAAACTGTTTTTGGCCTTAGATCACCAAAAACCAAGTCTGACATCCAGAGCTGTGTTGTGCTGTATTTAAATAATGCATCACTCAGATGCTCTTTACATGAGATGGTTCATGCATGTATACTGTCCACACAGCAGTTGTAAAAGATATTTAAGGATGCTGTATTCGCATAGGTGTTACTCAGACTGTCATGGCAATTTCAAGTGTATAGCCTTTCGGTGCATAATGTGCAAAAATGAACAGAAAGGTATTACATGCACCAAATACAATGCTTTTATACCTCACTATACCTCAGCTTGCATGCACTAATTGAAATCAAGGTTGAGGGTAGAAATTCTGAGTTTCCTGCAGCTCTAACATGATCTGACAGACAGGCATCTGAAGATGCCCCTGAGACTTTCTTAGAGATACCTGCATACCTGCTTCAAGATGCAATCATGAAGCATACATTAACCTGGGGAGGGATACCTAAATATCTGTGCAGTGAAAGTCCAAAAGGAACAGGCTGCTGACGTGAGGGAATGGAAATCCTTTTGGATGATGTGCACATCAGTCCAATAAACATATTGTGCTGTTGAATTTTTACTGCGGTGTTGCAAACTGTTCCCAAGCAGACCTTTGGGCTGGTTCTATGGTGTTGATTTTGGTGTCAAATTTTTGTCAAACATCCAAGATTGTTGCACTTTTGATTCCGTAGCACTCTTGTAAGTCTGTCTTTTCAGTGATGCTAGTTTGCTGAACTGTTGCTGAACTTTCATTGGGGATAAAGGTCAAAACCAAAATTTCTGGTGACATTCCAGAAGAATGTTCATTGGCTCAACTAGAAATTTGTGGGTGTCTGAGTAAATTAATAAAAAAAAAGCTGTTCTCAAGCCTCTGTGCTGAGATTTATAGTGAGTCACTTTTGTTGGTTTTGGCGGTTACCATGGCAAAGCTTCACTTTTTGGCAAAGTGTCCCATTAAAGCCTACAAAAAGGTTTATCTTGAATATTTCAACAGGGAAATTAAGATTGTGCAACCAGCGTTTTCTGAGATAAGGGATAAAATCTACAGAAGCAGGGACCGACAGATAATATTGCACCGTATTATTTTTTTGAGTCATGTTTTTAATATGTTGATCAAAGTACAAAATGATGTCAAAGACCAACCCAAGATTTTTTTTCTTGTAGTAATGATAAATGTAGAGCAGATAGCTCAGTGGGATAAGTACTTGGGTGTACCTACATGTAGACCTACCTGTCTCTGTCCCTGGACACAATACTTGTCTCTGTCCACCCAGCTATAAAATGTGTACCAGCCTCAGCTGGGGAAGTCCTGACTTGTGTCTGACTGACGTCTTGTCCAGGGACGTTCCTAGACAATCTGGGGATAAGCACCGGCATCAGTTCCCTCAAGGCTTATATGAGACTTATTATAAGACTTACATACTAGTCTCTGGGTCCTGGTGGACCTATCATCATCATCATCATCATCATCATCACATCAGTCTTCTCCAAATTATAATGTAAGAAATTGCTTGACGTGTAGCTCTTGGGGTGAGATAATCTCTCCAAATTCATGATTTTGTAGAGATTATCTATAAGCGAAGTGGCCTCTGTGTACATGTGTGTAACTTTAATCACAGCAAAACTGGGGAGAGCTGACGTTTTCCGTTTGGTATGCTTTTGAATTTTGGGTCAAGCATGAATGCCACAAAAATGGAAAGTTGATAGGACTAATGTTTTTGGAGAAATTAGGGATATTAGGTAACAAGAGTGAACAATGGGCATTGATATCACCATTAATCAGCCCCTGCTAACCAGACAAGCTCTGAACAAAGGACATCTCAACCTTGCCAGTTGTAAAACATGACATCAACTAAATGCGCCAAATAATAAATACAATTATTCACAAAATTTTAATTTCCTGCACTTTCAGTTAAAATCATTATAGAAAATTTGTATAATTTATTATCACCTTTGAAAAATGCCCACAGGCAATGAACTGATATGCATTAATAATACGAGGTCTGTTAGAAAAGTATCCGACCTTATTATTTTTTTCAAAAACCATATGGATTTGAATCACGTGTGATTACATCAGACATGCTTGAACCCTCGTGGGCATGCGAGAGTTTTTTCACGCCTGTCAGTTACGTCATTCGCCTGTGGGCAGTCTTTGAGTGAGGAGTCGCCCACCCTCTCGTCGATTTTTTCATTGTTTAGGAATGGCTCAGAGACTGCTGCTTTGTTTGATCAAAATTTTTTCAAAAACTGTAAGGCACAACTGAGTGGACACCATTCGATAAATTCAGCTGGTTTTCAATAAACATTTTAACGGCTGATGAGAGATTTTGGTCTGGTAGTGTCGCTTTAAGGACGGCCCACGGTGCCTGACGGCGATCTGCGCTTCGAGGCGGCAGCGTCTCACCGTTTCAAGTTGAAAACTTCCACATTTCAGGCTCTGTTGATCCAGGAACTCATCAGAGAACAGAGAACTTTCAGAAGAAGACGGCATGAGGAGTTTATTCGGACATTCCATTGTTAACGGACATTTTGTAATGAAAGAACATGCGGGCAGAGTCGCATGTCGGGCCGGACCCGACCGCGGGGGGTCGCGACAGGAAAAACACCTCCGTTGGAAACCTTAAGGGGCAAGTTGGAACATGCCCAAGCTGTTAAACAATTTCTCAGTTACTCACTTGTTGAAAGCCATCAAAAGCCGCCTGAATTTTACAAATGGTTTTCAACACGGAGGTGTTTTTCCTGTCGCGGTGTTATGTGCAGACGCGGGTTGAGGAGCGGACCTGCGTCTGACTGAACCCAGCGCTAAATAACCAGAAAGCGGTTCCAAAAACAAAACAATTTTATTTTTCTCCTGTGCAATAATTGGTGTACAACATAAATGTGCATTTGTCTGGCGAGGTGAAGGACGGCGCGCTCTCCAGCGCCCAAATGGATCAAAGCTCGGCGCTTCTGGACCCAGACTCACCGCCGAACACCCCCCAGGTGGATACGACAAACTGACTCTGAAGGATGGAAAAGATGAGGTAAGTCAACAGCTACAACAAATATCCTTCAAAGGCACACACTATCAGCAACACATTCAGGTCTGAATTTAAGCTTTATGTAAATGAGCAGCTTCTCACAACAGGTGGAGGATCATCATTCCATACGCCACGGCAGTGAGAAGCAAACTGCACAATTCTCATCAATGTTCAAATATACTGCGTAACAGAATGCCAAATTACTATTAACGATCATTCAGACAATAATCACCTCTGATGTGTGCTGACAGCATGTGTCCCTCACCCGTCCTCCTTCACAGGCACGATGTGCCAAACCCAGGTGCGGTCCTCACCGTCTCACAAACGAACGTCACAAGGTCGAGTTCCCGGCAATTCTGCTCGAATTACTCATGGCTTAAATGCAGAACGCCATCTCATTATCTGCTTCAGCTGAAAGTCCTCAAGTCTGCATGTGAGCATCATCCACAGGTGCTGCAAATCATGCCGATGAGGGTGAAGGACTCTTCTGCCAGCACCTTCTCCACAGACAAAAACCAGTTTCCATACCACCTGGAGAGCAAAGAAAAGAAAACAACACCAAAATGTCCAGCCAAACCCCCCAACACACAACAGTACCCCCCCATCAACGGGAAGCCTCCCGGCGACCGAACAGACCAGGCCCGAGAACAGCACCTCCCTCCGGGGTCCACGTCAGGAAGCAGATGGCGTAACGCTCCCAAGGTCCACCGCAGACAGCAGGACAGGGCACCGCGGCTGGAAGGCCGGCTGGCATCAACAAAAAAAACCAAAAAGTCCCATATACAACCCAACATACAAGAAAAAACACAAAATCCACCCAAACCCTCCCCAGGGGACCGTCCCATCCAACCCCGGGAAGAAAAGAAAAACACCCAAATCCAACAACCCAACACAGCCCCAACAACACAATACCAACATAAATTCACAAAGAAAAATAACAAACAACCCCCCCAGAATGACTTGCAGAGCCCAACACCCCCCAGAAGACCATTACCGCCAGTTCCAGGAGAAACAGCTAAAGCCGGAATCCCACAGAGGTCCCCAGGTACACATTGAGCAACAGCGCCCCCCAGAGGACTGTACCATCAATCCCAGGAGGCACCCTCCCCACAACCCAAAAGACAAACGGTCTTAGAGCATGTGAGGTTGGGGTTAGGGAAACAGGGAAATAAAAACAACAAAACAAAATGACCCAATCCTCAAACAAAAATTACCTAAACTTCAAATAATGATTACAAACAATTATCTGAGTCCAGCCGAGCTCCGAACTGCCAGTCGTTCACTCCACCAGAACCGCCCCCAAATCCCCAAACAATTTATAACCCCTTACAAAAACAAAAACAAAAATAGCCCAAATAACTAAACAACCAAAGGTTTTTATTTTTATTTTTATTTATTTATTTATTTTTTTGTGTCCATTATTTTGCCTGTCCCAGAACACCTGGAGATACGTCATCACTATCTTTCTTGACGCTTATGTGAAGGGGCAATATGGCGGCTTCAGCTCGTCCGAGCTGCATGGGCTCATCCGCAAGAGGAGCCAGAGGTCCCGTCGGAGGAGTTTCAGTGGGGCGAAGAAGAGGCAGCCCAGATCTGTGTCGGGGAAAGCCCCGAGACGAAAAGACCCGCTCTGATGTCCGCCCTCTCTCGCGTCCACGCTCCTTTATCCGATCATCTAGACGAATAACCAAAGATATTAGTTCATCTAAATCTTTTGGTTCGTCACGGACTGCTAGCTCGTCTTTTAATGAATCATTCAAACCATCCACAAACACTCCTCTTAAAGCTGCGGCATTCCAACCGGACTGAGCAGAAAAAATTCGGAAATCCACGGAATAATCCGCCGCACTCTGCCTCCCCTTGGGTGACGGAGTTATCTGCACCGGTATCGATAGTGCCGCAGCTGGAGCAGCAGGAAGCAGAACGGCTTGCACTGCAAGCTCTGTAATGCGAGCATCTGTTTGTTTAATTTGCGAGAGGCCGTAATTGCTCCCATATCTTCTCCAAGTATTCTTGAACTTTTTCAGCAAAAGGAACCGCTTCTGCCGCTGGGTCCATTTTGGAATGGCCGGGAACTACTGTTATGTGCAGACGCGGGTTGAGGAGCGGACCTGCGTCTGACTGAACCCAGCGCTAAATAACCAGAAAGCGGTTCCAAAAACAAAACAATTTAATTTTTCTCCTGTGCAATAATTGGTGTACAACATAAATGTGCGTTTGTCTGGCGAGGTGAAGGACGGCGCGCTCTCCAGCGCCCAAATGGATCAAAGCTCGGCGCTTCTGGACCCAGACTCACCGCCGAACACCCCCCAGATGGATACGACAAACTGACTCTGAAGGATGGAAAAGATGAGGTAAGTCAACAGCTACAACAAATATCCTTCAAAGGCACACACTATCAGCAACACATTCAGGTCTGAATTTAAGCTTTATGTAAATGAGCAGCTTCTCACAACAGGTGGAGGATCATCATTCCATACGCCACGGCAGTGAGAAGCAAACTGCACAATTCTCATCAATGTTCAAATATACTGCGTAACAGAATGCCAAATTACCATTAACGATCATTCAGACAATAATCACCTCTGATGTGTGCTGACAGCATGTGTCCCTCACCCGTCCTCCTTCACAGGCACAATGTGTCAAACCCAGGCGCGGTCCTCACCGTCTCACAAACGAACGTCACAAGGTCGAGTTCCCGGCAATTCTGCTCGAATTACTCATGGCTTAAATGCAGAACGCCATCTCATTATCTGCTTCAGCTGAAAGTCCTCAAGTCTGCATGTGAGCATCATCCACAGGTGCTGCAAATCATGCTGATGAGGGTGAAGGACTCTTCTGCCAGCACCTTCTCCACAGACAAAAAACAGTTTGCATACCACCTGGAGAGCAAAGAAAAGAAAACAACACCAAAATGTCCAGCCAAACCCCCCAACACACAACACGCGGCACACACAGATTCACCGAGTCGTCACGGAAACGACTCGGCGAATTTGCGCGCACGTCTTTCATTAAAAAATGTCCTTAAACAGTGGAATGTCCGCATAAAGTCCTCATGCCGGCCTCTTCTGAATCTTCTCTGTTCTCTCACGACATCCTGGGTGAATTAAGCCTTAAATTAGAATGTTTTCAGGTCGAAACAGGCCGACAATGGCGCCTGGGAGCGCTGCAGGACGTCCTGCTCTGTGGGAAGTCCTTACACCAACAGAAACACCCCATAATCTCTCATCAGCCGTTAAACTTTTCACCGAAAATCAGCTTAATTTCTCAAATAGTGTCCACTCGGATATTCCTCACAGGTCCAGAAAAAAGTTTGATAAAGCAACGCGCGCCGTCTCGAGCAGCGTGTGAAACAAAGGAATTCAGCCGAGAGGGCGGGACCACAGCTCACTCAAGGCCTGCCCACAGGGAAATGACGTCACCGACACGCGTGAAAAAACTCACGCATGCGCACGAGGGTTCAAGCATGATTGGTGTAATCGCATGTCAATCAAATCCATATCGTTTTTTTTTTTTTTTTTTTTTTAATAAAACTGCCGGTTAGTTTTATAAGATACCTCGTAGTCTTATGAATCGGAGTGTCATTGGCATAAAGGTGTTGAGTAATTCCACAGCTTTGTAGTATCAAGTATTGCAGTACAAGGTGTAAATAATAGAAGCCCTCAAACAGAACCTTGGGGTTTCCCATATTTCACCCCAGGCATTTTGGAATTAATACTATTGTACAAGACACATTGTGATTGGTTGAATGGTGGAAAATGTGTTGTAATGGTGGGTGCAGCAATCCAAAGTGACAGCAGCATCAAGGAGCATGAAAAGCTTGATGCATACCGAGATCTGAAGAAAGAATTATTATAGATGTGGGACTTAAAGGCCTTGGGGCATAACAAAATCAAACAAAAAAGAGAGAGAGACTTTCAATGTAATACTTTTCCCACTAGACTCTTTCGGTTTTGTCCATTGCTGGTGTTTCTGTCTGTACTTATTGTGAATTTTGACTTCTTAGTGCCCATCTTGTGCACTCCCTGTGCAGAGCTTAAATGCTGTTTCTTGGTGCGCAGACCCCCCCCACCCCCGTGCAGTGCACGAAGGTGGCGGAGCCGTGTCACAGCACAGACGGATTAGTCTCATATGTAAATCTGCTGTCATTTCCAAACTCTCTGTTACAAGAGATTGTTTAATGAGAAGCCCTCTGCTACTCCTGTCTGTCTCGCCTTTCACTCAGTACTCCCTCTTGCTTTGTCTTTTTTCTTTATCTGTCTCTCTCGACCCTCTGTTGTCATTTTAATGAATGTTTTTTTGCTGTCAAGGCCTTTTCTGCTTGTTTGCACGAGAGCAAGTGAAATTCCGTTTGAAGTTGGCTTGTAGACTAGAGACGAAGGCCTTTGCGTCGCTAAAAGGCCTTGTCTTGGGAACTCTGGAGTTTCTGTGTTGTGTTAACCTTCGTTTTTCCTCGTGTCCAATTGCAAGTTCTAAGCCTCTCGGAGTTCAGATGCTAACGTTAGGTCTTTGTTTTGAATGCAGACAGTTAGCTGATGATAAAAAGGGATGATAATACGGCAGACAGAGTGTATTACAGTGCAGACCTGCAGGGGAAAATGTTTTTGAGTGCATCATAAGGGTAGCTGAGACCGAAGTGTCTGGCTGCCGGGAGCTGTTATAATAGTTTATGAGACTAACAGACTCAGCGGTTGGGGGGGGGGGGGGGGGGTGCTACTGCTGTACACTATAAAAGTTCGAGTTACCAGACGGAGGGAAAGATGGAAAGATGGGCAGAGATTAGAAATGAGGCCGACTCGATTAAAGTGTCTGGAGTGGAGTAGAATAGGGCTTTAATACAACAAAATGGATCAGATCTCTGGTCTCCCATGTGCCTTCTGGCAAACTGTGGGGGAAATTTCCCGCCTGCTTTTTAAGAAAATCCTTCTCTGCTCCACTTTAGCTGTATTATTATCTGCTGTCGACTCATAAATGAGGATAATAGTCTCGTCATCAGTGGGAATATACACTTATAGACGGGAGACGAGACCCATCCTGGAGGTGCATCTTCTCCCAAAGATCATACGCATCACTTCTAGGTTTATTTGTTGTTCTGAATATTGGGCTCGTCTTTCTTTTCGTAATCTCTTCTTGAATGCTGCTTGATCGTTTATCTTTGAATGCTTACACGCCGCCGTGCACGGTTGATTTCCAGAGTGTGTGACTGAAGTTGAGGGCCTCCCATGTTTTTCACTCTGTGTTGCGTGCTTTCAGGTTGTCCTTCAGCTAATTCTTGTATCTTTTCTTCTGACTTTACTTTCTTTTGACTTCTGTCAACTGACCTCAGAGCATTTTTTCCCCATAGTTCTGTTTTTGTTTATCCTTATTACGTGAACTGCCCACTGTTGTTGTTTGAGGATGAGAATGGTTTTGATGGATTCTGCTTCCTCCAGGATGCTGAGGTTGGCACCATAGTCCTCCCATTTGATGGTGAGGATACTACATAGGCAGTAATGATGGAAACACTCCAGAAGCTTTGGATAACAATGATTCGTTGTTCAGGCTGAGACCCATATAGCAACAAGGGAGCAACAACTGCTTTTTGTTTGTTTTTTTGTCATGTTATGCAGTCACATAGAGACTTAACACTGTAATCAACATACACTCACCGACCATTTTATTAGGTACACCTGTTCAATTGCTTGTTAACACAAACAGCTAATCAGCCAATCACATGGCAGCAACTCAATGCATTTAAGCATCTAGACATGGTGAAGACGACTTGCTGAAGTTCAAACGGAGCATCAGAATGTGGAAGAAAGGAGAAAGGGGCTTTAAGTGACTTTGAACGTTGCGTGGTTGATGGTGCCAGATGGGCTGGTTTGAGTATTTCAGAAACTGCTGACCTACTGGGGTTTTCACCCAAATCATCTCTGGTTTACAGTGAACGGTCCAAAAAGGAGAAGATATCCAGTGAGCGGCAGTTGTGTGGATGAAAATGCCTTGTTGTGTCAGAAGTCAGAGGAGAATGAGCAGACTGGTTGAATGGGCGACTACGTGATGCCATCATGTCAATATGGACCAACATCTCTGAGGAATGTTTCCAACACCATGTTGAACCTATGCCACGAAGAAATAAAGAGGTTCTCAAGGCAAAAGGGGGTCCAATCTGGTACTAGCAAGGTGTACCTAATAAAGTGGCCGGCGAGTGTATGTGACCAAGCAATCATCATTGCAAACTGCATCTGGGTGATTCTTTAACTACAGGCACTATTGGCCTTGTAAATGTAATTTCCACCACACCATTGCCTTACAATATAAAGCGCCTTGGGGCAACTGTTTGTTGTGATTTGGCGCTATATACATGTGCTCTGATGTCACTGTTTATCTCCATAGAAACTACCCAAACAATCTTTCATACAAACTGTTTAAAGGGACATTAGTGTTGTGGTGGAAATTACGGCAATAGTGTGGGACAACTACATTTTGTTTAAAAAAAATCACAACAGTTGTATGACATTGAATACCCCATTTATGTTTTGATTATTTTACTGATATTTTATTCAGAGATATTTTAAAACATTAGAAAAAAACATTTCTTTACCATTCATTTTTATCACTGAAGATCAAAAGTCTGGGTGTGGGACAAGCACAAAATGGCAATATTTGCATAGAATGATGCTGAAAAAAGGTGAAAAAGTCATCATAGACTACTAGAACAAATTTCTTAACACACTTTCATTGTAAAGATAACTATAAAAGTGTGAAATTTCCCCTTTTTTCTGTTTTTCATACAATATGATCAAAGGACATAATAAGTGCCCGTAGTCTAAGAATCACCCATCTGTATTTGACAAAGAATCCATCCATCAGTTCTCTGTTCTCAATTCTTCTTTACTCCATTTTAGTGTCACAAGGGGGCTGGAGCCTATTCCAGCGGTCACAGGGCACGAGGCAGAGTACACCCACAGGGCATGACAAAGAATACCAAAGAAAAAATATATTAATTTAACTTTGTTTTTTGTTTTGCGTATTCAGACTTTTTATAGTTTGCAAATGATGGGGGCTTACCTTTTTGCAAGAACACCACATACCAAATGGTGTTATTAAATGTTGAGTGCAAGCTCTTCTTTGACCAGCATCATGTTCCTGAGGTGTTAATCTAATTGAGGTTTTTCACTCCAGTGTCCGCTGAACTTGGTACAAACATGGAAGTGAGTTCTGGAATTGCCCAGACGAGCTCAAATTTCCCAAAGGTGAATCAGCGGGGTTTAAGGTCACGGGCATTAAAGTCAAAATGTAAATTTATCTCTGGGATTTACACCAAATGTTGCACACATATGGAAGTGGCTTCAGGAAATGCTCAGCAAGGTCAAATTTTCTAAAGGCCATTAGGGTCAAGGTCATGTCTGCCTATTTGTTTATTAGCTGAATCCTCCCAGGTCCTTTTGCTGATTTCTATCAACCAAAAAATGTGTCTTAAAGAATTCATTTTGACAAAAGTTAAGGAATTCTGATTTTCAGCCAGATTTGGACCAAATGCGGCACACATTTAGGCAGATTCCAGAATTGCCCTGACAAGGTCAGCCTGAGGTCCATCATTTAGATGAAGGTCGTGATCATTGTGGTCAAATGTCAGATTGCTGTAGCCTTTGCTGTCTCCATGCCAATGGGTACTATAACCTAGAATAAAGGAAAATTGCTAATTTTCTGGACATGAGTTCAGACACTTTATTGTTTGTAACATTTTCTCTTCATGCCTGATACTTTGAAATGTGCATGTGGTGTTGTTGTGCCTTCTCAGCACTTTAGACCTAGTTATAGTACTATACTGAGAGATGTGAAGCGGGAAGCCAAGTGAGTTGTGGAAAGTAAAGAGTACATTAGATGAGCTGTTGTGTTCTCTCTTTTCCCAAAGCGTCCTCTCTCCATCTCGCCTCATTTGTCTCCATTATGAAAGCGCGCACAGCATTAAAAGCATACTACTTGTTTATCTTTGCAAAACTTAAAAGCACAATCTATGTTTTCTAGACAGCTGAGGTTTGGAAGTGTTTAAAAGATGCTGCATTTTACCTTTTCGAAGAGCATGTACTGTTCAATCAAAGCTGTAGGTCACAAAACGTACAAACCCACACGGCGCTTAATGCGGTCTGTGAGGATCGTTAGCAGAGTTAATGTCCGTGCACGTGGCCCAATGGGAGTCATGGTGTCGATCTCCATGCTCCCTAAACAGACACAGAGATACCAGCAGACCTGCCTTTAGGGGCCACAAATACACAGAGACGCACACCTCAGTGTGGCTCTGACGATCTGCAGCAAACGTAAATTGTTTGAGAGTATAGCGACGCTGTCAGATCAGATTAACTTGACGTTTGGCTACACTGAGCTAGACCAGAGCTGTCCAGTTTTTTTTTCCTTTTGTCCTTTTCACACTTATTCCCCAAACATTTTTTCTAGTTTCCATCCTAAGTGTTATATTCCTCCAGAGCTCACACTGGACTATGGAGATTTAGACCAGGGTTTGATTTCTGGTCACGCTACCTGTTTTCATCTTTAATATCCCAGGTACTGGACTGACGTCTCACCCGGGGAGAGTTGTAGACTCAGGTCTAGATTTGATTTGTTTGCTTGCATTAAAATCCTCTGTTCCTCTGCAGCATGAAGCTGTATAACTGGTGAAGCAACAGACAAAAGTTGCACAATTTCTTCAATCACCTCTACAGAAGCCTATAACTACTTTAGATTTGTCAAGGGGGTGTCTTGGTGGCTTTCCTCACTAGTCTCCTTCTGGGGTGGTCACTCACTTTTTGAGAACTGCCTGCTCCAGAAACATATCGTTTGTACTTCCCAGCCAGCCTCCCATCCTGGACACCAGCATGGACTCTCAAAATTTCCTGTATATTTGTATTGCCATGTGTGTCGGTAGCATGGCCCGAGCAGAGGGTCACCCCTTTGAGTCTGGTCTGCTTGAGGTTTCTTCCTCAAATCTTCAGAGGGAGTTTTTCCTTAACACTGTCGCCTGTGTGCTTACTCTAGGGGTTGGTAAGGTTAGACCTTACTTGTGTGAAGCAGCTTGAGGAAGCTTTATTGTGATTTTGTGCTATATAAATGAAATAAATGGTAAATGGACTGCATTTATATAGCGCTTTTTCATCTGCATCAGACACTCAAAGCGCTTTACAATTATGCCTCACATTCACTCCGATGTCAGGGTGCTGCCATACAAGGCGCTCACTACACACCGGGAGCAATAGGGGATTAAAGACCTTGCCCAAGGGCCCTTAGTGATTTTCCAGTAAGGTGGAGATTTCAACCGATGATTTTCTGGACTCAAACCCAACACCTTAACCACTAGACCATCACCTCCCCTGAAAGACCCCCCTCCCCTAAATTGAAATGGAATTAAATTGTATTTATTAACTATTGATTTAAACAAATCTGCATATTTTCTGACTTGGAAATGTTTGTACTAGATATCCTTCCTGTGATTGTCTAATAAAAATTGGCTGTGAAAGTGATAATTTACTATAAGTTCATCAAAGTGTGCCAATAACAGTCACTGTCACACATTTTATTCCTGTATTTTTGTTACCCGAGGCCAAAATATGGTCATCAGGTATTGCAAAGGCTTTGTGTCTGTCCGTCCGTCCTTCCGTCTGTCTGTGCTCAGCATAACTCCAGTCCTATTGCTGCCAAGGTCTTCAAATTTACAGGGAGTGTTCTTGGGACACAGACCTTAGACAAGTTCAAAGATGGCTAACCTTGACCTATATTAAGAGGTCAAAGGGGCTAGTTCCTATTTTTTTGTGGTCATACGCCCAAGGGTATTTTAGCATTGCATTATATTTTTTATGCTACTACATGAAAGCTTTTTGGAAATTTCATTTTAAATACTCTGATTATACGTATTTGTTAATTTGCATTTACTTCTGAACATATTTAAAATTCTGTACTTAAAATTCAGGAGTGTCGACTTTGATTAGGATGCCGTGCTTACGCGTAGCCAAGGGTGGGCCTGGATGGGCCTGGGCCCGCCCACTTGTCAGCCAGGCCCGCCCCATCCAATGAGAAGGCTAAGTCGACACTCGACAGTCACCTGTTGTTGCCTCATTGTATTCCTATGATATGGTATTGCATTAGCACTGAGCGACAATTAATAAATTAAAATCTGATTCATCTTCTGTGATTTTTATTAATTCATTTTCAGAGTACAGTGGTCCCTTGCTATAACACAGTTCACCTTTCGCGGCCTCGCAGTTTTTGTGGATTTTTTTAGTGCAATTTTGCATGCTTTTTTTTTTAAAAACGGCGCATTGTGTTCTGCATCCTTATCAAGCGGGCCGTTCGCGGCACCGGTCGGCATCACCGCGATTGCTCTCACTGCCTCCGATGCGCTTTCTGCGGGCTCAGTAAATGCAGCAGCGGGCCACACCGCCCTCCTGTCTGCTGTGTGAAATTGCGTCAAATCCCGGCAACAGGTCCAGAGACTACGCTCGCTGTTTTGATGCGGATGTTGACCGCAGCTGCAGAGCTCCGTGGCCACCGAGAGAGGACTTGGATTCTTTGCGGGTCCCGCATCCGTACCTCCGGAGGCAGTGAGTGAAGGGAGAGTTCTGCGTGTGTCTGTTTATAATCTTCTCGCACAGAAGAAAAAGAGAGTGTTTACACAAGAGAGAAAAGTGAGAAAATGTTAATGCCTGTTTGAGAAAAGTGTGTAGTGAGGGGTTTTACAGCCTTAAAACATCTATAATAATCGCAAAGAATAGCGCTGACTACTTCGCAGATTTCATTTATCGCGGGTTATTTTTGAACGTAACTCCCGCAATAAACGAGGGAGCACATTTTTCCTCAAATAAATAGTCTTCTGCGGGCCCTCATCACGATGCCAATAACATGCACCGTCGAACGGCTGTTTTCTACTGTTAAATGGATAAAAACGTCCCCCAGAACATCCATGTTGACTCACAGACTGAATGCACTCTTCGTGCTTTCCCTTTATAGAGAACTGACCGAATCGTTGGACTGTGATGACGTGATAAGAGAGTTCAACAAAAAAAAACCGTCGTCTCCTGCTGTAGCATTAAAAGGATTCATCAAATGTAATTGTGAGACCATTAATTACTTTTTCTTCTAAATAGGCCTAACTGTTAATATTATATTGCAACTGCCACGAATCATGTTGGTGTCCATTCTGATGGTTTTTAATTTGGCCGCCGAGCCAACCTGTTTTCATGTTGCGGATATATTTAGAATTTTTATTTTAAAGGACTTTACATGACTAAGCGTTGCGTTGCTGCTTGCATTGTCCATGGGGTGCTTGTGTCTGACACTAAGCATCTGTGTAACTGTGCACACAGCGTCTGTGCAGTTGGCTGACATGTGTTCATCATTAAACTTGGAATTCATTTTTGAAACAATGCCTTATTTAAATACTTATTGACGTTTTGGGTTTAGGCCGAGTCAAGTAGGCTACCAGACTTGCACTGAATGTGTGTGTGTGTGTGTGTGTGTGTGTGTGTGTGTGTGTGTGTGTGTGTGTGTGTGGGGCACTGCACTTGCATTATCCATGAAGAGTACTTGTGTCTGACGTGTCTGTGTGCTCACTTTGCCAGTGCTGTAGGCTAAGTGATAACGTTGCTTGCGATGTCCAAACGAGGCACACTTTTTCAAACGGTGTATTATAATACCTACACCTTACCTACAACCCCAAAGGTTGGGCCCGTCTGATTTTTTCTGGGCCCACCCGTTTTATGATTTCTGCCTACGCCGCTGATGCCGTGATTGCTTTTCAACTCCAGTATGCTGTGATAGACAGCTGGAATAACTCAAAAGCCTGACTCGTCCAAGAAGGCAAACACCCTCCTGAAAGACAGCAGACTCGTCCTGTCTTCTCAACTCTCTATTTATTCTCATGTCGCTCTGCTTGACGGGGCAGGAAATCAGTCTCATTTCTGCTTTAATTCATTCTAATCAAACGTGTCGCTCCCAATCAGCCCTATCTGATTAGGAGAAGCCTGTATCACGGCCCGCCAAGCAGGTAATGCCTGACACTTTCATATTACTGTGTGTGTTTGTGTGTGTGAGGGTGAGATAATGAAGGAGCGCCATTTTGATGCGCCAGCGTGCACGATAATTCTCAGTTTTGTATGTAAATGTGCCACAAAAATGACTGGAAGTGTTGATGTGTACTATGTACTTGCTCCTTTTCTCTCCTCTTAGAGATATGGGGTGTCGGCTCCCGAAATTGCAGAAAACGTCAGAGCGGCGAAGCCCAGGAAATATCTACTCCACCCTCCGACGGCCACAGGTGGAGACTAAAGTGGGTGTGGCTTATACCTATCACTTCCTGGATTTCCTTTTGGGTAAAGAAGGTATGGATAACTGTGCCCATATAGTGATACTCAGCTTGATAATCGGTTTCCCTCTTGTGTCATGTTGCTTTATAGTCTTTGAGTGCTGGTCTATTTCAAATGAGACACAACATAATACTGTAGCGATAAGAAATTGTAATTGCTTTTTTCTTTATCGAGCACTTCTCTATCAAATGTAGAGGAAGACTATTTCATTTTATCTTCTTTGTTGTAAAGTTACACCAAGTCTTTAGGGTTGTGATATTTCCTGTCTGACTGTATTGTTGTGAGAATTTGATGCTAACCAATTAGGGATGTCCCGATCAGGTTTTTTTGGCCCCGATCCGATTCCGAGTCATCTGATTTTGAGTATCTGCCGAACAATGAACAAATGCTAAATATATAATATTTTCATTTTAATCACCTTATTTTATTATTTATCACTTAAACAGTGCAGTTCTCCTTGGGGTAGCTTAAACAATCAAGTAATAATCTACCAGACTTAAAAAATGTACAAATTTCCATGTTATTTTATTTGTCTAATAAAAAAAATGTCCAAGGTTCCTTATGTTAAACAAGAAATTATCTAATCTGAAATAACAGGTGGTTTTAATTTACAGATGAAAGGTTTCTAAAGAACCATTTATTGATTTAGCTAGTTTAATTACAAGTGTTCTAAACTTTTTTTTAACAGTAATCAGAAATTTTGAGGTAACAAACAACAACAACAAAAAACATTTCCAAGGATTTTCCTTCAGAAAACTGCTCTATGAATGTTTTGTATAGATCAGTGGTTTCTGCCACTAGTCTTCCATGTTTTGGCCCGACGCATCGTTCCTATTGGACAGCGCAAAGCTACGTCACAGCTCAGAGCGTCGAAAGTTGGATTGGGTTGAACTTTGACCGCGTCAGGAGTATCGCTTGTGTTGTGAGGGAACATTAGCGACAACATTTTGGAAATGCCGTCCATTTATTTGTGGATGATCGAGCACACAAGTGCCGCAGTGGTTGGAGAAGGCCCAATGGATCCCCATGTTTTAAATGACTGCAGCAGATAGATGGTCACTTTCTAGTGGTGGGGATGGATCAGTTGTATACATTGGTGGTTGCCATCCAGGGACCCAAGACAGTTCCAGCAGGTGCTCCCATGACTTACTTGACCTACACTTGAGTTGCAACATCATTTGTTGTACTTGCAACATTGTACATGGGAAATTATCTCAAAAGGTTTTCACACATTGGGGAGATGGTCATCCTTACCTAGAGACAGGATGTTTCAGGTGCATGAGCTGCACCTACCGCTGTGCAGTGGACAACCCCTCAGCATCACGTCAGCGTCCATCCTCCAAAGACAAGACCTTTGGTCCTCTCCTGTTGAGAGGAGCCTCCAAACGGCATTCCTCTATCACCTTCAACGTGTGTGCTACCTTCTGACGGAAGGCATTTGCAGAGTTACTCCCATGGAGAGCGAAAACAAGAATTTCCATTTTTCAACCTGTTTTCTTCCTGTGTCGTTGCCATCCAGGACCCAAGGTGGTTCCGTGGTGTCTTGGATGCGGAAAAGTGTGGCACCAGCCCGTGCTCCCAGAATGACTTGACAGGTTGAGATACATTGTTTAAAAGAAAAGACTGAAGTTCAAGCAATAAATCAATTTGTGGTACAGAATACATACAAGCAGCTGTGGCTTTGGTGGTCACCAGAACCAGGCATTGGAAGTGAAAGAAACCACACGTATGTTTGGAAGGAGAGAGAGAGAGAGAGAGAGAGAGAGAGAGAGAGAGAGAGAGAGAGAGAGAGAGAGCTAAGGAAGAAGTGCCAGCTTCAGACATGTTCATACAGTCCTTTCTACAGGGTTGTGTGGACTTGTCATGAGTTTTAGAATTCAAATACTGTGAAACAATCAGAAAATGATGGTTTATATCACGGATTTAGTGAATTTATATTCTGAAATCTCTGTCTCACAAACCCTATTCACTAAATAGTATGTACAGTACGTCACTGCATTATGTTCCTCCTTTGCAGATAGTCAGACAAAATTCATTCTTCAGGGGTTTATGAAGGTATAACTGTTGTTTGGCTTTTAGAATGTAATCACAGTTAAATATTCAGAAAGTAAATATTTATTTCACTGATGTAGTACATTTCACCATAAGCTTAAAATACTGAAATGTGTATTTTTTTTTTTATGTACATAGGTTTTCAACTACATATCCAACTGGACCTGTTAGGCTCTTTAATACAGAGGTTGACTAGTTTATTAATTCAGGTGTTCCATCACAAAAGATTTATGACCACCAATATGTGCTACGTTTACTAGTTGCTTGGAGGTTATCAGTTAGTTTGATTGATCAGATATCTACTTTAGCCAGCGCTAAACCAATAGTAAGTTGATTTAATTTGGAATTACGCAGAATTGAACTGGTTTTAAACATTTCTACAGGAAGGATACACCCATTTGAAATGCTTCCAAGCAACTTTAATTTGATTTTAAGCACTTATATTTTTTAATTATATGGGTGAAATTGATTTACATTTACTAGATGTCTGCATAAAAATGATTTGGATTAAGTAAATAAAATACATTTATATAAACTCATCAATTGTGCTAGAATATAAGATGGGCAAGGGTGGTGGCCAAGTGGTTAGTGTGCTTGGTTTCTGTGCAGAAGGTTCCCAGTTCAAACCCCACCCCTGCCACATTTCTCCAAGTAATGTGAAGTTGCATCAAGAAAGGCATCTGCTGTAAAACTTGTGCCAGAATCAACATGCAGGTCCACCTTGGATCTGTTGTGGCGACCCCGTGTGCAAACAAGGGAGCAGCCGAAAGGACTGACTTACTTTTGCGCTAGAATATGAGTTGATATCCAAATAATTTTTATGCAGATATCTAGTAAATGTAAATTTCATCCATATAAATAATAAATATGTCAGTTTTGCCCAGGTTATCAGTAAATATGAATCAGTTTCCTCAAGATATTTAGTAAATCCAAATTATTTTTGCTCAGATACTTAGTAAATATGAATCAGTTTTCCTTGTCAAATTGATTAGGATTTACAAAATATTTCTGGCGATATAACCCATCATTTGGTGTGCTATTACTAAATCCAACACATTTCAGCTGTTGCTTTTATTAAAATGTACTTACTTTTTTTAGGTTTAGTTAATGTATCCAATACTTTTTAATCAAAATTGTACAACTTAAAATATATTCAGTTATGTTATGTGTCACTGTGTTGCCACAATTATTTCCCGTAACCACTGGTCAAAACTTTTACAGTGTACACAGAATAGTGGTTCAAATTAAACTAAATTGCTAAAGCTGAGTAGTGTTGTAAAACAACTTGGTACATTTGTATTTTGGACAACAAATGTGAAGGCGTACCTTCTGGGGCATTTTACAGGCGATACCGTTTTGGATTGCAGGGGGAAAAAGTACACGCACAAAGAAAAGCTTTATGTAGGTTGTTAGACTTTTCTGTCATTCTCAAGTCTACTTACAGTCTGTTCCACTTGTAAAATAGTCAGTTGCTTTTCTGCCTTGAACAACTTAAATGAAATGTTTAGGTCAGCAGGTCTGTGAAACCATTTTTAAGGGTATCTTGAGGGCATAAAGTACATTATGAGGTGAAGTTGTGTCTGAGTGGCTCCTGTTGCTTGGAGATCAGAGACCATTTTTTAATTCTCACATTCAGCTATAGACCGACACTGTTCAAGCTGCATCCTGCATGTCCCACAACTTGCGACTTTCCCTCTTTTGCATGATAAAATTACATCTGAAATGCGTTTGCATGGTGTCCCTGTTCCTGTGCGCGTGTGCGCTTTGATGTGTCAAGTCTCACAGGGAGTGGGTGTGTCTTTGCACACGCACTCACATTCATGCGCGAGAATGTTTAATGAGAATCCTCTGGAGGCATCTGGGTTTCTAAAAATACAAATTCTGCTTTTGTGTTGGTGAAGCGATGGATAGAAAGGAAGGGGAAAAGAGAGACGAGCAGGAGAAACTAGCATAAATGAAATCACCTAGTCTTCTGAAAGTTTAACGTTTCCACAAGCCGCGGCGGCACTGTGCCCTGCATCATGTAGGCGCAAATCTCTCACCCAAGTCCGTTTTAGAAGCACTTCCAAAACAAGCAGCAGATGCAACACCACAGCCAAATGGCAATGGTTTGGTTGCCAATCTGCTTAATTTTCAGCCAACCCTGTTATGTTTGGCAAACGGAGTACATCATGGGTTTGGCTGGAATCGAGAGTGAGATCTGGCAAACTGAAGTGGTTTGTGAACAAAACACACAATAGACATAAAAACTGCTCTTCGATTCTTGTCGTTAAAACCAACAGCAGATAAATATGTTTAAAGCGGCCATACAGTACGCATTGATGCAGTAGGAATGTACGTTACGCCAGAATCATAACGAAACACACTCCATATTTTTGTATTGTATGGAGCTTCTGCCTCACCAGTGTATGTGTCTGAGTTCCAACCACATTGCAGCAGCTTGAGCATGTTCAAAGCTTCTGCAATACGACCAATGAATAGTTCGACTGTTACATCATAATGTACATTATGTGGCGTTACATAGATGTTAATACGTACAGACAGACGCACACAGGTGCGTGCACACACAGGCAAGCAACACACGCCAGATGGTTTTCTTGATGCAACTCCACATTACATGGAGAAATGTGGCAGAGGTGGGGTTTGAACCGGGAACCTTCCGCACTGAAACCAAGCACACTAACCACTTGGCCACCAGCAAAGTTTTGCACTTGAAATGTAATTGTGTGGTGCAACATATAATTAATTCCCAGGCTTTGATGAACCCTCTGGAGTACACGGTCATTTTCTCAATTTTTGATATTCCCTGTTTCGCACTTGTGAATCTCGCGCCAGGTCGCGGTGTATGACTTATGCAAGAGGTCGGTTTCAGGAGAGTTCCGGTTTAGGGCACAATGTAAACACACCTTGTGTAGTATGGACAACAAGATAACATCGGGGCACGGCAGAAGTTCAACATAGGTGCTACACTTCTTCTACTGTAGATGTTCCTCTCAACTTGGGAGAATGTACCATCATCATAATCACTCATGAACTCGCTAATTCAACGCCATCCACATCCTTGCTTATCATTGTTTACATGGCTTTGAAACGCCAGAACTCTGCTGGTGCCACGGTGCATTCTGGGAAGTGCAGGGGGATTATGGGACACAATAATGCAGTGAAAACTTTCATTAATTTCCCTTTTAGGGTATTGCATATAGTATAATGCCCATGTGTTCCATATCAAAATGTTCAGATAATCACAGCTTTCCAAATGTGAGTGTACACAGTGTTGTAGACAAATATGTGTGTACTGTGTGCAATATAATTTGGCTGTAAAACTGAAAATATGAAATGTCTTTTTAGAAATCCTTCAAATCTTTAATAAATATACATTTGTATCCATGGATAAAGTGTTTTTGGTGTTAGAAATGAGTTCACCAAAATCTTTAGGTCACAAAAGTAGTGGAAAATAAGAAAGAGATCTATGACAAATTAAAAAGATGTTCTGCAGTGTAGCAGCACCACCCACTGGGAACTACACAGCAGACATCTGGAACATTACAAATAAGCATATTTGTAAAATAATATCACTTACCTGTCTGCTGGATGTCTTCATGTTTCATTTAATTGGGCAGCGCAGTCTCATTTGAGGGTGGGTGCTAAAGGGTTAAAATATGACGCATATGATGTAATTTCTCTATTTCCGGGGACAGAAACATGGCACTTTCTCTGAGTTTTTGGGCAAATTACACACAAGCAAATTGAAAATACAAAGAACAAGTGACGATGCGGTGGAAAGTGGACATGTGTTGCACTTTGTTTATGACCCAGAGCTCAAACGTGTCAAGGCGGTTGTGCAGGCGAGAGAACGTAGCTACTCTGGTTAGCTGTGTAGGTTAACAAGACCACTCACATTTGCCTTGTCTTCCCTTCTCCACTGTGAACCAAAAAACAGCACTTTTCGAGACTGCTTCAGTGATTGCAGCCGAAAACAAAACAGTGCACTATTTTTCCATATGAAATTATGCGCGACGGGAGCGGCTGTCCCCATAAGTGGTCAAAACCCGCGATATCAAGCAGGGTTCAAACAAGACTGCACTGCCCTATTACTTTTTGGATGAATAAAGTCCATTTTTGATGTCAAAAAAAAAAAAAGTTCCTTGCTGCCTTGAAAAAATAATAAAAAAAAACCTGCAGCTCAGATTGTGAAAAAAATCATCCTTCCATGTGTGTTTTCTACTATGATTTTTTTTTTTTTTTTTTTTGTCTGTCAGACTAATGAAAATTAAAACACTGCAGCCAGAGTGCAGCAACTTGCAGGGACAGAGAAGACATACCCGGGTGATCTTCTCTGGCCTCTAGGACTGACTGTGAGTCAAAGATCAACTAGGACACAGATTGATAATACAGACAAGAATTTGTAGTTTGAGGAAATGATCCAAAGAAGTCTCTGTGGAATTCTGTCACTGATCTATTAATAAAAATATATTGAAAAGTACATTTGTGCAGGAGATAAATCGTTTCAGCAACGTATGCGGCCAGAGATGGAAAAAGATGAGGTGTTGTCTCATGTGCACCTTTCACTCTGAAAATGTGTTTCCATGTTTGTTGTTATCCACATAAACAACCAATAATGACATCTCACATGCAGGGTGTTATTTTGTAACTCTCTTCTCTGTTCACGTTAAACTGGTCCAGTGCAGATGCGTATCATGGGAGGAACTAATCAAACGTGGAAAATGAGTACATTTTTTGTGTACCCAGTAGTATTTTGAGTGCTGAATAAAATGTGGCCTTGTTACGAATGTATATGTGCCAAGAGCGTGCCGCAATATATACGGCATGTTCTGTGGTACTCTTGCAATATGCTCTTGCTTTATGTTGAAGAGACATTATCACATCATTTAGTCACCTGAGCAAAACCACATACCGTCTGTGTCGTTCACGCACGCAGTCATTGCACGTTCCCGTCTTGCACACAAACCCTTGCAGTCTGCAGAGTCAGTGTTATCTTCCAACAACCAGGCAGGTCATTTATATGGTAAACTCACCTGATCTGCTTAGACTCTATTTTAGGATAAACATATCGGTTGTGCGTCGACGGTGTGCACGTGGCTGTGAGTAGGTACGCGTCTCTGTTTCCCCCGTTTGTGACAGAGCGACCACGAGAAGTGAAGGATTCCTGAAGGATTATCTGATTGTTTGTGGAGATTGAGAGACCTCATTCCCAGCAAAGGGATTTATTTGTGTTTGTGTGTGTGTGTGTATGCGTGTGCACGTAGGAGGCAGATAGAGGAATTTTTATGTCAGTCCCTGACATTGAGAAAAGCTACGGTCAAATTCATGCTTTAATTCAATTTGACTTCCATTAATAATATTAGTTCTCCACCAGCGTGACTTGATGACTCCTACACAGTAATGAAGATCAAATATCTTTTCCGCTGTCCCCTCTGAGATATGCGACGGCTGTTTATTTAAAGAAATGGTGTTCTGTGTGGGAGAGAGCTTAGTGTTCAGACTGAAGAGGAGCGCGGTGACCAGAGACCAGTGAGGGATGAAGCTCGGAAGATGCAGAGTGCTTGATGAGTTTGCATCAGCCTCTGTTTTATAGGCTCGGTTCTAATTATAGTGTCGCCTCAGCTAAAAACTATTTCATGTGACTAAACCCAACTCAGTCATACTGGGGCACAACAACCTCATTGAGAATACAGGGAGGACAAGAAATATGTTCAGTGTTCACACACCTGGCCTCCACGTAGCTGGCTTGTGGTTTCTATTTATTACATCTGCCAAGGATGTAATAAAATCATCAGTGTTTATTTGTCTGTCTGTCTGTCTACCTGACTGTTAGCAAGATTACATCAAAACTACTGCACGGATTATAACAAAATTTTCACCACAGACACATCTTAGGCCATGGAAGACTCCATTAAATTTAGGAGGTGATCCAGATCTAAATTCAGATTTTGGGTCAAGATTTCATTTTATATAGGCTTTGAAGGGTTACTGTTAGCTGGATTACTTAAAAACTACTGCATGGGTTTTTCATGACATTTTCAACACATATACATATTAAGTCATGGAAGACTCCATTAAATTTTGGAAGTGATCTGGATCCAGATTCTGGGTCAAGATTTCACTTTATATAGGCTTTGAAGGATTACTGTTAGCTGGATTACTTAAAAACTACTGCATGGATTTTCATGAAATTTTCAACACATATACATATTAGGTCATGGAAGACTCCATTAAATTTTAGAGGTGATCCAGATCTGAATCCAGATTCTGGGTCAATATTTCACTTTATATAGGCTTTGAAGGATTACTGTTAGCTGGATTACTTAAAAACTACTGCATGGGTTTTTCATGAAATTTTCAAAACATATACATATTAAGTCATGGAAGACTCCATTAAATTTTGGAAGTGATCTGGATCCAGATTCTGGGTCAAGATTTCACTTTATATAGGCTTTGAAGGGTTACTGTTAGCTGGATTACTTAAAAACTACTGCATGGATTTTCAGGAAATTTTCAACACATATACATATTAGGTCATGGAAGGCTCCATTAAATTTTGGAGGTGATCCAGATCGAAATCCAGATTCTGGGTCAAGATTTCACTTTATATAGGCTTTGAAGGATTACTGTTAGCTGGATTACTTAAAAACTACTGCATGGATTTTCATGAAATTTTCAACACATATACATATTAGGTCATGGAAGACTCCATTAAATTTTAGAGGTGATCCAGATCTGAATCCAGATTCTGGGTCAATATTTCACTTTATATAGGCTTTGAAGGATTACTGTTAGCTGGATTACTTAAAAACTACTGCATGGGTTTTTCATGAAATTTTCAAAACATATACATATTAAGTCATGGAAGACTCCATTAAATTTTGGAAGTGATCTGGATCCAGATTCTGGGTCAAGATTTCACTTTATATAGGCTTTGAAGGATTACTGTTAGCTGGATTACGTAAAAACTACTGTATGGATTTTCATGAAATTTTCAACACATATACATATTAGGTCATGGAAGGCTCCATTAAATTTTGGAGGTGATCCAGATCAAAATCCAGATTCTGGGTCAAGATTTCACTTTATATAGGCTTTGAAGGGTTACTGTTAGCTGGATTACTTAAAAACTACTGCATGGATTTTCATGAAATTTTCAACACATATACATATTAGGTCATGGAAGGCTCCATTAAATTTTGGAGGTGATCCAGATCGAAATCCAGATTCTGGGTCAAGATTTCACTTTATATAGGCTTTGAAGGATTACTGTTAGCTGGATTACTTAAAAACTACTGCATGGATTTTCAGGACATTTTCAACACATATACATATTAAGTCATGGAAGACTCCATTAATTTTGGAAGTGATCTGGATCCAGATTCTGGGTCAAGATTTCACTTTATATAGGCTTTGAAGGATTACTGTTAGCTGGATTACTTAAAAACTACTGCATGGATTTTCAGGAAAGTTTCAACACATATACATATTAAGTCATGGAAGACTCCATTAAATTTTGGAGGTGATCCAGATCTGAATCCAGATTCTGGGTCAAGATTTCACTTTATATAGGCTTTGAAGGGTTACTGTTAGCTGGATTACTTAAAAACTACTGCATGGATTTTCATGAAATTTTCAACACATATACATATTAGGTCATGGAAGGCTCCATTAAATTTTGGAGGTGATCCAGATCGAAATCCAGATTCTGGGTCAAGATTTCACTTTATATAGGCTTTGAAGGATTACTGTTAGCTGGATTACTTAAAAACTACTGCATGGATTTTCAGGACATTTTCAACACATATACATATTAAGTCATGGAAGACTCCATTAATTTTGGAAGTGATCTGGATCCAGATTCTGGGTCAAGATTTCACTTTATATAGGCTTTGAAGGATTACTGTTAGCTGGATTACTTAAAAACTACTGCATGGATTTTCAGGAAAGTTTCAACACATATACATATTAAGTCATGGAAGACTCCATTAAATTTTGGAGGTGATCCAGATCTGAATCCAGATTCTGGGTCAAGATTTCACTTTATATAGGCTTTGAAGGATTACTGTTAGCTGGATTACTTAAAAACTACTGCATGGATTTTCATGAAATTTTCAACACATATACATATTAGGTCATGGAAGACTCCATTAAATTTTAGAGGTGATCCAGATCTGAATCCAGATTCTGGGTCAATATTTCACTTTATATAGGCTTTGAAGGATTACTGTTAGCTGGATTACTTAAAAACTACTGCATGGGTTTTTCATGAAATTTTCAAAACATATACATATTAAGTCATGGAAGACTCCATTAAATTTTGGAAGTGATCTGGATCCAGATTCTGGGTCAAGATTTCACTTTATATAGGCTTTGAAGGATTACTGTTAGCTGGATTACGTAAAAACTACTGTATGGATTTTCATGAAATTTTCAACACATATACATATTAGGTCATGGAAGGCTCCATTAAATTTTGGAGGTGATCCAGATCAAAATCCAGATTCTGGGTCAAGATTTCACTTTATATAGGCTTTGAAGGGTTACTGTTAGCTGGATTACTTAAAAACTACTGCATGGATTTTCATGAAATTTTCAACACATATACATATTAGGTCATGGAAGGCTCCATTAAATTTTGGAGGTGATCCAGATCGAAATCCAGATTCTGGGTCAAGATTTCACTTTATATAGGCTTTGAAGGATTACTGTTAGCTGGATTACTTAAAAACTACTGCATGGATTTTCAGGACATTTTCAACACATATACATATTAAGTCATGGAAGACTCCATTAATTTTGGAAGTGATCTGGATCCAGATTCTGGGTCAAGATTTCACTTTATATAGGCTTTGAAGGATTACTGTTAGCTGGATTACTTAAAAACTACTGCATGGATTTTCAGGAAAGTTTCAACACATATACATATTAAGTCATGGAAGACTCCATTAAATTTTGGAGGTGATCCAGATCTGAATCCAGATTCTGGGTCAAGATTTCACTTTATATAGGCTTTTAAAGGGTTACTGTTAGCTGGATTACTTAAAAACTACTGCATGGGTTTTTCATGACATTTTCAACACATATACATATTAAGTCATGGAAGACTCCATTAAATTTTGGAGTTGATCTGGATCCAGATTCTGGGTCAAGATTTCACTTTATATAGGCTTTGAAGGATTACTGTTAGCTGGATTACTTAAAAAATACTGCATGGATTTTCAGAAAATTTTCAACACATATACATATTAAGTCATGGAAGACTCCATTAAATTTTGGAAGTGATCTGGATCCAGATTCTGGGTCAAGATTTCACTTTATATAGGCTTTGAAGGGTTACTGTTAGCTGGATTACTTAAAAACTACTGCATGGGTTTTTCATGAAATTTTCAACACATATACATATTAAGTCATGGAAGACTCCATTAAATTTTGGAAGTGATCTGGATCCACATTCTGGGTCAAGATTTCACTTTATATAGGCTTTGAAGGATTACAGTTAGCTGGATTACGTAAAAAACTACTGCATTGATTTTCAGAAATCTCTGATTACTCTTGTTTAGGAATTTTGTTCTTTCCCCAGAAATTTTTAACTCCTCAGTGATATTATTTAAGTTTGAATGCTGGAACAAAGTCAGGTCTTTCCAATCGGCTCAGCCAAGTAATTGTTTTAATTTCCTGGTGACTGATAATATTGGAAACACCAAAAATATATAATCAGTGTTGAATATTATTGGTTTGACATTAACAAGCAGTTTAAATTCAGTTTATTTACATAGTGCTAAATCATAAGTTACGTCGAGGTCTGGACAAAGAGCAAAAGGAGAGCATCACTACAAAACGTAATGCAGCAAAATAATAATTTTATCTTGATTATTTTGTTTGTTGTAATAATCGTAAGACAAAATCATAAGTGAAATCAAAATTTGATTAATCTCTTAGCACTGCTTTGTATTGTTCCAGCATTTGTTTGCTTCAAACAGCTTTGCATCCCACATGGGGGCCAGCCCCACAGTTTGGGAACCACTAGTTAAGTCTACAATCTTCCTTTTCTTACTGTACTGTCCTTTTTTTTTCTTTTTTATGACCCACCTGCTTTATCCTAATGCATCATCCGCCTTTACCAAAGTGCCATAATCGTCATTATCTCCGTTGTCACCTTAATTGGTTATCTTGACATGTCATCGTGAATGTAGGAAGTACAACACGTCAGCCAGGTGTGACATTCTAAACCACTCACCTTTGTGTCAAAGCTTTGCTTCAGATAATGAGCAAAGGAGCCGGAGAGAGCAGAGAATGGAGACAACAAAAAGAATTCAAGTGAAGGTGGTGAGGAAAAAAATGAAAGGCACAAAAAAGGAGTGAGGCCGTGAGCATTAGCACAGGTCTGGGGCAGGAAGAGAAACTATCTCGAGTACAAGGAGGAGAGAGCTGGAGGTGTGAGAGTGAGCGAGCAGGAGTCACGAATCTGACAAAGTGTGAGGAGGAAAGCTGGGTGTGATGCTGCGTGACTAAGGCCGGTCTGTGGCGCCGACAGCGAGGACCTGAACTCTGCCAATGACTTTGTGCCGCCCTGCAGAGACCGAGGCCCTGCTCGGCTCATTAAAACTTGCAGCATGTGTCTAATGCTCAGCGGTTTGTGTGCAGCTAGCTGTGCACGCTGCTGCTGCTGTATATACCTGTGAGGAAGGGGGTTGTGAGCGAGATTTCATCTGTTGACAAATCCAGATGTATCACTTTTCCCTTCTTATGATGTATCTGTGCCATCAGAACCTGGTATGTTTGGCTGAGGGGGCGAGCGACACACAAATCCATCAGTTTGTGAGATGTGCGCTATCTGATGCACTTTCCCCGAGTGTTTGTCGAAAGCCTTGAACTGACTGAGCTGGAGCCGCGGACGTGGTCTGATTCTTTTATTTTTTCATCCTGTGTGTCACCAAAGTAACTCGGAGAGTTTTGGCCCAATTTAAACCAAACTTTGTGGTATAGTTGAGGCTCAGCCAGTGACTCAGTAGGTGAGTTGGGAGAGTAATATATAAACTTGGGTTCGATTCCCAGTCATGTCATCTGACTATGTCTTTGGACAAGAAACTTCATCTATGTTGTTCTAGTTCACTCATCTGTAACTGGGTACTGGGCTTAGCTGGGGGTTACGGACTATGATCTGCTTCATGCTCCAGAATTCGGGGATAAGCACCGACACCAACAGGCCTCAAGGCTGATAGAGGACTTACTTCAACTTGTATATAGGGGTTATTTAACTCAGAAGGATGGTTAAAGATACATCATACACCTGTGGTTATTATTAAACATTCATATAAAGTCATGTATCACCTTCCCGTTGGTCACATGACCATAGATCTTGGAATGTCAAACTACATATTAAAACATTTACTTCAAGGAATTGGTTTAAAATCCAACTGGGCAATTACACAGTGACTGACGTTA
Source organism: Thalassophryne amazonica (assembly GCF_902500255.1). Taxonomy (NCBI): domain Eukaryota; kingdom Metazoa; phylum Chordata; class Actinopteri; order Batrachoidiformes; family Batrachoididae; genus Thalassophryne; species Thalassophryne amazonica. The sequence goes on from NC_047122.1 coordinate 53,032,596, forward strand.
CATTCAGAGAGGAAGCAGGCCTTTTGAAGTGAGCAGGACTTACAACATACAGCCCCTGAGTGTTCCTATCTTGTGGAAGACATAATAGGGACAAGGTCTATTTGGTAGGGGAAGGAAACTTTGTTAGTGCTTAGTACAACTTGGTGGTACTTAATACTTTGTGCGATTGACGTTACAAAAAACAGCCATTAAGAAAATTCCTAAACTTGATTCAACTTTGTCTTCAAACTATACAGGGTTAACAACTTTTATTCTAGGATATAAGGCTGCAAGCAACTGTCATTCTGCTGCTCCTTGCTATGTTACAAATCAAAGGCATGAACTGCCTGATTGCATAATTATGCGTGACTGACGTTACGTGACTGACGGTACAGTATGTCACTCCATATTTAAAGTTGCAAAAATCAAATTTGTTTTTTTTTTCCCAAAAAACAAATTTCTGCTATTAAAACGATGTACTTTGACTGACAGTTGCCATATTCTATAATTTGACATCTTAATAACATATTATGTGGGTATTTTTATGATTTCTGGGCCAAAGCAGGTGGAGTGCTGGCAACCAATTTCTCACTTCAACAGATGTGTGCAATGTTCTCATTAACACAAAACAATAATATGCTTATGCAGAGGATGAAAAATCAGTTTATGCAATTTGATAGAGAATAAGCCCAAATCATTCACATTTTGATGGGAGAAAAACATGAAAAAATAAACCTGCTTTGACATGGTATAGCTAACCTTCACCGCATCATTTTAACTGAAATTACGTTCTTTTTGCACAAGTGAATATTTGCTCTTGCAGTTTCAAAAACTATTCTCCCCAATTTCTAAAAATAATTTTGGACTGTGAGCTTCTACAACATGGAATTGCAACATGGAATTTTCTATACCCACTCACTCTAATTAAGGGTCACGGGGGGCTAGAGCCTATCCCAGGGGCCATAGGATGGGAGGCGGGGTCCACCTGGGACAGGACGCCAGTCTGTTGCAGGGCTGGTTGCTATTAAAGACAAATATAAAGTTACATGTTACCTTTCTATTGTTCACTTGAAGTTTGACCTTGGGTGACCTTGACAAGTCAAGCTCAAGGGTGTAACTAATGCAAACAGTTATGAAGCTTCGTGGATTAAACATGGTGCAAAGGTTGTGTGATGTACAGATGCTGAGTCACAACAAATGAATTTGCGTGAATTGGTGTTGACGGTAAGGTGTGGAGGTTGCAGAGTCTGAGTGCACCTTCTGGTTTTTTATTTATTTTGCACTCTTATCTGTCTTATTGGCAAAAGATGCCAGCAAAGATGGTGTGGTGACTCTTGTCAAAAGTGAGCCAGGCTGGAATTCACAGCATCACAAGTACATGTAGCTGTACGTGCCTCATGTTCTCGCCGCGGCAAGCCTTTTTTCTTTCCCCGCTTGTACTTGTCAGCTGTATTTCTGAACCCGGCACTCTCTCTTTCTCTCTCTTTGAGATTTCCTATAAATTCAGTCTTCTGAAGTAACTCGACCTCCATTTGACGAAGCTCAGACTCTGACCATTGATGGTTGCAGCCTCCGGCCGCATTCCCCAAACGGTGGGGAGCTTCAGGCTCCAGGAAGCTGATTATTTTATAGTTGGAGTTTTGGCACATATCCTTTCCCAAAAACCTCTGCAAGTCATTAGCAGGCTGTTTAAATAAACGCAAACCTCCAGTAAGGATAGGGATAAGCCTTTAGGGTGGCTGTAAGTAATCCCCATGCATCACCTAGCTGGCTTAGTGAAAACTCGTTCTTCCTTCTGTGCACGCATGCAGGCAAAGAGCAGCCCGTGCACACTCGCCAAGATACCACGGCAACAGATGCGCACGCTCCACTAAATATCCTTTACAGCCTGGCATGGAAATTCTGAGATTTGTACGAGGAATTAATAAGGCCTCTTGAGCGGCAACAAAAAGCAGGGGGTGTCTCACACGATGAATGCGGCCTGCATCCAAACCCAGGGTCAAAAAGCGAGGCGTCACAAAGCGAGGCATCACAAAGTGAGGCGTCACAAAGCGAGGCGTCACAAAGTGAGGTGTCACAAAGCTGGCTGTTGTGCGGTCAAAGCGCTCGGAAACAGAAATAGAAAAACGAGAATGTTGTTTTTGCACATCTTGATGTTCACGGTGGCACCTCTCTGAACTTCATACCAAACAAATTCCAAACTGCTTTTCTGCTCCCACCCCACCTCCAGCCTTTCCCATGTTCCCATTCCAGGGCGGAACTGCAGCCTCGCTTTTAAATCCCACAGTGGCAGACAGTATAAATGAAATCACTTCCCAGCCTGGAGCGTCGCATAACAAACTAATAATGTCTGCGCACCGCGCCTGAATTACCCACAATGTTTCGACTGCGCATGTTGTTTGCAGGCGAGCGCCAACCGTGCAGAGATAATGACGGCTAATGAGTGTTTGCGATGACAGGATCATTGTTATACCCCTCGCACAAGTCTCCAGCTGTTATTGGTGTTATTATTATTACTATCAATGCGTTGCTTTTGATAAGCCTCGACAGACACCCGCGTAAATGTTTGCTCAACTGACGGCTCTGACATCCTTCTGGCAGCGATGTCAGAAGGATGTAACGTGAGCAGTACATCCTTCGGCCTGGTAAACAGCCTGGATTTGTGTAACAGTTTTTCCATCTGATGCAGATGGACGGTGTTTTTATAATGATACAGCACACACACACACACACACACACACACACACACACACACACACACACACACACACACACACACACACACACACACACACTGATATTAGTATGCTCAACTACACGCTGGGAACATCTTGTATTTGAGTGATTTTTCTTGTTAGTGCAGCGGATAACTGAAAAATGGTGATGCAAGCACCAAATTTGGCACACATACTCCTTAGACATTACTCTTTTAAAAATGCTGGGTACCCACGTGAACTTTCAATAGGCGGCCAAGAAGGGGTCAATTGAAGTATTACACAGGGGTCAAAATTTAAAAATGCTCCAATCATATTGAAATGTATTCCATATTATTTGTCTGATCATAAAGATTCCAAAAAGGTATAGTTTGGACTATCTGTGAATGAATGTTCTGGAGTTATGGGGTAAAAAGTTATGGGGATTTTGCATTGCGAGCTCTTGTTTGCCTCTACTGGTGGTTGGCTCTCACTGCAGTATTGTATCACTTCCTGTTCCGGAGCACAGCGGTGTTTTGCTGTATCTGTTAGCTGTTTAATCTGCGCAGTTAGATTGATCTAGTTAACTAGATAACGATTTGTTTCACAGTGTAATCTTCACGTGCCTTAACTAAAACACTCCCTCTGCTGAATCACCTCTAAATTATTTACACATTATTCACTTTGTGTGTTTTTAGGAATCCGTTAGCTTAGCGCAGCTACTAGCTCTTAGCCGATTTAGCATGGCGGCTTCTCCTGTCTCTCCCGCACTTTTCTGCTCTGGGTGTGAAATGTTTAGTTATTCCTCGGCCTCCTTTAGCAGTAATGGTACTTGTAATAAGTGTAGCTTATTCGTAGCTTTGGAGGCCAGGCTGGGCGAATTGGAGACTTGGCTCCGCACCGTGGAAAATTCTACAGCTAGCCAGGCCCCTGTAGTCGGTGCGGACCAAGGTAGCTTAGCCGCCATTAGTTTCCCTCTGGCAGATCCCGAGCAGCCAGGAAAGCAGGCCGACTGGGTGACTGTGAGGAGGAAGCGTAGTCCTAAACAGAAGCCCTGTGTACACCGCCAACCCGTTCACATTTCTAACCGTTTTTCCCCACTCGGCGACACACCCGCCGAGGATCAAACTCTGGTTATTGGCGACTCTGTTTTGAGAAATGTGAAGTTAGCGACACCAGCAACCATAGTCAATTGTCTTCCGGGGGCCAGAGCAGGCGACATTGAAGGAAATTTGAAACTGCTGGCTAAGGCTAAGCGTAAATTTGGTAAGACTGTAATTCACGTTGGCAGTAATGACACCCAGTTACGCCAATCAGAGGTCACTAAAATTAACATTGAATCGGTGTGTAACTTTGCAAAAACAATGTCGGACTCTGTAGTTTTCTCTGGGCCCCTCCCCAATCGGACCGGGAGTGACATGTTTAGCCACATGTTCTCCTTGAATTGCTGGCTGTCTGAGTGGTGTCCAAAAAATGAGGTGGGCTTCATAGATAATTGGCAAAGCTTCTGGGGAAAACCTGGTCTTGTTAGGAGAGACGGCATCCATCCCACTTTGGATGGAGCAGCTCTCATTTCTAGAAATCTGGCCAATTTTCTTAAACCCTCCAAACCATGACTATCCAGGGCTGGGACCAGGAAGCAGAGTTGTAGTCTTACACACCTCTCTGCAGCTTCTCTCCCCCTGCCATCCCCTCATTACCCCATCCCCGTAGAGACGGTGCCTGCTCCCAGACTACCAATAACCAGCAAAAATCTATTTAAGCATAAAAATTCAAAAAGAAAAAATAATATAGCACCTTCAACTGCACCACAGACTAAAACAGTTAAATGTGGTCTATTAAACATTAGGTCTCTCTCTTCTAAGTCCCTGTTAGTAAATGATATAATAATTGATCAACATATTGATTTATTCTGCCTTACAGAAACCTGGTTACAGCAGGATGAATATGTTAGTTTAAATGAGTCAACACCCCCGAGTCACACTAACTGCCAGAATGCTCGTAGCACGGGCCGAGGCGGAGGATTAGCAGCAATCTTCCATTCCAGCTTATTAATTAATCAAAAACCCAGACAGAGCTTTAATTCATTTGAAAGCTTGACTCTTAGTCTTGTCCATCCAAATTGGAAGTCCCAAAAACCAGTTTTATTTGTTATTATCTATCGTCCACCTGGTCGTTACTGTGAGTTTCTCTGTGAATTTTCAGACCCTTTGTCTGACTTAGTGCTTAGCTCAGATAAGATAATTATAGTGGGCGATTTTAACATCCACACAGATGCTGAGAATGACAGCCTCAACAATGCATTTAATCTATTATTAGACTCAATTGGCTTTGCTCAAAATGTAAATGAGTCCACCCACGACTTTAATCATATCTTAGATCTTGTTCTGACTTATGGTATGGAAATTGAAGACTTAACAGTATTCCCTGAAAACTCCCTTCTGTCTGATCATTTCTTAATAACATTTACATTTACTCTGATGGACTACCCAGCAGTGGGGAATAAGTTTCATTACACTAGAAGTCTTTCAGAAAGCACTGTAACTAGGTTTAAGGATATGATTCCTTCTTTATGTTCTCTAATGCCATATACCAACACAGTGCAGAGTAGCTACCTAAACTCTGTAAGTGAGATAGAGTATCTCGTCAGTAGTTTTACATCCTCATTGAAGACAACTTTGGATGCTGTAGCTCCTCTGAAAAAGAGAGCTTTAAATCAGAAGTGCCTGACTCTGTGGTATAACTCACAAACTCGCAGCTTAAAGCAGATAACCCGTAAGTTGGATAGGAAATGGCGTCTCACTAATTTAGAAGATCTTCACTTAGCCTGGAAAAAGAGTCTGTTGCGCTATAAAAAAGCCCTCCATAAAGCTAGGACATCTTACTACTCATCACTAATTGAAGAAAATAAGAACAACCCCAGGTTTCTTTTCAGCACTGTAGCCAGGCTGACAAAGAGTCAGAGCTCTACTGAGCTGAGTATTCCTTTAACTTTAACTAGTAATGACTTCATGACTTTCTTTGCTAATAAAATTTTAACTATTAGAGAAAAAATTACTCATAACAATCCCAAAGACGTATCATTATCTTTGGCTGCTTTCAGTGATGCCGGTATTTGGTTAGACTCTTTCTCTCCGATTGTTCTGTCTGAGTTATTTTCATTAGTTACTTCATCCAAACCATCAACATGTCTATTAGACCCCATTCCTACCAGGCTGCTCAAGGAAGCCCTACGATTATTTAATGCTTCGATCTTAAATATGATCAATCTATCTTTATTAGTTGGCTATGTACCACAGGCTTTTAAGGTGGCAGTAATTAAACCATTACTTAAAAAGCCATCACTTGACCCAGCTATCTTAGCTAATTATAGGCCAATCTCCAACCTTCCTTTTCTCTCAAAAATTCTTGAAAGGGTAGTTGTAAAACAGCTAACTGATCATCTGCAGAGGAATGGTCTATTTGAAGAGTTTCAGTCAGGTTTTAGAATTCATCATAGTACAGAAACAGCATTAGTGAAGGTTACAAATGATCTTCTTATGGCCTCAGACAGTGGACTCATCTCTGTGCTTGTTCTGTTAGACCTCAGTGCTGCTTTTGATACTGTTGACCATAAAATTTTATTACAGAGATTAGAGCATGCCGTAGGTATTAAAGGCACTGCGCTGCGATTGTTTGAATCATATTTATGTAATAGATTACAATTTGTTCATGTAAATGGGGAATCTTCTTCACAGACTAAGGTTAATTATGGAGTTCCACAAGGTTCTGTGCTAGGACCAATTTTATTCACTTTATACATGCTTCCCTTAGGCAGTATTATTAGACAGCATTGCTTAAATTTTCATTGTTACGCAGATGATACCCAGCTTTATCTATCCATGAAGCCAGAGGACACACACCAATTAGCTAAACTGCAGGATTGTCTTACAGACATAAAGACATGGATGACCTCTAATTTCCTGCTTTTAAACTCAGATAAAACTGAAGTTATTGTACTTGGCCCCACAAATCTTAGAAACATGGTGTCTAACCAGATCCTTACTCTGGATGGCATTACCCTGACCTCTAGTAATACTGTGAGAAATCTTGGAGTCATTTTTGATCAGGATATGTCATTCAATGCGCATATTAAACAAATATGTAGGACTGTTTTTTTGCATTTACGCAATATCTCTAAAATTAGAAAGGTCTTGTCTCAGAGTGATGCTGAAAAACTAATTCATGCATTTATTTCCTCTAGGCTGGACTATTGTAATTCATTATTATCAGGTTGTCCTAATAGAATTTAAAATTCTTCTTCTTATTTATAAGGTTTTGAATAATCAGGTCCCATCTTATCTTAGGGACCTCATAGTACCATATCACCCCAATAGAGCGCTTTGCTCTCAGACTACAGGCTTACTTGTAGTTCCTAGGGTTTGTAAGAGTAGAATGGGAGGCAGAGCCTTCAGCTTTCAGGCTCCTCTCCTGTGGAACCAGCTCCCAATTCAGATCAGGGAGACAGACACCCTCTCTACTTTTAAGATTAGGCTTAAAACTTTCCTTTTTGCTAAAGCTTATAGTTAGGGCTGGATCAGGTGACCCTGAACCATCCCTTAGTTATGCTGCTATAGACTTAGACTGCTGGGGGGTTCCCATGATGCACTGAGTGTTTCTTTCTCTTTTTGCTCTGTATGCACCACTCTGCATTTAATCATTAGTGATTGATCTCTGCTCTCTTCCACAGCATGTCTTTTTCCTGGTTCTCTCCCTCAGCCCCAGCTTGCTCACAGGGGGTCGTTTTGACTGTTGGGGTTTTTACGTAATAATAAATATATATTATATATATATATATATAAATAAAATTGATTGAATTGATTGATTAAAAACAGCAAGAACACTGAGAAAGGTCAGTTTCAGTTTGTACAGGGGTCAAAAGTTAAAGTTGCTCCAATTTTGGTAAAAAGTGGTGCAAATTACTGGTTGAGCTAATAGGATTAATAAATGGAATAGTTTTGACTGTGTTGCGTGCTTGGTTTGCAAAGTAAAGGTTAAATAATATCAGCATCCATTGGATTCTATGACATGTGACATATGCTACCCTGTAACATGATAACTAAGCATGATACATGATGCAAACTATTCCTTTTTAAAACCGTATTCACCCAACTAATAATTTGCATCACTTTTTTTTATCAACTTTAACTTTTGACCCCTGTACTAATTGAAATTGACCTTTGTCACTGTTCTTGCTGTTTCTACCCCATAACTCTGGAACATTCATTCACAGATAGTCCAAACTATACCTTTTTGGAATCTTTATGATCAGACAAATAATATGGACTACCTTTCAATATGACTGGAGCATTTTAAAATTTTGACCCCTGTGTAATACTTCAATTGACCCCTTCTTGGCCGCCTATTCAAATTTCACGTGGGTACCCGGCATTTTTAAAAGAGTAATGTCTAAGGAGTATGTGTGCCAAATTTGGTGCTTGCATCACCATTTGAAGGCTCCCTCAGTAAATATTCACTTATCTGCTGCACTATGTGTAAGAGGGAGTCGAGGATCCTCTGGTGGTAAAACCCGCCTCTTTAACCTCGACACCATCTCCTCTCCAAATGAAATGAGAGTTCACGTTGAGTGCGCCGGGCGGCCTCCCCGTACGCGCACACTTGTTTGTCTGCGTGTGTGAACACGCCAGATGATGGAGAACAAATTGAAAATGAGATGGCTTGCACGTCTTTTTTCCCCCTTGTGTATAAGTGTGTGTGTGTGTGTGTGTGTAGTTAATTTATTCAGGTTATTTTCTCCAGACCCATGCAAATGAGAGTGAATGAGAGAAAGCATGACAAGCATTCAGGCACAGACAGACAGCCTTGTCTCTCTCTCTCTCTCCCTCAATCTCTTTTCCAGCCTCTTCTCTCTCAAACCTGACTTCACTCAGTGATACTTGCACCCCCCGCCAAACTGTAAGACTCCCATGAATGCATGAACGTACACATTCAGAGAAGGTTGTTGTTGATGTTGGAGTTCCTTCCACATGATAAGCTCCACTTTCCATTTCCACACAAGTGACAGCTTTCCGTTGTACTTAAGTACCCATCACTGCTCTTGCGACACTCGAGAGCGGGCAATGCAATCTCATTGTTTCATGAACCTTTGGAAGTCTTGGATTCTTGTTTGGGAATACATTCAGCATCTGTGCATGTGCATATTTATAGGTGTGCGCCTTTGCACCCTCGTTCCCCACAGCCTGATGCTGCAGACCGAACGGTCCTCCCTGAAAAATTGGTCCGCCCTGCCTTCACTGCGCATGCGTCATTTGCGACTACACCAGCTCATCTGAGACTGTCTCTACAGCCAAAGAGATCAAATGGATTAATGGTATTATTAACCATCAGATGATAAAGGTACAACCTCTTAAATCATTCTAAAGTCAGTTTTAAGCAGAAATGAGGCGATTGGTGAGTCGTTACTGACGCTTTGAAATGACGCAGCAGCAGCAGCAGCTCGTCCGGCTGCGACGCTCTCATGCTTCCTCCATTTTTTATGATGAAATAATGCTGAATTTATGTGGAAATGATTGTTGTACAAAAGCTTCAGATATCTGTCGTTGAGACGGATGATGACTGGAGTTCAGTTTGAAGCAAAAACGAAGTGATAATCAGTGAACCGCCACTGATGACGCATGCGCAGTGAAGGCAGGAAGGACAGATTTTTAGGGGGACCGTTCGGTCTGCGACATCGGCTGTGCTGCTGACAGAGAGGATAAAAGCGAGTAGTTGCAATGTAATTAGTGTCTGATTTGGTGTGAAAATGCCATGTGGTGTTCAGTGGAAATGATCACAATGAAATGTGCTCTTTGTTCCTTCTGTTTCTCTTCTTTGACCGTCTTCCTCCCTGCAGAGGTGCCGGTGTCGTCGGTGCTTTGTTTGTCTTCAGTCCGAGAGTTGCCGGTTCAGGTCAGAGAGCTCTACGGGCAGGGTTTCGTCCTGGTTGCTGTGCACCCTTTCGTCCACCCCTGCGGCCCTCGACATGCGCACATCCAGCGCCAGCTCCACCGAGCCGTGCTGGTCCGAGAGGTGCCAAGGTAAGTGCACACAGGAAAAGAGCATCCACAGTCCAACCGTGACTTCAGAACACATCTGTAGAAGAAAAAAAAAACCCTGGAATATTGAAGATTTATGAGGCAGATTTAAAGTCACAGCTTGAGTTACGCTTTTATGTCAGTTAAACTGATTTACTATATTCACCAAATGAGACGTCTTATCATGAACAGAAATCTGCAACTCACCTTCATCTTTTGATGTAAAATGAACTGCAGATGAGTCTTTTACTTAAGCTCATCGGCATAATGTTTTCACTTTTCACGCCCGTGATAATATACAGTTCAGCTGTCTCTTCTGAAACTCACTTCATTGATTTGCATTAACCTCACAATTTATCACATTTTGCAAGAGGATTATTTTCATACCGCCCTATTACCACCTTTGGTACAGCGTACAGTTTAATGCTCAACATCAAGCCATCGATGAATCTGCTGCAGATATGACACCGACTTTTATCTCTATCACATTTTTGTGATGTCATAATTAGAGAACAAGATAAAAGGTGAAATCCTGAGGTACAAGTAACTCACTACCAAAAATTAGGTGTCACAGTTTCAGTTCCCTATTTCATCGTAGATTAAAGTGTAGGTGACACCAAAAAATGTGCACAAAAAAAAAAAAAAAAATCACAAAAAAATCATGAAATGTTGGTATTTTTAAAAATCCTGAACAATAAAAGTTGATAAGTACGCAGGTGTCTGAAGCCTGCGCTCTATCAATCCAATTCCATTTCAATTTCAATTTATTTTAATTTATATAGCGCCAAATCACAACAGAGTTGCCTCAAGGAGCTTCACACAAGTAAGGCCCAACTTTACCAACCCCCAGAGCAGCAGTGGTAAAGAAAAACTTCCTCTGAGGAAGAAACCTCAAGCAGACCAGACTCAAAGGGGTCTGAGACTCTATTTCAGCCCTCAGCTGCAGCCATATTGTTGCGATATCATCACTGGAACAGCATCTGCTGATTTAAGCCCAAATCAATTGTAAACACAGCAGAGGTTAAGCTGTTTTCTGATTAGTGTGGACCTTTTTTTTTTTAGTCCAGTCTGAACCTGTCTGAAGAAGTTGTGGAGGACACAGCCTTATGGTTTTGAGCCGTATTTAGATGACAATGAGGGAGACGAAACCTTGGAGGAAAACCTTCAATCTGACAACAGTGACGATATTGTCAGAGTTCAGAACACAGAATGGTGATATACAAGTATATTGCCAGCTTTTTGGTCTAATCAACTGTTTTAAAAAAATAGTTTTACTATCTGTAACATCAGGAAAAAACGTGGTTGGTGTGGATTTTTTATTTATGATTTTTTTCCCCCTGAGAAACAGGTACATTCATTCTAAAAATGTCACGAGGGAAATTTAATAATATATCAGCTATTTTTAAAATAAACAGTTTCCTTCTTGAATACAGTTGGTGTACTGTACGTTAGTAGCGTAACATGTTAAATATTAAAAGCATTCGCACAAGGAGTAAATAATATAGTCTTACCTGTCCATTTCAGTGAGATCATCTTCAGTCTGATGAAATGTCTGAAAACAATTTAATTTGTTGTCTTGGCTGAAGAAATGTCCATGATGATCCGAGTCACTGCTGTACTGATCTGCGATCAGCACGGTCAGCTACAGGTGTAATCTGTTCATTGCATCTGCAGCTGATGGATCGAGTCTCTCCTGTTTGCGCTGCAAATTAAAAGACTGTGGAGAAGCTGCCGCCACTGTGCGAGCACCCTCATCAATAAAAGTGCTCCACCTGCCAATCAAAAGGATTCTGTCAGCGAGAATTAACCGTTATCACATGTATAAAAAAAAAAGTGCATCACCGACCCGAACCACCCTGTGGAAACGGGGCTGTCAGTAGCCTCTAAAAATCCATAAATTAATGGGACTATTAAGATAATGGTTCCAGCGGTGATGCCACTTCCTCCTTCTTGTCCGATGTTGGGACCAGCCAGGTAGTTCCTGGTTTTTAGTGGTGCGCAATTCAAAATCCGAATATTTATCTCTTCAATAACTGTGCACCAGGAAAGGATAAATTTCTAAATCTTGTTTAATTTTAGTCTTAAATACTCAAAAAGCCATTACATATCGTGTCACCTACACTTTAACCCTAACCCTACATTTGGCGTTCCCCCTAGGAGAGAGCTGACAACTGTCCAAGAGTTTCTGCAATGATGTACCTACCTACGTATGCAGAAATATGAAGGCAATTGTTCTAACATCAGGAAATGATCATATTTAGAAAATGCAGATCTGGTCTGGTCTATGAGCATGCACTGGTGCTACGCATTTCTCAATCGACCACACCATGGAACCGCAATGGCTCTTTGATGACAACTGTACAGACAGACAACTGGTCCATCCCCAATTCTCAAGACTACCAGGTGAACCGTGGGCGTCCCCTTGGCCTCCACTAGGACCCTAGTCAACCACTAGGGTCTTCAATACTGAGGCTCCTGCATACTGGATCATGCCCAGAGAAACGCACCACATGGAAGAAATGTTATAGCTGATGTTCCTCAAATTCTGGTGTTACTCTTAATCTCATTCTTCCTAAATAATCATTTATTTGACACAAAATAATTCCAGTGGTACCCAAGAACTCTAAAAAGGGACCTAGTCATTGCTTAACATCCAACTCTCACAACTATACAATTAGATGGAAAGCACAAGCAACCTGAAGACTTGGGCCTTCATTCTTCTGCAAAGACATCCACATCACCAAACACTGCTGACGTCATGATTACATACGCTCTTCCCAGGTATTTCTCGATCATAAAGGCCGAGAACCAAGAGACATAAACATCACCGCCAAGATAAGTCAATGTCTCTACAGGTTCAACACTTTCACCAGATACAGATACATTTCTGATGAATCCAGGAAGTCATTTAAAAGCAGAATCTTACTGTTGGTTGACAACAGTGGCAAAATTAGACTTCAGGTTCCTCAATTTCTTGAGTGCTGCAGTCACAGTATTGATTGGTTCAACAAACATCATAGCATCGTTTGCAAAGTCAAGGTTAGTAAACCTTTCCTTGCCAACAAGAGCTCCTAAGGTGGCAGTTTATGCATTGAAGAAAAAATAAATATTAATACTGTTGTAATCATGTATCTGTCTCAACAATAAAATACTGATATAAATAGTATTTATTTGCCCGTTATGTAGAATGTTGTGTAATATGTGGCATTGGAATAACCTTAAATGTGTTATGAGCTACGGTCCATCCTGTTACAATACCACCATTAAAAACCTCATTATCAGCTGATAAATATCAGAGAGGTTTAGAAAAACAATTTGAGTGTGTGGGTATCTTTTGTATCACAGTTTTCTAAAATGTTCTTTAATACCGCCTCAAATGCCAAAGCATGCTGAGTGTGAACATTGATGATAGACTGGATAAGATACAACTTCCCTGGTTCTTGTATCGTGATGCATAGGGTGCGTCGAGCATCTATGGAGGTGTAAAGGTCACGATCTGTCCTAAAAGTCATACATCATATATAATAGAACGACAACCTCAGTAACATGCTGCATCCCGCAATCTTCCAGACATTAGATGTTCCTTCTGTATAACCAGAAAGTGAATTATAGAGTGACAATCAGTGTCCTTACGTAATGCTACTTGGTTAATGTTAGGTAAGACAGGTGCTAGGTTTAGCTAGCCAACCGTTGTTAAACTGTAAAGCAAAAGTAAGAAGATATCTAATGTAATTCATTCATACACACTTGACACGATTTAGTTTAGAACCTCTGAAGGTAAGAAAACGTGTATTAAACAAGATAGCTAGCTAATTACATTAACCAACGGTATCTTTTAGCTTGCACCACACACTGGACTTAAATTCGGCTTCTCCCTTTTCCACTCTGGTTGCTACAGCAGATGTGATATGTATCGGTATGTTGACTTGACACAACTTTTATACCGGATGCCCTTCCTGACACAACTCCACTTTACATGGGGAATGGGCAGTGCCCACTAAACTAAAGGAAGCCCACTAAACCGCTTGGCCACCATGCTGCCTTTCCAGACATAATTATGGGAAATACATTGGAAAAGTTAGAGTTTGAACCCCATAAACTGTTGTTTTGACCTCTTTTGATGATGTGTTGGGGATACATGTCTTATTTAGGGGGTTCAGACCTCAAGTATCCTCTGTAATTTATTTGAACCATAGGTATACCATCTGGTGCCAATTGGATGTGACATGACATGCATCTGGCACCTCATCTAGCTGTATCCCTGCCTCATGTTACACTGAAAAGTCCACCATGGTATTAACTAAAGAGACTGATAGAGGTCCTTCTGAGCCGCTGGAATGACTTTGTGTCAAATGAAAAGTTATAGGGAGACTCTAACAAGGCATAAAATGTGCCTAGTGAGGCACGTCAGCTATGACACGTTGGGCATGTTGTGCCTCAATGTTGAAAAATCCATTAACTGGAAAAGATGAAGGGGTATACATGTTTCATCTGGCTGCAGATACTCGGGTATATATATCACTCACTCATCTTCAACCGCTTATCTGGGATCGGGTTGTGGGCAACAGCTCCAGCAGGGGACCCCAGACTTCCCTTTCCTGGGCCACATTAACCACCTCTGCCTGGGGGATAACGAGGTGTTCCCAGCAAAGTGTGGCGATATAATCTCTCCACCTAGTCCTGGGTTTTTCCTGGGGGTCTCCTTCCAGCTGGACATGCCTGGAACACCTCCTAAAGGAGGCGCCCAGGAGGCATCCTTACCAGATGCCCAAAGCACCTCAGCTGGCTCCTTTCAACAAGAAGGAGCAGCGGCTCTACTCTGAGCTCCTCGCGGATGACAGAGCTTCTCACTTTATCTCCAAGGGAGACACCAGCCACCCTCCTGAGGAAGACCATTTCGGTTGCTTGTACTCACAGTCTAGTTGTTTCAGTCATGGCCCAACCCTCATGACCATAGGTGAGAGTAGGAACGAAGACTGACCAGTAGATCAAGAGCTTCGCCTTTTGGCTCAGCTCCCTTTTCATCTCAACAGTACGGTAGAGCGGAAAGAGTGGTTTTGGAGCTCTACCAGTTAGATCTGGTAGGGATCCTCCTCCCGCACAAGCTCCGGCTCCCTCCCCCACAGCGAGGTGATGTTCCACGCCCCCAGAGCTAGTTTCTGCCACACAGGTCTGGTCCGTCAAGGCCCTTGACTTTCACTGCCACCCATGGGACAGCACACCTGACCCAACGGTTTGCACTGCAGGTGGTGAGCTCACAGGGTGGAGATGCAAAGTCCATGTTGCTTTTTCAGGCTGTGCTCGCTGACGGGTCCTCTGTCGAGCCCTAGCTCCAGACGGGGGCCCGGGCTTCCTCTGGGTTGGGTCAAGTTTCCTCTTCCTTGTTTTTCCATGGAGTCATTGTGAACCATTCTTAGTCTGGCCCCTCACCAGAGACCAATATGGCATGGGAGACCCTACCAGGAGCACGAAGGCTCCAGACAGCACAGCTCTCAGGTCATGGGGCACACAAACCTCTCCACCATGATAAGGTGGTGGTTCCCGGAGAGGGTTGCTATCCAAAATCCAAGCCAGTTCCGTGGTGTGATGGATACGAATCAGGCGTTTTATTCAAGGCCTCCTTGACACAGGAACCGTTTCTTCACAAAGTGTCATGGAAATCGTAAAACACTTGAGTTTTCCCATCCACTCACCCGGATGGGGGAACATAAGAATAAGAATATAGATTTTTTACTTTTGTTGCTACTCTGCAAGCAATTAGAGGAATTATTCTGCTTTAGTCTGCAGTTTGTCTTTTATGGAATTAGAGTCACATTGTACACATGCGCGCACGCTGCGGTGCACAGGCAGGTGCATCGCTGCTCCTTTGATGGCCTTCATGCCAAGTGGTCCTGCTGCTTCCTGGCATCTGTCACCGTGGAGACGGTTGATTGCATCATCAGCATTCACCAGAGGGGAACGGCCTCACCAAAAAAAAAAAAAAAAAACGAGAGAGAAACGGTCTCACCATCCTTTCATCTGCTGTCTTCACCAATGGCCGCCCCCCCTCTCGTTTTCTTTTGTCCCACCCTCATTCTTCTCCATCCCTATTACTCCCCCTTTTATCTCTTTCACCACCATCTCCTTTCATGAAAAACCCTAAAAATGAACACGATGACAGATCTTCTGAGTGTCGCTCTCTTCTCAGAACACACGATGATACCGCGTCCTTCTCGCTGACCCCAATCCAAATCTGAAAAAGATGTATCTGAATGCTCCTTTTATGATTATGTCTTGCAGCAGAAGCAGAGAAAATTCAGTCTCTTTTTTCCCATCTAATAAGTCTATTGTGATTATGTTGAATATGTTCCCCATCAAATGGAACATTAATTCCCTGAACTGAAATGGACATATTTTGACTGCGCTCATTCTGGGTCAGTCAGTGTTTGTGAATATGAGCCAGAGTCTCTGTAGCAACGGCACTCAACTGGAATGTTATTGTGTGTGTGATGGGAAAGTTCTGTTGGCGAGTAACCTGAAGGAAACAATTTTGGGCATTGTGATGGTTGTACATTTCGTAGCTCACAAGGCTAGAACTAATGTGAAATGCAATATTGCACTTTGTCGTTGTTTCAGTTCGGAAAAAAGCCAGCTGAGATGGGCAAACCGTCGTCTGGAGACGGATGTTTGCGTAGCAGGTCAACAGTTGGCGGAACCGGAAGTCATCCAGAACTATGTCAAGAAGGTGAGTTCAATGAGACGCGTGATTTAAAAAAACAAAACAAACAAAAACAAATTGGTTTACATGGGTTATATGTTCATGTGCTTCACACTAGAGGAAGGGAAAATAAATTGTGGAAGGTGATCACTTCATATTTGCAATAACTACAAGTGCATATTGTTCTCTATGCCAAGTAAGGTTCTCACGAGGATTCAGTGCCAGCTGCTTGTCGATCAACACCCAATAACGTCGACCATGAACTGCGTCCAAGCTGTCTAGATGTTCAGTGTAAACATCAGTAGCTGATGTGGATTTTTGATCAGGCTGCTCTGTGGAACATCTTAAGAACTTGCTGGATTTCCACTAACTTGCTGGACATTGTAACTGTTCAAAAAACAGTTACTGTGAGTCTCTGACCTCTTCCCTGGGAACTCTGGTGTCCATCCATAAGGGATGTGTGCTGGTCCCAACATGTCAGTACTTACCTTGACTAGGTGTTTGATACAGTTGTGGATTCCAGTGACCTGGGTGGCTTCATTGGTGTGTGTGTGTGTGTATTCAACATTTTTTTTAAAAGGTGGCTTTCACATTTTCCTTACTGGAAGGTTTGTTTCATGTGTTTAATTTTTGGTGCTGTGACAGTGACTTTGCCCCATCAAAGGGCCCAGGGCTCTCCATGTGAAATTCTGCCTGAAAAGGGGGTGGACTGATTGCCAATCTTACATATACTGGAATGCCAATGTCAATAAAATGTCCAATTTCATCACAAATAAAAAAATATATCACAGATAACGAATGTGTCCTTCAGGCCATCAGACTACAAGTCCTCACTCAGGGGAGGAGTAGTAGATTAGATTAGATTAGATAGAACTTTATTTTAATCCCTTGGGAAGACTCCCTCAGGGAAATTGAAGTTTCAGCAGCATTATATAGCAGCACACAGGGTAAGAAGCACACAGAGTATCAAAAGTGAAAGTAAAAACAAACAAACAAAAAACACTAATAATAAAAAAATAAATTTGCAAGTATAAATATAAATTCGAGACATATTGCTACTGGTTTACTGGCTACTACTGTTCCTCTCCTTCCCGTCCTCTGTCTTCTTGTTACTCCTCCTCCCCCTGAGTGAGGAGTTGTACAGTCTGATGGCCTGAGGGACAAAGGAGTTTTTTAGTCTGGTGGTCCTGCACTTGGGAAGGAGCAGCCTGTGGCTGAAGAGGCTCCTCTGGTTGCAGATGACGGTGTGCAGAGGGTGACTGGCATCGTCCATAATGTCCAGCAGTTTGTCCACTGTTCTGTGCCACCATCACCAGACAGTCCAGCTTCATGCCAACCATGGAGTCAGGCCACCTGATCAGTTTGTCCAGCCTGGATGGGTCCTTTGTGGATGTGTTGCCCCCCCAGCACACCACGGTGTGTGCTGTAACAAGAGTAACAGGAAGACAGATGACGGGAAGGAGAGGAATAGTAGCAGTATGTCTGGTATTTATATTTATATTTGCAAATTGTTTTTACTTTTAATACTCTGTGTGCTTCTTACCCTGTGTGCTGCTATACAATACTGCTGGAACCTCAATTTCCCTGAGGAAGTCTGCCCAAGGGATTAATACATTTCTAATCTAATCTGATTGTACCCATTTTTTGTTCTTTTCTCATTCATTAAATGTATTTCATGTAATTTAATTTAATTTCAGGTGGGCATTTAACAAACTTTCTTGTGGGCTAATGCTTGGCCCCAGGCCCTCCAAGGGTCAAATGGGGTGTGTCAACCAGCCCAATCTCACACATTTTTTTTCATGCTCCTATCACGAAATGAGTTACATTTTCATGACAAGGGTTTTTTATTTTTATTTTACTATTTCTACCTCTCTATCTTCCTCTAACCATAACTCCCCGCAGACCCCTCCTCCCGCATCACCCGGCATTTTGTGCTTCCATCACGAAAATGTGGTGCATTTCGTGATGGAAGCACAACGTAATTGATCTACTTTTTGTGGTGCCATCATGAAATGGTGTCAGGTTGGGTTTTGCAACTGTTAGCATCAGCAGGGCTAATAATATTGACCCTGGTAGTTTTATATAATATATAACAGTTTTATAGTAATTTTCTGTTTGCAAAGCAAAATAACGTCAGCATCCAAAATAAAGCTACAATCTTTAGAAATTAAAAAGCACTTAGGAAAATTTTTATAGAAAATGTCAAATTTCAGGTGAGTTAATACATTTGTCCTTATTTGTGTGTGTGTGTGTATATATATATATATATATATATATATATATATATATATATATATATATATATATATATATATATATATATACACACAGTAGTGTTAATAATAATAGAATAATAGTGCTATGTGACTAAAAGATTAATCCAGGTTTTGAGTATATTTCTTATTGTTACATGGGAAACAAGGTACCAGTAGATTCAGTAGATTCTCACAAATCCAACAAGACCAAGCATACATGATATGCACACTCTTAAGGCTATGAAATTGGGCTATTAGTAAAAAAAAAGTAGAAAAGGGGGTGTTCACAGTAATAGTAGTGTGGCATTCAGTCAGTGAGTTCGTCAATTTTGTGGAACAAACAGGTGTGAATCAGGTGTCCCCTATGTATGGATGAAGCCAACACCTGTTTTCTCTTTGAAAGCCTGAGGAAAATGGGACGTTCAAGACATTGTTCAGAAGAACAGCGTAGTTGGATTATAAAGTTGACTGGAGATGGGAAAACTTATACGCAGGTGCAAAAAATTATAGGCTGTTCATCTACAATGATCTCCAATGCTTTAAAATGGACAACCCCCCCCCCCCCAAAAAAAAAACAGACTCGTGGAAGAAAACAGAAAGCAACCATCAAAATGGATAGAAGAATAACCAGAATGGCAAAGGCTCACCCATTGATCAGCTCCAGGATGATCAAAGACAGTCTGGAGTTACCTGTAAGTGCTGTGACAGTTAGAAAACGCCTGTGTGAAGCTAATTTATTTGCAAGAATCCCCGCAAAGTCCCTCTGTTAAATAAAAGACGTGCAGAAGAGGTTACAATTTGCCAAAGAACACATCAACTGGCCTAAAGAGAAATGGAGGAATATTTTGTGGACTGGTGAGAGTACAATTGTTCTTTTTGGGTCCAAGGGCCACAGACAGTTTGTGAGATGACCCCCCAACTCTGAATTGAAGCCACAGTTCACAGTGAAGACAGTGAAGCATGGTGGTGCAAGCATCATGATATGGGCATGTTTCTCCTACTATGGTGTTGGGCCTATATATCGCATACCAGGTATCATGGATCAGTTTGGATATGTCAAAATACTTGAAGAGGTCATGTTGCCTGATGCTGAAGAGGACATGCCCTTGAAATGGGTGTTTCAACAAGACAGTGACCCCAAGCACACTAGTAAACGAGCAAAATCTTGGTTCCAAACCAACAAAATTAATGCCTTGCAGATGTGAAGAAATCATGAAAAACTGTGGTTATACAACTAAATACTAGTTTAGTGACTCACAGGATTGCTAAAAAAGCAGTTTGAACATAATAGTTTTGAGTTTGTAGCATCAACAGCTGCTACTAGATGCTACTATTATTGTGAACACCCCCTTTTCTACTTTTTTTTTTTTTCTAATAGCCCAATTTCATAGCCTTAAGAGTGTGCATATCATGAATGCTTGGTCTTGTTGGATTTGTGAGAATCTACTGAATCTACTGTTACCTTGTTTCCCATGTAACAATAAGAAATATACTCAAAACCTGGATTAATCTTTTTAGTCACATAGCACTACTATTATTCTGAACACTACTGTGTATATATATATGAAAATACACTGAAAAACAATGCGTAACAGTAGCATGTCATATAATCGTGTTCACTGTCATATAAAATAGAAATAAGCTAAAGAAGGGCAGGTTACCATGGTAAACTAGCGAGACTTAACCTTAAAGTCTGCCAATAACGTCATCAGTGGCATTTATCGGCTCAAAAACTCACGTTTAGTCTTTCTGCTCATGAATTTGCCAGCAGTCATACAATGGGAAATGAAAATGTGCTCTATTGAATAGATTTGCATCTGAACACCAAGAGAGCACAAAGGGAAACCTGATTGGATAGAAATGCACATCACTGAGTATAATGTGATCGGGTTCGGCAGCGTGACATGAATAACCAATGGCCTCACAAACTACCGGAGAGTTGGAGATAAGAACCCAGGAGCTGCACCGGGCAGACTGTGACAGGCGTCGCGCGCCAGCGTCTGCCTCTCGTGCCCATTTTGTCAGTCTGTACTTTCTCCAATACGAGCCCACCCACTCCCAATCTGTCCGTGGAAACGCCGATCAGCAAACGCTGTGGTTGTGCGAGGGTGTTGGGAAGTAAAAGCAGGACAGTTTCCTGTGAGCCGGGTGTACGTGTAGATGATCCGAAGCCTCAGAAGTAACGGGTTTAATAAGGGGATGAGGCGTCTCTTTGTTCAGGAGCAGTTTGCAATCTGATTCCTCTCTCGTTGGCGCCTGTTAAACTGTCAGCCCAAATATCAGCTGACAATTAACCACCGCAGCTCCACGGGAGGGAAGGACTCACACACTCACACGCACACGTACGCACAAATGCACACATTGTCACACGGGTGTGCGCACATGGATGCATTGAGATAATGAGGTCCTTTTGTCATTTGAATATTTGATCTTTGCAGATGATTAGGTGGGTTGTTATTTTGCAGAATATTTACCCAGTGTACATCAGCCTTTGTGTGTAAATGAAGCTTTGTTTGTTTGACAGCATTAGAAGAAGCTGAGTAAATTTGTTTACGGTGATGTGAACGGTGTCTTTTATATTTTTGCGTTGTCCAAATTAGATTCTAATAAAGTTTGTTGGGGGGGCGGGGGCGATGGCATTGTTTTGTGTTTGTTGCCTCTGCAGATCCAAGATGTGGCGGAGCAAGGGGTGGTGTTTGTAGGCTTCCTTCAACAGCCGGGTGGCGCGCCCTGCTTCCTTGGGCACTGGGACCCTGAAGAGCTGTCATCCCTACACTCTAGCCCTTCACCTATACACAGAAACCCCTTTAGCGCCAACACCAGTCCAACCGATCCGACCGAACTGCACCATATTAATGTAGAACCTGATGATTATGTCTTTGAACCGCATGAATCGGACCACGAACACGCAGGAGATACCACGTGGGACCAAAAGCAGGTGACACCGGACTGCAGCCGTCTGAAACCAACCCAGACTTTGAAGCTGGAGGAATCAATTGGACTAACCCAAACCAAGCGATCAACAAATCAATCTCAAGATTATCACAAATCTTGTGCAGGTGCAGTGAAGTCGTTGCCAAACCAAATGTCAACGGAAGTTGCACGGGACCTTCTACATTCAGGTTCTACATTAGTTACAGGTTCTCCAGAAACTTCCCACATGGAACAAAGCCATCAGGAATCCACAGAGCGACGTCTTAACCCAGAGCTCAAGTTCCTAAATCGTGGATCGAGTCGAGGTTCAAGCTCAGGTAGCTGGCACAGCTCTCCAGAACTGAACCCCAATCGTGAAACAAGGTCCAACTCTCGTTGTATAAACGGGCAAAGCAGAATGACGACACACAACAACAATCACATCCGGATGACGAGTTCTGAGGAACATAAGAATGAATCCTCGCCATCAGTGCAGGCGAGTAAGTAACCGGTTTGTTCATTACCGCGTGAATGTTGTACTAATGATAATGTTGCATTTCATGGTAAATTTTCTACTTTTTAAAATTTGTATACACTCAGGGATGCAGCTGTTTGCCCTCTACAACCACACGGGGGAGTTGAGCACATCTCTGAGGTTCTACTCTCTCCGGGTTCCACTTTGCGTACAAAAAGAGGCGGGGCTAATCACAGAGGTTGACGCACACTGGCTTGACCACATGACCCAACACTTCATCAGTGGTGCGCACCTCATTGACGGCTTTTTCCACCTCAGTGGTGATAACGGTAAGTCTCTGTCGTGTGTTACTTCTTGACTGAAATGTTTCATCACTCCTTTAGAATGAACTTCACTGTTAAGATTTTTGGACAGTCCATCCATGAGTCCAAGTGCAACTCCTAAAGCATTTGGAGGGTTTCAATGACACGTCACACGGTGGTAGCACACCACCATACAAAGACGTGCATTCATGAAAGAATTCTGGTTTCATATCCTCAAGAAGACATAATTGGACATTTAGGGTAATTGATGTATCGTACTGTCAGTCTATCGCAGGGCAACATATAGACAAACACATTCACACTTGCACGCACAGCAACGGTCTATTTAAAGTTTCCAGTTCTCCTAACCTGCATGTTTTTGGAAGCAGGAGGGAACGCGTGTGAACACAGAACAATCATGCAAACTCCACACAGAAAGGGCAGAATGGGAAGCAATTCCATGACCTTCTTGCAGGGAGGCAACGGTGCACCAATAAAGCTATACGGCCTCTGGAATATTTTGAGTCATAAAAACAATTTTCTTTGGCACCTCTATAATTTTATTCCTTAATGTTTAAGTATGGGATTCATAACATATTGCCAATTCACGTTGTCTGGAAACAATTCAGAATTTCAACCCCTGAAGGGGAGAAATTCAAGCAATCAGACGCCGTGACCTACATTTAATAGCAACACCATGAATCATGTAGGGGCTTCCCTCAACCTGTGGGAGGGATTCTGGGAAGGCCTGCGCTTCCTCCTGGAGTTCGTCTGCATGACGGTATAAAAAAGAAAATATCTGCTGTGGAATTTCCCCCAGATAAGTATGTCATCTTCAATAAAATGAGCTGTAATTTCTGGAACACATTACATAAACAAACCAACATTTTAATGCTTGAATGTTGGTAGAAACTAAATTTTGTCAGTTTTGTGAAATTTCAAAGGCAGTACAGCTTTAAGCCAGTGCCGCCATGCTTGGAGTTTCACACTGTAAATCCACAGTTCACAGTAGGACTTCATATTGTTTCTCAAAACTCTATACAATGTGTATCATTGGACGTCCGATACTCAGTATATTTATGTGCTTAATACTGCTTATATAAATCATATTTAAATGCATGCATAAATTGAAATGTATGTTGTTGGTGTGTAACAATACCTTAGTTATACTGCTTAATGTGTTGCATTAGTATTTTCTTTTAGACATTTTAACCTTATCCCAAACTGTCATCATACCCTGTTTAAGATTACTAACCCCAAGAACCTTAAACATTTTCATATTTATGGCTTCCTGAACCCTGACTGACCTGATTTTAAAGGTCAAACCCCAAACAGACCTACTGTAGTGGTGCCCTATCTTAGATATTGCTTCATATCCCACTTTTTAGTTCTGCAGAAAAGCAGAATTAACTAAACATTTTCATACGTCCCATCAATTCCACTGAGTGACACAGAGAGATGACGCAAACTGTTTTGAAGTAATCAGAACCGTTACACAAAACGATGGACTAACAACTCGCCACATTCAGCGCTGATTTATCGAAAATATAAGGACGGGAGTATCAGTATGTGTACCAAACATATACCGCTGTGCCAACAATACCATGCCCTGGTATAAACCCCTCGTCACCTGTGGAATGAAGTAGGATTAAGCAGAGGGGAAAGTGGGATAAATAGTGAGAGGTGACCACTTCAGACTCCTGTCCTACTCCCACATGTCCTCTGTTTATGAGTCAGATTTGTCCTTTCTGCAGATAACGGCGTTTCATCTGTGGACAGTGTCTTCATCTTCCAGAGCTCTGCAGAGGAGAACACAAACACCCCGTATGATGCCATTGTGGTGGAGCAGTGGACCGTTGTTGATGTAGGTCTTTAACACCGTTTGTCTCTTTGGCGATGTGCACTTTGAAAACTCCTGAGAGACTTCAAGCTTAAGCTGCTTTCAGTCCAACAAAGCCAGGGTGTGTGTGTGTGTCAGTAAATCATTTCTGGCTACGCGTTTATTTATGGAGCGACAAGATTGGCATTAAAAAAAATAATAAATCTGTAAAGGAATAAGAAAACGTGGAACTGTAAAGAGGAATAAAGAACATGTAAAGATGAAGAATAAATATATAAAAGAAAAAAGTGTTTTTGTCTGTTGCTGTCAATCAGCTGGCTTTGGGCAGCGTTAACTGCCCAGGCTGCAAAAAAAAGGAAAACGCTCTGTTGTATCACGTGAGCTTTGTACCTTCAACAGTTCTTCCTGAGGAGATCCCAGAGCTACTTCAAAATACTCCAGATTAGAAAGGGAGCACACATTTAATCATTGACGCTAATTATACATAAACTGCAGCATTAAAATATGGAAATGCTTAAAAAAAGTTTGCGGAAATCACATTTGTTCCCATGAAATAGCAATGATGTATGCAGGAATCAACTACTCAGCCTGGGTAGGAAGTCCCACCCAGAGCCAGTTCATTGACAGCTTAAGGAGCAGAAAACGGCAACAGGAATGAAGCACTTTTATGTATATATTTATTTCTCTTCATCTTTTCACAATTTTTCTCATTCTCGTTCTTTTTTGTGTCCTGTACTCATACTGAAATGGTTTGCGTGTGCGTATATTTTGCATCCAGGGTGTGGTTGTAAAGACGGACTACATCCCGCTGCTCCAGTCGCTGGCTCCTTATGGATGGAAGCTAATGTGTGTGTTACCCACACCAGTCGTCAAAACCAACAGGTACAGGAATGTCCCGCCTCTCCACCACAACATTACCACATCCCTTAAAGCTACAGTGGAATTTAGGGGTGTTCATTAGCGTAATTAATTACATGCAACCAACTGATGCATTTTAATAACATTAGGATGACCGCTTCGTGTGGGAGCCTCCCTCCCCGCCCCTTCACAGAGGCCTGCCTCCATGTTGCACTGTGATACCGATACAGTAGCCTTAAAGGGACATACATACTCTGCCTTTCGCACTAATCACTGGTTGCTCTCGCAGGCTAACATGTTTTAGAAGTATAATTTTTGTGAAATGGGGGATCATGCACATTGCTCATCACGAGAGAAGGCAGGGGAGCATGAAACACAAAAAAAGGCAAAAACAATCCTGGCTGCAATCTGCAACCTCACCACTAGATGACAGTAAAGCCTACACACTGTAGCTTTAAATATGTCATTGTTCTACCATTAAACCCCAAACATAGTAAATTGTAATAAGATAAAAAAAAAAACATTTTGTGCCCTTCTTTTTAGGATTCTGTATTTTAGATGTAGCAGACTGTTTTAGATCTGACAAATCACAATCCCACGCTGATGTCGGCACAAAAAAAAAAAGTCACTTGCTGAAGTGCTGCTGCATTCCTGAAAACGTCATTTAATAAACCGCAGCAGACACAACAATGTGCCATCTTGACAGATCATGAGGCAAAGGTACTAAAGGTGTTGCTCTTTTTTTTTTCTCTTTTCTACAGCGACGGGAGTTTGTCAACCAAGCAAATTCTTTTCCTTCAGAGACCCATTTTGCAACGCAAGAGGAAAGACTTCAAGGTTTGTTGCCTCATCCCCTCTGTCAATTCTGTGATGCTCCTTTTGGTTACATGACTGTCACAGGAGGTGCATTAAAAAGTCAAGTTGCTAAATATGGGATGTACAGCAAATACAAATCCCCCCAGAAACTGTCTAATAATAGAGAAATATTCTGTCTCAGACTGTACAGGAAAAGAAGGTTTCAAGAAAAGACACTTTGTTGTCATTTGTCAGGTGTCTGCAGAAAGAAAAAGACAAACTGTCTGGGACGTGTCTGTTTGATTTCAGATGTTGAACCTCAGGGGTCGCAATAAGACGAAGAGAAACTCTGCCGGAGAAACGCACGGGGAGAGAGAGAACAGGTCTCCTGTGATGGAGTGTGAGATGGAGAGGCTGAGAAGAAACACAAAAGAAGAGGAGGGAGAGAGGAGGAAGTGCAGCCCTCAAAATGATGGAGAAGACGCGCATCAAACGGACAGCGCATCTGAAAACCAGGAGGAAACGGAGATAGATGGGACACCACCGCCTGAGCAGAAGACGGCGAGGTGGACAGATGTGTGCCAGAGGCGTGACGTAGGGGTCAAGGAGGAAGAGAAGGCGAAGGGATGGATCAAGCAGCAGCTGAGTGGGAGGGCGCTGTTTTCTGGAGTTTGTTGACACGTGGGGCACGAATCGGGCAAAGGTATGAAATCGGCTGAGAATTCATTAAGATTTTTTGGGGAACAGATGTTTGATCTGGATTTGTCCAGTCCACACACTGTGGGTAGTATCCAGCGCGCGCACAGCTGCCCCCGGGACACCGAGCCCGTACCTCCTGTGTCGTGCAGGTTTGCGCTTTAGGTCAGTGTTACGGTTTAATGTCTTTGGGATTGTCCAGCACAAGTTTCCAGTTCACGCCTTAAGCATTGTTTTCTTGCTGCTTCTTTTATTTTACTGCTTTTTTGCAGTGAAAATGTTCAAAGTGACTGCTGCTTTCGCTGGGCTCGTGTTTTTTTTTTTAAATAGTTAAAAGATAGAGTACGCAAGTATAGTATGCTGCGATGACGTTACATTTAGTGGGCCTAAATGTTATTGACAGGAAATGTGTAAAGTAGAATTCAGCTATTTATTTTTTGGACCACATGTGGTTAAAGTGGTCACATTCAAGGTAGAGGTAAATAAAAGTGTTTAGAACCTGACAGAGTCCATTTCTTTATTTCTTAAAAGGTACAGTGTGCAGGATTTAGGGGTGTTTATTAGCATAAACAGAACATAGCATTCATGACCATCTGATTATTTGTGTAATTACTCATAATGTGTTTTCATAATGAGCCCTTCACATCTACACGGAAGCAGGGACATATTCGCTGTCTTTACACAATTTGCAGTGTAGCTGGAAGACTGAAGAAAGAAATAACAGCAGGGCAGATATGTTCAAGTGATCGTGCATATTAAAGCTGTACGGCCTTCCAAATTTCACAAAACAGACAATTGCAAAATTACAGCTCTTTTTAATGAAGAGAAGATCTTTTTTTTGGGGGGGGGGGGGGGTTGATAACAAACAAGAGCAACTGAAAATTTCTGACATCCGCCAAGGGTTGACGAAGATTCAAAATAAAAGATAAATGATTCACATCGTGACCTGGACTGTACCTGGATCTGGATTCCACAATACAATACAATCATTGCATAATGATCCAGAATGGTCCGACTGATCAAGATGTTGTAATCTGATATTTAATTCACAAGATGAAACAGTGTCTTCATGATCTTGGTTTTACATCATGATGTCATATCCGTGAAGTAGTTTTGACGTAATCCTTAAGTCTCCAGAGTGAAATCCCGATGTGAGTCTTTACGGTCTAACACCAATGTGTGGTGAACATTTGGTGAAAATCCATTAAGTAATAATGATGTAATCAAAATCCGACAAAGTGAAGCATACAAATTGAAAGCCTGATCCAGAATCTGGATCTCTACTGCCTCCAATATTAAGTGGAGTCTTCCGTGGACTAATATCCATCTGTGGTGAAAGTTTAATTGAAATCTGTGCAGCAGTCCTGACATAATCCTGCTAAGAGACAGAAAAATAAATAAATGCTGATGATTATATTACATCCTCGGTGGCTTTAACACTTTTCCTTTTAAGGCTGTTTGCAGGACGTGTGTGTGCGCATGCATGAAGTTTTGAAATTAATGGAAGTTTACCTTTGACCTTGCGTGATGGGTATACATAGGGCTTGCACACTGACATCCGTAAGATGTTTTGTAAATCAAAGTTATCTAGTTACAAAAGCAGCATTTTTTTTTTTTTTTTAGATTTAGGTGTTTATTTCTCGCAAACATTTACAAAATACGAGAAAAAGATTTACACAGAAATAACTTGTTTTGGAGTATTTTCCGCCCTGTTGGATCATTTTGTTCCAGCAAGCAGCCAGCAGATGTCACTGTGCCTCTCTACTCTGACTGGCTGTCGCCATGTGCTTCCCAGCATCCCTCGCGCAAGGGGAAGCCCTCTAGTGATCTATGACTACCAGACCGTATGGGTTGCTACCGAAAATAGTTCAAGGCTGTCTGAATTTTTCTCTTTCAGGAGAACTATTTATTCATTTTTCTAGACACCACAAATTTTGATTGTATTGGCAATGTCATATTATGAATCCCCTATTCTAAAAGCTAATAAGTAAAATTATAGTTGCGCCAAAGAAAATTTCATAGTACTAACCAGGTCTCGAATGATTAGCTTCTGAGATCTGATGGGATCAGGCTGACACAGAGCAGAGCGGCTGCACCAAATCCAACGGAAAACAAAATCGTGATGGACAATGACATAATGCAATCTGCAACCTCAACACTAGATGACAAAATCCTACACACTGTCGCTTTAACCTTTTCTGACAAACTGCTTTCCTCATGGAAAAATAAAAACAAAAAAGACTGAGTATCGACCCCCAATGAGATGCCAACAAGAAACCTCTCAACCATCTCACAGGGCCGTGCGGCGATTCAAGCCAATCAGAGACCACCTGGAAGTTCCATTACAGCGCACCGCGGGATGTTCACTCCACCGCGGAATGAGACACCATTTATAGGTATGTGAATGTGTGGATACGAGACTGCCGCTGTGAGTGTCTGAAACGGAGGGAAACAAGCTGGGACACCAGCCAAGACGTGGGGAAAGGGGGACGCTTTGGACTCTAAAAATACACACAAGTGTAAAGTTTGTGCAAGATCCGCATAAACAAAGTCTCCAGTGTATCACGCTCGCACTGGTTGTCCAACCAACCAAAAACCGCAAGTGCTGAAAATAAACTGATCTCAAGTGTACTGTACATACACGATGTAACATCTTCAAATCCGAGATACTTCAGATGTCCAACACAAAAGTGTTTGCACAGTTTGACCAACTGGCTGCATATCTGATGAAACATTCAAATCAACACTTATGAGATTAAAGCAAGAATCAGACGTCCAATTAGGAATTTAAATGAAAGCAAATTGAGGTCTTGAGAGAGTTGACTTTACATTGCATGGGTGCAGGATGCATTTGTGTTGCAATATTCAGTCAGATGATTAAAGGTTTGCTCAGTCACTTCAGTATTTTTAAAGAGTTAAAACTGTCTGGCAACCTTGACTCTCGGTGGTCTGTCAAAGATCAGGCACAGGTTACAGCAGCAGATTAAATCCACCACTGGAAGACCACAAAAAGTAGTCAGTGCCTGGAGACAACCCTCTGGGCTTCAGAGGACCATAGGAGGTTCTACCACCACTTCTCAAAGAGGATCCTGTCTTTCGGAAGCCCCAGATCTGTGAGGGCTTTGGAAACCGCTTCGATCATGGGTGGAGGTCCACACAGGTAACACAAAGTCCTTTGTGGGTCCACACGAGCACTCAACTCTGCTTCTGTGATCCTGCCACCTGGTAAGAAAGCAGAGACACCAATCAATCGAGGCTTTGATTCCTATTCCTTCCCAGTGTTGCCGTGTTGGCTATCACAACGTCAAGGATACAAGTCTGTCATTCCTGCTTAAAAACATGTTTGAGACTGTGTGCACACATACGGTTGACCGATGGCTGGAGGTGCGGGTCGACAGCTGAGGTCTGCTGAGTAACGTGGACGTTACATGAAAACCTGCCAGGGAATTTCCGACACATTTCCATGATGGAAGTCTAAAGTAGAGAAGGTAGGAAGTACATGGAATCCAGTTTCTCCTTAGTACAGTCATACTGGTTGAGAATGGGAATGTGATGCTTTGCCAACAACAGCTGCCTTCTTTTATGCTGCAAAATAATCAACGTTCCTGAACCGTATCACAACCCATATGTCTAGATTCGTATTGTTTTATGAGATGCACACAGCTAACATATACTGTTTGATTAACTCACGAAAATACTGAAATTTTCCACCAGCCAAAAACACACAGAACTATTGTAAAACATACCTTAAAGAGCAGTTCCTGGGTGTTCTTGGCACTGTAGAACAGGTGGGTGGAGCCTATCTTGTAGTCCAGCCTGGCAGAGGCGTGGTTAAGGTCCAGCAGGTCCGCTGTGTGCAACAGAATTGAGTATAACGGGTTGATCCCCACGCCGCCGGCTACCAGCAGCAAATCCACCGATGGGTCAGACGGTGACGGGTCGAAGAAGAAGTCGCCGCCAACACGCATTGCGACATGCGAACCCACCGTACACTGCTGGGATGGAGAGAAGCGTTAAAACAGAAGATAACATCAAAAGCCTCAGTTGGACATGTGTTTACAGATTCTTGACATCAAGTTCTCAGCGAAACATCTACTACAGGCTGGCTTTCTTATCATCCAAGACTCAGTAAACAGCAAGCATACTTTTAGATCAGCGCGCTCACAGCAAACATTTGTTATGTTGACAAAAGCGGTCTTTCAGCTTGCAGACTGTTTTTTTTTTTTTTTTTTTAAGTCTGTGAAAGCTGTAAATATGCCTTGATCTTGACACGCATGTGCACATGAGTATATTCCCACATTGTTAAGCTGCTGTCATGGTTCCTACGCCGGTTTTCCTCACAGAGAGGAGTCGGCGTGATATCAAACAAAAGGATCATCAAAAGATCTCGTGGCACTGAAACACATCACAGTGCTCTCTGTTACTTATTTACACAGGGCATACTGTTGAGAGCTGTTTATTAATGAATTTCATCACATACACACATGGCAAACAAACCTGCAGCAGGGGGAAAAAACAAACAGCATTTTGTACAGGAAGTCATACAATTGAGCTTGTACAACATAAGCCATCACACACTGGGTCAGGGCTTGACAATAAGGCAATTTATGCACTGGCCCACAGGGCCAATAGAATCTGAAAGTTACTGGCCCGGATGAAAATATCACTGGCCCATACTTTCACGCCTGTGCCGAACCGGGGGGTAACTGATAAGAATTTTTAAAATCAACACTCAGACATTAGAATTGGGTTTCCTTAATGTAAAAACACTTGAAAACAAACACAAAATTCTTATACTACATGATAAAAACCTTAAAGTGAGTAAACTTTGAAAAAAATGTCGGTAGGTAACATAGGAATTTTTCAACACTCAGACATTAATACAAAATAAATTTATTTCTTGATCATTTACAAAATTAATATGTTAAATTTCATAAACCAAGTTCCCTTGCTAATGTTGTCACTGTGGGGTTTCCACAAGGGCATACTGATTAGACTTTTAAACTGGCGTATGAAATCATACCACATTGTCTACCAGGACATGGTATATTTATACTTACTTGTTAGCATATTCTGGCATGGCCCTACAAGTTCCACAGAAGACAACCTCACTCTCCTCATCACGCTCCAGCTATGGCCGTCTTTTCTTCCAGGAAGTTTGCCAAGTTTTCCTCACCCTTTTCTTCTCATATTCAGCATCAGCAGCCTTCCTCTTCTGTGCTTGTTTTGAGGGTGATAGCTGTTCTTTCCTTTGCTTTCCTGGTTTCTGCCCAGGGGCAGGAGGTTTCAAGAAATTCATAATATTCACTGCGCTCGATCTTGCTTAAGCGAAAATGACGCGTCGATGTTGAAGCGAAATTTGCGCCACATCAGAAGATGCGCCTGCAGACGAAGTTTGTCTGCACTTCGGCAATGTTCCCAACATTGCGAAGTGGTGCAACATGTCCTGTCTCTGGTAGCAGCCTGTGAGCAGGATGTATGTCTCTTTTGTCCTTTATTTCACAACTATGACAAGAGTTTTTGGAGAAGCAGCAGCCCCACAGCAGCGGGAGCGGAGTTTCTTTTTTTTTCTTTTTTTTTTTTAATTGTTTACATGTGCGCGCGTGAACGGGACAGTTGGTCCTCAAGTTGGGTCCTGCAGAGGCAGAAGGACCGCTGAAAGCAGCCATCATCCAGACGCAGCTCCTGCAGCAAATAATGATTCTGCCTGAATTGGGAACGTCTCATGACGTTTGTCAGCTTTCCACAACAACTCGCTCCGTGTGATCAAGGTCCGTCATGTTAACTTGACTGACAACCGGAGCAGGCGAGCTGAATGGAAGCTCCTCCTATTTGATGACGCACCGGGGCGAATTTTCGCAGCAAAAGCAGAGCGACACACCGGGTGAAGGAGGCGCGTCCGTTGCCACGCGACCCCCGTAAATTTGTAGCATCTGATCGCGCCCGGTGTGAACGCGGCATTAGACTAATAAATCTGCCCAAAGCGATTTTAATTCTTACTGGCCCATACGGGCCAGTGAAATATGAACTTCACTGGCCCGTGGTGGCCCGGAACATGTAAAAAAGGCCGCCGGGCCATCGGACCAGTGCTATTGTCGAGCCCAGTGGGTCTATATTTCTATAGAAAGTGTTTCAGTGACCATTCTGACAAAACTATCCACACACACACACACACACACACACACACACACACACACACACACACACACACACACACACACACACACACACACACACACACACACACACACACACACACACACACACACACACA
Organism: Thalassophryne amazonica; assembly: GCF_902500255.1. Classification (NCBI taxonomy): domain Eukaryota; kingdom Metazoa; phylum Chordata; class Actinopteri; order Batrachoidiformes; family Batrachoididae; genus Thalassophryne; species Thalassophryne amazonica. The sequence continues at coordinate 53,065,446 of NC_047122.1, forward strand.
CACACACACACACACACACACACACCTACCTACCTTCCCTGGGTACTACAATATCCTTTATTAATGCCATCTACATTCTTTTTAAAGAGAACACTGGACAAACTGCTGGACATTATGGACGATGCCAGTCACCCTCTGCACACCGTCATCAGCAACCAGAGGAGCTTCTTCAGCCACAGACTGCTCCTTCCCAAGTGCAGGAACAACAGACTGAAAAACTCCTTTGTCCCTCAGGCCATCCGACTGTACAACTCACTCAGGGGGAGGAGGAGTAACAAGAAGACAGAGGACGGGAAGGAGAGGAACAGTAGCAGCCAGTAACAGTGCAGTGGATAAGAGAATATTTAGAAGGGAATCCTGCAAATGGTGATAAAATTACCAAAATTGGAGCAACTTTAACTTTTGACCCCTGTACAAAATGACACTGACCTTTGTCACCATTCTTGCTGTTTTTATCCCGTAACTCCAAAGAATTCAGTCACAGATAGTCCAAACTATACCTTTTTGGAATCTTTATGATCAAGCAAATAATGTGGAATATTTTTCAATATGATTGGAGCATCTTTTAATTTTGACCTGTGTAATTCTTCAATTGACCCCTACCTGACCACCAATTGAAATTTCAAGTGGCCAATCGTTTTTTTCAAAAGAGGATTGTCTAAGGAGTATTTCTGCTGAATTTTATGCTTTTATCACCATTTGCATGATTGTTTCACTTATCTGCTGCACTATAAAGAGCAGTATTTCTGGTATTTATATTCATATTTGCAAATTGTTTTTTACTTTCACTTTTGATACTCTGTGTGCTTCTTACCCTGCGTGCTGCTATACAATGATGCTGGAACCTCAATTTTCCTGAGGGAGTCTTACCAAAGGATTAATAAAATTCTACCTAATCTAAATTGCTGTTCTTGGTTAGAACTTACAGAAGCAAGAAAAGGGAGGGGGCAAAAATGATGGTAACACACTCCTAACAAATTACTGGACCAGTGACTGTAAAATGCACTGAAGCGGATGTGCCCACTTTGAAATAGAAATAAATTTTTGCAGACATTCTGAATAAAGACTACTATAAACTACCACTGACCCCTTTATGAATGAGCTTCCTATTAAAATGCTTTGACGTGATGCGTTTGTAGGTATTAAACGATGTCAGATGAAGTTGAAATTTAACACTAAAGCCCTGACTCAGAATTTTGTAATGAGGCTTCGCAGTTTGTCAGTGAGAGCCAATGGAGGCATTAAAAGGAAATGAACAGAAATAATCGCTGCAGATCGTAAATGTCAATGGAAAGTTGTACTGCAATTTTGTTTGGGACCAACAGTACCAACTATAAGTGCCATCTTTCCGAGACAAAATATAAACCATTATTTAATTGATCGAATTACCACAAAATTTACATGAACAAGACTTCCTGCGAGCCTGACTGAGTACCAGTACTGGTGAGTGTTGCACTGACCGTGGTGTGGATCCAGTGTGCTGGGGGATATGTGGAGTACTTCACAGCCAGTTCAATGATACCTTCCCTCTGCAGCAAACCCGGACTGGAGCACATCGAGAACCCTCCCACTTTCTCCACACCAGGGATGAAGAAATCTACCCTACACACAAAATGATGAAACGCCATTTTCATTAAACTGTTTTCTTTTGCTTGGGGTCATCACAGTGAATCTGGCATGGCTCCACATGTTGATATGGTACATTTTACTTCCAATAACCTACCTGATGCAAGTTCAGATGTACATGGGGATTCAGCCACAGGTGCCCTTGAAAAGGGGCCCTTCCTGTTTGGAGGCAAGAGCACTACGGTTGTGCCACAATGCCCATTAAAGTGAGGTCTGCGTGGTTCAACAGCTCAGTGGAAGAGCACAGGTTTCATGGATTACAAGTTTGAGTCCTGGTCAAATTTTGGGTCCCCATGCCCCAAAAGGTAGAACTCTATTGATAGCAGCCAGGTGATAATTTTAGTATATCAACATTTTCCAGTTGCTGGGGTCCTCAGCAATGATGGACTGAGTGTACGCACTGGATTATGTGCAAGAAAGCACACCACATGGCCACAAGGTCATAGCTGGTGTTACCCACATGATATAAGCTGGACGCCTCAAACTGTCTCTAAAGAACTGCTTATTTGACACAAAGTAATTCCAATGGTACCAAATGGACTCTCTGAGGAGACCTGGCACCAAAGATGTTCAGCTGTTGCCTTCAATCAATGTTTAGAGTTCGTCAAACAACCACAGAATAAGACTAGAAGCACCAGCACCGTAAAGGTTTGGACTTTGGTTGTCCTGTATCGATATCACTATTGCCAAATATCTCTGTCCAGCATCCTCATGACTCCAGAAGCTATTCAGACATCCCTTGACCTCACAGGGTCAGGTCTCAGAGATATGAATATCACTGCCAAGATATGCAAATCAACAAGTTTGACACCTTCTGCATTTTGAGGTGGTGGTGATCACTGAAATTCTGCATCATAGATTTGATCCAGGACAATCACAAACCCAGAATCTATGTATGACTTCTCAATCCTTTTAGCAAGTGCTGTAATCAGAGCAGATGCTGACGCCATAAAAAATCACAGGACCCGCTGCAAAAACAAGATCAGTGAAATTTTCCTAACCAACGAAGGCACTCAAGTTGCTGGATTTTAATTATCCAACAATCAGTCAACCACTGAACAGAGCAGGAGCAAGAAAACAACCCTGATGAATGGCAGAATTCACTGGGAAGAAGTCAGACTCCAACTCCCCTCCAAACAGCACTCACAGTGGTCATGTAGAGTAGACCCTGATCACCTGCCACCCTCCAGAGTCAAGATCCTTGGTCCTCCAGGGATGAGGATGGAAATGGCTTTCACTCACACCCCCATAATACCTGCTGTCCTCTGATTAAAGGCCACAGCAGATTTACTCCCACGGAGTGCAGAAGGTCAGTGTCAAGCTCTGCAAATGATTCATACTTGGAGTTCCAATCCTGCCCCCAACTCACAAAAAAGAAGTTACACTCAGGTTGGAGAACCACAGACAGTCCTGTATGTAGTTTAAGATCTTTCCCAGAATTTTTTTTGCCTTTGATGACTTAAAGACTGCCACAACAATGACTTGACATCTTGTAAAGATGTATGGGATGAGTCCAGGAAGAAGACATAAAAATTTGATGCATTTCTGGACAAAGGAAGGGATCAGGATTCCCACACCCCCACTTTCCATTTGTTGGCAAGAATGCTCAAAAGCTACTGGACAGAAAACTGAAAAATGACAGAAGGTGGAGTATGGGACAAAGAAGAAGACATGAGATTTTGGAACTGATCTGGATAACAGGATGGACCCAGGAACTTTCAAACCTATTGGCTTTTGGTAGAATTGCTGCTGAATCAAGCATTGTGTAACCCAGTAGAGGGATGGGCCAGTGGTCAAGAAAGTACCCATTAAATTTTGGAGTTTGTTTGAGCAATGGCAATAAATATCTCAGGAGTAGACAGGAAGACATGAAGGAGACTAATAGATTTAAATAATTTTTTTTTTTATTTTTTTTGGAGAGACAAGCAAAGAGTCAAGAAATTAAGTAGATTTAGAAATAAACGTGGACCCAGGAGGATGAATGCATATTTTCATAAGGTCCTTCATTATTTGTGGCACCACTTGCACTTCAACTTCGTTAAGGACAGACAGACAGGTCTGTTAACCTTGGTGGAGGTATGCACAAAAGAGGGCTCTCAAATCTGAAATGTAAACATTATCTTCTTCCACTCACTCACACATTATACAGATTTTAAATATAGCTAAAAAAAATTATCCTTTGAAAAGTTAAAAAGCGGTGAGTTAAATGTCTAAATCTGAATGTGGGCAGTGGTGCCCTTTGACCTCAGTGAAAGCAGTGACCCGTTATAGATAGCCAGTGGAACAAAGCCAAAGCAGATGGAAAGCTGCCCAATACTTCGATTATTAAACATGTAGCAGCATCTAAGATTTACAGCCAACACGGTTTCAACTGTACATCAACAAGCAGAATATCTCAGAGGAAAACTGTAAGAGCTTTTTTTTTTTTTTTTTTGCTCACAATCAACCAACACAATGACCTACTGTTCACGAGATAGACAACCCTCACAGCCTTCATAAATATGGATCAGCGGTGAAGACGTACACATATGTTCCACCCACCTCCTCCTCCGCTCCCACCTGGCGATTAACAACTAAGCAGTTCGTTTTCTCAGAAATACAAAAACTTCAGGATTTCAGTCTATTTACATTGATAATCAGTTGCTGCAGGGCAGCAAGCTGCCGGTTTTTTATCTCACCAACCGCCCACTCACAGTATGGGCTCACGTATGTATTCTGTATGAGCCCAGTGTGCTAATTATCACTGGCAAGGCTGAAAAGACACAGACGTGGGTGAAGGTGGAGTTTTTCCCCCTCCCCCTCAGAGTTATACTTACCTTGGTATTTAAAATTTATATGCATCGGCCCAAAACAAGCCACTGTATCTAAACATAACGGCCATCTTTCAAGTCAGTTACTGTCAGCAGCATACGCTCGTACATACAACCAAAATAAAAGACCACATCTGTGTCAAAATTTCAGAAATTCCCACCAACTGCTGGAATAATCCCATTCCCAATTTGACCAAAAGCTCCATATAGAATAAGAACTGGGGAAGTTCTTACTTCACTTGATTTGATACCATCGTTGACGGTGCATTACCTTCCAATACAACATAAAAATGCAATTCATGTTCTTGAGAATTTAAAAGCACAGAAATTCAGTCTTTGTGAAATTGAAACAAAATTCAACAATTAAATGATCATGAGTACTTGGTACTCCGTGTGTAGGAAACAACATTCTTGTATTAGTCCTGAGAGATGGAGGAAATTTTGTGGGAAGAAGTTAAACATTTGATTTGCTTAAAAACAAAGAACAACTACGGTGCCCAACTGAGAATTCAACACTAGTGCTGGAAGCTGGGTGGGTAAATGGACACCATTTCTATATGTAATATATCTGCGCAATATCTCTAAAATTAGAAAGGTCTTGTATCAGAGTGATGCTGAAAAACTAATTCATGCTTTATTTCCTCTAGGCTGGACTATTGTAATCATTATTATCAGGTTGTCCTAAAAGTTCCCTGAAAAGCCTTCAGTTAATTCAAAATGCTGCAGCTAGAGTGCTGACGGGGACTAGAAGGGAGAGAGCATATTTCACCCATATTGGCCTCTCTTCATTGGCTTCCTGTTAATTCTAGAATAGAATTTAAAATTCTTCTTCTTACTCATAAGGTTTGAATAATCAGGTCCCATCTTATCTTAGGGACCTCATAGTACCATATCACCCCAATAGAGCGCTTCGCTCTCAGATTGCAGGCTTACTTGTAGTTCCTAGGGTTTTTAAGAGTAGAATGGGAGGCAGAGCCTTCAGCTTTCAGGCTCCTCTCCTGTGGAACCAGCTCCCAATTTGGATCAGGGAGACAGACACCCTCTCTACTTTTAAGATTAGGCCTAAAAAACTTCCTTTTGTTAAAGCTTATAGTTAGGGCTGGATCAGGTGACCCTGAACCATCCCTTAGTTATGCTGCTATAGACTTAGTCTGCTGGGGGGTTCCCATGATGCACTGAGTGTTTTCTTTCTCTTTTTGCTCTGTATGCACCACTCTGCATTTAATCTTTAGTGATTGATCTCTGCTGTCTTCCACAGCATGTCTTTTTCCTGATTCTCTCCCTTCAGCCCCAACCAGTCCCAGCAGAAGACTGCCCCTCCCTGAGCCTGGTTCTGCTGGCGGTTTCTTCCTGTTAAAAGTTTTTCCTTCCCACTGTCGCCAAGTGCTTGCTCACAGGGGGTCGTTTTGACCGTTGGGTTTTTCTGTAATTATTGTATGGCTTTGCCTTAACAATATAAGCACCTTGGGGCCCTGTTTGTTTGTGATTTGGCGCTATTAAATAAAATTGATTTGATTTGATTTAATATGGAGTTGTGTCAGGAAGGGCATCCGGTGTAAAACTTGTGCCAATTCAACATGCAGATCAATCTCGATTTGCTGTGGCAACCCCAAGTGAAAACAAAGGAGCAGCTGAAGGGACTTACTATATTTTGATCATAGAGAATCTGGGAAGCAGAGTTCTGTTCTTTGAGTTAAATTCTGGAGATGCAGCTCAATAAAAGATATCTATGTTTTAAAATCGTACTATTTGGCTCTTAAAAAATACTCATATATATATAAAAGACCATCAACAAAGGTAACTAAAAGCTGACCCATCAAGAGCTGGGCATTGTGTAGGAAACTGACTCTATGAAGAATCAGACCTGGTCCTTCAGGTCAAATGCACAGGCCTGCAAATGACGATGGGAAAGTGTACAAGACCGGGATATGGTTTGTGCTCATCTGACGACAGTGAGGCAAAGACAGTGGAGGAAGAGCCGTGGGTCCTTATAAATTTTTGTTTCATGTTTCTGTTATTTGCCCCCAAACTTTTGATTTGGAAATGACAAAAAGTAACAACCACCACACCGATTTCAAACATGTCTCAGCTGTCCTCATCATGCCTGAACCCAGGAGGATATCATTGCTAACCACTTTTACTACCTTCAACATGGCTTTTGTTAAATCTGCTAGTAGCATGAAACGGTGAAGGGACTGTGGTCCTACCACAAGCAGAGAATCATCAAATAAAAATAAAACAATTCTCAACCCATCCACACCTGTGTGAGGTTATCCTGTCTAGACAGATAAGGAGTCACTTGAAGAGAAGAGGGCGAAAGACAATATAGGTCCCAACACAATGCCTCCACCTTGTGGTGACTTACTGGCAGTGCAGTGCCTCGCAAGAGGACTATAGTGCAGTTGTGTTCTACTACAAGTATGAGAAATAGTAACACGTGTTCTTCAGCATTAAATGGATGTACATCAAAATGTCTCCAATTTTTTTTTTAATTTGTCTTTTTAAATTTATTCTGTGTCACAACTGATTTGACTGTGTGTCACTAATAATGCTATCGATATTATAATATGATGTGGGACAGGAGTTGGGATATGAATATTCTAGACTGGGGGTTTAATTCTCAGTCACACTACCTGTCTGTGTCCTTGGCATTGTCCCAACCTATCCACCTGTAAATGGGCACCAACCCTGGCTCGGGAAGTAACCAGTTACGGACTGGTGTCCCATGGTGAGTCAGAGGCACATCCTCTACATGCTATGGAATCCAAGGAAAAGCACCAGAACCAACGGGCCTCAGGGCCGAAATCAAACAGCGACATCATCAGGTATACTGAGCCACCCACTACTCACCACCACAGCTGCTCATTAGGTCAGGGAGCCTGTACTGGTGCCACAAACTGCCTCCTCTATCCACATGATGGAACCACTTCAGGTCCTGGATGGCAACCACCCATGCAGACACTGCCCCACCCCCTCTCAAGAGAAGCAATCTATCTTCCACAGTCAGCTAAAATGTCGGCATTCCCGTGGACTTTTCCAGTTGCTGGGATACAACTGAGGTACCAGTGTGCTGAATTATACCCATGTACTGCACTTATTTAAAGTATCCTGCAAAGAGCCATTCGTGCACATGTAGTATTTTAATCGCACAAGTACACAACATATCCAACAGCACAATCCTGACTTTGAAGCCAGTGTCAGCGTAACCTCCCTCACGTCTCATAACAATGTTTTCCTTCCAAAAGCAACAACAAAATCAGCTTTTTACTTTCGAACACAGACACTGCAAAGACTGACAGACCACCACCCCACATGAGGCCTCACCTTTTTCCAAGCATTCTGTTGCAATAAATACGACAATCTTTCCATGCTGCGGCACAAATGATGTGATGTTCACAACCTACTCACCACTGTCCAGCTTTGAAGCTGAAGTCCGGATGGACGGCTATTCTCAGGCGTTTGACGCTCTCTGATTCATTCATAATTCCACACACTTGAGCTGGATACAGTGCCTGAGTTAGGAAGCCATTACAACACATAGTTACAAATGGGTTAATGATTTAACAGTTAGGTAAAAGGTGACACAGGACGAAAGTTAGAAAATACAAACTTACATTTGTCGTTGTATTGTCTAGTTATGGCTGTCTTTTCTAGATGGTCCATTGCTTTCCTAATAAAAACAGTTTCTGTCAAGTATTTTACTGCAATCTTACACGTCAAGACGACTCTTACAAGCAAATGGACTTTCACCTGTCAGCCACAAACCTATGACAAAACAAACTTTGAAACCTGGCAAGTATTTTCTCTGGAGTCAAATGGTGCTTTTAATATGTGATCTCAGGAGCTGACAGAATCCCAACAAACCCAGGTATATTGCAGGAAAATAATCCCACCTTGTGAAGGCTGTATCACCCAGCAGGCGGCTGCAGAGAGGACCAGCAGCAGCACAGAGGCAGTGGCTCCGGGTCATGGGTGACAGGATGCAGGGGACACTCATCACGACCTGACGCTAGCACACAGGAGCAGAAAATCTCGTGTTAGCTGCCAAACACACATCACTTTTTCCCAACACCGCAGCCAAGGGGGCAGATGTCACAATATGTGGGGAGTTAAATAAGAGCGGCCAGTCGTGCCGTTTCACTTGTGAGCAAAATTATTTCAGTTGTACTACCTTGTCACTAGGGATGAGCGAGTACACCACTATATGTACCTGTATCTGTTCAAGAATCCAAATGATCTGTATCCATATCTGTACTTGGAGAGGGCGGGACCTAAACCAGAAGTGGGTGTGATTTAACCGGAAATGGGTGTGGCTTACATATGTACATTATTTTAAGTCTGAAATTGCTATGGATTGATCAGAAGTTGCTATATTTATTGTTTATTTGAAAATTATTTACAGAACAGCCTCAAAATTGAGATTCAAATCAATGATTTTGATCATAAAAGCAAGAGAACTATTTACAGAAGGTTTTATGAACTCAGAACATGAATTTTCTTAAGTGTATGAATGAATATTTACAGAACAGCCTCAAATTGAGATTCAAATCAATGATTTTGATCACAAAAGTAAGAGAACTGTTTACAGAACAAGTTTTTTTATGAACTCAGAACATAAATATTCTTAAGTGTATGAATGATTATCATATACCTATAAATGATACGCAATATGATTGGATAAAACACTAAAGAATAAATAGCAATACACCCTTTTTGCGGACAGGTAATATTTTTCATACCACCCGAGTAATCAGCCAATCCGGACAGCAGAGCGGCACCACGGTGAAGAGGCGCGGTCAGAGGAACTGTGAAATACTGGTGAGTCACTATTAATAATTTCTTACGTGTCCAACCTTGTAGGTTGATCGTTAAAATTAAATTTGTTAGTTTTAAAAGCCATCACAATTATTTATAGGAAAACGTTCTATTTTTTTCTACTAAGATTTGAACTTTGAGTGTTTACACAGGAGAGAAAAGTGAGAAAATATTAATGCCTGTTTGAGAAAAGTGTATAAAGTGTGTAGTGAGGGGTTTTACAGCCTTAAAACATCTATAATTGTAAAAAATAACACTGACTACTTCGCGGATTTCGCCTATCACGAGTTATTTTTAGAACACAACTCCCTTTCGTGGCCTCGAAGTTTCGCTGATTTTTTTTAGTGCAATCTTGCATGCTTTTTTTTTTTTCTGCGTCCTTATCACTGCCTCCGATTCGCTTACTGATTCTGTGGGCTCGGTATGTGCCGTAGCGGGCCACTCACACCGCCCCCCTGTCTGCTGTGCCGAGCTGCATGCAGCAACAGGTCCAGAGACTATGCTCGCTGTTTTGATGTGCATTTTATATATATATATATATATATATATATATATATATATATATATATATATATATATATATATATATATATGGTTGGTTGTTGGAAATTTTAAAGTGTCCATAAGTATGCGTGCAGGTGTGAATGCATTTGCTTGTGTTCATATGTGGCCCGGCGACACACTGCCATCCTGTCCAGGGTGTACCCCACCTCACCCTCTATCACTGCTGGGATAGGCTCCAGCCCCACTGGGGCCCTGAATTGGAGTAAGCAGTTGAAGATGAGTGAGTGATGTGATATATAACCTGCCCAAATGTCATCACACCTCGTATGTGTGTTAGTTATACAGACCCCAAGAAGCCTATTATAACTTGTGGGTCAGAACCTCATAAAAACAAAACAACCCCCGTTCACAAAATAATGGGAAATCTAATCCACTTCCAAATTTGTTCTGTTTTGTCCGAGTTAAAATTTTTTGAAAATTGGTTCAATGTTAAAAATAGGGATTTTCCAATACTTTCCCTGATTTTTTTTTTCCCTTTGACATATGACCTTGAAAACTGGATCAATTCTTGCCCATCAGGATGTGAATTTTCATTAAAACTTTCATCACGAAATATGAAAAATTTTGGGTTACAGGCTGCTCACAAACAGACAAACAAATACTAGGGGCGAAAACATAAGCCTGAACAAACATAAACTCAATTGCTGACCCTAAATTTGCTCATTTACAAACAATCCTACGATGAAACGTGACCTCCTCCGTCCTGTTAGCTTGTAAGCTAAAACACCGGTCCGTTAACATAACAAAAGCAGACGACGCCCAGCTACTTTTCTTACCGGGTGAAGATGGTCCTCGATATATTTCAAACGCTGATCAATAAACAGTCATATTTATCTCAGTATGTTTCTATTTGTTATAATCGTGCGCGCTCCTCGTTATCAACGATGTTACGAGAATGTCTATGGTTACGAGGTCGTCTTCTTCTTCTCTGGTGTTAAACGGCAGCCGGCATCATTACTGGTGCTTTGCTGCCACCTTCTGCATCAGTCCGTTATAGCAGCACTAAATCCTCGATGAGTCCGCAGTGAGGTTCAAGCATTGAAAAACCTAACACTCTTCCCCCTACCACTTGACCTTATGTCTAAAATACTTCCTACAGAAACTTCTTTCAGGTCTATTCTTGTAAATTCAGAGAGAAGCTCTTGTCTTTCTCTGGAATATTTATTACAATACATGCTGCACTGTCTCTGGCTGTGGACATTCCAGTGGAGGCTCCACTGGTGGCCTGGATTACCAACTACCTCACGGGCCGCCCACAGTATGTGAGGCTTTGAGACTACATCCGACACCATCAGGAGCAGCAGGGGGCACCACAGGGGACAGTCCTGTCTCCCTTTCTGTTCACACTCTACACCTCAGACTTCAAGTTCTGGTCACAGTCCTGCCACCTGCAGAAAATTTTCAGCCATTTCTGCCATTGTGGGCTGCATTGGCTGTGACCAGGAGGCTGACTACGGGAGTGCGGTGGACAGGTTTGTAGAGTGGTGTGGACTCAACCACCTGCAGCTCAGTGTATCTAAGACGAAGGAGCTGGTGGTGGACTTCAGAAGATGAAAGACCCGTCCAAACCCAGTTACCATTAATGGAACTGAGGTGGACATGGTAGACTACTACAAGTACCTGATCAGAGCCGACTGTACTTCCTCAGGAGGCTCAGATCTTTCAATGTCTGCAGAAATATGTTGCAGATGATGTAACACTCGGTGGTCTCCAGCATCATCTTCTACGCTGTAGTGTGTTGGGGCAGCAAGCTGAAGGCAGCTGACATGAACACACTCAACAAGCTCATCAGGAGAGCTGGCTCTGTCCTGGGGGTGGAGCTGGAGTCTGTGATGGAGGTGTCAGAGAGGAGGATGTTGAGGAAACTGCTCACCATCTGTGGCAACACCTCCCACCCTTTCATGCCACACTGATGTCCTGTCAGAGCACCTTCAGCAAAAGACTGAGGCCACCTAGGTGCACCACAAAATGCTACAGGAGGTCCTTCCTACCTGTGGCAGTCAGACTGTATAACTCCTCCCCTTTCTACAGGATGAATACATAACAAGTTGTTCAGTTACTCAAAGCTAAGTGCAATACTGTCAACATCTTGTGCAAGTGTCTTCAATCATTTTGCATAAACATGTTGTACTCATTGTTCTGATTGTAAAAAAAAACAACAACAAAAAAAACAAACAAAAAAATGTTTACTATTTACTATTTCGGCACTCTGGCAAAACAATTTTCAGTGAATTACAAGCACGCATGACAAATATGAACCAAAGTTGAAAATCTAATGCAAGGCTAAAATACCTTCGGGCAAATGTGCATAAAAATAGGAAACAGAATGTGACCTTTTGACCATTTAAAATAGGTCAAGATTAGCCATCTTTGAACTTGTCCAAGGTCTGTGTCCTAAAAATGTTCTCTATGAATTTGAAGACCCTAGCAGTAATAGGACTGGAGTTATGCTGAGCACAGACAGACAGACAAATGCAAAGTCTTTGGAATACCCGATGGCCATATTTTGGCCTTGGGTAATGATACATTTCCATTGCATATTAGTGATATCAGCAATAAATAAATAAATAAATATACACTTTGTCCAAAAACCGCCAAAACTGTCCTTCTGAGATCTCGTTTAAGAACACCATTGTTTTCTACAACACTGTAATTACAGTAACGTCATTACATGGAAATATAATGATTCATTTCCATGTCATGAAAAAGAAGGAAGGAAGGAAGGAAGGAAATCTTACCCTATCCTTACTGCATTTTATGAGGTAATTCCTTGGTTTATCTTACAATTAATATCTCTTTGCTACCCTGGAGACACTTTACCTGCATGAGTAACATTAAATAATTCATCATTTGAGATTTCAGCTGCTACTGTCTTCATTCTGTTTGAAATCTTGAACTCTGCTTGGGGTTAATATTAAAAATAAATGAAGTCACTTGACTTTAATACTAGACTCAGACTGCATGACCTTTAAAAAGCAACAAAATGTCAAATGTTTGGCTCCATCTTGTGGTGTAGTATCCAATATAGGATCTGAGCATGCTGTCTTCTTCCACAGTGAATTGTAATCTCCTGGTGAAATTTCAGATATTTGATTATTAAATAAAATGCTCATAATTGCTTTAGCAGCTTGTTTGCAAATCAGAATTTAACAGTTACAGCTGCACTGTGGAAATATCCAAATAAAGGAATATTTTCAGTGTTTTAGAGCAAAGCTGACTAAACTACTTTGAAAAAGAAAAGTGCCACAGTATACGTCAGTATTTTGCAAAACAAACAAACAAACAAACAAACAAACAACAAGCAGCTGGATGGACGTTCAAAAAATTTGGTAGGAATTTTTCTTGGATACATATATAGAGATGATTATATTTTCGAGTAATTTGGTGAAAGGTGAAAGGTCAAGGTCAAAGAAAATATAGTCTGAAAAACACCCTTTTTGGTATATCTCAACAATCAAGAAGCCTAGATAGCGTATCTTGATCAGCAAAAATATTTGTGATTTATTGTCATGAATGACTTCATTATGAAGTCATATGGAGTCACACACAGTTAAAAACACCATTACAGACATGTATGGTTACGTGTACATTTATATCATGTTATGTCGAGTCTGCAAGGAATTTTCAAAAAGTGTTAGCACAAAATATACAGCATAATGTGATAAGTCTGTGAAAAAGCTTTAACACTCTTGGAAGATGACCAAAGGTGACGACTGGACGTCTTTGCTACTGTGTATCTATCTTGGGGTAATCCTCGGGAACTGCTGAAATGCCTTTGTGTCAAACAAACGGGTACACAGGGTGACTCAGGTACACAGGGAATATCACATGCATTAAGAGGGAATCATATTTGTGACATTTTGGCCAGCGTTGGCCATTTCTTTTGGCGCAATTTAGGTATTGCTGAGGACCCTCAGTGGAAGGAGACGGCAAAGGGTACACCCACTCTTCACCTGGTTGTGGCAGATAGTTACTTCTGAGAAGTGGGGATGGACTGGTTGTTTGCCTGGGTGGTTGTCATCCAGGACCACCAGACAGCTCCGTAGAGAGGTGGATGCAGCAATGCGTGATACCAGCACATGCCCCACCAAAGAGTTCCAGTTAGGTACGTAAGGTTCTGTTTCTCATTGGAGTGTTGTGTTTGACTAACTTAAAATTGCTATTCAAATCAGTTAATGTACTTCAAATAATAAGCTTTTTGAAATATAATCATTAATTCCATTTACATCCATTTAATATAAGGTAACATAATTTACCTCAAAGCAGAACACGCAATAAAGGTTTACAGTCTAGACCTTACCCACATGAACAAGCACCCTGGTCACACTTTTACAGGAAAAACTCCTCCTGTGTGTAGAACTGCTTCATCTGCTGGCGCCAGCTGGACCTGGACCTGCAGATGAACATCAGAAAATGAATGAATGAATGAGCTCCTTTTATAAGTTTTGATTATAGGAACAAACCTCAAGCAGACATGTCTCAGTGTGTTATAGTCATATTATCAAGAGAAGTCACAAAGCATAACAAAAAGTCCAGTTTTCATAAAGATATTTGAAAAGACAACCATGAGGCGCAAATCATAATACTAGTGGGTTCGGGATTTTATTGATGCCACATAAGGCATTGTAGTGCAGCAGATAACAGAATATTTACAGAGGAATCCTTCAAATGGTGATACAAGCACCAAAGTTGGCACAAACACTCCTTAAACATTACTCTTTTGAAAAAACTGAGTATCCACTTGAATTTTCAATAGGTGGCCAGGTAGCCTTCAATTTAGGAATTACACAGGGGTCAACATTTTAAAATGTTCCAATCATCTTGAAAGCTACACCACATTATTTGTCTGAACATACATATTCCTAAAAGGTATAGTTTGGACTATCTTTGACTGAATGTTATGGAGTTATGGGGTAAAAACAGCAAGAATGGTGACAAAGGTCAGCTTTAGTTTGTACAGGGGTCAAAAGTTAAAGTTTCTCCAAATATTGTAAAAAGTGATTGCAAATTATTGATTGAATAAATAGGGTTTTAAAAAGGAATAGTTTGCACCATGTGTCATGCTTAGTTATCACGTTACAGGGTAACATATGTCACATCACATGCCATAGAATCCAATGGACGCCGACATTGTTTGACCTTTACCTTGCAGGCCAAGCATTTAGCACAATCAAAACTATTCCATTTATTAAGCTTATTAGTTCACCCAATAATTTGCACCACTTTTTACCAAAATTGGAGCAACTTTAACTTCTGACCCCTGTACAAACTGAAATTTGTCACCATTCTTAATGTTTTTACCCCATAACTCCATAATATTCAATCATAGATAGTCCAAACTATACCTTTTTGGAATATTAATGTTCAGACAAATAATGTGGTATAATTTTCAATATGACTTGAACATTTTAAAATTTTGACCACTGTGTAATTCTTCAACTGACCCCTATCTGGCTGCTTATTGACAATTCAAGTGAATACTCAGTTTTTTCACAAGAGTAATATTTAAGGAGTATGTGTGCCAATTTTGGTGCTTGTTTCCAGAAATGAACATTTGTTACAGTTATCTGCTCCACTATTGAGGTGGATTTCCCAAAGCTTACTCCTGCCCAAATGTACCTTCAGCAAAGGGAGCAATTTCGCATTGGGATCAATCAATCAATCAATCAATCAATCAATCAATCAATCAATCAATCAATCAATCAATCAATCAATCAATCATCAATTTTTTTTATAGCGCCAAATCACAACAAACAGTTGCCCCAAGGCGCTTTATATTGTAAGGCAAGGCCATACAATAATTATGTAAAACCCCAACGGTCAAAAACGACCCCCTGTGAGCAAGCACTTGGCTACAGTGGGAAGGAAAAACTCCCTTTTAACAGGAAGAAACCTCCAGCAGAACCAGGCTCAGGGAGGGGCAGTCTTCTGCTGGGACTGGTTGGGGCTGAGGGAGAGAACCAGGAAAAAGACATGCTGTGGAGGGGAGCAGAGATCGATCACTAATGATTAAATGCAGAGTGGTGCATACAGAGCAAAAAGAGAAAGAAACAGTGCATCATGGGAACCCCCCAGCAGTCTACGTCTATAGCAGCATAACTAAGGGATGGTTCAGGGTCACCTGATCCAGCCCTAACTATAAGCTTTAGCAAAAAGGAAAGTTTTAAGCCTAATCTTAAAAGTAGAGAGGGTGTCTGTATCCCTGATCTGAATTGGGAGCTGGTTCCACAGGAGAGGAGCCTGAAAGCTGAAGGCTCTGCCTCCCATTCTACTCTTACAAACCCTAGGAACTACAAGTAAGCCTGCAGTCTGAGAGCGAAGCGCTCTATTGGGGTGATATGGTACTACGAGGTCCCTAAGATAAGATGGGACCTGATTATTCAAAACCTTATAAGTAAGAAGAAGAATTTTAAATTCTATTCTAGAATTAACAGGAAGCCAATGAAGAGAGGCCAATATGGGTGAGATATGCTCTCTCCTTCTAGTCCCCGTCAGTACTCTAGCTGCAGCATTTTTGAATTAACTGAAGGCTTTTTATGGAACTTTTAGGACAACCTGATAATAATGAATTACAATAGTCCAGCCTAGAGGAAATAAATGCATGAATTAGTTTTTCAGCATCACTCTGAGACAAGACCTTTCTGATTTTAGAGATATTGCGTAAATGCAAAAAAGCAGTCCTACATATTTGTTTAATATGCGCTTTGAATGACATATCCTGATCAAAAATGACTCCAAGATTTCTCACAGTATTACTAGAGGTCAGGGTAATGCCATCCAGAGTAAGGATCTGGTTAGACACCATGTTTCTAAGATTTGTGGGGCCAAGTACAATAACTTCAGTTTTATCTGAGTTTAAAAGCAGGAAATTAGAGGTCATCCATGTCTTTATGTCTGTAAGACAATCCTGCAGTTTAGCTAATTGGTAGGTGTCCTCTGGCTTCATGGATAGATAAAGCTGGGTATCATCTGCGTAACAATGAAAATTTAAGCAATACCGTCTAATAATACTGCCTAAGGGAAGCATGTATAAAGTGAATAAAATTGGTCCTAGCACAGAACCTTGTGGAACTCCATAATTAACTTTAGTCTGTGAAGAAGATTCCCCATTTACATGAACAAATTGTAATCTATTAGACAAATATGATTCAAACCACCGCAGCGCAGTGCCTTTAATACCTATGGCATGCTCTAATCTCTGTAATAAAATTTTATGGTCAACAGTATCAAAAGCAGCACTGAGGTCTAACAGAACAAGCACAGAGATGAGTCCACTGTCCGAGGCCATAAGAAGATCATTTGTAACCTTCACTAATGCTGTTTCTGTACTATGATGAATTCTAAAACCTGACTGAAACTCTTCAAATAGACCATTCCTCTGCAGATGATCAGTTAGCTGTTTTACAACTACCCTTTCAAGAATTTTTGAGAGAAAAGGAAGGTTGGAGATTGGCCTATAATTAGCTAAGATAGCTGGGTCAAGTGATGGCTTTTTAAGTAATGGTTTAATTACTGCCACCTTAAAAGCCTGTGGTACATAGCCAACTAACAAAGATAGATTGATCATATTTAAGATCGAAGCATTAAATAATGGTAGGGCTTCCTTGAGCAGCCTGGTAAGAATGGGGTCTAATAAACATGTTGATGGTTTGGATGAAGTAACTAATGAAAATAACTCAGACAGAACAATCGGAGAGAAAGTCCAACCAAATACCGGCATCACTGAAAGCAGCCAAAGATAACGATACGTCTTTGGGATGGTTATGAGTCATTTTTTCTCTAATAGTTAAAATTTTGTTAGCAAAGAAAGTCATGAAGTCATTACTAGTTAAAGTTAATGGAATACTCAGCTCAATAGAGCTCTGACTATTGAGGTGGATTTCCCAAAGCTTACTCCTGCCCAAATGTACCTTCAGCAAAGGGAGCAATTTCGCATTGGGATCAATCAATCAATCAATCAATCAATTTTTTTATATAGCGCCAAATCACAACAAAAGTTGCCCCAAGGCGCTTTATATTGTATAAAGCGCCTTGATATATAAATTGTATTTATATATCAAGTTTAAAGCTGGATGCTCTTCTTCCTTCATTCCGGATCTGAATCACCTCCAAAAATTCGGTGGAGTCTTTGTTGCCCCAATATCGATCTGTGGTGAAAATTTCATCAAAATCCGCGCAGTAGTTTTGACGTAATCCTGCTAAAAGACAGACTGACAAATAAATAAACGCTGATGAGTTCATTACATCCAAAATACAAAATAAAAAAAAAAGCCCTGTTTTATTTAGATTTGTTTTATGTCTTTTTCATACATTCCTACATGTTTCATGAAGTGTCAGAGCACTGAACTCATGACCAGCAGGGATAGGCTTCAGGTGAAAGGCTTTCCTTTTGACTAATAATCTCCATTTCCCGTAATAATTCCACAAGAGCAAAAGGAAACACACCAAACAATACAATCCTCAAATCAAACACAACGACACGATGTAATACACCGAAAGCCATTACATTCACGAGAATAGCAGAGACTTACTCCACCTAAACGCTCTGCAAGAAACTGCAGTTTGTCATTTTTCGCCACATGCCATCTGACCCACAAATATCTTGTGTCGTGTGACGAATAAGAGAGACTGAAAGCTGAGGTGCTGTGTTTAATGAGGTTAACAAAGTATGTTTGTGCAACCGATGATCATAAGACAAAGGAGCCTGCTGATTGCTGCTGTATCTGACTCTACCAGTCCAACTGGCTGCCTTTCTGCTGAAGTTCCCATAGTTCTCACATTTTGGTTCAACCTGTTGTTCAATACAATGACACACACAAAGTTTTTTTTCTTCCCCGGCTTTATTATTTCACAATAACTAACCGGACTTGCGCACACGGTACGACAATGATGGCAGCACTTTTCGTCATCATGAGTGCAGACGTAATTTGAATTGTCTGAGGCATCATCTGTGTTCATATACAATTAGACGGGTATATATATATATATATATATATATATATATATATATATATATATATATATATATATATATATGGGGTAAAAGTCGCACCTCTTACTTTATTATCCCCCGGTATGAAATATGAGGGGATATGTTGCTCAGCATGTCCGTTTTCCGTTTTCGCTTTCAGCACGATATCTCAAGAACCACTCGACCAATTTCATTCATATTTAGCATAAGGGTGTACTTGGGTGATCCACAGCACCAGTCAGTTATGTTGAACTAGTGGGCAATTTCAAGATCACAGTGAGATATTCAAGATATTGTCATTGCCACCCTTTTTAGTGCAATAGCTCAATAACCAGTTGACCATTTTCATTCATATTTAGCACAAGGATTTACTTGGTTGATTCCCCCAACACCAGTGGATTACGGCGATATTGGGGTCAAATTCAATGTCACAGCGAGATATTCAAGATATTGTCATTGCCACCCTTTTTAGCATTATATCTCAAGACCCAGTTGACCATTTTCATTCACATTTAGCATAAGGGTGTACTTGGGTGATCCCCCAATGCCAGTCATTTACAGTGATCTTGGAGTTAATTTCAAGGTCACAGCGAGATATTCAAGATATTGTCATTGCCACCGTTTTTAGTGCGATATCTCAAGAACCAGTTGACCAGTTTAATTTATATTTAGCATAAGAGTGTACTTGGGTGATCCTCCAACACCAGTCAATTATGTTGACTTTAAGGTCAGTTTCAAGATCACAGCGAGATATTCAAGATATTGCCATTGCCCCCCTTTTACCACAATATCTCAAGAACCACTTGACCAATTTCATTCATATTTAGCATAAGGATGTACTTGGGTGATCCGCAGCACGTCAGTTACACTAGTGTTGAGAATAATAGTAGTGCTATGTGACTAAAAAAATTAATCCAGGTTTTGAGTATATTTCTTATTATTACATGGGAAACAAGGTACCAGTAGATTCAGTAGATTCTCACAAATCCAACAAGACCAAGCATTCATGATATGCACACTCTTAAGGCTATGAAATTGGGCTATTAGTAAAAAAAAAGTAGAAAAGGGGGTGTTCACAATAATACGTAGTAGTGTGTCATTCAGTCAGTGAGTTCGTCAATTTTGTGGAACAAACAGGTGTGAATCAGGTGTCCCCTATATAAGGATGAAGCCAGCACCGGTGAGCTCACAGGGTGGAGATGCAAAGTCCATGTTGCTTTTTCAGGCTGTGCTCGCTGACGGGTCCTCTGTCGAGCCCTAGCTCCAGACGGGGCCCGGGCTTCCTCTGGGTTGGGTCAAGTTTCCTCTTCCTTGTTTTTCCATGGAGTCATTGTGAACCATTCTTAGTCTGGCCCCTCACCAGAGACCAATATGGCATGGGAGACCCTACCAGGAGCACGAAGGCTCCAGACAGCACAGCTCTCAGGTCATGGGGCACACAAACCTCTCCACCATGATAAGGTGGTGGTTCCCGGAGAGGGTTGCTATCCAAAATCCAAGCCAGTTCCGTGGTGTGATGGATACGAATCAGGCGTTTTATTCAAGGCCTCCTTGACACAGGAACCGTTTCTTCACAAAGTGTCATGGAAATCGTAAAACACTTGAGTTTTCCCATCCACTCACCCGGATGGGGGAACATAAGAATAAGAATATAGATTTTTTACTTTTGTTGCTACTCTGCAAGCAATTAGAGGAATTATTCTGCTTTAGTCTGCAGTTTGTCTTTTATGGAATTAGAGTCACATTGTACACATGCGCGCACGCTGCGGTGCACAGGCAGGTGCATCGCTGCTCCTTTGATGGCCTTCATGCCAAGTGGTCCTGCTGCTTCCTGGCATCTGTCACCGTGGAGACGGTTGATTGCATCATCAGCATTCACCAGAGGGGAACGGCCTCACCAAAAAAAAAAAAAAAAAACGAGAGAGAAACGGTCTCACCATCCTTTCATCTGCTGTCTTCACCAATGGCCGCCCCCCTCTCGTTTTCTTTTGTCCCACCCTCATTCTTCTCCATCCCTATTACTCCCCCTTTTATCTCTTTCACCACCATCTCCTTTCATGAAAAACCCTAAAAATGAACACGATGACAGATCTTCTGAGTGTCGCTCTCTTCTCAGAACACACGATGATACCGCGTCCTTCTCGCTGACCCCAATCCAAATCTGAAAAAGATGTATCTGAATGCTCCTTTTATGATTATGTCTTGCAGCAGAAGCAGAGAAAATTCAGTCTCTTTTTTCCCATCTAATAAGTCTATTGTGATTATGTTTATGTTCCCCATCAAATGGAACATTAATTCCCTGAACTGAAATGGACATATTTTGACTGCGCTCATTCTGGGTCAGTCAGTGTTTGTGAATATGAGCCAGAGTCTCTGTAGCAACGGCACTCAACTGGAATGTTATTGTGTGTGTGATGGGAAAGTTCTGTTGGCGAGTAACCTGAAGGAAACAATTTTGGGCATTGTGATGGTTGTACATTTCGTAGCTCACAAGGCTAGAACTAATGTGAAATGCAATATTGCACTTTGTCGTTGTTTCAGTTCGGAAAAAAGCCAGCTGAGATGGGCAAACCGTCGTCTGGAGACGGATGTTTGCGTAGCAGGTCAACAGTTGGCGGAACCGGAAGTCATCCAGAACTATGTCAAGAAGGTGAGTTCAATGAGACGCGTGATTTAAAAAACAAAACAAACAAAAAAAATTGGTTTACATGGGTTATATGTTCATGTGCTTCACACTAGAGGAAGGGAAAATAAATTGTGGAAGGTGATCACTTCATATTTGCAATAACTACAAGTGCATATTGTTCTCTATGCCAAGTAAGGTTCTCACGAGGATTCAGTGCCAGCTGCTTGTCGATCAACACCCAATAACGTCGACCATGAACTGCGTCCAAGCTGTCTAGATGTTCAGTGTAAACATCAGTAGCTGATGTGGATTTTGATCAGGCTGCTCTGTGGAACATCTTAAGAACTTGCTGGATTTCCACTAACTTGCTGGACATTGTAACTGTTCAAAAAACAGTTACTGTGAGTCTCTGACCTCTTCCCTGGGAACTCTGGTGTCCATCCATAAGGGATGTGTGCTGGTCCCAACATGTCAGTACTTACCTTGACTAGGTGTTTGATACAGTTGTGGATTCCAGTGACCTGGGTGGCTTCATTGGTGTGTGTGTGTGTGTATTCAACATTTTTTTTAAAAGGTGGCTTTCACATTTTCCTTACTGGAAGGTTTGTTTCATGTGTTTAATTTTTGGTGCTGTGACAGTGACTTTGCCCCATCAAAGGGCCCAGGGCTCCATGTGAAATTCTGCCTGAAAAGGGGGTGGACTGATTGCCAATCTTACATATACTGGAATGCCAATGTCAATAAAATGTCCAATTTCATCACAAATAAAAAAATATATCACAGATAACGAATGTGTCCTTCAGGCCATCAGACTACAAGTCCTCACTCAGGGGAGGAGTAGTAGATTAGATTAGATTAGATAGAACTTTATTTTAATCCCTTGGGAAGACTCCCTCAGGGAAATTGAAGTTTCAGCAGCATTATATAGCAGCACACAGGGTAAGAAGCACACAGAGTATCAAAAGTGAAAGTAAAAACAAACAAACAAAAAACACTAATAATAAAAAATAAATTTGCAAGTATAAATATAAATTCGAGACATATTGCTACTGGTTTACTGGCTACTACTGTTCCTCTCCTTCCCGTCCTCTGTCTTCTTGTTACTCCTCCTCCCCCTGAGTGAGGAGTTGTACAGTCTGATGGCCTGAGGGACAAAGGAGTTTTTTAGTCTGGTGGTCCTGCACTTGGGAAGGAGCAGCCTGTGGCTGAAGAGGCTCCTCTGGTTGCAGATGACGGTGTGCAGAGGGTGACTGGCATCGTCCATAATGTCCAGCAGTTTGTCCACTGTTCTGTGCCACCATCACCAGACAGTCCAGCTTCATGCCAACCATGGAGTCAGGCCACCTGATCAGTTTGTCCAGCCTGGATGGGTCCTTTGTGGATGTGTTGCCCCCCCAGCACACCACGGTGTGTGCTGTAACAAGAGTAACAGGAAGACAGATGACGGGAAGGAGAGGAATAGTAGCAGTATGTCTGGTATTTATATTTATATTTGCAAATTGTTTTTACTTTTAATACTCTGTGTGCTTCTTACCCTGTGTGCTGCTATACAATACTGCTGGAACCTCAATTTCCCTGAGGAAGTCTGCCCAAGGGATTAATACATTTCTAATCTAATCTGATTGTACCCATTTTTTGTTCTTTCTCATTCATTAAATGTATTTCATGTAATTTAATTTTTCAGGTGGGCATTTAACAAACTTTCTTGTGGGCTAATGCTTGGCCCCAGGCCCTCCAAGGGTCAAATGGGGTGTGTCAACCAGCCCAATCTCACACATTTTTTTTCATGCTCCTATCACGAAATGAGTTACATTTTCATGACAAGGGTTTTTTATTTTTATTTTACTATTTCTACCTCTCTATCTTCCTCTAACCATAACTCCCCGCAGACCCCTCCTCCCGCATCACCCGGCATTTTGTGCTTCCATCACGAAAATGTGGTGCATTTCGTGATGGAAGCACAACGTAATTGATCTACTTTTTGTGGTGCCATCATGAAATGGTGTCAGGTTGGGTTTTGCAACTGTTAGCATCAGCAGGGCTAATAATATTGACCCTGGTAGTTTTATATAATATATAACAGTTTTATAGTAATTTTCTGTTTGCAAAGCAAAATAACGTCAGCATCCAAAATAAAGCTACAATCTTTAGAAATTAAAAAAGCACTTAGGAAAATTTTTATAGAAAATGTCAAATTTCAGGTGAGTTAATACATTTGTCCTTATTTGTGTGTGTGTGTATATATATATATATATATATATATATATATATATATATATATATATATATATATATATATATATATATACACACAGTAGTGTTAATAATAATAGAATAATAGTGCTATGTGACTAAAAAGATTAATCCAGGTTTTGAGTATATTTCTTATTGTTACATGGGAAACAAGGTACCAGTAGATTCAGTAGATTCTCACAAATCCAACAAGACCAAGCATACATGATATGCACACTCTTAAGGCTATGAAATTGGGCTATTAGTAAAAAAAAAGTAGAAAAGGGGTGTTCACAGTATATAGTGTGGCATTCAGTCAGTGAGTTCGTCAATTTTGTGGAACAAACAGGTGTGAATCAGGTGTCCCCTATGTATGGATGAAGCCAACACCTGTTTTCTCTTTGAAAGCCTGAGGAAAATGGGACGTTCAAGACATTGTTCAGAAGAACAGCGTAGTTGGATTATAAAGTTGACTGGAGATGGGAAAACTTATACGCAGGTGCAAAAAATTATAGGCTGTTCATCTACAATGATCTCCAATGCTTTAAAATGGACAACCCCCCCCCCCCCAAAAAAAAAAAACAGACTCGTGGAAGAAAACAGAAAGCAACCATCAAAATGGATAGAAGAATAACCAGAATGGCAAAGGCTCACCCATTGATCAGCTCCAGGATGATCAAAGACAGTCTGGAGTTACCTGTAAGTGCTGTGACAGTTAGAAAACGCCTGTGTGAAGCTAATTTATTTGCAAGAATCCCCGCAAAGTCCCTCTGTTAAATAAAAGACGTGCAGAAGAGGTTACAATTTGCCAAAGAACACATCAACTGGCCTAAAGAGAAATGGAGGAATATTTTGTGGACTGGTGAGAGTACAATTGTTCTTTTTGGGTCCAAGGGCCACAGACAGTTTGTGAGATGACCCCCCAACTCTGAATTGAAGCCACAGTTCACAGTGAAGACAGTGAAGCATGGTGGTGCAAGCATCATGATATGGGCATGTTTCTCCTACTATGGTGTTGGGCCTATATATCGCATACCAGGTATCATGGATCAGTTTGGATATGTCAAAATACTTGAAGAGGTCATGTTGCCTGATGCTGAAGAGGACATGCCCTTGAAATGGGTGTTTCAACAAGACAGTGACCCCAAGCACACTAGTAAACGAGCAAAATCTTGGTTCCAAACCAACAAAATTAATGCCTTGCAGATGTGAAGAAATCATGAAAACTGTGGTTATACAACTAAATACTAGTTTAGTGACTCACAGGATTGCTAAAAAAGCAGTTTGAACATAATAGTTTTGAGTTTGTAGCATCAACAGCTGCTACTAGATGCTACTATTATTGTGAACACCCCCTTTTCTACTTTTTTTTTTTTCTAATAGCCCAATTTCATAGCCTTAAGAGTGTGCATATCATGAATGCTTGGTCTTGTTGGATTTGTGAGAATCTACTGAATCTACTGTTACCTTGTTTCCCATGTAACAATAAGAAATATACTCAAAACCTGGATTAATCTTTTTAGTCACATAGCACTACTATTATTCTGAACACTACTGTGTATATATATATGAAAATACACTGAAAAACAATGCGTAACAGTAGCATGTCATATAATCGTGTTCACTGTCATATAAAATAGAAATAAGCTAAAGAAGGGCAGGTTACCATGGTAAACTAGCGAGACTTAACCTTAAAGTCTGCCAATAACGTCATCAGTGGCATTTATCGGCTCAAAAACTCACGTTTAGTCTTTCTGCTCATGAATTTGCCAGCAGTCATACAATGGGAAATGAAAATGTGCTCTATTGAATAGATTTGCATCTGAACACCAAGAGAGCACAAAGGGAAACCTGATTGGATAGAAATGCACATCACTGAGTATAATGTGATCGGGTTCGGCAGCGTGACATGAATAACCAATGGCCTCACAAACTACCGGAGAGTTGGAGATAAGAACCCAGGAGCTGCACCGGGCAGACTGTGACAGGCGTCGCGCCCAGCGTCTGCCTCTCGTGCCCATTTTGTCAGTCTGTACTTTCTCCAATACGAGCCCACCCACTCCCAATCTGTCCGTGGAAACGCCGATCAGCAAACGCTGTGGTTGTGCGAGGGTGTTGGGAAGTAAAAGCAGGACAGTTTCCTGTGAGCCGGGTGTACGTGTAGATGATCCGAAGCCTCAGAAGTAACGGGTTTAATAAGGGGATGAGGCGTCTCTTTGTTCAGGAGCAGTTTGCAATCTGATTCCTCTCTCGTTGGCGCCTGTTAAACTGTCAGCCCAAATATCAGCTGACAATTAACCACCGCAGCTCCACGGGAGGGAAGGACTCACACACTCACACGCACACGTACGCACAAATGCACACATTGTCACACGGGTGTGCGCACATGGATGCATTGAGATAATGAGGTCCTTTTGTCATTTGAATATTTGATCTTTGCAGATGATTAGGTGGGTTGTTATTTTGCAGAATATTTACCCAGTGTACATCAGCCTTTGGTGTAAATGAAGCTTTGTTGTTTGACAGCATTAGAAGAAGCTGAGTAAATTTGTTTACGGTGATGTGAACGGTGTCTTTTATATTTTGCGTTGTCCAAATTAGATTCTAATAAAGTTTGTTG
Source organism: Thalassophryne amazonica (assembly GCF_902500255.1). Taxonomy (NCBI): domain Eukaryota; kingdom Metazoa; phylum Chordata; class Actinopteri; order Batrachoidiformes; family Batrachoididae; genus Thalassophryne; species Thalassophryne amazonica. The sequence continues at coordinate 53,091,710 of NC_047122.1, forward strand.
GGGGGGCGGGGGCGATGGCATTGTTTTGTGTTTGTTGCCTCTGCAGATCCAAGATGTGGCGGAGCAAGGGGTGGTGTTTGTAGGCTTCCTTCAACAGCCGGGTGGCGCGCCCTGCTTCCTTGGGCACTGGGACCCTGAAGAGCTGTCATCCCTACACTCTAGCCCTTCACCTATACACAGAAACCCCTTTAGCGCCAACACCAGTCCAACCGATCCGACCGAACTGCACCATATTAATGTAGAACCTGATGATTATGTCTTTGAACCGCATGAATCGGACCACGAACACGCAGGAGATACCACGTGGGACCAAAAGCAGGTGACACCGGACTGCAGCCGTCTGAAACCAACCCAGACTTTGAAGCTGGAGGAATCAATTGGACTAACCCAAACCAAGCGATCAACAAATCAATCTCAAGATTATCACAAATCTTGTGCAGGTGCAGTGAAGTCGTTGCCAAACCAAATGTCAACGGAAGTTGCACGGGACCTTCTACATTCAGGTTCTACATTAGTTACAGGTTCTCCAGAAACTTCCCACATGGAACAAAGCCATCAGGAATCCACAGAGCGACGTCTTAACCCAGAGCTCAAGTTCCTAAATCGTGGATCGAGTCGAGGTTCAAGCTCAGGTAGCTGGCACAGCTCTCCAGAACTGAACCCCAATCGTGAAACAAGGTCCAACTCTCGTTGTATAAACGGGCAAAGCAGAATGACGACACACAACAACAATCACATCCGGATGAAGAGTTCTGAGGAACATAAGAATGAATCCTCGCCATCAGTGCAGGCGAGTAAGTAACCGGTTTGTTCATTACCGCGTGAATGTTGTACTAATGATAATGTTGCATTTCATGGTAAATTTTCTACTTTTTAAAATTTGTATACACTCAGGGATGCAGCTGTTTGCCCTCTACAACCACACGGGGGAGTTGAGCACATCTCTGAGGTTCTACTCTCTCCGGGTTCCACTTTGCGTACAAAAAGAGGCGGGCTAATCACAGAGGTTGACGCACACTGGCTTGACCACATGACCCAACACTTCATCAGTGGTGCGCACCTCATTGACGGCTTTTTCCACCTCAGTGGTGATAACGGTAAGTCTCTGTCGTGTGTTACTTCTTGACTGAAATGTTTCATCACTCCTTTAGAATGAACTTCACTGTTAAGATTTTTGGACAGTCCATCCATGAGTCCAAGTGCAACTCCTAAAGCATTTGGAGGGTTTCAATGACACGTCACACGGTGGTAGCACACCACCATACAAAGACGTGCATTCATGAAAGAATTCTGGTTTCATATCCTCAAGAAGACATAATTGGACATTTAGGGTAATTGATGTATCGTACTGTCAGTCTATCGCAGGGCAACATATAGACAAACACATTCACACTTGCACGCACAGCAACGGTCTATTTAAAGTTTCCAGTTCTCCTAACCTGCATGTTTTTGGAAGCAGGAGGGAACGCGTGTGAACACAGAACAATCATGCAAACTCCACACAGAAAGGGCAGAATGGGAAGCAATTCCATGACCTTCTTGCAGGGAGGCAACGGTGCACCAATAAAGCTATACGGCCTCTGGAATATTTTGAGTCATAAAAACAATTTTCTTTGGCACCTCTATAATTTTATTCCTTAATGTTTAAGTATGGGATTCATACATATTGCCAATTCACGTTGTCTGGAAACAATTCAGAATTTCAACCCCTGAAGGGGAGAAATTCAAGCATCAGACGCCGTGACCTACATTTAATAGCAACACCATGAATCATGTAGGGGCTTCCCTCAACCTGTGGGAGGGATTCTGGGAAGGCCTGCGCTTCCTCCTGGAGTTCGTCTGCATGACGGTATAAAAAAGAAAATATCTGCTGTGGAATTTCCCCCAGATAAGTATGTCATCTTCAATAAATGAGCTGTAATTTCTGGAACACATTACATAAACAAACCACATTTTAATGCTTGAATGTTGGTAGAAACTAAATTTTGTCAGTTTTGTGAAATTTCAAAGGCAGTACAGCTTTAAGCCAGTGCCGCCATGCTTGGAGTTTCACACTGTAAATCCACAGTTCACAGTAGGACTTCATATTGTTTCTCAAAACTCTATACAATGTGTATCATTGGACGTCGATACTCAGTATATTTATGTGCTTAATACTGCTTATATAAATCATATTTAAATGCATGCATAATTGAAATGTATGTTGTTGTTGTGTAACAATACCTTAGTTATACTGCTTAATGTGTTGCATTAGTATTTCTTTAGACATTTTAACCTTATCCCAAACTGTCATCATACCTATGTTTAAGATTACTAACCCCAAGAACCTTAAACATTTTCATATTTATGGCTTCCTGACCCTGACTGACCTGATTTTAAAGGTCAAACCCCAAACAGACCTACTGTAGTGGTGCCCTATCTTAGATATTGCTTCATATCCCACTTTTTAGTTCTGCAGAAAAGCAGAATTAACTAAACATTTTCATACGTCCCATCAATCCACTGAGTGACACAGAGAGATGACGCAAACTGTTTTGAAGTAATCAGAACCGTTACACAAAAACGATGGACTAACAACTCGCCACATTCAGCGCTGATTTATCGAAAATATAAGGACGGAGTATCAGTATGTGTACCAAACATATACGCTGTGCCAACAATACCATGCCCTGGTTATAAACCCCTCGTCACCTGTGGAATGAAGTAGGATTAAGCAGAGGGGAAAGTGGGATAAATAGTGAGAGGTGACCACTTCAGACTCCTGTCCTACTCCCACATGTCCTCTGTTTATGAGTCAGATTTGTCCTTTCTGCAGATAACGGCGTTTCATCTGTGGACAGTGTCTTCATCTCCAGAGCTCTGCAGAGGAGAACACAAACACCCCGTATGATGCCATTGTGGTGGAGCAGTTGGACCGTTGTTGATGTAGGTCTTTAACACCGTTTGTCTCTTTGGCGATGTGCACTTTGAAAACTCCTGAGAGACTTCAAGCTTAAGCTGCTTTCAGTCCAACAAAGCCAGGGTGTGTGTGTGTGTCAGTAAATCATTTCTGGCTACGCGTTATTTATGGAGCGACAAGATTGGCATTAAAAAAAATAATAAATCTGTAAAGGAATAAGAAAACGTGGAACTGTAAAGAGGGAATAAAGAACATGTAAAGATGAAGAATAAATATATAAAAGAAAAAGTGTTTTTGTCTGTTGTCAATCAGCTGGCTTTGGGCAGCGTTAACTGCCCAGGCTGCAAAAAAAGGAAAACGCTCTGTTGTATCACGTGAGCTTTGTACCTTCAACAGTTCTTCCTGAGGAGATCCCAGAGCTACTTCAAAATACTCCAGATTAGAAAGGGAGCACACATTTAATCATTGACGCTAATTATACATAAACTGCAGCATTAAATATGGAAATGCTTAAAAAAAGTTTGCGGAAATCACATTTGTTCCCATGAAATAGCAATGATGTATGCAGGAATCAACTACTCAGCCTGGGTAGGAGTCCACCCAGAGCCAGTTCATGACAGCTTAAGGAGCAGAAACGGCAACAGGAATGAAGCACTTTTTATGTATATATTTTTTCTCTTCATCTTTTCACAATTTTTCTCATTCTCGTTCTTTTTTGTGTCCTGTACTCATACTGAAATGGTTTGCGTGTGCGTATATTTGCATCCAGGGTGTGGTTGTAAAGACGGACTACATCCCGCTGCTCCAGTCGCTGGCTCCTTATGGATGGAAGCTAATGTGTGTGTTACCCACACCAGTCGTCAAAACCAACAGGTACAGGAATGTCCCGCCTCCACCACAACATTACCACATCCCTTAAGCTACAGTGGAATTTAGGGGTGTTCATTAGCGTAATTAATTACATGCAACCAACTGATGCATTTTAATAACATTAGGATGACCGCTTCGTGTGGGAGCCTCCCTCCCCGCCCCTTCACAGAGGCCTGCCTCCATGTTGCACTGTGATACCGATACAGTAGCCTTAAAGGGACATACATACTCTGCCTTTCGCACTAATCACTGGTTGCTCTCGCAGGCTAACATGTTTTAGAAGTATAATTTTTGTGAAATGGGGGATCATGCACATTGCTCATCACGAGAGAAGGCAGGGGAGCATGAAACACAAAAAAAGGCAAAAACAATCCTGGCTGCAATCTGCAACCTCACCACTAGATGACAGTAAAGCCTACACACTGTAGCTTTAAATATGTCATTGTTCTACCATTAAACCCCAAACATAGTAAATTGTAATAAGATAAAAAAAAAAACATTTTGTGCCCTTCTTTTTAGGATTCTGTATTTTAGATGTAGCAGACTGTTTTAGATCTGACAAATCACAATCCCACGCTGATGTCGGCACAAAAAAAAAAAGTCACTTGCTGAAGTGCTGCTGCATTCCTGAAAACGTCATTTAATAACCGCAGCAGACACAACAATGTGCCATCTTGACAGATCATGAGGCAAAGGTACTAAAGGTGTTGCTCTTTTTTTTTTCTCTTTTCTACAGCGACGGGAGTTTGTCAACCAAGCAAATTCTTTTCCTTCAGAGACCCATTTGCAACGCAAGAGGAAAGACTTCAAGGTTTGTTGCCTCATCCCCTCTGTCAATTCTGTGATGCTCCTTTTGGTTACATGACTGTCACAGGAGGTGCATTAAAAAGTCAAGTTGCTAAATATGGGATGTACAGCAAATACAAATCCCCCCAGAAACTGTCTAATAATAGAGAAATATTCTGTCTCAGACTGTACAGGAAAAGAAGGTTTCAAGAAAGACACTTTGTTGTCATTTGTCAGGTGTCTGCAGAAAGAAAAAGACAAACTGTCTGGGACGTGTCTGTTTGATTTCAGATGTTGAACCTCAGGGGTCGCAATAAGACGAAAGAAACTCTGCCGGAGAAACGCACGGGGAGAGAGAGAACAGGTCTCCTGTGATGGAGTGTGAGATGGAGAGGCTGAGAAGAAACACAAAAGAAGAGGAGGGAGAGAGGAGGAAGTGCAGCCCTCAAAATGATGGAGAAGACGCGCATCAAACGGACAGCGCATCTGAAAACCAGGAGGAAACGGAGATAGATGGGACACCACCGCCTGAGCAGAAGACGGCGAGGTGGACAGATGTGTGCCAGAGGCGTGACGTAGGGTCAAGGAGGAAGAGAAGGCGAAGGGATGGATCAAGCAGCAGCTGAGTGGGAGGGCGCTGTTTTCTGGAGTTTGTTGACACGTGGGGCACGAATCGGGCAAAGGTATGAAATCGGCTGAGAATTCATTAAGATTTTTTGGGGAACAGATGTTTGATCTGGATTTGTCCAGTCCACACACTGTGGGTAGTATCCAGCGCGCGCACAGCTGCCCCCGGGACACCGAGCCGTACCTCCTGTGTCGTGCAGGTTTGCGCTTTAGGTCAGTGTTACGGTTTAATGTCTTTGGGATTGTCCAGCACAAGTTTCCAGTTCACGCCTTAAGCATTGTTTTCTTGCTGCTTCTTTTATTTTACTGCTTTTTTGCAGTGAAAATGTTCAAAGTGACTGCTGCTTTCGCTGGGCTCGTGTTTTTTTTTTTTAAATAGTTAAAAGATAGAGTACGCAAGTATAGTATGCTGCGATGACGTTACATTTAGTGGGCCTAAATGTTATTGACAGGAAATGTGTAAAGTAGAATTCAGCTATTTATTTTTTGGACCACATGTGGTTAAAGTGGTCACATTCAAGGTAGAGGTAAATAAAAGTGTTTAGAACCTGACAGAGTCCATTTCTTTATTTCTTAAAAGGTACAGTGTGCAGGATTTAGGGTGTTTATTAGCATAAACAGAACATAGCATTCATGACCATCTGATTATTTGTGTAATTACTCATAATGTGTTTTCATAATGAGCCCTTCACATCTACACGGAAGCAGGGACATATTCGCTGTCTTTACACAATTTGCAGTGTAGCTGGAAGACTGAAGAAAGAAATAACAGCAGGGCAGATATGTTCAAGTGATCGTGCATATTAAAGCTGTACGGCCTTCCAAATTTCACAAAACAGACAATTGCAAAATTACAGCTCTTTTTAATGAAGAGAAGATCTTTTTTTTGGGGGGGGGGGGGGGGTTGATAACAAACAAGAGCAACTGAAATTTCTGACATCCGCCAAGGGTTGACGAAGATTCAAAATAAAAGATAAATGATTCACATCGTGACCTGGACTGTACCTGGATCTGGATTCCACAATACAATACAATCATTGCATAATGATCCAGAATGGTCCGACTGATCAAGATGTTGTAATCTGATATTTAATTCACAAGATGAAACAGTGTCTTCATGATCTTGGTTTTACATCATGATGTCATATCCGTGAAGTTTTTGACGTAATCCTTAAGTCTCCAGAGTGAAATCCCGATGTGAGTCTTTACGGTCTAACACCAATGTGTGGTGAACATTTGGTGAAAATCCATTAAGTAATAATGATGTAATCAAATCCGACAAAGTGAAGCATACAAATTGAAAGCCTGATCCAGAATCTGGATCTCTACTGCCTCCATATTAAGTGGAGTCTTCCGTGGACTAATATCCATCTGTGGTGAAAGTTTAATTGAAATCTGTGCAGCAGTCCTGACATAATCCTGCTAAGAGACAGAAAAATAAATAAATGCTGATGATTATATTACATCCTCGGTGGCTTTAACACTTTTCCTTTTAAGGCTGTTTGCAGGACGTGTGTGTGCGCATGCATGAAGTTTTGAAATTAATGGAAGTTTACCTTTGACCTTGCGTGATGGGTATACATAGGGCTTGCACACTGACATCCGTAAGATGTTTTGTAAATCAAAGTTATCTAGTTACAAAAGCAGCATTTTTTTTTTTTTTTTTAGATTTAGGTGTTTATTTCTCGCAAACATTTACAAAATACGAGAAAAAGATTTACACAGAAATAACTTTTTTGGAGTATTTTCCGCCCTGTTGGATCATTTTGTTCCAGCAAGCAGCCAGCAGATGTCACTGTGCCTCTCTACTCTGACTGGCTGTCGCCATGTGCTTCCCAGCATCCCTCGCGCAAGGGGAAGCCCTCTAGTGATCTATGACTACCAGACCGTATGGGTTGCTACCGAAAATAGTTCAAGGCTGTCTGAATTTTTCTCTTTCAGGAGAACTATTTATTCATTTTTCTAGACACCACAAATTTTGATTGTATTGGCAATGTCATATTATGAATCCCCTATTCTAAAAGCTAATAAGTAAAATTATAGTTGCGCCAAAGAAAATTTCATAGTACTAACCAGGTCTCGAATGATTAGCTTCTGAGATCTGATGGGATCAGGCTGACACAGAGCAGAGCGGCTGCACCAAATCCAACGGAAAACAAAATTGTGATGGACAATGACATAATGCAATCTGCAACCTCAACACTAGATGACAAAATCCTACACACTGTCGCTTTAACCTTTTCTGACAAACTGCTTTCCTCATGGAAAAATAAAAACAAAAAAGACTGAGTATCGACCCCCAATGAGATGCCAACAAGAAACCTCTCAACCATCTCACAGGGCCGTGCGGCGATTCAAGCCAATCAGAGACCACCTGGAAGTTCCATTACAGCGCACCGCGGGATGTTCACTCCACCGCGGAATGAGACACCATTTATAGGTATGTGAATGTGTGGATACGAGACTGCCGCTGTGAGTGTCTGAAACGGAGGGAAACAAGCTGGGACACCAGCCAAGACGTGGGGAAAGGGGGACGCTTTGGACTCTAAAAATACACACGTGTAAAGTTTGTGCAAGATCCGCATAAACAAAGTCTCCAGTGTATCACGCTCGCACTGGTTGTCCAACCAACCAAAAACCGCAAGTGCTGAAAATAAACTGATCTCAAGTGTACTGTACATACACGATGTAACATCTTCAAATCCGAGATACTTCAGATGTCCACACAAAAGTGTTTGCACAGTTTGACCAACTGGCTGCATATCTGATGAAACATTCAAATCAACACTTATGAGATTAAAGCAAGAATCAGACGTCCAATTAGGAATTTAAATGAAAGCAAATTGAGGTCTTGAGAGAGTTGACTTTACATTGCATGGGTGCAGGATGCATTTGTGTTGCAATATTCAGTCAGATGATTAAAGGTTTGCTCAGTCACTTCAGTATTTTTAAAGAGTTAAAACTGTCTGGCAACCTTGACTCTCGGTGGTCTGTCAAAGATCAGGCACAGGTTACAGCAGCAGATTAAATCCACCACTGGAAGACCACAAAAGTAGTCAGTGCCTGGAGACAACCCTCTGGGCTTCAGAGGACCATAGGAGGTTCTACCACCACTTCTCAAGAGGATCCTGTCTTTCGGAAGCCCCAGATCTGTGAGGGCTTTGGAAACCGCTTCGATCATGGGGGAGGTCCACACAGGTAACACAAAGTCCTTTGTGGGTCCACACGAGCACTCAACTCTGCTTCTGTGATCCTGCCACCTGGTAAGAAAGCAGAGACACCAATCAATCGAGGCTTTGATTCCTATTCCTTCCCAGTGTTGCCGTGTTGGCTATCACAACGTCAAGGATACAAGTCTGTCATTCCTGCTTAAAACATGTTTGAGACTGTGTGCACACATACGGTTGACCGATGGCTGGAGGTGCGGGTCGACAGCTGAGGTCTGCTGAGTAACGTGGACGTTACATGAAAACCTGCCAGGGAATTTCCGACACATTTCCATGATGGAAGTCTAAAAGTAGAGAAGGTAGGAAGTACATGGAATCCAGTTTCTCCTTAGTACAGTCATACTGGTTGAGAATGGGAATGTGATGCTTTGCCAACAACAGCTGCCTTCTTTTATGCTGCAAAATAATCAACGTTCCTGAACCGTATCACAACCCATATGTCTAGATTCGTATTGTTTTATGAGATGCACACAGCTAACATATACTGTTTGATTAACTCACGAAAATACTGAAATTTTCCACCAGCCAAAAACACACAGAACTATTGTAAAACATACCTTAAAGAGCAGTTCCTGGGTGTTCTTGGCACTGTAGAACAGGTGGGTGGAGCCTATCTTGTAGTCCAGCCTGGCAGAGGCGTGGTTAAGGTCCAGCAGGTCCGCTGTGTGCAACAGAATTGAGTATAACGGGTTGATCCCCACGCCGCCGGCTACCAGCAGCAAATCCACCGATGGGTCAGACGGTGACGGGTCGAAGAAGAAGTCGCCGCCAACACGCATTGCGACATGCGAACCCACCGTACACTGCTGGGATGGAGAGAAGCGTTAAAACAGAAGATACATCAAAAGCCTCAGTTGGACATGTGTTTACAGATTCTTGACATCAAGTTCTCAGCGAAACATCTACTACAGGCTGGCTTTCTTATCATCCAAGACTCAGTAAACAGCAAGCATACTTTTAGATCAGCGCGCTCACAGCAAACATTTGTTATGTTGACAAAAGCGGTCTTTCAGCTTGCAGACTGTTTTTTTTTTTTTTTTTTAAGTCTGTGAAAGCTGTAAATATGCCTTGATCTTGACACGCATGTGCACATGAGTATATTCCCACATTGTTAAGCTGCTGTCATGGTTCCTACGCCGGTTTTCCTCACAGAGAGGAGTCGGCGTGATATCAAACAAAAGGATCATCAAAAGATCTCGTGGCACTGAAACACATCACAGTGCTCTCTGTTACTTATTTACACAGGGCATACTGTTGAGAGCTGTTTATTAATGAATTTCATCACATACACACATGGCAAACAAACCTGCAGCAGGGGGAAAAACAAACAGCATTTTGTACAGGAAGTCATACAATTGAGCTTGTACAACATAAGCCATCACACACTGGGTCAGGGCTTGACAATAAGGCAATTTATGCACTGGCCCACAGGGCCAATAGAATCTGAAAGTTACTGGCCCGGATGAAAATATCACTGGCCCATACTTTCACGCCTGTGCCGAACCGGGGGGTAACTGATAAGAATTTTTAAAATCAACACTCAGACATTAGAATTGGGTTTCCTTAATGTAAAAACACTTGAAAACAAACACAAAATTCTTATACTACATGATAAAAACCTTAAAGTGAGTAAACTTTGAAAAAAATGTCGGTAGGTAACATAGGAATTTTTTCAACACTCAGACATTAATACAAAAATAAATTTATTTCTTGATCATTTACAAAATTAATATGTTAAATTTCATAAACCAAGTTCCCTTGCTAATGTTGTCACTGTGGGGTTTCCACAAGGGCATACTGATTAGACTTTTAAACTGGCGTATGAAATCATACCACATTGCTACCAGGACATGGTATATTTATACTTACTTGTTAGCATATTCTGGCATGGCCCTACAAGTTCCACAGAAGACAACCTCACTCTCCTCATCACGCTCCAGCTAGTGCCGTCTTTTCTTCCAGGAAGTTTGCCAAGTTTTCCTCACCCTTTTCTTCTCATATTCAGCATCAGCAGCCTTCCTCTTCTGTGCTTGTTTTTGAGGGTGATAGCTGTTCTTTCCTTTGCTTTCCTGGTTTTCTGCCCAGGGGCAGGAGGTTTCAAGAAATTCATAATATTCACTAGCGCTCGATCTTGCTTAAGCGAAAATGACGCGTCGATGTTGAAGCGAAATTTGCGCCACATCAGAAGATGCGCCTGCAGACGAAGTTTGTCTGCACTTCGGCAATGTTCCCAACATTGCGAAGTGGTGCAACATGTCCTGTCTCTGGTAGCAGCCTGTGAGCAGGATGTATGTCTCTTTTGTCCTTTATTTCACAACTATGACAAGAGTTTTTGGAGAAGCAGCAGCCCCACAGCAGCGGGAGCGGAGTTTCTTTTTTTTTTCTTTTTTTTTTTAAGTGTTTACATGTGCGCGCGTGAACGGGACAGGTTGGTCCTCAAGTTGGGTCCTGCAGAGGCAGAAGGACCGCTGAAAGCAGCATCATCCAGACGCAGCTCCTGCAGCAAATAATGATTCTGCCTGAATTGGGAACGTCTCATGACGTTTGTCAGCTTTCCACAACAACTCGCTCCGTGTGATCAAGGTCCGTCATGTTAACTTGACTGACAACCGGAGCAGGCGAGCTGAATGGAAGCTCCTCCTATTTGATGACGCACCGGGGCGAATTTTCGCAGCAAAAGCAGAGCGGACACACCGGGTGAAGGAGGCGCGTCCGTTGCCACGCGACCCCCGTAAATTTGTAGCATCTGATCGCGCCCGGTGTGAACGCGGCATTAGACTAATAAATCTGCCCCAATCGATTTTAATTCTTACTGGCCCATACGGGCCAGTGAAATATGAACTTCACTGGCCCGTGGTGGCCCGGAACATGTAAAAAAGGCCGCGGGCCATCGGACCAGTGCTATTGTCGAGCCCAGTGGGTCTATATTTCTATAGAAAGTGTTTCAGTGACCATTCTGACAAAACTATCCACACAACCACACACACACACACACACACACACACACACACACACACACACACACACACACACACACACACACACCACACACACACACACACACACACACACACACACACACACACACACACACACACACACACACACACACCTACCTACCTTCCCTGGGTACTACAATATCCTTTATTAATGCCATCTACATTCTTTTTAAAGAGAACACTGGACAAACTGCTGGACATTATGGACGATGCCAGTCACCCTCTGCACACCGTCATCAGCAACCAGAGGGAGCTTCTTCAGCCACAGACTGCTCCTCCCAAGTGCAGGAACAACAGACTGAAAAACTCCTTTGTCCCTCAGGCCCATCCGACCTGTACAACTCACTCAGGGGGAGGAGGAGTAACAAGAAGACAGAGGACGGGAAGGAGAGGAACAGTAGCAGCCAGTAACAGTGCAGTGGATAAGAGAATATTTAGAAGGGAATCCTGCAAATGGTGATAAAATTACCAAAATGGAGCAACTTTAACTTTTGACCCCTGTACAAATGACACTGACCTTTGTCACCATTCTTGCTGTTTTTATCCCGTAACTCCAAAGAATTCAGTCACAGATAGTCCAAACTATACCTTTTTGGAATCTTTATGATCAAGCAAATAATGTGGAATATTTTTCAATATGATGGCGCATCTTTTATTTTGACCTGTGTAATTCTTCAATTGACCCCTACCTGACCACCAATTGAAATTTCAAGTGGCCAATCGTTTTTTTCAAAAGAGGATTGTCTAAGGAGTATTTCTGCTGAATTTTATGCTTTTATCACCATTTGCATGATTGTTTCACTTATCTGCTGCACTATAAAGAGCAGTATTTCTGGTATTTATATTCATATTTGCAAATTGTTTTTTACTTTCACTTTTGATACTCTGGTGCTTCTTACCCTGCGTGCTGCTATACAATGATGCTGGAACCTCAATTTTCCTGAGGAGTCTTACCAAAGGATTTAATAAATTCTACCTAATCTAAATTGCTGTTCTTGGTTAGAACTTACAGAAGCAAGAAAGGGAGGGGGCAAAAATGATGGTAACACACTCCTAACACAATTACTGGACCAGTGACTGTAAAATGCACTGAAGCGGATGTGCCCACTTTGAAATAGAAATAAATTTTTGCAGACATTCTGAATAAAGACTACTATAAACTACCACTGACCCCTTTATGAATGAGCTTCCTATTAAAATGCTTTGACGTGATGCGTTTGTAGGTATTAACGATTGTCAGATGAAGTTGAAATTTAACACTAAAGCCCTGAATCAGAATTTTGTAATGAGGCTTCGCAGTTGTCAGTGAGAGCCAATGAGGCATTAAAAGGAAATGAACAGAAATAATCGCTGCAGATCGTAAATGTCAATGGAAAGTTGTACTGCAATTTTGTTTGGGACCAACAGTACCAACTATAAGTGCCATCTTTCCGAGACAAAATATAAACCATTATTTAATTGATCGAATTACCACAAAATTTACATGAACAAGACTTCCTGCGAGCCTGACTGAGTACCAGTACTGGTGAGTGTTGCACTGACCGTGGTGTGGATCCAGTGTGCTGGGGGATATGTGGAGTACTTCACAGCCAGTTCAATGATACCTTCCCTCTGCAGCAAACCCGGACTGGAGCACATCGAGAACCCTCCCACTTTCTCCACACCAGGGATGAAGAAATCTACCCTACACACAAAATGATGAAACGCCATTTTCATTAAACTGTTTTCTTTTGCTTGGGGTCATCACAGTGAATCTGGCATGGCTCCACATGTTGATATGGTACATTTTACTTCCAATAACCTACCTGATGCAAGTTCAGATGTACATGGGGATTCAGCCACAGGTGCCCTTGAAAAGGGGCCCTTCCTGTTTGGAGGCAAGAGCACTACGGTTGTGCCACAATGCCCATTAAAGTGAGGTCTGCGTGGTTCAACAGCTCAGTGGAAGAGCACAGGTTTCATGGATTACAAGTTTGAGTCCTGGTCAAATTTTGGGTCCCCATGCCCCAAAAGGTAGAACTCTATTGATAGCAGCCAGGTGATAATTTTAGTATATCAACATTTTCCAGTTGCTGGGGTCCTCAGCAATGATGGACTGAGTGTACGCACTGGATTATGTGCAAGAAAGCACACCACATGGCCACAAGGTCATAGCTGGTGTTACCCACATGATATAAGCTGGACGCCTCAAACTGTCTCTAAAGAACTGCTTATTTGACACAAAGTAATTCCAATGGTACCAAATGGACTCTCTGAGGAGACCTGGCACCAAAGATGTTCAGCTGTTGCCTTCAATCAATGTTTAGAGTTCGTCAAACAACCACAGAATAAGACTAGAAGCACCAGCACCGTAAAGGTTTGGACTTTGGTTGTCCTGTATCGATATCACTATGCCAAATATCTCTGTCCAGCATCCTCATGACTCCAGAAGCTATTCAGACATCCCTTGACCTCACAGGGTCAGGTCTCAGAGATATGAATATCACTGCCAAGATATGCAAATCAACAAGTTTGACACCTTCTGCATTTTGAGGTGGTGGTGATCACTGAAATTCTGCATCATAGATTTGATCCAGGACAATCACAAACCCAGAATCTATGTATGACTTCTCAATCCTTTTAGCAAGTGCTGTAATCAGAGCAGATGCTGACGCCATAAAAATCACAGGACCCGCTGCAAAAACAAGATCAGTGAAATTTTCCTAACCAACGAAGGCACTCAAGTTGCTGGATTTTAATTATCCAACAATCAGTCAACCACTGAACAGAGCAGGAGCAAGAAAACAACCCTGATGAATGGCAGAATTCACTGGGAAGAAGTCAGACTCCAACTCCCTCCAAACAGCACTCACAGTGGTCATGTAGAGTAGACCCTGATCACCTGCCACCCTCCAGAGTCAAGATCCTTGGTCCTCCAGGGATGAGGATGGAAATGGCTTTCACTCACACCCCCATAATACCTGCTGTCCTCTGATTAAAGGCCACAGCAGATTTACTCCCACGGAGTGCAGAAGGTCAGTGTCAAGCTCTGCAAATGATTCATACTTGGAGTTCCAATCCTGCCCCCAACTCACAAAAAGAAGTTACACTCAGGTTGGAGAACCACAGACAGTCCTGTATGTAGTTTAAGATCTTTCCCAGAATTTTTTTTGCCTTTGATGACTTAAAGACTGCCACAACAATGACTTGACATCTTGTAAAGATGTATGGGATGAGTCCAGGAAGAAGACATAAAAATTTGATGCATTTCTGGACAAAGGAAGGGATCAGGATTCCCACACCCCCACTTTCCATTTGTTGGCAAGAATGCTCAAAAGCTACTGGACAGAAAACTGAAAAATGACAGAAGGTGGAGTATGGGACAAAGAAGAAGACATGAGATTTTGGAACTGATCTGGATAACAGGATGGACCAGGAACTTTCAAACCTATTGGCTTTGGTAGAATTGCTGCTGAATCAAGCATTGTGTAACCCAGTAGAGGGATGGGCCAGTGGTCAAGAAAGTACCCATTAAATTTTGGAGTTTGTTTGAGCAATGGCAATAAATATCTCAGGAGTAGACAGGAAGACATGAAGGAGACTAATAGATTTAAATAATTTTTTTTTTTATTTTTTTTGGAGAGACAAGCAAAGAGTCAAGAAATTAAGTAGATTTAGAAATAAACGTGGACCCAGGAGGATGAATGCATATTTCATAAGGTCCTTCATTATTTGTGGCACCACTTGCACTTCAACTTCGTTAAGGACAGACAGACAGGTCTGTTAACCTTGGTGGAGGTATGCACAAAAGAGGGCTCTCAAATCTGAAATGTAAACATTATCTTCTTCCACTCACTCACACATTATACAGATTTTAAATATAGCTAAAAAAAATTATCCTTTGAAAAGTTAAAAAGCGGTGAGTTAAATGTCTAAATCTGAATGTGGGCAGTGGTGCCCTTTGACCTCAGTGAAAGCAGTGACCCGTTATAGATAGCCAGTGGAACAAAGCCAAAGCAGATGGAAAGCTGCCCAATACTTCGATTATTAAACATGTAGCAGCATCTAAGATTTACAGCCAACACGGTTTCAACTGTACATCAACAAGCAGAATATCTCAGAGGAAAACTGTAAGAGCTTTTTTTTTTTTTTTTTGCTCACAATCAACCAACACAATGACCTACTGTTTCACGAGATAGACAACCCTCACAGCCTTCATAAATATGGATCAGCGGTGAAGACGTACACATATTTTCCACCCACCTCCTCCTCCGCTCCCACCTGGCGATTAACAACTAAGCAGTTCGTTTTCTCAGAAATACAAAAACTTCAGGATTTCAGTCTATTTACATTGATAATCAGTTGCTGCAGGGCAGCAAGCTGCCGGTTTTTTATCTCACCAACCGCCCACTCACAGTATGGGCTCACGTATGTATTCTGTATGAGCCCAGTGTGCTAATTATCACTGGCAAGGCTGAAAAGACACAGACGTGGGTGAAGGTGGAGTTTTTTCCCCCTCCCCCCTCAGAGTTATACTTACCTTGGTATTTAAAATTTATATGCATCGGCCCAAAACAAGCCACTGTATCTAAACATAACGGCCATCTTTCAAGTCAGTTACTGTCAGCAGCATACGCTCGTACATACAACCAAAATAAAAGACCACATCTGTGTCAAAATTTCAGAAATTCCCACCAACTGCTGGAATAATCCCATTCCCAATTTGACCAAAAGCTCCATATAGAATAAGAACTGGGGAAGTTCTTACTTCACTTGATTTGATACCATCGTTGACGGTGCATTACCTTCCAATACAACATAAAAATGCAATTCATGTTCTTGAGAATTTAAAAGCACAGAAATTCAGTCTTTGTGAAATTGAAACAAAATTCAACAAATTAAATGATCATGAGTACTTGGTACTCCGTGTGTAGGAAACAACAGTCTTGTATTAGTCCTGAGAGATGGAGGAAATTTTGTGGGAAGAAGTTAAACATTTGATTTGCTTAAAAACAAAGAACAACTACGGTGCCCAACTGAGAATTCAACACTAGTGCTGGAAGCTGGGTGGGTAAATGGACACCATTTCTATATGTAATATATCTGCGCAATATCTCTAAAATTAGAAAGGTCTTGTATCAGAGTGATGCTGAAAAACTAATTCATGCATTTATTTCCTCTAGGCTGGACTATTGTAATTCATTATTATCAGGTTGTCCTAAAAGTTCCCTGAAAAGCCTTCAGTTAATTCAAAATGCTGCAGCTAGAGTGCTGACGGGGACTAGAAGGAGAGAGCATATTTCACCCATATTGGCCTCTCTTCATTGGCTTCCTGTTAATTCTAGAATAGAATTTAAAATTCTTCTTCTTACTCATAAGGTTTTGAATAATCAGGTCCCATCTTATCTTAGGGACCTCATAGTACCATATCACCCCAATAGAGCGCTTCGCTCTCAGATTGCAGGCTTACTTGTAGTTCCTAGGGTTTTTAAGAGTAGAATGGGAGGCAGAGCCTTCAGCTTTCAGGCTCCTCTCCTGTGGAACCAGCTCCCAATTTGGATCAGGGAGACAGACACCCTCTCTACTTTTAAGATTAGGCCTAAAACTTTCCTTTTTGTTAAAGCTTATAGTTAGGGCTGGATCAGGTGACCCTGAACCATCCCTTAGTTATGCTGCTATAGACTTAGTCTGCTGGGGGGTTCCCATGATGCACTGAGTGTTTCTTTCTCTTTTTGCTCTGTATGCACCACTCTGCATTTAATCTTTAGTGATTGATCTCTGCTGTCTTCCACAGCATGTCTTTTTCCTGATTCTCTCCCTTCAGCCCCAACCAGTCCCAGCAGAAGACTGCCCCTCCCTGAGCCTGGTTCTGCTGGCGGTTTCTTCCTGTTAAAAGTTTTTCCTTCCCACTGTCGCCAAGTGCTTGCTCACAGGGGGTCGTTTTGACCGTTGGGGTTTTTCTGTAATTATTGTATGGCTTTTGCCTTACAATATAAAGCACCTTGGGGCAACTGTTTGTTGTGATTTGGCGCTATATAAATAAAATTGATTTGATTTGATTTAATATGGAGTTGTGTCAGGAAGGGCATCCGGTGTAAAACTTGTGCCAATTCAACATGCAGATCAATCTCGGATTTGCTGTGGCAACCCCAAGTGAAAACAAAGGAGCAGCTGAAGGGACTTACTATATTTTGATCATAGAGAATCTGGGAAGCAGAGTTCTGTTCTTTGAGTTAAATTCTGGAGATGCAGCTCAATAAAAGATATCTATGTTTTAAAATCGTACTATTTGGCTCTTAAAAAATACTCATATATATATAAAAGACCATCACACAAAGGTAACTAAAAGCTGACCCATCAAGATCTGGGCATTGTGTAGGAAACTGACTCTATGAAGAATCAGACCTGGTCCTTCAGGTCAAATGCACAGGCCTGCAAATGACGATGGGGAAAGTGTACAAGACCGGGATATGGTTTGTGCTCATCTGACGACAGTGAGGCAAAGACAGTGGAGGAAGAGCCGTGGGTCCTTATAAATTTTTGTTTCATGTTTCTGTTATTTGCCCCCAAACTTTTGATTTGGAAATGACAAAAAGTAACAACCACCACACCGATTTCAAACATGTCTCAGCTGTCCTCATCATGCCTGAACCCAGGAGGATATCATTGCTAACCACTTTTACTACCTTCAACATGGCTTTTGTTAAATCTGCTAGTAGCATGAAACGGTGAAGGGACTGTGGTCCTACCACAAGCAGAGAATCATCAAATAAAAATAAAAACAATTCTCAACCCATCCACACCTGTGTGAGTTATCCTGTCTAGACAGATAAGGAGTCACTTGAAGAGAAGAGGGCGAAAGACAATATAGGTCCAACACAATGCCTCCACCTTGTGGTGACTTACTGGCAGTGCAGTGCCTCGCAAGAGGACTATAGTGCAGTTTGTGTTCTACTACAAGTATGAGAAATAGTAACACGTGTTCTTCAGCATTAAATGGATGTACATCAAAAATGTCTCCAATTTTTTTTTTAATTTGTCTTTTTAAATTTATTTCTGTGTCACAACTGATTTGACTGTGTGTCACTAATAATGCTATCGATATTATAATATGATGTGGGACAGGAGTTGGGATATGAATATTCTAGACTGGGGTTTAATTCTCAGTCACACTACCTGTCTGTGTCCTTGGCATTGTCCCAACCTATCCACCTGTAAATGGGCACCAACCCTGGCTCGGGAAGTAACCAGTTACGGACTGGTGTCCCATGGTGAGTCAGAGGCACATCCTCTACATGCTATGGAATCCAAGGAAAAGCACCAGAACCAACGGGCCTCAGGGCCGAAATCAACAGCGACATCATCAAGGTATACTGAGCCACCCACTACTCACCACCACAGCTGCTCATTAGGTCAGGGAGCCTGTACTGGTGCCACAAACTGCCTCCTCTATCCACATGATGGAACCACTTCAGGTCCTGGATGGCAACCACCCATGCAGACAACTGCCCCACCCCCTCTCAAGAGAAGCAATCTATCTTCCACAGTCAGCTAAAATGTCGGCATTCCCGTGGACTTTTCCAGTTGCTGGGATACAACTGAGGTACCAGTGTGCTGAATTATACCCATGTACTGCACTTATTTAAAGTATCCTGCAAAGAGCCATTCGTGCACATGTAGTATTTTAATCGCACAAGTACACAACATATCCAACAGCACAATCCTGACTTTGAAGCCAGTGTCAGCGTAACCTCCCTCACGTCTCATAACAATGTTTTCCTTCCAAAAGCAACAACAAAATCAGCTTTTTACTTTCGAACACAGACACTGCAAAGACTGACAGACCACCACCCCACATGAGGCCTCACCTTTTTCCAAGCATTCTGTTGCAATAAATACGACAATCTTTCCATGCTGCGGCACAAATGATGTGATGTTCACAACCTACTCACCACTGTCCAGCTTTGAAGCTGAAGTCCGGATGGACGGCTATTCTCAGGCGTTTGACGCTCTCTGATTCATTCATAATTCCACACACTTGAGCTGGATACAGTGCCTGAGTTAGGAAGCCATTACAACACATAGTTACAAATGGGTTAATGATTTAACAGTTAGGTAAAAAGGTGACACAGGACGAAAGTTAGAAAATACAAACTTACATTTTGTCTGTAGTTATTGGCTGTCTTTTCTAGATGGTCCATTGCTTTCCTAATAAAAACAGTTTCTGTCAAGTATTTTACTGCAATCTTACACGTCAAGACGACTCTTACAAGCAAATGGACTTTCACCTGTCAGCCACAAACCTATGACAAAACAAACTTTGAAACCTGGCAAGTAGTTTTCTCTGGAGTCAAATGGTGCTTTTAATATATGTGATCTCAGGAGCTGACAGAATCCCAACAAACCCAGGTATATTGCAGGAAAATAATCCCACCTTGTGAAGGCTGTATCACCCAGCAGGCGGCTGCAGAGAGGACCAGCAGCAGCACAGAGGCAGTGGCTCCGGGTCATGGGTGACAGGATGCAGGGGACACTCATCACGACCTGACGCTAGCACACAGGAGCAGAAAATCTCGTGTTAGCTGCCAAACACACATCACTTTTTCCCAACACCGCAGCCAAGGGGGCAGATGTCACAATATGTGGGGAGTTAAATAAGAGCGGCCAGTCGTGCCGTTTCACTTGTGAGCAAAATTATTTCAGTTGTACTACCTTGTCACTAGGGATGAGCGAGTACACCACTATATGTACCTGTATCTGTTCAAGAATCCAAATGATCTGTATCCATATCTGTACTTGGAGAGGGCGGGACCTAAACCAGAAGTGGGTGTGATTTAACCGGAAATGGGTGTGGCTTACATATGTACATTATTTTAAGTCTGAAATTGCTATGGATTGATCAGAAGTTGCTATATTTATTGTTTATTTGAAAATTATTTACAGAACAGCCTCAAAATTGAGATTCAAATCAATGATTTTGATCATAAAAGCAAGAGAACTATTTACAGAAGGTTTTATGAACTCAGAACATGAATTTTCTTAAGTGTATGAATGAATATTTACAGAACAGCCTCAAAATTGAGATTCAAATCAATGATTTTGATCACAAAAGTAAGAGAACTGTTTACAGAACAAGTTTTTTTATGAACTCAGAACATAAATATTCTTAAGTGTATGAATGATTATCATATACCTATAAATGATACGCAATATGATTGGATAAAACACTAAAGAATAAATAGCAATACACCCTTTTTGCGGACAGGTAATATTTTTCATACCACCCGAGTAATCAGCCAATCCGGACAGCAGAGCGGCACCACGGTGAAGAGGCGCGGTCAGAGGAACTGTGAAATACTGGTGAGTCACTATTAATAATTTCTTACGTGTCCAACCTTGTAGGTTGATCGTTAAAATTAAATTTGTTAGTTTTAAAAGCCATCACAATTATTTATAGGAAAACGTTCTATTTTTTTCTACTAAGATTTGAACTTTGAGTGTTTACACAGGAGAGAAAAGTGAGAAAATATTAATGCCTGTTTGAGAAAAGTGTATAAAGTGTGTAGTGAGGGGTTTTACAGCCTTAAAACATCTATAATTGTAAAAATAACACTGACTACTTCGCGGATTTCGCCTATCACGAGTTATTTTTAGAACACAACTCCCTTTCGTGGCCTCGAAGTTTCGCTGATTTTTTTTAGTGCAATCTTGCATGCTTTTTTTTTTTTTCTGCGTCCTTATCACTGCCTCCGATTCGCTTACTGATTCTGTGGGCTCGGTATGTGCCGTAGCGGGCCACTCACACCGCCCCCCTGTCTGCTGTGCCGAGCTGCATGCAGCAACAGGTCCAGAGACTATGCTCGCTGTTTTGATGTGCATTTTATATATATATATATATATATATATATATATATATATATATATATATATATATATATATATATATATGGTTGGTTGTTGGAAATTTTAAAGTGTCCATAAGTATGCGTGCAGGTGTGAATGCATTTGCTTGTGTGCATATGTGGCCCGGCGACACACTGCCATCCTGTCCAGGGTGTACCCCACCTCACCCTCTATCACTGCTGGGATAGGCTCCAGCCCCACTGGGGCCCTGAATTGGAGTAAGCAGTTGAAGATGAGTGAGTGATGTGATATATAACCTGCCCAAATGTCATCACACCTCGTATGTGTGTTAGTTATACAGACCCCAAGAAGCCTATTATAACTTGTGGGTCAGAACCTCATAAAAACAAAACAACCCCCGTTCACAAAATAATGGGAAATCTAATCCACTTCCAAATTTGTTCTGTTTTGTCCGAGTTAAAATTTTTTGAAAATTGGTTCAATGTTAAAAATAGGGATTTTCCAATACTTTCCCTGATTTTTTTTTTCCCTTTGACATATGACCTTGAAAACTGGATCAATTCTTGCCCATCAGGATGTGAATTTTCATTAAAACTTTCATCACGAAATATGAAAAATTTTGGGTTACAGGCTGCTCACAAACAGACAAACAAATACTAGGGGCGAAAACATAAGCCTGAACAAACATAAACTCAATTGCTGACCCTAAATTTGCTCATTTACAAACAATCCTACGATGAAACGTGACCTCCTCCGTCCTGTTAGCTTGTAAGCTAAAACACCGGTCCGTTAACATAACAAAAGCAGACGACGCCCAGCTACTTTTCTTACCGGGTGAAGATGGTCCTCGATATATTTCAAACGCTGATCAATAAACAGTCATATTTATCTCAGTATGTTTCTATTTGTTATAATCGTGCGCGCTCCTCGTTATCAACGATGTTACGAGAATGTCTATGGTTACGAGGTCGTCTTCTTCTTCTCTGGTGTTAAACGGCAGCCGGCATCATTACTGGTGCTTTGCTGCCACCTTCTGCATCAGTCCGTTATAGCAGCACTAAATCCTCGATGAGTCCGCAGTGAGGTTCAAGCATTGAAAAACCTAACACTTCCCCCTACCACTTGACCTTATGTCTAAAATACTTCCTACAGAAACTTCTTTCAGGTCTATTCTTGTAAATTCAGAGAGAAGCTCTTGTCTTTCTCTGGAATATTTATTACAATACATGCTGCACTGTCTCTGGCTGTGGACATTCCAGTGGAGGCTCCACTGGTGGCCTGGATTACCAACTACCTCACGGGCCGCCCACAGTATGTGAGGCTTTGAGACTACATCCGACACCATCAGGAGCAGCAGGGGGCACCACAGGGGACAGTCCTGTCTCCCTTTCTGTTCACACTCTACACCTCAGACTTCAAGTTCTGGTCACAGTCCTGCCACCTGCAGAAAATTTTCAGCCATTTCTGCCATTGTGGGCTGCATTGGCTGTGACCAGGAGGCTGACTACGGGAGTGCGGTGGACAGGTTTGTAGAGTGGTGTGGACTCAACCACCTGCAGCTCAGTGTATCTAAGACGAAGGAGCTGGTGGTGGACTTCAGAAGATGAAAGACCCGTCCAAACCCAGTTACCATTAATGGAACTGAGGTGGACATGGTAGACTACTACAAGTACCTGATCAGAGCCGACTGTACTTCCTCAGGAGGCTCAGATCTTTCAATGTCTGCAGAAATATGTTGCAGATGATGTAACACTCGGTGGTCTCCAGCATCATCTTCTACGCTGTAGTGTGTTGGGGCAGCAAGCTGAAGGCAGCTGACATGAACACACTCAACAAGCTCATCAGGAGAGCTGGCTCTGTCCTGGGGGTGGAGCTGGAGTCTGTGATGGAGGTGTCAGAGAGGAGGATGTTGAGGAAACTGCTCACCATCTGTGGCAACACCTCCCACCCTTTCATGCCACACTGATGTCCTGTCAGAGCACCTTCAGCAAAAGACTGAGGCCACCTAGGTGCACCACAAAATGCTACAGGAGGTCCTTCCTACCTGTGGCAGTCAGACTGTATAACTCCTCCCCTTTCTACAGGATGAATACATAACAAGTTGTTCAGTTACTCAAAGCTAAGTGCAATACTGTCAACATCTTGTGCAAGTGTCTTCAATCATTTTGCATAAACATGTTGTACTCATTGTTCTGATTGTAAAAAAAAACAACAACAAAAAAAACAAACAAAAAAATGTTTACTATTTACTATTTCGGCACTCTGGCAAAACAATTTTCAGTGAATTACAAGCACGCATGACAAATATGAACCAAAGTTGAAAATCTAATGCAAGGCTAAAATACCTTCGGGCAAATGTGCATAAAAATAGGAAACAGAATGTGACCTTTTGACCATTTAAAATAGGTCAAGATTAGCCATCTTTGAACTTGTCCAAGGTCTGTGTCCTAAAAATGTTCTCTATGAATTTGAAGACCCTAGCAGTAATAGGACTGGAGTTATGCTGAGCACAGACAGACAGACAAATGCAAAGTCTTTGGAATACCCGATGGCCATATTTTGGCCTTGGGTAATGATACATTTCCATTGCATATTAGTGATATCAGCAATAAATAAATAAATAAATATACACTTTGTCCAAAAACCGCCAAAACTGTCCTTCTGAGATCTCGTTTAAGAAATACACCATTGTTTTCTACAACACTGTAATTACAGTAACGTCATTACATGGAAATATAATGATGTTACATTTCCATGTCATGAAAAAAGAAGGAAGGAAGGAAGGAAGGAAATCTTACCCTATCCTTACTGCATTTTATGAGGTAATTCCTTGGTTTATCTTACAATTAATATCTCTTTGCTACCCTGGAGACACTTTACCTGCATGAGTAACATTAAATAATTCATCATTTGAGATTTCAGCTGCTACTGTCTTCATTCTGTTTGAAATCTTGAACTCTGCTTGGGGTTAATATTAAAAATAAATGAAGTCACTTGACTTTAATACTAGACTCAGACTGCATGACCTTTAAAAAGCAACAAAATGTCAAATGTTTGGCTCCATCTTGTGGTGTAGTATCCAATATAGGATCTGAGCATGCTGTCTTCTTCCACAGTGAATTGTAATCTCCTGGTGAAATTTCAGATATTTGATTATTAAATAAAATGCTCATAATTGCTTTAGCAGCTTGTTTGCAAATCAGAATTTAATAGTTACAGCTGCACTGTGGAAATATCCAAATAAAGGAATATTTTCAGTGTTTTAGAGCAAAGCTGACTAAACTACTTTGAAAAAGAAAAAGTGCCACAGTATACGTCAGTATTTTGCAAAACAAACAAACAAACAAACAAACAAACAAACAAAGCAGCTGGATGGACGTTCAAAAAATTTGGTAGGAATTTTTCTTGGATACATATATAGAGATGATTATATTTTCGAGTAATTTGGTGAAAGGTGAAAGGTCAAGGTCAAAGAAAATATAGTCTGAAAAACACCCTTTTTGGTATATCTCAACAATCAAGAAGCCTAGATAGCGTATCTTGATCAGCAAAAATATTTGTGATTTATTGTCATGAATGACTTCATAATGAAGTCATACGATGGAGTCACACACAGTTAAAAACACCATTACAGACATGTATGGTTACGTGTACATTTATATCATGTTATGTCGAGTCTGCAAGGAATTTTCAAAAAGTGTTAGCACAAAATATACAGCATAATGTGATAAGTCTGTGAAAAAGCTTTAACACTCTTGGAAGATGACCAAAGGTGACGACTGGACGTCTTTGCTACTGTGTATCTATCTTGGGGTAATCCTCGGGAACTGCTGAAATGCCTTTGTGTCAAACAAACGGGTACACAGGGTGACTCAGGTACACAGGGAATATCACATGCATTAAGAGGGAATCATATTTGTGACATTTTGGCCAGCGTTGGCCATTTCTTTTGGCGCAATTTAGGTATTGCTGAGGACCCTCAGTGGAAGGAGACGGCAAAGGGTACACCCACTCTTCACCTGGTTGTGGCAGATAGTTACTTCTGAGAAGTGGGGATGGACTGGTTGTTTGCCTGGGTGGTTGTCATCCAGGACCACCAGACAGCTCCGTAGAGAGGTGGATGCAGCAATGCGTGATACCAGCACATGCCCCACCAAAGAGTTCCAGTTAGGTACGTAAGGTTCTGTTTCTCATTGGAGTGTTGTGTTTGACTAACTTAAAATTGCTATTCAAATCAGTTAATGTACTTCAAATAATAAGCTTTTTGAAATATAATCATTAATTCCATTTACATCCATTTAATATAAGGTAACATAATTTACCTCAAAGCAGAACACGCAATAAAGGTTTACAGTCTAGACCTTACCCACATGAACAAGCACCCTGGTCACACTTTTACAGGAAAAACTCCTCCTGTGTGTAGAACTGCTTCATCTGCTGGCGCCAGCTGGACCTGGACCTGCAGATGAACATCAGAAAATGAATGAATGAATGAGCTCCTTTTATAAGTTTTGATTATAGGAACAAACCTCAAGCAGACATGTCTCAGTGTGTTATAGTCATATTATCAAGAGAAGTCACAAAGCATAACAAAAAGTCCAGTTTTCATAAAGATATTTGAAAAGACAACCATGAGGCGCAAATCATAATACTAGTGGGTTCGGGATTTTATTGATGCCACATAAGGCATTGTAGTGCAGCAGATAACAGAATATTTACAGAGGAATCCTTCAAATGGTGATACAAGCACCAAAGTTGGCACAAACACTCCTTAAACATTACTCTTTTGAAAAAACTGAGTATCCACTTGAATTTTCAATAGGTGGCCAGGTAGCCTTCAATTTAGGAATTACACAGGGGTCAACATTTTAAAATGTTCCAATCATCTTGAAAGCTACACCACATTATTTGTCTGAACATACATATTCCTAAAAGGTATAGTTTGGACTATCTTTGACTGAATGTTATGGAGTTATGGGGTAAAAACAGCAAGAATGGTGACAAAGGTCAGCTTTAGTTTGTACAGGGGTCAAAAGTTAAAGTTTCTCCAAATATTGTAAAAAGTGATTGCAAATTATTGATTGAATAAATAGGGTTTTAAAAAGGAATAGTTTGCACCATGTGTCATGCTTAGTTATCACGTTACAGGGTAACATATGTCACATCACATGCCATAGAATCCAATGGACGCCGACATTGTTTGACCTTTACCTTGCAGGCCAAGCATTTAGCACAATCAAAACTATTCCATTTATTAAGCTTATTAGTTCACCCAATAATTTGCACCACTTTTTACCAAAATTGGAGCAACTTTAACTTCTGACCCCTGTACAAACTGAAATTTGTCACCATTCTTAATGTTTTTACCCCATAACTCCATAATATTCAATCATAGATAGTCCAAACTATACCTTTTTGGAATATTAATGTTCAGACAAATAATGTGGTATAATTTTCAATATGACTTGAACATTTTAAAATTTTGACCACTGTGTAATTCTTCAACTGACCCCTATCTGGCTGCTTATTGACAATTCAAGTGAATACTCAGTTTTTTCACAAGAGTAATATTTAAGGAGTATGTGTGCCAATTTTGGTGCTTGTTTCCAGAAATGAACATTTGTTACAGTTATCTGCTCCACTATTGAGGTGGATTTCCCAAAGCTTACTCCTGCCCAAATGTACCTTCAGCAAAGGGAGCAATTTCGCATTGGGATCAATCAATCAATCAATCAATCAATCAATCAATCAATCAATCAATCAATCAATCAATCAATCAATCAATCAATTTTTTTATATAGCGCCAAATCACAACAAACAGTTGCCCCAAGGCGCTTTATATTGTAAGGCAAGGCCATACAATAATTATGTAAAACCCCAACGGTCAAAAACGACCCCCTGTGAGCAAGCACTTGGCTACAGTGGGAAGGAAAAACTCCCTTTTAACAGGAAGAAACCTCCAGCAGAACCAGGCTCAGGGAGGGGCAGTCTTCTGCTGGGACTGGTTGGGGCTGAGGGAGAGAACCAGGAAAAAGACATGCTGTGGAGGGGAGCAGAGATCGATCACTAATGATTAAATGCAGAGTGGTGCATACAGAGCAAAAAGAGAAAGAAACAGTGCATCATGGGAACCCCCCAGCAGTCTACGTCTATAGCAGCATAACTAAGGGATGGTTCAGGGTCACCTGATCCAGCCCTAACTATAAGCTTTAGCAAAAAGGAAAGTTTTAAGCCTAATCTTAAAAGTAGAGAGGGTGTCTGTATCCCTGATCTGAATTGGGAGCTGGTTCCACAGGAGAGGAGCCTGAAAGCTGAAGGCTCTGCCTCCCATTCTACTCTTACAAACCCTAGGAACTACAAGTAAGCCTGCAGTCTGAGAGCGAAGCGCTCTATTGGGGTGATATGGTACTACGAGGTCCCTAAGATAAGATGGGACCTGATTATTCAAAACCTTATAAGTAAGAAGAAGAATTTTAAATTCTATTCTAGAATTAACAGGAAGCCAATGAAGAGAGGCCAATATGGGTGAGATATGCTCTCTCCTTCTAGTCCCCGTCAGTACTCTAGCTGCAGCATTTTTGAATTAACTGAAGGCTTTTTATGGAACTTTTAGGACAACCTGATAATAATGAATTACAATAGTCCAGCCTAGAGGAAATAAATGCATGAATTAGTTTTTCAGCATCACTCTGAGACAAGACCTTTCTGATTTTAGAGATATTGCGTAAATGCAAAAAAGCAGTCCTACATATTTGTTTAATATGCGCTTTGAATGACATATCCTGATCAAAAATGACTCCAAGATTTCTC
Organism: Thalassophryne amazonica; assembly: GCF_902500255.1. Lineage (NCBI taxonomy): Eukaryota > Metazoa > Chordata > Actinopteri > Batrachoidiformes > Batrachoididae > Thalassophryne > Thalassophryne amazonica. The sequence goes on from NC_047122.1 coordinate 53,119,771, forward strand.
ACAGTATTACTAGAGGTCAGGGTAATGCCATCCAGAGTAAGGATCTGGTTAGACACCATGTTTCTAAGATTTGTGGGGCCAAGTACAATAACTTCAGTTTTATCTGAGTTTAAAAGCAGGAAATTAGAGGTCATCCATGTCTTTATGTCTGTAAGACAATCCTGCAGTTTAGCTAATTGGTAGGTGTCCTCTGGCTTCATGGATAGATAAAGCTGGGTATCATCTGCGTAACAATGAAAATTTAAGCAATACCGTCTAATAATACTGCCTAAGGGAAGCATGTATAAAGTGAATAAAATTGGTCCTAGCACAGAACCTTGTGGAACTCCATAATTAACTTTAGTCTGTGAAGAAGATTCCCCATTTACATGAACAAATTGTAATCTATTAGACAAATATGATTCAAACCACCGCAGCGCAGTGCCTTTAATACCTATGGCATGCTCTAATCTCTGTAATAAAATTTTATGGTCAACAGCATCAAAAGCAGCACTGAGGTCTAACAGAACAAGCACAGAGATGAGTCCACTGTCCGAGGCCATAAGAAGATCATTTGTAACCTTCACTAATGCTGTTTCTGTACTATGATGAATTCTAAAACCTGACTGAAACTCTTCAAATAGACCATTCCTCTGCAGATGATCAGTTAGCTGTTTTACAACTACCCTTTCAAGAATTTTTGAGAGAAAAGGAAGGTTGGAGATTGGCCTATAATTAGCTAAGATAGCTGGGTCAAGTGATGGCTTTTTAAGTAATGGTTTAATTACTGCCACCTTAAAAGCCTGTGGTACATAGCCAACTAACAAAGATAGATTGATCATATTTAAGATCGAAGCATTAAATAATGGTAGGGCTTCCTTGAGCAGCCTGGTAAGAATGGGGTCTAATAAACATGTTGATGGTTTGGATGAAGTAACTAATGAAAATAACTCAGACAGAACAATCGGAGAGAAAGAGTCCAACCAAATACCGGCATCACTGAAAGCAGCCAAAGATAACGATACGTCTTTGGGATGGTTATGAGTCATTTTTTCTCTAATAGTTAAAATTTTGTTAGCAAAGAAAGTCATGAAGTCATTACTAGTTAAAGTTAATGGAATACTCAGCTCAATAGAGCTCTGACTATTGAGGTGGATTTCCCAAAGCTTACTCCTGCCCAAATGTACCTTCAGCAAAGGGAGCAATTTCGCATTGGGATCAATCAATCAATCAATCAATCAATTTTTTTATATAGCGCCAAATCACAACAAACAGTTGCCCCAAGGCGCTTTATATTGTATAAAGCGCCTTGATATATAAATTGTATTTATATATCAAGTTTAAAGCTGGATGCTCTTCTTCCTTCATTCCGGATCTGAATCACCTCCAAAAATTCGGTGGAGTCTTTGTTGCCCCAATATCGATCTGTGGTGAAAATTTCATCAAAATCCGCGCAGTAGTTTTGACGTAATCCTGCTAAAAGACAGACTGACAAATAAATAAACGCTGATGAGTTCATTACATCCAAAATACAAAATGAAAAAAAAAAAGCCCTGTTTTATTTAGATTTGTTTTTATGTCTTTTTCATACATTCCTACATGTTTCATGAAGTGTCAGAGCACTGAACTCATGACCAGCAGGGATAGGTTTCAGGTGAAAGGCTTTCCTTTTGACTAATAATCTCCATTTCCCGTAATAATTCCACAAGAGCAAAAGGAAACACACCAAACAATACAATCCTCAAATCAAACACAACGACACGATGTAATACACCGAAAGCCATTACATTCACGAGAATAGCAGAGACTTACTCCACCTAAACGCTCTGCAAGAAACTGCAGTTTGTCATTTTTCGCCACATGCCATCTGACCCACAAATATCTTGTGTCGTGTGACGAATAAGAGAGACTGAAAGCTGAGGTGCTGTGTTTAATGAGGTTAACAAAGTATGTTTGTGCAACCGATGATCATAAGACAAAGGAGTCTGCTGATTGCTGCTGTATCTGACTCTACCAGTCCAACTGGCTGCCTTTCTGCTGAAGTTCCCATAGTTCTCACATTTTGGTTCAACCTGTTGTTCAATACAATGACACACACAAAGTTTTTTTTTCTTCCCCGGCTTTATTATTTCACAATAACTAACCGGACTTGTGCGCACACGGTACGACAATGATGGCAGCACTTTTCGTCATCATGAGTGCAGACGTAATTTGAATTGTCTGAGGCATCATCTGTGTTCATATACAATTAGACGGGTATATATATATATATATATATATATATATATATATATATATATATATATATATATATATATATATATGGGGTAAAAGTCGCACCTCTTACTTTATTATCCCCCGGTATGAAATATGAGGGGATATGTTGCTCAGCATGTCCGTTTTCCGTTTTCGCTTTTCAGCACGATATCTCAAGAACCACTCGACCAATTTCATTCATATTTAGCATAAGGGTGTACTTGGGTGATCCACAGCACCAGTCAGTTATGTTGAACTAGTGGGCAATTTCAAGATCACAGTGAGATATTCAAGATATTGTCATTGCCACCCTTTTTAGTGCAATAGCTCAATAACCAGTTGACCATTTTCATTCATATTTAGCACAAGGATTTACTTGGTTGATTCCCCCAACACCAGTGGATTACGGCGATATTGGGGTCAAATTCAATGTCACAGCGAGATATTCAAGATATTGTCATTGCCACCCTTTTTAGCATTATATCTCAAGACCCAGTTGACCATTTTCATTCACATTTAGCATAAGGGTGTACTTGGGTGATCCCCCAATGCCAGTCATTTACAGTGATCTTGGAGTTAATTTCAAGGTCACAGCGAGATATTCAAGATATTGTCATTGCCACCGTTTTTAGTGCGATATCTCAAGAACCAGTTGACCAGTTTAATTTATATTTAGCATAAGAGTGTACTTGGGTGATCCTCCAACACCAGTCAATTATGTTGACTTTAAGGTCAGTTTCAAGATCACAGCGAGATATTCAAGATATTGCCATTGCCCCCCTTTTACCACAATATCTCAAGAACCACTTGACCAATTTCATTCATATTTAGCATAAGGATGTACTTGGGTGATCCGCAGCACGTCAGTTACACTAGTGTTGAGAATAATAGTAGTGCTATGTGACTAAAAAGATTAATCCAGGTTTTGAGTATATTTCTTATTATTACATGGGAAACAAGGTACCAGTAGATTCAGTAGATTCTCACAAATCCAACAAGACCAAGCGTTCATGATATGCACACTCTTAAGGCTATGAAATTGGGCTATTAGTAAAAAAAAAGTAGAAAAGGGGGTGTTCACAATAATACGTAGTAGTGTGTCATTCAGTCAGTGAGTTCGTCAATTTTGTGGAACAAACAGGTGTGAATCAGGTGTCCCCTATATAAGGATGAAGCCAGCACCTGTTGAACATGCTTTTCTCTTTGAAAGCCTGAGGAAAATGGGATGTTTAAGACATTGTTCAGAAGAACAGCGTAGTTTGATTAAAAAGTTGATTAGAGAGGGGAAACGTATACGCAGGTGCAAAAAATTATAGGCTGTTCATCTACAATAATCTCCAATGCTTTAAAATGGAAAAAAAAAAAAAAAAAAAAGAGTCGCATGGAAGAAAACGGAAAACAACCATCAAAATGGATAGAAGAATAACCAGAATGGCAAAGGCTCACCCATTGATCAGCTCCAGGATGATCAGACAGTCTGGAGTTACCTGTAAGTGCTGTGACAGTTAGAAAACGCCTGTGTGAAGCTAATTTATTTGCAAGAATCCCCCTCAAAGTCCCTCTGTTAAATAAAAGACGTGCAGAAGAGGTTACAATTTGCCAAAGAACACATCAACTGGCCTAAAGAGAAATGGAGGAATATTTTGTGGACTGATGAGAGTAAAATTGTTCTTTTGGGGTCCAAGAGCCGCAGACAGTTTGTGAGATAACCCCCAAACTCTGAATTCAAGCCACAGTTCACAGTGAAGACAGTGAAGTATGGTGGTGCAAGCATCATGATATGGGCATGTTTCTCCTACTATGGTGTTGGGCCTATATATCGCATACCAGGTATCATGGATCAGTTTGGATATGTCAAAATACTTGAAGAGGTCATGCTGCCTTATGCTGAAGAGGACATGCCCTTGAAATGGGTGTTTCAACAAGACAATGACCCCAAGCACACTAGTAAATGAGCAAAATCTTGGTTCCAAACCAACAAAATTAATGCCTCGCAGATGTGAAAAAATCATGAAAAACTGTGGTTATACAACTAAATACTAGTTTAGTGATTCACAGGATTGCTAAAAAAGCAGTTTGAACATAATAGTTTTGAGTTTGTAGTGTCAACAGCAGATGCTACTATTATTGTGAACACCGCCTTTTCTACTTTTTTTTTACTAATAGCCCAATTTCATAGCCTTAAGAATGTGCATATCATGAATGCTTGGTCTTGTTGGATTTGTGAGAATCTACTGAATCTACTGGGACCTTGTTTCCCATGTAACAATAAGAAATATACTCAAAACCTGGATTAATCTTTTTAGTCACATAGCACTACTATTATTCTGAACACTACTGTATGTTGAACTCATGGGCAATTTCAAGATCACAGTGAGATATTCAAGATATTTTCATTGCCACCCTTTTTAGTACGATATCTCAAGAACCAGTCGTCCATTTTCATTCATATTTAGCATAAGGATTTACTTGGGTGATCCCCCAACACCAGTGGATTACGGCGATCTTGGGGTCAAATTCAACGTCACAGCGAGATATTCAAAATATTGTCATTGCCACCCTTTTCAGCGTGATATCTCAAGACCCAGTTGACCATTTTCATTCATATTTAGCATAAGGGTGTACTTTGGTGATCGGCCAACGCCAGTCGGTTACAGTGATCTTGCGGTTAATTTCAAGGTCACAGTGAGATATTCAAGATATTGTCATTGCCACCGTTTTTAGCGTGATATCTCAAGAACCAGTTGACCAGTTTAATTTATATTTAGCATAAGAGTGTACTTGGGTGATCCACCAACACCAGTCAATTATCAATCAATCAATCAACTTTTTTCTTGTATAGTGCCAAATCACAACAAACAGTTGCCCCAAGGCGCTCCACATTGCAAGGCAAGGCCATACAATAATTATGAAACACAGTCTACGTCTAAAGCAACATAACCAAGGGATGGTCCAGGGTCACCCGATCCAGCCCTAACTATAAGCCTTAGCGAAAAGGAAAGTTTTAAGCCTAATCTTAAAAGTAGAGAGGGTATCTGTCTCCCTGATCTGAATTGGGAGCTGGTTCCACAGGAGAGGAGCCTGAAAGCTGAAGGCTCTGCCTCCCATTCTACTCTTACAAACCCTAGGAACTACAAGTAAGCCCGCAGTCTGAGAGCGAAGCGCTCTAATGGGGTAATATGGTACTACGAGGTCCCTAAGATAAGATGGGACCTGATTATTCAAAACCTTATAAGTAAGAAGAAGAATTTTAAATTCTATTCTAGCATTATCAGGAAGCCAATGAAGGGAGGCCAACACGGGTGAGATATGCTCTCTCCTGCTAGTCCCCGTCAGTACTCTAGCTGCAGCATTCTGAACCAACTGAAGGCTTTTTAGGGAACTTTTAGGACAACCTGATAATAATGAATTACAATAGTCCAGCCTAGAGGAAATAAATGCATGAATTAGTTTTTCAGCATCACTCTGAGACAAGACCTTTCTGATTTTAGAGATATTGCGTAAATGCAAAAAGGCAGTCCTACATATTTGTTTAATATGCGCTTTGAATGACATATCCTGATCAAAAATAACTCCAAGATTTCTCACAGTATTACTAGAGATCAGGGAAATGCCATCCAGAGTAACGATCTGGTTAGACACCATGCTTCTAAGATTTGTGGGGCCAAGTACAATAACTTCAGTTTTATCTGAGTTTAAAAGCAGGAAATTAGAGGTCATCCATGTCTTTATGTCTGTAAGACAATCCTGCAGTTTAGCTAATTGGTGCGTATCCTCTGGCTTCATGGATAGATAAAGCTGGGTATCATCTGCGTAACAATGAAAATTTAAGCAATACCGTCTAATAATACTATGTTGACTTTCAGGTCAGTTTCAAGGTCACAGCGAGATATTCAAGATATTTCCATTGCCACCCTTTTTAGCATGATATCTCAAGAACCAATGGACCAATTTCATTCATATTTAGCATAAGGGTGTGCATGGGTGATCCGCAGCACCCGTCAGTTATGTTGACCTAGGGGGCAATTTCAAGATCACAGTGAGATATTCAAGATATTGTCATTGCCATCCTTTTTAGCATGATATCTCAAGAACCAGTTGACCATTTTCATTCATATTTAGCATAATGGTGTACTTGGGTGATCGCCCAACACCAGTCGGTTACAGTGATCTTGGGGTTAATTTCAAGGTCACAGTGAGATATTCAAGATATTGTCATTGCCACCGTTTTTAGCGTGATATCTCAAGAACCAGTTGACCAGTTTAATTTATATTTAGCATAAGAGGGTACTTGGGTGATCCTCCAACACCAGTCAATTATGTTGACTTTCAGGTCAGTTTCAAGATCACAGCGAGATATTCAAGATATTTCCATTGCCACCCTTTTTAGTGCAATATCTCAAGAGCCAGCTGAACAATTTCATTCATATTTATCATAAGTGTGTACTTGGGTTATCCCCCAACAATAGTCACTTATGTTGACCTAGGGGGCAATTTAAAGATCACAGTGAGCTATTCAAGATATTGTCACTGCCACCCTTTTTAGTGCGATATCTCAAGAACCAATTGACCAATTTCATTCATATTTAGCATAAGGATTTACTTGTGTGATCCCAGACACTTTGTATCACTGATTTGTGGGAAGTAATGGGGATATGTCATCTCCTGATGACTCTTGTTTATGTATTGCAAGCTCTTTAATTTGAAATTTTTGTGCATTATTGCATTGTTTTTTTTCGTTACTGGTATTTTATTCTTTTGCTATTGGAGTTTATTTTGGCTAGGGATTTGATTTCTGGGAAACCCCTATGTAACAAGTTATTATAACTATTATTAGCTGTGAGCACATGGTTTTTCAGTTTATAATTTACACTGGAGTACAAGTTCCTTTTTCTGAAAAATTACATAATTATTTGAAATAATCTGTTTAGATAATCTGTCCATTCTATTCCATTGGTGAGTTTCACGTCATAATTTTGTGAATTTGAAGTGTGGGAATGTTGACTTCATGTGGTTTCCAACTAGTGAGAGTCACTCGTTTGACAGAGGTGACATTGTGCACAATATCTCTCGATAACATCACTTAGCTTTCTGCAAACATTCTGCATATAACTGTCTGTCACAGCACATAAATGATTAGATTTCAGCCTGAAGAAACAGTCAAACAGAACTCCTTGTCTCAGGAGTTGGATGACCAGAGACCCAAAATAGACAATTGCCATTCTTAAAAACAAACAAACAAACAAACAAACAAACAAACAAACAAACAAACAAACAAACAAACAAACAAAAAAGACAAACCTGATTCACCTCCTCCACACGTGAACTCACCAACACGTGTTCCAAGTTTGGTGCAAACTGGAGGGAAAGTTAAATGATTGACCCAATGCCCTCATCCCCAGTAAATGACCTTTGGTTTATTTGTTCTCACCTGGGAAATTCCAGTACCCACCTTTTTTTTTTTTTTACGTTTGGTGGACATCTGAGTAAAACATCAAAACTTGGACTTTTGACTCAAACGACCTTGACTTTTCCCAAAATGAACCCTCTTAAAGGGTTTATTTTGGAAAAGGAGTTCTGGGATTTACAGTCATTAACATATCAAATTTGATGGCAATCAGCCAGAGGACCTAAGAGTCATAAGGGAACAAACAGACAGACCCCAACCCAAAATGTTGGCATTTGACCCCACCACAGAGGAATATTTCTTGATATATTTTCTGAGCCGTTATACGTATTCAAGTTACATTTTTATGTAACTCCATAATATTTTTTCTTCTGGGGTCAGTTTGGACCACAGTTTTTGCAATGATATCTGGTTGGACGTGTCAATTTTTCATAACTACTGAAATGTCAGAGCAGTTTTTCCACGTTATTTGCATCAGAGTAACTGCAGGGAGTAGGAGTAAGAATGTATTATTATTATTATTTCGTATTAAAAAGTCATGTTCAAAAATGAAAAAAAAAAGAAAGAAATGTTCAGGTGATCCTGGCTGTCCGAGGGGAGGAGAGGGAATCCCTGAGGTATGTAGACCTCTGACTAATGACAGACGTCACTCATTTCTGCTGCGATGCCAGCTTTCACTCTTTGGAGATCAGAGATAACTGGCACTCTCTGTTTCCTTTCGATCTACTGCTCAGGTTTTCTGTTAGATGAAACTGTTCGGTCTGGAATTTCAGTCACGTAATTTCCAAGCCATAACGTCATATCTGGGAGACACAGTGAGAATCCAAAGATGCTTTCAGACCTGAGTTTCACACAAAAAGTGGCCTAAAAACACACGAGATTTGCCCTGAAAGGGCAGCATCTCCTGATGTATTAATACGGCATAATCAAGGGTCAGGTGTTTGGAAGGTTTAAAAGCATTTAAAGCATTGACCATTAACCATTTACGAGTTGCCATGAATAAATTCAAATGCTATTTTTATACACAGCCCCTCTAAAAGTCACAAATTATAAGTAACTGGAGAAACTAAATATATGGGTTATTGTTAATACAATATAAATAATTATTTTTATAGACACATTTCTTTAGACAAATCAAGGGATGAACACATGAACATTTTCAAATCACTGAACATGTCTTGGACTTGATTTCCATCAATCATGAAGAAATGAAGAGTTCAGATGCAAAACCCAGTATCTCTGAAACCATACATTTTTAGCTGACGCCAACATGTACTTGGCTGTCAAGGGGACCATCAATGTGCAAAATATGAAAGAATTTGAACAAACTGTTTTCATGTTATTGATGAAAGTATGTGCATTTCTGCATAGGGTTTCCTTTAAATCTCCATTTACAACTGCATTTTTCTCAATTTGAAAAAAAAAGGACTTACTGGGTTTTCCATCTGAACTCTGCAAATACAAACGGTATGGTAATGTATTGTCAATCTGTCTGAAACAGGCAGGTCTCAAACACTCAGGGACTGTGCAAGAAGGAGATTAGTGAGGGAAGCCACCAAGACATTTTTACACAAAAGGGTTTCTGAATATCAGTATGTGACAAGATGGGTAGCCCCTTATCCATCACTGTGTGACACATGGGCAAACAGTAAACCCAACCTTAACTATAACCATAACCATAACTATAACAAGTTGTTTTTTTTGTTGAGAAAACAATAAAAAATTAAAAACACATCGACTACAAACTGTAAAGTATTCATCTAATTGAACGGGTCCCCAGAAGAAGCCAAAGTGTTGCTGATCAGAAGCATGGAGGAACTGGCAAAATATAAATAAAAGGTGGTAAATGAAGGCAACCAATTTTCATAATGACTGAGAAACATACAGACCATTCATTGGTGCTTCTGAACAGTAATAGTATAATCGAGATGATACGTGGTTATGAGAGTCTGGAATTACAACCTTTTCAGTATACTGAGCATCATATACAGGATCTGGAATATGAGATAGATCTGGACAATCATTTCTATTCCTTCATAAATCGTAACTGTCAGTATTATACAGAGGAACAATACAATAACTGCATTACAAGTGATGGGAAATTATCACTCATCCACTTTAATAGTAGGAGTCTGTGCAAAATTTTTGGGAGTATCAAAGACTATTTAAAACAATTTTGTCAACCCTTCAGTATAATTACCATAACAGAAACTTGGCTTGCAGAGGGTGATGATACAAACTATGAGTTGGAGGGTTATGAATTCAATCATCTGAATAGACAAAATAGAGGAGGAGGAGTAGCTTTGCATGTTGACAAAAGGCTTAACTACAAAATTAAAGATCAAATGACAATGGCGGTGGAAAATCTTATCTTTTTGAATCCATCATAATCAAAATAGGTATGGAAAAAGGTAAACATTTAATTACTACTGTAGAGCTCCTGGCTCTAAAATTGAAGAGATTCAAAATTGGACAGAGAAGTTTTTTCAAAGATGTGTAATAAGCGAGTATTTATCTGTAGAGATATTAACACTGATCTCTTAAACCCGTATCAGCATAAAGTAACTGAGGATTTCATTAATACTATGTACAGTTTAGATTTATATCCAAACATTACTAGGCCTTCAAGAATCACTTCACATTCAGCTACTCTCATTGATAATATACTTACAAATGATATCAATAACTAAACATTAAGTGGCTTATTAATTAATGATATTAGTGACCATTTACCAATTTTTATAGTAACTGATATAAATTTCAATAAAAAAATGTACTGAGAAAATACAATATTGCAAGCACCTGCAATCTGAAGAAGCTATCACTACCTGAAAAAATGATTTACTTTTACAGGATTGGAATCCCATTTATGAGAATAAATTCCAAATTAGCCTATTCCAAATTTGAAAACATATTTCTCAATATATACAACAAAAATTGTCCAATTATACAGTATAATAAAAATAATAAATATAAAGTTAACCCATGTATAGCAAAAGGTCTTCAAAAGGCTTGTAAGAAGAAAAATATGCTATACAGAGAATTCATTAAAAGTAAATCAAGAGAGGGAGAGATTAAATATAAGGACTATAAAAATAAACTAACAACTATTATGTGGAACTGTAAAAAAAATCATACTTGGGAAAAATACTAAACAATAATAAAAACAACATAAAGGAAACATGGAAAATACTGAATAGTATTATAGTAAATAAACCCAAATCAAATAACTACATAACATACTTTACTTATAACAAAGATGAATATAACATGAGCCAAGTAGTGAATAGTTTCAATAAAAATTTTTGCTAACGTTGGGCCACATCTGGCAGCTGAAATTCCACACAGCCCATGGGAAAATCAGCAATTAATCACTACAAATCCGCGCACAATATTTCTTGGCCCAGTAGATGAAAGGGAAATTATTAATGTAGTTAGTACATGTAAAAGTAAAAAGTCAATGGATCATAATGAGGTACATATACCCTTAGTAAAGCGAATAATTACTGAAATCGCAAAACCATTATCATATATTTTTAATAAATCATTCATTTCAAACTGGAATTGTTCCTAATGGTATGAAAGTGGCAAAAGTGATACTTCTATTTAAATCTGGTAGCAAGCATCTTTTTACTAACTACAGGCCTGTCTGTATTGTCACAATTTTCTAAGATATTGGAAAAACTTTACAACAGCAGACTGGTTAAATCTGTAGAATGACACAACTTGCTTGATGAAAGTCAATATGGTTTTAGATCAAAAAGGTCCACTTCACTGGCATTGCTCGATTCAATAGAAGATATCAATAAACATGTGGACCAAAGGGAAATAGTATTAGATTTATTTATTGACCTAAGAAAGGCTTTTGACACAATTGATCACAATATATTATTTCAAAAGATGGAACTGTATGGGATCAGAGGGGTGGCTCTGAGTTGGATTAAAAGTTACTTACAAAACCGGAAGCAGTTTGTTAAACTCGGGAACTACTGTTATTCATGTCTGGACATCATTTGTGGGCTTCCACAGGGTTCTTTTTTGGGACCAAAATTATTTATTTTATATATCAATGATTTATGTAAAGTTTCAGATGTGTTTAAAGCAGTTCTCTTTGCAGATGACACAAACCTGTTTTGCTCAGGAGAAAATCTGCAACAAATGTTATCTGATTTAGGAACTGAAATGATAAAGTTAAAGAGATGGTTTGATAAAAACAAATTATCATTAAATTTGTCAAAAACTAAATTAATGTTATTTGGGAATTATAAAACAGACATACAAATACAGTTAAGTATACAAGGGGTAAACATAGATGTGTCAAAGAAAATAAGTTTTTAGGTGTCATTATTAATGAAAAAAATTAATTAGAAAGCTCATATTCAACATATTCAAAAGAAGGTATTGCAGTATTAAATAAAGCAAAGCATGTTCTTGATTGCGGAGCACTACATACTTTGTATTGTTCATTGGTTGCGCCCTACCTGACGTACTGTGCTGAAGTTTGGGGCAACAATTATAAAACTATATTGCAACCATTATTCATTTAAAAAAAAAAAAGAGCATTAAGAACAATTCATAATGCAGGTTATCAAGATCACACCAACCCACTGTTCATTAAATCTCAAATATTAAAACTACATGATATGATTTTGTTCAAGACTGTTCAATTAATGTACAAAGTGAAAAATAAACACGTGCCCTTTAGAATTCAAGAATTTTTTGCTGAGAGGGAAAATATAATTTACGGGGCTTGTATCATTTTAAAATTGCTGGCGCTTGGACGACCAGGAAAGGTTTCTATGTCTCCATGTGTGGCCCTAGAATATGGAATAACCTGACAGAAGAACTCAAACAATGTCCAAACAGCAATCAGTTTAAAAATCAATATAAAGACATGATGTTTTCAAGATATGTATCTGCTGAAGAAGGTTGAGTTTTGTGTGTTGCCAATTGTAAATGTAAATTTGTACATGTAAATTTATTCGGTAGCAGAAGAGATTGTGTCCTTTAAGATGAAGAGATTGAAGTGGTTGAAAAAGGGAGTGGGAATAGATGTTTTTTTTTTTTTACTTCCCCCCACTCCTTTTGGACTAGATAATTTTATTATTGGTTCAAGGGGTAGGTGTTAATAAGCTTTGCTTCTGCCTATACCCTGTCAGGCACACAGATGCATCATTAATCAATTTTCTTTCTTCGTTGTAAGTTTTTTGTTGTTGTTTTGGACTGTGTGTGCTGAATAAATTCATTCATTCATTCATAACCATAACCATAACAATAACATAACGGAGAAAAAAACTGTACATATCCATGATTCCACTTACTTTTGGCACTATGAGGAGGTGATGGGTTCATGGTTAAAGTGGTGGATTTGAGACCAGAGGATCCTTCCTTCAATTTCCCATTCAGACAGAAAAATCAAGAAGGCCCCTTGAACAAGTTCCTGGATCTCCCAGTGTGCAGTTGAGGACCTTGCATGGAAGCACCCTGATGTGAATGGGTAAATGTGAGGCATCATTACAAAACATTCTGAGTTACTACTTCAGGTGAAAAACTAATGTAGTTCATTTTTCTATCTGGTTCCCATAACAATCATCACCATTTCTGTAAATTAATGAGGTAGTGGGGTGAAAGAGTGCCATAGTGAGTACCATTCCACTTTTAGAACACAAAGCCTTCTCCTGGGCACTGTCAATTTTTAATAATAGACAAATCACGCACAGCCTAGTTTGTTATCATTAATAGAACTGAATAAACATTTTGCAATCCCGTTCCACTGGTTTACATGATAATATCCAGGTGCACGCGGCCTAACTACTGGGTGGCCACAAACGTCAGCGTAATTTGGCTCCCTGGGCGGGTTGGATGAGACGCATACAAAAGTGTTTTTTTTTTCTGCTGGTGAAGAGGTGCAAGGTCCCAAAAGGTTATGCTGCCAAGCAACCACAAGCCCAACCTACCTGTCAGGGCAATTCAACCTTCAGCAGCGCTCTCGTGACAGCACCTGAGCTTTCATCCAATCAGAAGTGCGCACACAGGTGCATGGCACACGATAGTTTCGGAGGCGGAAACCAGGATATTCTCCGACCCAAAGTCGCTGCTTATAAATGTGTCATTTCGATCACAGGTTTCTAGAGGATTGAAGATATCTGACATGATTAGGAAAAGTAAAGCGACAGGAGGTCGGAGATGTTAAGCGGCACGACAGCTTGTCCGTGCGTAAAATGGATCCGGTTCCGTCGGTTTGAAGGGTCGCTGTCACAGTTCTGAGCGCTCCAGCACTACTGAGGACATTTTACTCCAAATTTAGATCTCAGCACCGTCTAAGATCAAAGTCACACGTCGGTGTTGATTGTTTAAAAGGTCTTTTCATACTCAGGTAAGCGAGCGGCATCCTTTGTGTTTTGCGCATTGTTGTTCTGTGAATCACAGCTTGGGTTTGTTCTTCTGCTTTCACGACTCATTAAACCAGTTTTACAGACACAGGAAACAAACATGGCAAGGCTGGTTTTGGGATTAAAACGTTGTCTCACCAGTAGAATACTGTAATGCGTGTGCAAAATCTCAGCCTGGCATTAAAAACCTAAATATTTAAACTGGAGGTATGTTTCAGCATGTTTCAGAGGAAAATCAGATCATAGACAATTTTTTAAAATGTGTTTTGTGTTTGCAACTTGATTTAACTGGATTAGAAGGGATGAGGAGTTACATCAGACAGAACTAATATGTTCCACACATTCTGCCAGTATCTGCTCATCCATACCTGGACCATATCTGCGCAAAACTCCAGAAATTGCGCAAAACAGGATTATTGTTCAAATTATCAAAAGATTTATGTGCATATATATATATGCGTGTGTGTGTATGTATATATATGTGTGTGTGTGTGTACTACTTGTAAGACTCCTGGAAGTGTGCAAAGCTGTGGTCTGGAATCTTGTATTTATCATATTCGTGGGTTAAAAATAAAAGTAAATCCCACTTTTTCCGGTTCACAAACTGTGGAACATATAAAGGTGTGCTCCAAATGATTTTCAATTCCAAACTACTCTCAAATGGGACCTGGACCATATAAGTGCGCAGAATTGATTGTGGTCTGGAAGTGGAAGTACGAGTATTGTTCCAATTTCCAAATGTCTTATGCATTTTTACAAAAATGATACCCTAACCCAGATCCTTATTCTAATCCTATACCTGAACCATTTAAGATCAAATAATTTGCAAAATTGTTGAGCAGCTGAGATAGGTTTAGACCTGAAAAGATTTCTACAAGCGGTGGCTGTATTCAAAAATTATTTTTATATATATAAAATTCCCATTTTGCCCAGTTCGGAACATATACAAGCAATCTCCACAGAGTCAAGTGAGGTCAGAGGCGAACTCTTAGCACTTCTGGAAAGCACAGTAACGCCAGTGAAGTAATTGCTCATAAGAATTTCTGTTGTTGCAGTTCCGGTTCTGTGAAAGATGTCAGAGAGGCAGCCATGGTGGAAGGCGTTCTTGCCAAAGAAGAAGAGCTCAGGCCACAAGGACGCAGGTTTGTCCCACACTTTTGGCCCTGACTTTGACCCTTTTGCTCAACGGCCTGAGAAGTCCAAAGACCCTGCCGCTGCAGCAGCCTCCAAACCAGCCACTGACCACGCCGACTGTCAGACAGATTCCAGTAACAGCCCCAGTTTCAGGGACACCTACGACGATTCCCATCTGGATTCATTCTTCAATGAGCAAACGTGCCGCCGAAACATGGACATCTCGCGCTCAGGTCGATTCAAAGTAAAGAGATCACGCTACCGCATTCCTTTACAAGAGAAAGAGACAGAGAGAGGGACGGCTGGCAAAGAGGACGTACGGTACCAGGGAGGTATAGGAAGAATGAACACAGACTGATGATGCTTCAAGATGGCAAAGATTCATAGTCTTGAAGCAAGAAGTTCGATTGGATCAAGATGACAAATGGTGTTCCAAGTTCTAATTATTATTTAGAACAGAAATACAGGAATCCAGTTGTGTAGTGCACCTTTACAAAAAAGAAAGATTTTTTTTGGGGGGGGGGGGGATTTGGACATGTGCATGTCCTTCTTTTTCATGTTGTGTCCCACAAATCGACAAATGCTAATATTGTGTTTGTGAGAGGTTTTTTTTTTTTTTTAACACTACAGCAGTTATGGTTATTGAACCACTTCAGTGACATTATCAGAACTCCAAAAAGCAGCAACTAACAACTTATCTTGTATATAAAAGTCAGGCGTATATATGAATGTGGGTATGTCTGCCTGTGACTGGCCTATTGCTTAGCAACAGTAAAAGTGGCAACCCCCCACCCTCTCTCACTCACACACACACACACACACACACACACACACACACACACACACACACATAATCCTCCCAAAACGACTCCCCCTTCACACATAAACTAGAAACCTTAAAGGAGTCATATTGTGCAAAATAGTGTTGTTTTTTAAAAAAAAATCTATTATATATTTACATATATCTCAGGTTTCATCTTACACATTCCCAGAGTATCATACTTTTATGACTGTGTATGTTGAAACTATTCAACAGTAAACAAAATGTAGGCTTAGAAGAAAAATACAGATTTTTATATCTGTGACATATGTAAAAAAAAATCGCATCTGATTCTTGTTTGCTTTGAGAGACACAGCATGTGGGCTGGGTTATGTATTGTGTGATACACCCACACAGTCTGTGGGGCAGATTTATTTTCTATACCTGCTTATTCACTGGTGGGGGGTGGGGAGCTGGAGCCTATCCCAGGGGTCATAGGGCGAGAGGCGTGGTACACTCTGGACAGGATGCCAGAGAATTATTATTTTTAATAAAAGGGACTTTCTAAAGTCAGACTAGAAGAAAAACACTTCCTCTTTAGTTCAAATGGTATTAATATTTCACAATGAGTGTTATTTTGGCTACTTGCTATTATAAAAGTTGCGGGAATTTACAGGTCAAAGTAGAACCATTGTTCTTGTTACCAAATTTGTGCGCTGAAGCTCACAGTAAGAGTAAATATCTTTTTTTTAGTTAACAGTTTGCTCCAGCTGACGTCACTCAAAAGAAGAGCCATTTTGAATGTCAAAAATTGCTGCTTTGTGAGTCCCCATGTTGGCAGTGATTACTGTGCCTAGGTCACGATCAACCCATAAATGGCTAAAGAGGTCGGATGTGTGCGAGACCATGTGTGACCCGGGTAGGAAGAATGGAGAGTAAACAACACTCCTGTTTTACAGTTACTGAACAAGCTAAAGCTAACAAGCGAACAACTTTGGGTTGGGTGTTTATTAAATCATATTTTTGGGGATTGGGTGGTAACTTTCCTAACTGCTGACTTTGGTGAGGGCATTAAAAATTATGACCCGCTAATGTCCTCGGTAATCCTGGATTAACTGGACCTAAGGTCATCAAGCTACCAATAGCGGCTAAAAGTGCTGACTCTATCAGCATACAAAATTAAATAACGTGAAAATTTCACTTGACAGAAAAAATCCATTACAGATATAGATGATCTGTTAGGGCAATTAACCACACATTACAGAGATATTTGTAATAAAATGCTTAGAATGGACACGGTCCTCCATAACAACTAGTAGCCACATCTAGCAAACTCTGTACCACCAGAACTCTGAGATCCTCTCAGAAGCAGCACAGGAGTTATCAATCAAATCAACCACTGCCCTTTTTTTTGTTTTGGTATCAGGCTGTAAATGGGTTTATTTCTGCTCTAAAGTTGAACATTTTAACATGGGCTTCTATGACTGTGCTCTCTTTTGGAGCCAGCCTCAAGAGGCCAATCAAGGAACTGCATCTTTTTCTTCTTCTGGGTGGCCTCATTTTAGAAGGCCAGAGGTTGCCTCTTGGAGCCCTCTCAGAGAGTGGGCGTGGCCAGCTGCAGCTCCTTTCCATTTAAAGCAACACTCACATAAGCAGGTTTTCTTTGCAAAATGAAAGTTATTTATTTAGGATACTCCACCTCATTCTGACAACAAACTTTAACAGCCATTTGAAGACACCTGCTGACCTGCATTAACTTGTTGAAAAGGTGAATAATGTGAAAGCACATCCGTAGTCTGCCATTTTCTGTCACTATGAAAGGTAAAGTTTGACAAACTTCATGAAAATATTGCTCATAAGATGTTTACAAGGTTGTTGTAATACTATTATGTGATTAATGATGAAGGACATTTACAGTAATTAAAAATGTTTATTTTAAAGGGTCAGAAGGATATTTATAAAGATTTATGTGGATGATATTGAAGCAATTTTCAGTCAACAAATATACTTTGCTGAATATTTATCAGATAAATATAGAAATGCATGTAATGAAGGATAAAATTGGGAAATGTTTAATAATTTAATTCTCCCTAAACAAAGCTAATGCCACTGAAGTTGTAATATTTGAAGGGATGAGACGTGACTAAGTGAATGAAGTCTGATCAGGATTCTTTTGATATTCCTTTATCACCTGCTGATGGAGGCAAAACATGAGAAATAAATGTGTTGAGTGATACAAAAGACTGCATGCATCTGTCCTATTCTTCTGACATCAAGATCACAATGTGGATAAGTTCAAGGATCAGACTGAGAGTTGAATGAAGGAATGAATTTTGAATGAATGAATTAATTTATTCAGCACACAGACTCAAAATAACAACAACAACAACAAAAAAAACTCATACCTTTTTGGAATCTTTACAATCAGACATAATGTGGTATAATTTTCAATATGACTGGAGCATTTTTATATTTTGACCCCTATGTAATTCTTCAATTGACCCCTGCGTGGCTGCCTATTGAAAATTCAATAGGCCTGTCGTTTTTTTTTTGTTTTTTTTTTCCAAAAGAGTAATATCTAAGGTGTACTTTTGCCAAATTTGGTGCATCTATCACCATTTGAAGGATTCCTCTGTAAATATTCTGTTATGTGGCAGTTGGATTAAAAAACAAAAACTGGAAGGCACTCAGACAGTACATACTGTCACCATGGCCACATATTGCTTAAAATGTCTTGTTGGAACCTGCATCCAAAAATAATGTTCTGGATCAAAAAAGAAAGTGAAAGAAAAATCAGTGTATTTTTGGTTGGATTGGGTTCAGTATGTAGGAAAACAGAAAACACTTCATATAATAATAAAGAGCGCAATTTGAAGACATTTGTGCATGGTATGGCGGCTATTTTGGGTTTTGCTATTTATTATTGAGCATGGCATGATGTCCATTAAAAAAAAAAATTGTATATCAGAAAACATCTCTGCAAAATTTAGTGTTTTTACACATGACCTTAGTGGCAATTTACACATATATGCCAAACATTCTTCTAGCCATCAATTCCACAATACAATCTAGATCACCTCCAAAACCGAATCTCTTATTTCCTAGAACATTATCTCAGTTCATCAAATTTGATTGAAATCCATTCATTGGCCCCCTGCTGATCGGTGACAGCAGTGTATTGTTTGCGTGGTGTGAGTATGAGAGACTGGACAAGATAATTCAAAAATGGATGGATGGATTTCCTTCAAGCTTGGTGGAAATATTACAGGGTGACCCCCCCCCCCCAAAAAAAAAACAGAACCCATAAAGATTGTAATAAATCCTACAAAGGTCCAGCAAAATTCTTGAGTCTGTGTACAACCATTCCCCAAAGTTTCAGTTATCTTGGTTGCATTGCATAAAAATCATGTTATTTAAAATGATGCTCCAAATGGTGTGAATTTTTCTTTCTTTCTTTCTTTTTTTTTTTTTTTTGTGTGAAATAGGCCTCTAGATAAAATGTCTTTTCCTTGGTTGACCAAGACATGGGGAAGATGATTGTAACAATCATCTTGTTGGGGAAGACAATTGGAACAGTCTTATTGTTGGGAAGACGACTGGAACAATAGTCTTGTTGGGGAAGATGATTGGAACAGTCGCCTTGTTGGGGAAGACGATTGGAACAACAGTCTTGTTGGGGAAGACGGCTGGAATAGTCGCCTTGTTGGGAAGACGACTGGAACAGTCGTCTTGTCAATTGGAACAATAGTCTTGTTGGGGAAGGTGATTGGAACAGTCGCCTTGTTGGGAAGACGATTGGAACAGTCGTCTTGTCAGTTGGAACAATAGTCTTGTTGGGGAAGATGATTGGAACAGTCACCTTGTTGGGAAGACGATTGGAACAGTCGTCTTGTCAATTGGAACAGTCGCCTTGTTGGGAAGACTATTGGAACAGTCGTCTTGTCAATTGGAACAATAGTCTTGTTGGGGAAGATGATTGGAACAGTCGTCTTGTCAATTGGAACAATAGTCTTGTTGGGGAAGATGATTGGAACAGTCGTAAGGGCAATTGGAACAATAGTCTTGTTGGAGAAGATGATTGGAACAGTCGTCTTGTCAATTGGAACAATAGTCTTGTTGGGGAAGATGATTGGAACAGTCGCCTTGTTGGGGAAGACGACTGGAACAACAGTCTTGTTGGGGAAGATGACTGGAATAGTCACCTTGTTGGGAAGACGACTGGAACAGTCGTCTTGTCAATTGGAACAATAGTCTTGTTGGGGAAGGTGATTGGAACAGTCACCTTGTTGGGAAGACGATTGGAACAGTCGTCTTGTCAATTGGAACAGTCGCCTTGTTGGGAAGATGATTGGAACAGTCGTCTTGTCAATTGGAACAATAGTCTTGTTGGGGAAGATGATTGGAACAGTCGTCTTGTCAATTGGAACAATAGTCTTGTTGGGGAAGATGATTGGAACAGTCGTCTTGTCAATTGGAACAGTCGTCTTGTTGGGGAAGATGATTGGAACAGTCGTCTTGTCAATTGGAACAATAGTCTTGTTGGGGAAGATGATTGGAACAGTCGTCTTGTCAATTAGAACAATAGTCTTGTTGGGGAAGATGATTGGAACAGTCGCCTTGTTGGGGAAGACGACTGGAACAACAGTCTTGTTGGGGAAGACGACTGGAATAGTCGCCTTGTTGGGAAGACGACTGGAACAGTCGTCTTGTCAATTGGAACAATAGTCTTGTTGGGGAAGATGATTGGAATAGTCGCCTTGTTGGGAAGACGATTGGAACAGTCGTCTTGTCAATTGGAATAATAGTCTTGTTGGGAAGATGATTGGAACAGTCGTCTTGTCAATTGGAACAATAGTCTTGTTGGGGAAGATGATTGGAACAGTCGCCTTGTTGGGAAGACGATTGTAACAGTCGTCTTGTCAGTTGGAACAATCGTCTTGTTGGGGAAGATGATTGGAACAGTTGCCTTGTTGGGAAGACGATTGGAACAGTCGTCTTGTCAGTTGGAACAATCGTCTTGTTGGGGAAGATGATTGGAACAGTCGCCTTGTTGGGAAGACGATTGGAACAGTCGTCTTGTCAATTGGAACAGTCGCCTTGTTGGGAAGATGATTGGAACAGTCGTCTTGTCAATTGGAACAATAGTCTTGTTGGGGAAGACGATTGGAACAGTCGTCTTGTCAATTGGAACAATAGTCTTGTTGGGGAAGACGATTGGAACAGTCGTCTTGTCAATTGGAACAATAGTCTTGTTGGGGAAGACGATTGGAACAGTCGTCTTGTCAATTGGAACAATAGTCTTGTTGGGGAAGACGATTGGAACAGTCGTCTTGTCAATTGGAACAATAGTCTTGTTGGGGAAGACGATTGGAACAGTCGTCTTGTCAATTGGAACAATAGTCTTGTTGGGGAAGACGATTGGAACAGTCGTCTTGTCAATTGGAACAATAGTCTTGTTGGGGAAGACGATTGGAACAGTCGTCTTGTCAATTGGAACAATCGTCTTGTTGGGGAAGAAGATTGGAACAGTCGCCTTGTTGGGAAGATGATTGGAACAGTCATCTTGTCAATTGAAACAATAGTCTTCCCCAACATGTCTTGGTCAACCAAGGAAAAGACATTTTGCCTAGAGGCCTATTTCACCAACAAATCAAACCATTTGGAGCATAATTTTGAAAGAACCTGACTTTTATGCAAAGCAACCAAGATAACTGCAACTTTGGGGAATGACTGTACACAGACTGAAGTTTAAGTCCAGCAAATTTTAAGAAATCTGCTTCACATTTGTAGGATTTATTACAATTTTTATGGGCTCTGGGTGTTTTTGTGTCACTCGGACAGATATAGAGCTGAATGCTCTAAAGCATCTATTGCATATATCAATATATAAGCACCATTACAGACAGATGTATATTTACTTGTACATTTACATAGTGGTGTGCAGAGTATATGTGAGCACTCTGCTGCCTTTCATTACTTTTTGAGTTGTCCTGCTGATGCCTAAATGTCAGTTAAAACATTACCTCCTTGTCAAAGGTCAGTAGAACAATTCTAGGTTCAGGAATGACAGAATGCATTAAATCTGATCTGAATGCAACAAAACAAAAAGTACAAGACAAAAATGTGCAAGAGGCTTCCCGGATGCCACATGATACGATTCAATCAAAGTACTGCCATTTATAATACAACCCCTGGCAAAAATTATGGAATCACCGGCCTTGGAGGATGTTCATTCAGTTGTTTAATTTTGTAGAAAAAATGCAGATCACAGACATGACACAAAACTAAAGTCATTTCAAATGGCAACTTTCTGGCTTTAAGAAACACTATAAGAAATCAGGAAAAAAAATTGTGGCAGTCAGTAACGGTTACTTTTTTAGACCAAGCAGAGGGAAAAAATATGGACTCATTCAATTCTGAGGAAAAAATTATGGAATCATGCAAAACAAAAGAACGCTCCAACACATCACTAGTATTTTGTTGCACCACCTCTGGCTTTTATAACAGCTTGCAGTCTCTGAGGCATGGACTTAATGAGTGACAAATAGTACTATTCACCAATCTGGCTCCAACGTTCTGTGATTGCTGTTGCCAGATCAGCTTTGCAGGTTGGAGCCTTGTCATGGACCATTTTCTTCAACTTCCACCAAAGATTTTCTTGGATTAAGATCCGGACTATTTGCAGGCCATGACATTGACCCTATGTGTCTTTTTGCAAGGAATGTTTTCACAGTCTTTGCTCTATGGCAAGATGCATTATCATCTTGAAAAATGATTTTGTCATCCCCAAACATCCTTTCAATTGATGGGATAAGAAAAGTGTCCAAAATATCAACGTAAACTTAACAACGTAAACCTTACAACGTAATTAACAAACGTGACGTAACCTTACAACGTAATTAACAAACGTAAACCTTAAAGGCACTCCCCAGTGCCTTTACCTGACATGCAGCCCCATATCATCAATGACTGTGGAAATTTACATGTTCTCTTCAGGCAGTCATCTTTATAAATCTCATTGGAACGGCACCAAACAAAAGTTCCAGCATCATCACCTTGCCCAATGCAGATTCGAGATTCATCACTGAATATGACTTTCATCCAGTCATCTACAGTCCACGACTGCTTTTCCTTAGCTCATTATAACCTTATTTTTTTCAGTTTAGGTGTTAATGATGGCTTTCGTTTAGCTTTTCTGTATGTAAATCCCATTTCCTTTAGGCGGTTTCTTACAGTTCGGTCACAGACATTGACTCCAGTTTCCTCCCATTCATTCCTCATTTGTTTTGTTGTGCATTTTCGATTTTTGAGACATATTGCTTTAAGTTTTCTGTGTTGATGCTTTGATGTCTTCCTTGGTCTACCAGTATGTTTGCCTTTAACAACCTTCCCATGTTGTTTGTATTTGGTCCAGAGTTTAGACACAGCTGACTGTGAACAACCAACATCTTTTGCAACATTGCATGATGATTTACCCTCTTTTAAGAGTTTGATAATCCTCTCCTTTGTTTCAACTGACATCTCTCGTGTTGGAGCCATGATTCATGTCAGTCTACTTGGTGCAACAGCTCTCCAAGGTGTGATCATTCCTTTTTAGATGCAGACTAATAAGCAGATCTGATTTGATGCAGGTGTTAGTTTTGGGGATGAAAATTTACAGGGTGATTCCATAATTTATTCCTTAGAATTGAGTGAGTCCATATTTTTTTCCCCTCTGCTTGGTCTAAAAAAGTAACCATTACTGACTGCCACAATTTTTTTTTCTTGATTTCTTATAGTGTTTCTTAAAGCCAGAAAGTTGCCATTTGAAATGACTTTAGTTTTGTGTCATGTCTGTGATCTGCTTTTTTTCTACAAAATTAAACAACTGAATGAACATCCTCCGAGGCCAGTGATTCCATAATTTTTGCCAGGGGTTGTATAACACAATGTAAAAATACCCTCAGCCGTATGAGCATGTAATCAATGAAAGAGTGTGTTGGAAGAATGTGACCTTTTGACCCCTTAGAATAGGTCAAGGTTAGCCATCTTTGCACTTGTCCAAGGCCTGTGTCCCAAGAATGCTCCCTGTGAATTTGAAGACCCTGGTACTAATAGGACTGGAGTTATGCTGAGCGTCGACAGACGTACGTACGTAAAAATTTCGCAATACCTGATGGCCATATCCACAATGTGCATGTCAAAGCCAGGCCTAAACTGTGCTGTTGTGTCAGGGGAGGAGCAGTGCCTGTGCAACGGCATTCCTTTGATTTGATGACGTTCAAAGGTAATCACATCCTAACAGGAAATGCCACCAGCTCTTCAAAGATTGTTTTTTTTTTTTTTTATATATAAGAGCAGTTATGCTTAACGCTTCAAGGGGCTGCAATGCCACACTTTGAACAGGAGAGGGCGCTTTCACCGCGCAAATGAATAGAATGTGACAGAAAGGTCAGTGCGCAGACTGACAGAACACCGCTTCTCAGACAGTTATCACATACACATAAAGGTTGTTTTTTTCTATTTTTTGTTCTATAATTTTAAAGTGAGGGCATGAGGGATGACTGGCCCCCCGTGCCTCTATTGGCCCCTGCTGACGGTGCGCATGAGAGGGGGAGTAAGTGTGGCCCCTCCCTGCTTGCTCAGTGCGCTCCCACCATAAAGAAACTATTGTGCAAGAACCAAAAGTGCATGTTTTTGGAGCTTCTCCTCTTGTGGACACAGAAAGGACTAAAACTGTCGGAGCAACTGTTTAATTATTACCAGTCCAGCCGCTGGACGGGTGCGCGCGTCCTCTTGTTGCGCTGCGCACCGTTTCACCGAAGCTTTTGGCTCCAAACAGGTGGATTTCTCGACATATTTTAAAGGTAAGGCAAATGCAATTCTAACGCAATATTTAATGCAGCAACAATTGTTCATCATGGGAAGTTTGTGCCAGATGTTTTACGCACCCCCGACTCCACATTTTTAACAATTCTTTTTTTTTTTCATTATTATTTATTTTTATTTCATTATTTTTCTTTTATTTTTTTAATCCATGTGCTCATAAGCCTTCAGGCTTGTAGGACAGTTTATAACATCGTTGTTATTTATTATTATTTTTTTGTCTTTCACATGTGCATCTTGTTCGATAATAAAAAGCATGGAGCATTTGTCAATCTTTCTTTTTGCACGCAAGTTTTGCACAAAAAATTTCAATACACGACAGAGGTGCCAAAATTGTTTCCTTTGAAGGAACATCTATAATTGTGGATTGAATTTTACAGTTTCTAGCCTTATGCCTGTGCTGTGGCTGCAGAATGCAGTCTTTTATCCTTAGAGTGAAAAAGAAGACCGCTGGCTTCAGAACCTTTGCGTACTGTGCTCCTCTCATGTGTGACAAATGGGAATGATATTCAGCCGATTAACAAATACAAACCAGAATTTATCAAATGAAAATTGTGGAAATAATTAGTTGGAATTGCAGCTGTGAGTTTTTATTTTTTCCTTCTGATTTGTGGATCGTCCAGTTCCGGTGTAGCCAACTGAACAGTCCCCTCTAAAAATTGGCCTGCCCTGCCTTCACTACACATGCATTATTTTGGACCACAGCAGCACATCTGAGACTGACTCTCTACTCCCAAAGCAATCAAAGCGAATATTTTACTTCTTAAATTAACCTTTATTTAACCAGATTAGTCCCATCGAGATTGAGACCCCATTTGCAAGGGAGATCTGGACAATTTTAAAGTTTCCAATTCACCTAACCTGCATGTCTTTAAATGTGGGAGGAAACCGGAGCACCCAGAAGAAACCCACGCAAACACGGGGAGAACATGCAAACTCCACACAGAAAGGCCACAGGTGGGACTCGATCCCACAACCTTCTTGCTGTGAGGCAACAGTGCTAACCACTAAACCACCATGCTGCCACTGATTAATGTGATTACTAACAATCAGATGACAAAGTAAAACCTCTTAAATCATTCTAAAGTCAGTTTTAAGCAGAAACGAGGCGATAATCGGTGAATCGCTGCTGACGCTCCGAAATGATGTAGGCAGCACGTCAGACTCAGACATGCTATGATGCTCTGATCGCTCCCCCGTCTTTTATTATGAAATAATGCTGAATTTATGTGGAAATGATTGTTGTACAAAAGCTTCAGATATTTGTCGCTGAGAAAGATGATGACTGGAGTGCAGTTTGAAGCAGAAACGAACTGATAATCAGCGAATCACTAATGACGCTCAGAAATGATGAGAGAAGGCAGGGGGACCGATTTTTAGGGGGGGAACGTTTGGTCGGTGACACCGAGTTTCGTTGTATTTTGGCCTACACCAACTCAGAGGTTGGTACTGTATATATACAATTAAATAACAATTAAATGCATTTGATTGTGTAGAAAGTTAGCATTCTGAATTTAAAATACAAATTCAAAATAAAAAAATTACAACCCTTTAATCTGCCTATTGCTAATTAATGAATTTGCAGCAAGCTTGCCAAAACACATGGAGTGTGGGCCAAATGTGGCCCGTGGGCCACAAATTAGGGAACCCTGCTGTCGAAAATATGGGAGAATGTTCAAAACAAAACTGTTCCAGTTGGCTGTCTGATTCACATCTTTATTTCAGAAGAAGAAAACAAGTCGTATACAACAGGTCAAAGGGCCACGACTTTATGTTTTCTCAGTTGTGATCGCGACCAATTACCGACTGTCTTTGTCCCCTTTAAACGTCCACGTTGGCCATGTCACACAAGCTGCCTGATACAAATCTGATGCTAGAAATAGCAACAGACTGGCAGCTGCATGGAGGGGGAAGCACAACATACCGCACTGCAGAGTTCCATCAAGAAACAGCTTCTCTGCTTATTTAAAAATGCAAATTTCATGCC
The DNA here is from genome assembly GCF_902500255.1 of Thalassophryne amazonica. Lineage (NCBI taxonomy): Eukaryota > Metazoa > Chordata > Actinopteri > Batrachoidiformes > Batrachoididae > Thalassophryne > Thalassophryne amazonica. The sequence goes on from NC_047122.1 coordinate 53,146,551, forward strand.
ATATGTGCACAAACCTTGCAATGTTTTGTGCACGGAAAGCAGCTTCTCAAGAATTTCGAATGTCAAAATGTTGGGCAGAGGTCTTGAAACAACACATTGAGGTTAATTCCATGAACTTAGACATTGTTGTTTAATATCTTGCCCACTTGTTTGCTGGTGATGCAAACATAATGGATGCTGTGCGCTAATCTGAACAGAAAAAGGAAAAAAAAAAAAATGAATGGAACAACGGGCGTGCGTGCTGGAGCATCTTCCTTTGGACTTTCTTGAATGGTTTTATTTTTTTTCCACCCAGTCAGCACAGAAGTGCAGGGAAGGCCTGCGCTTTTCGAGGAACTGAAGGGCTGCTTTTACACAACACTCTTCATTGTTCATCGCCCCAGTGCATTGTGGGGAGAAAAGGAGGATGTGTCGGATTTCTCCTGAGAGGACGGAGCGCTCAGACCTTCCTGTTTTGTGCTGCGTGATGGTGAAAGACCTTCCTGTTCAGTGAAGAGGGTTAGAGGTCACTCAGTGAACCCCTTTGCACGGTAGCAGGTTTTGATAGGGGGCGGTAAAAAAACAAAAAATTTCAGCTTTGTGGACGACTCTGCACACTGCAGCATGTGGTTAAAAAAGAAAACCTCTTTTATTTCAGCAGATACCTGAGGCCCAGTTATGCCAGTGCCCCCTCCACCTCCCCCGGTGCCCCCTCCACCTCCCCCGGTGCCCCCTCCACCGCCACCCCCGCCGCTCAGCGCTGCCCTGCCAAAGGTAAAAAAAAAGTGTGATAGTATGTTTCTCTCCAGGGTCCCTTTATTGAGAGAGTAGCATCAACTTAGAACATGGCGCCATTTTGGGGCCAACTGTGCTGAACTACTGAATTAAACTTTTATTATGTTTTCAACAGTTTTTAAAATCATTTAACCACATACAGCTACACATCCAGGTACAGGTACTATCAAAATAAATATAAAAGTAATTAAGCTATCAAATTTACATCAATTTACAATTCATGATGATTTATTTAATTAATTTAAAGCCTGATTTATGCTTCTGCAGCTCCGTGTCATGCAATGACGTGCGTGACAGTTTTAAAGTTCTGTCGCCGGATTATGCTTTATTCTGGATTAATTTGACCCTCAACTGGCTTTTCTTTCTACAGTCATCTCCAATTCAAAGGTAAGCTGTACAATTTCTTTTTTTTTTTTTTTTCCCGACGCCATGTTGTAAATTTGCGGACTTTTCTGCCAAACGTATGTGATCCTGAAATGTAATCAGCGTGTGCACTGCAAAAACTATTAAAATACGATGGGAGATGATGGAGTGAAAGCAGAAAAGAGTCAAATCACAGCCTTTTGCTGTGTCTGATTTAAATGGTGCACGTCGGGCTGTGGGTCAAAGTGTGAGCACGCTGTAATAAAAAAAAAAAAAAGGATCAGTCTTTTAATCATGGGAATGACTCCGGTCCCACACGCGAGGGGTTTTAATGGAAATACATTGCGATCGGACAAGACATTTTATCAGATGTGAGCGAAAAATCCGTTATACAAAATCAGTTACATACGGAGTTTATTACATGGAATACGATACAAAAACATTGGGAACTTTTTTTGTCCAGTGACTGTGAATATCTGGTTTATAAGATGACAGTTTAGGTGAGTTTTACTGTACATGGGACTGAACAATAAATTTACCTCGCAAAACTTTGACGATGAAGTCGCTTCCGTCTCACACGGCTGACTTTATTTTCCCAAACTTTTCTTCTGTTCAGATCTGAAGGGAATCTGTACATCTTGAAGTCCTTCTTGTGTCTATTTGTGCTTCCAAATGCACAACAACCCGGCATTTTCAGTGAATAAATTAATAAAATAGCTGGATTTACATGCAAACACTATTTTGGCCCCAAGATGGCACCAGGAGGCACGTGATCTTTTTTTTTTTTTTTTTTGCGACTCATCATGTCACTACTCTCTGAATAAAGGGACTCTATTTCTCTCTGCTCACCCCCCCCCCCCCCCCACACACACACACACACACACTCAGTTCACGTCCTTCTCGCCGGCGATTGAGTGAACACCAGGAGGTTATTTTTGCATTATTGATGGCAGCGGTGTGCAGACACACAGACGGAGGCTTGTGTTGAGTTTCCTCACAGTCTACTCATGTTCAAAGAGTTGCCTCGGTGTGCAAACAGAACAAATCCAAAGGCTTTAGTTTTGTACTGACACATTACAAATCTTGTGAAAGTTTCTTCAGCTTAAAACAAAATAATTCTTGTCTTCGCTTTCCGTTTGTTCCACCTGATGCTGAGGCTCAAAGTGCTTTACAATGATGCCTCACTTTCACACATACACTCACTTGCTCACAAAGACAGCACCCTGCTGCACACCAGGTGTAGATGAAGCACTATGACTTTTGTTGGTAAATCCGGATCTGGACGACAATGTTTTCTTTAATATCTTTCATTTCTTTTTGACCTTTACCAGTGTTGCAAGAACTTGCTATATGACATCACAACAATTTGTACACGTCATAATGACCATCAATATCTTTCAATTCAGTTTTCAATTCTACTTATTACCTCCGCCAATAAAATTGGAGGAGCTAATGTTATCGCCCCTGTTTGTTTGTTTGTCTGTCTGTCTGTTTGTGAGCAGTCTGGATCCCACAAGTTTTTCATGTATCATTGATATTTTTACTGAAGATTCATATCCTAATAGGCAAGAACTGATTCAATTAAATTTTCAAGGTCATAGGTGAAAGGGCAAAGTCAGAAAAAAAATCTTGGAAAATTGGAAAAATCCCTATCTTTAACATTTAACAAATTTTAAAAATTCATAACTCGGTCATATTTGACAGCACTGTGTAGGATGGTATCCTTTATCAACTGCCAAAGTTTGATACAGATCTGATCCAGATTACAGATTTTGTAGCCATTTAAATTTTACATTGAAAACTCCATTTAATGTATATTTTACCTTATATCTTTATCAAATGTGCCCCAATCATTCTCATATTTGAAAGTGAGGTATAGAGTGGCACTCACTATCGCTTGACAAAGTTTGATCCAGATCTAATCCGGATTGTGGATTTTGTGGACATTTGAATTTAATATTGAAAAGCCCATTTGATGTACATTTCGCATTATATCTCAATCAAATGTGCCTCAGTCACTCTCATTTGTGACAATGAGGTGCAAACAAGCACCATCAATGAATAGACTAAAGCCCTGGTCCCACCGAATAATGAACGATGAAAAATGAGCCATGTAGCATCTTTTTTTTGGTGCGAGTCCAGTTCTCTTATAGAGGCTCTGAGAGGCAGAATATTTGGCTAACAAGGCTCATGTCTGAGTGTGGCGCCAATTTCAAGAAGTTCAAAATATAGCAAAAACAGCGTGGGTCAGTTTGTGCATGGGGTACTACGAGGACAAACATGTATGTTTGAGGCATGTTTGTGGTGAGTATGAGGCTGTTAGAAGCCCATTATCCGAGTACCTGGCGGCGATGAGGACAAGGCAGGCTATTTTGGCTCCACCCTCTCACGGACTTCGTTGTGACAATCCCACCTGCTTTGTGCGCTGGACGCTGTATATAAAATAATTATTTCATAGCGGATTAATCATTTTCTGTCAGAGTTTGGCTGTTGAAAACACCTCTAATTGCTTCAGGAATTACAGAGGACCGTTTCAGCTGCCGCTGTTTCTCTCTCTCTCTCTCTCTCCTGCGCTACATGAGGTGGACAGCATATTTGGAACAGCCTAAAAGGTAATTATTTGTAATGTTTATATTGTAATAGCTTGGTAAAACAGTTGCATGCTCATTCCTTCTTATGAGTAGTTTTAAAAGTATGTTTATTATAGATTTAACATCTTGTTTATAATCGATCAGATAAGCTACGCTGTGTGCGTGCTGATGGACTCACTCGCAGTGTTTTTTAATTGTGTGCGCAATGTTCATATTCGTGGCTCATTATTTGAGTAATCACTGAAATTTCTGGCAAATCCATACGTGGCTCGCGATTCATCACTTTATTATTCAGTGGGACCAAATGTTAAGTTTGATCTGCATCTGATCCATATTGCGGACTGAGCAGATATTTGATACATTTTAACATTGAAATACCCTTTTGATCTATATTTTGTGTCATATTTTAGCTTATGAAAAGTGACTTCTAACAGAACTCCGACCTTGAAAATTTTTCCCAAGGTAAAATTTGTGGAATCGGGAAACTAGTGTTGGTGGAGGTTTGTGCTTTTCGAGTGCAATGTTCTAGTTTATATAGCATCAAATCACAGCATAGGTTGCCCCAAGGTGCTTCACATGGGTGAGGTGTAATTTTAAATAACCTTAAAGAATGTGTCCAGATAACCAAATTTTGTTGTCTCTCAATTACAAACATAACAAAATCTGAATCAGTATCTCTCTTTGTTAAGCAAAGTTCAACAAAATTAAAGGAACATCTTCTCCAATTCAGTGAAAACAAGAAATAAATAAATAAAATTAAGTGAAGAAGTTTAAAAATTAAAAGGCTACATAAGATAAAATTTACACTATGAAAAAATAAGCAATAAAATTGTACACTACAAGAAATAAATTGCACAACGGTCAAGTATGATGGATCTTCGAGCGTTATGGGTTTGTGCAGCATTTAACAGCTCTTGGATAGAAACTGTTTCTTTGTCTGTTTGTTTTAGATTTAATTGTGCTAAAGTGCTTTCCAGAGAGCAACAGCTCAAAAACGTGGTGACTAGGGTGGGATGAAAATCAAAATTAGGTTATTTGGACACATTCTGATCATATTTAAATCATGTAAATCCAGCAGACCTCTTCTTTTCAGTGTACTGTAGCGTGAATCCGATCTAGTCTACGAGTCCTACCTGGATGGGACATCACAGATTACTTCCCCAGATGAGGCTGGTTCCCCATTTATAGCTAGATGACAATACCGATAAAGTATATTGTCCAATCTCTTAGATGATTGTTCAGCTCTTTTACCACTGAGCTACCTGGTCTACTGGGTTTTTCAGCATAGCTCTGCCATTAATTAAGCAACAGCAACAACTCAAAAACTGAAATCTTTAAAAGTATATGTCTTCTACATTGTTTTTTTTAATAGTGACACTTTCTCTGAGATCAAGCTATCAACATCTAGACGTCAGTCTATATTGGACAGGCTGTTGTTAGTACTTTAAAGCTTGTGTTGTGTTGTTTCTGTGTGGCAGCCTCCATCAGAGCCTCCTAAGCTCCAGTCCGGCGGAGGAGGAGGTGGACGGAATGCCCTGTTGGCCGACATCCAGAAAGGAACCCGGCTCAAAAAAGTCACCCAGGTCAATGACCGCAGTGCCCCCGTTGTCGCTAGTAAGAACAAAACCTCAGCTTTTCTGATTCCACGCACATCCAGGCATGTTTGGACATAAAATCAGACTCACACACCGCTGGTGTTGCTGCTTAATTTTGAGTTGAGGATATGGAAGGTGTGTTACTGGTGTCTAGTTATACTGGGAAAGAGATGGAACTTGGAACAAAAACAAGGTGACAAATGCCTCCAGTATTTAGATTTATGGTTTACTAGGTGCTTGTTTCTCTTTGGGCTATATTTTAAGCACAGGCACAAACACACACATCAGGAAAGAATGCCTACAGCAGATAAGGATGGTGGAAATTACTATATACTGGAGAGCACTAAAGATAATAGAAAAGTACACATGACAAACAAAGTATACAACAAACTGAGTCTATGAATGTGTGACGCTCCAGTCTCATAAAAAACAAAAGAAAACAGACAAAAAACCAAACAAGAACGGAATTACAGGGCATAATTCATCTCAATTAGACTGATTTTTTTAAAACTTCTGTTTAATCATACTGTAGAACAGATAAATCAGGAGGGAAAGTGGGATTCCAAAGCCAAAAATCATACATGATAGTGGGGCTGTGGGATATGTCACGGGGAGACCCAACAACACTATTAATTTAGGATTTAATTATCATTCACTCAAGTAAAATAAGCCTATATATTGGAAAGAACACATTATTATTATTATTATTATTATTATCGGATATGTCATGGGGAAGCCCAACAATAGTATTAATTTAGGATTTAATTATTATGGTTACTGAAATAAGATAAAGCTATATATTATAGAACACATTATTATTATTATTATTATTATTATTATTATTATTATTATCGGATATGTCATGGGGAAGCCCAACAATAGTATTAATTTAGGATTTAATTATTATGGTTACTGAAATAAGATAAAGCTATATATTATAGAACACATTATTATTATTATTATTATTATTATTATTATTATTATTATTATTATCGGATATGTCATGGGGAAGCCCAACAATAGTATTAATTTAGGATTTAATTATTATGGTTACTGAAGATAAAGCTATATATTATAGAACACATTATTATTATTATTATTATTATTATTATCGGATATGTCATGGGGAAGCCCAACAATAGTATTAATTTAGGATTTAATTATTATGGTTACTGAAATAAGATAAAGCTATATATTATAGAACACATTATTATTATTATTATTATTATTATTATTATTATTATTGTTATTATTATTATTATTATTATTATTATTATCGGATATGTCATGGGGAAGCCCAACAATAGTATTAATTTAGGATTTAATTATTATGGTTACTGAAGTAAGATAAAGCTATATATTATAGAACACATTATTATTATTATTATTATTATTATTATTATTATTATTGGATATGTCATGGGGAAGCCCAACAATAGTATTAATTTAGGATTTAATTATTATGGTTACTCAAGTAAGATACAGCTATATTATTATTATTATTATTATTATTATTGGATATGTCATGGGGAAGCCCAACAATAGTATTAATTTAAGATTTAATTATTATGGTTACTGAAGTAAGATAAAGCTATATATTATAGAACACATTATTATTATTATTATTATTATTATTATTATTATTATTATTATTATTATTATTATCGGATATGTCATGGGGAAGCCCAACAATAGTATTAATTTAGGATTTAATTATTATGGTTACTGAAGTAAGATAAAGCTATATATTATAGAACACATTATTATTATTATTATTATTATTATTATTGGATATGTCATGGGGAGACCCAACAATAGTATTAATTTAGGATTTAATTATTATGGTTACTCAAGTAAGATAAAGCTATATTATTATTATTATTATTATTATTATTATTATTATTATTATTATTAGATATGTCATGATGAAGCCCAACAATAGTATTAATTTAGGATTTAATTATTATGGTTACTCAAGTAAGATAAAGCTATATTATTATTATTATTATTATTATTATTGGATATGTCATAGGGAGAGCCAACAATAGTATTAATTTAGGATTTAATTATTATGATTACTCAAGTAAGATAAAGCTATATTATTATTATTATTATTAGTAGTAGTAGTAGTAGTAGTATTTATTTATTTTTTTGATATGTCATGGGGAGTATTAATTTAGGATTTAAATATTATGGTTACTCAAGTAAGATAAAGCTATATCATTATTATTATTATTATTATTATTATTATTATTATTGGATATGTCATGGGGAGACCCAACAATAGTATTAATTTAGGATTTAATTATTATGGTTACTCAAGTAAGATAAAGCTATATTATTATTATTATTATTATTAAGAAGAAGAAGAAGAAGAAGAATTTTATTAATAACAATAATATTGTTATCGTCATCATCCTTGATTTTCAGGATGACAGATGACAAGAGCAAAGCTAATGATACAATTTATTTAAAAACATTTAATATGCAATTTATTGGCATTGATGTCAGACATGAATTATGAAGTAGGTTGTAGGTAAACAAGTTGACATTTTCCACATTAAAGCAAAAAAAAAAAAAAAAAAGAAAAGAGAAAAGAAAAAAGAAAAACGAGTTCTGCCTCCATACTTGACATGAATGTATTATTTTTAAATGTTCTCTAATCGTTGTTGGATGTTGGCCAATAACAAAGCAGTTGGAGGCGCTAAGGGCAGTTTCAAGTACTTTATGGAGCTGGGCCAGTTTGAAGAAACGGTTCTATTTGAATAGATGTACAGTTGCCCCCAGGGAGATGATTATGCTTGTGTAAATTTATTCATGTTTATTCATGTTCTTGCCTAAAGTTCTTGTTGTATTTTCAGAACCAAAACCAACTTTCTCATGCTCGTGAAACCATGTAAACTAGAAAAACCAGCACAAGGAGCCCAAAGGACCACACTAATCTCAATCATTACATTAAAAAAATTAATCAATAAAAGTATTTGTAAGCTCATTTACTTAGCAGCAGCTCGTATGTGGACTGTAAAGTTACAATGACACTGAAAGGTACACTCAGCTGTAAATGGATACTGGCCTTGCCTGGGGAAGTAACCTATGTTGGTCTAGTGTCCCGTCAACAGAGAGTCATGGACTCTCATCCACTTCACCATCAGAATCTGGATATAAACTCTGTTACTGACGGGCCTCAGGGCCTATAGGACCTAACAGTTAGTCACATTCAGAGATGAATATTTTTTTAGTAGACTACGTGGTTTCCTAGAAAATATGTTCATATGTTCTATAGCAAATATGTTCGTGCTAATCTCACCACTAACCAGCTACAAATGAAAAATTACAGAACTGTATTAGAACAACTACATTATCACATTGTTTTTAATTTGGTATGTTTTATAACTTAAAATGAGGTATCATAGCTACAATAACAACTGACATAAAACAACATAGAATACATTGTAATGTTTGGCCACAACTGCCACTAGCTTGTGTGGCGACTGGCTAAATTAATAACAACTCCAATGCCACTCAGACAGCACTTACCTCTGTCAAGGTCCAACAGTCCACTGTTGACATTTGCCTTTTGTCTCTGTCAGTTTCATTGTTAGATTTATTACTTTGATCTTTTCTGTAATGTTCTTAGTTCTCAATTTCTGGCCTGTGGTCCTGATCTTGATTTTTGTTCCTGTTCCACCATCATTGAGCCTGACCTTTGATGCTGATCAGTGATCATTATTCATGATCATTGAGCACTGACTGCTAACCTTTGATCCAGACCACTTTGTATGTTCATTGATTGGTGTCCTTTGATCCTAATTGTTTGTGTTTTTAGACCCCGAACATTGATCTTTGATCCTCACTATGGAAGTCATATTGTATTTTTGTGTTATTGTGGAATTAGGATCATGGGACTGTGATCTTGGATGTATGATCCTTATTGCTGAATTTAAGTCTCATTGCTGTAATTCTGCATTCTGGATAGATGGAATCAAAGATTAAAAAAAAAATCAAGGCTCAAAGGAAATATCCACACCTTGATTGGGATCAAAGGAGTCCGTATCATCAATCAAAGGCAGAATCTGAATCAAAGTGATTAAGATCAAAGATCAAAATCAAGAGTCAACCCTTGATTTTGATCCAGGTCAAAATATACACAGCTTTTTCTTGACCCAAGGCCTACAGCTCCAGGAAATTTCATAGAAATCTATTCAAGGGTTTTGAGATACACGACTGACTAGTTTACTGAGAGGCAGACGGTTGGTCAGAGGTGGGTAACTCCAGCTTCAGTGAGTAACTGTCTAGTCATGTACTGTTTCTCCCTTGGCATCCAAAACAGGTGATTTCACCGATTATCTCATCTACGTGCTTTAAGAGTTGAACAAATTAGAATCAGCTGATTTAGTGGGTGGATGGAACAAATATGTTGGAGGACTTTTACTCATTGAAGGCAGGATTATCCACCTCTGCAACAGGTAAAGAAAACATAACTTCCTTGGCAGAGGTAATCATATGAAGGGAGTGTGTGTTGTCCAGTACTGTCTAAGAAGTAAGTTATACATATATATATATATAGGTGCTGATCCCCAGATACCAGTGAGGTGGATGTCAGTCTACAAATCCCCTTAGCTGTGACACCACACCATTTCAGATTAATTCCCCAACTGAGGTCAGTACCCATTTACAGCTGGGTGGACTTGGGCAATGCAAATGGGTTTTACCCCCCAGTTACATAGATAGTAACGTGAATGGGAATCAAATCCATTTGCCATCCTGCTAAGGTACACTGTTAAACCAAACATTCCATTTTAATACAATAATTAAGTTAATGTAACTCAAACTTTGAAAAAAGTTTTAGTCACTCATCTCCATTAATTAAACTAACTCAAAAATGAATTGTTGTCATAACAACTTAGTTCCTTTAAGTGCATTTAAAATTTTGGGGCATTTAAGTGTTGGTGATGTGTTTCCAGTGCATTCCATTCACTCATTTTAATTGAGTTTATACCATTATGAAAAACTGCAAGTTCTGCAAAATATAATGCAATTTTTTTAGGCAGACTTATTTGTCACGTTTTAATTGAAAAACATAAACTAGATTTACGTAAGTTTAATTAACTATAAATTGTTAAGGTACTAAAACTTTAACAATTAAATTTTTGAAAATTATTTCATTTAAGTTGGCAAACTCAAATGGTTGAAGGCAATCGGTTTCCTCAAATGTTCAACTAACTCACTGGGTTTTACAGTGTACCTGCTCTGTATGTTATTTTACAACTGACTGAAAACAGTATTGATCTTTTTTTTTTGAGTGGTTTGGTCAACAACAGCATCGCTTGTTCTGACACAATTTAATTGTTGCTAATGCTTTGTTTTGTTCTTCAGAGCCCAAAGCGAGCACTGGAGAAGCATCCAACAGTGTTGGTGCTTCTCAGAGTTCATCAGGAGGGATGGCACCCGTAGGACCCTCTTTGGGTGGACTGTTTGCTGGAGGATTTCCCACGCTGAGGTCCACAGGACAAAGAGACACAGTGGGCAAGATCGCAGGTGGTACAAAATGATTACTAGATGTCTTCAGATTCTGTCTACGTTGAAGATGTATGAGATTGTTCTGACTCTCCTGATCACTCTGTGTTTGTGTGCTCTGAAGTGTCTCTGTCCAGCTCCGCTGCCTCCCAGAAGCCTCTGTGGAATCCGCCCACTTTAGCCGACACGAGCAGCGTTCCTGAGCTTCATAGGGTGGTGGATCCAGGGAATGTCGCCTACCTCCCTCTAGCTACAACATCTTCTGCCCCACCCTCTCCCAGCCACAGCAGCAAACACCCGTCTCTTCACCTTGGTTTCTTACCTGTTCTTCCTACACCTCCGCCTCCACCACCCACTGCTCCTCCCCCGCCTCCCCCACCTCAAGCCAGCAGGCCTCCGCCTCTCCCGTCCTGTCCTCCACCTCCTCCGCCCTCACAAGCAACCAAACCCACTTGGCTCCCTATCCAGCAACCCCACTATGCTCCTCCACCTCCTCCGTCTTCAGTACCACCCTCCACTATTCACATGGACCACTTGTCAGGGTGCGTCTATCCCCCTCCCTCTTCCCCACTCATTGACGTACCACCTCAGTTATCTGTCCTGCGTGACAGCTCACTGGGACCTCCTCCACCTCCTCCACCTCCCTGTCTTCCAGCTCCTATCACCCCCTCTTGCCCATCCACCCTTCCTCCTCCGCCACTAAAGATTGGACCAATGCACTCGCAAGCCCCACGGTCTCTGCCGCCCTCGTACCCGTGCAACGCCCCCACCCGACGCCCACCTGCTGTACCCAGGAGTGCATGTAGGTGGAGCCCAAGATGTCTTACTTCCTCAAAGAAGTTATTTTACAGTTTTCTTGACAAACGTTTTTTTCTACATTGTCACAGATGTAGAGTAAATGGCATCCTGTTATTACTAGGGGAGATACAACCACTACCTTTGCACCCCCCCCCCCCCCCCCCCAGGACTAAACCAAACCAACTTTTTTAGGTTCCTTAGATGACCCCAAAACAGAATCAGGATGTCCCAAAAATAGAAACTGGCCTCAAGCCAGTTATCCAAGATGGCGTCCAAGATGGCCACCAAAATAGGTTTTTTGTTGGGCTATCTTATTATTTAAACATGCTCTACTCTACTCTTTTCTACTCTCCTATTTTACTCTTCCTTTTTAGATATTTAGATATACCTTTATATACTGGCATAGTTCCACCTTAGAATTGGAATATAATATTTAAGATATACCTTACTGAATTTTCATGTGTCCTTGAAATAATGCATATTGCTGAAAAAACACATTTTGGACACCATTTTGAATCTTAAACCCATGAATGAATTTAGTTTAGGCACAAATGAGTTTTCTGTGACTTGCAATGGTCTTCCCATTGAATCTCTGTGATATTTAAGTTGCTTATATGTTGTTTAAAGGTGTTTTAGTGAAAAACCCTATTTTGGTGGCCATCTTGGACACCATCTTGGATAACTGGCTTGAGGCCAGTTTTTATTTTTGGGAACATCCTGATTGTGTTTTGGGGTCATCTAAGGAACCTAAAAAACTTGGTTTGGTTTAGTCCTGGGGGGGGGGGGGGGGGGGGGGGGGGGGGGGGGCGTGCAAAGGTAGTGGTCGTAGCTCCCCTAGTATATGTTTTCAGTTGAGCTTTTTACGTCTGGAATCACAGCATCGTAGGGTGTTTTCTGCTTATTTTTCATACCAGATTGCAAAGTGTAGAGCATCACGAGTAAGACAGATGAACTAACGTCTAGCCTTCCATTGTCTCATATGGATTCATCACAACAGGTGTGAGTCGTTTAGCTCCACCTCCAGCACCACCAGCTCGTTCTCCCAACACGGAGCTGTCGAACCGCATTCCTCCCCCTCCGCCACCTCCAATGTTGCCAGCCAGTCTCAGGAATGGGCACCTGCGCAGCCTGGGTGAGAAAATACCTCTTTACTGTGCAATCCAGACTAAGTTTGAATAAAAGCAGCAGTGGGAGGAGTTTTTGCAGTCATATGGAAACTCATCTATAAATTTACGTCAAGGTTAGAGGTCTCTAGGAATGGCATAATCATGGCGTTGCTTGATTCCAGTATTTATTTTTTATGTATCCCGAATTAGAAAGCATCTGTTTAATCTGTTACATATCAGCTCTGGTTAGCTGAGGTTTTAGATTTTGTATATAGTTTTTTAGAGTCTATGGACCGCTATGTATTGCTATTATGCTATGTAGATGAGTCCGCAATAAAGTATATTTATTGATTGATTTTTATGCATTTATAAAATTAGGATTAATTTAAAGATGAAGCAGCTCTAGAGCTTCATACAGAACTGTATCCTGTAATTAAATCTGTTTACACCTGTAGATGACTTTGAATCAAAGTTCCAGTTCCACCCTGTAGAAGACTTGCCTCCTCCTGAAGAATTTAAGCCTGTCCCTCGGATCTACCCCAGCAAAGAAAACAGAGGTTAGTACATCACCACTCACTCTTGTTCAGTTTGTTCACCGATTTCGTGACTCGCATAATAAAATGACACTTATCAGGGATGAAAAATCTCTGCTTTTTGGTGGATTTCTGTTTTTTTTTTTGTGTGTGTTTGTTTTTTTTGGCCAGTTGCCTGGGTCATTTTTGAGATCAGAGATCAGTCGGAAGCACAGGAAGTGTTCAGTGCTGAATTTAGTGTTTTTTACATCAGGCAACTTGGCCAGCTAATAAGTGTTTTTGACCCATGAGCGCTCTCCTTATTCTCTTATTTTTCCCTACTAAACCTTAAAGAGCATATGTCTGTGAGTAATACTTACCTTTTTATGTTAAACTGACCTGTTATGGTCTTCTGAAACAGTTGATAGATGTATTTTGTAACTTAAAAACGGGAGCGATGCAAACGTGCTAGCATGTCTGTGGCATTTTCAATATTAAAGTTAGCATTAGAGTCAGATGCATTACAAATTGTAATATTCTTTTATTTCTCTTTATTAAAAAGTAAAACAACAACAGACAATATAATATTTTTGGTTTTGTTTTTCACCACTTTTATCCTGACGGAAATGTCGGAAATCTCGTTGTTGTAATGACAATGATAATAAAAGCTATCTATCTATCTATCTGACTTATGCCTAAACAGCAGAAGTTAAAAACAGGTGGTGTATTGATATTGTCCATTACCAAAATGCACTCGAACCACCAGCAATTAGGTCTAAATTCTAGTGCTGTAGAAAGAGTGCAACAGTCGGATGCACCTTACATAAGCAGGTTCACAGTACACATACGGTTTGCCTGCACATATCATCACCTCTCACCAGCAGTGTGTGTGTTAGTATGACACCGTGATGGCATCCTTGGGCAGATCTTGGCCTGAAATTACTCAGCAACCTCAAGTACAATTCAAGACCCTAATATGCAATCACCAGTCAGCGTATAAAAGCACTAACTGAAGCCCGTGGGCACATCTTGATCTAACATTACTCCACAACCGCAAGTTTCTACTTGATCCATTAAAAACATTTTTATCCCTAAGAATGATCACAAATTCCTATTTTGACCTTTGATGCCAGTTTGCTCAATTGATGCATCCCATAATCCCTTGCGCGCCAGAGAGGCGCTGCAATCGAAACAACATAGAGAAACCACATGAGGACAATTGCATATGAACATTATACTACTAAAATGTACATTTGTATGCCTTTTATAAGATTTATAAGAGACTAAGAACCCTGAACCCTTGCTAAAAAATATTCCATGTCTGCTACCTTCAACCTGTGTGGAACTTCATAACTGAATTTCAGGCATCTTTTATATATATTACTCTGAAACAAACAACACAAACAGTGTTATAAAGGACCTTGCGATGTTGATGCCTTTGTTTGTGTGCCGCAGCTAAATTTCAGTGTATCTGAGCGTCTTATAACAGTTCTCCATGTTGCTGACTTCTCACGGTGCTGTAACCCAAACCTAATGTTTAGGCAGCATGGTGGCTTAGTGGTTAGCACTGTTGCCTCACAGCAAGAAGGTCATGGGATCGATTCCCACCTGTGGCCTTTCTGTGCGGCGTTTGCATGTTCTTCCTGTGTTTGCGTGGGTTTCCTCCGGGTGCTCCAGTTTCCTCCCTCACTTAAAGACATGCAGGTTAGGTGAATTGGAAACTTTATAACTGTCCAGGTCTCCCTTGCAAAAGAGATCTTGATCTCAATGGGACCAACCTGGTTAAATAAAGATTAAATAAAATAAAAAAAACCTCTCTGAGATTTTGCGAGATTTGCGTGAGAGCTGAAACCTCAATACGGTGAATACAGTCACAGATGTTTTAAAGCAGTAACCAAAGGCTAAGGGCAGATATTGGGCTACAACTACTCAGGAACGCCAAGTTTTTATGTGAACAATTTTGACATTTTTTCCTTAAAATGATCAGAAATTCCAGTTTTGACCTGTAAGTGTGATTTAATCAGGCAGATCAACAACACTGTTGACCTGAAGAATGTAAAGATTCATAGTTGAATGTGACTTTTAACTTGTGCTGAATTGCAGAAGGGAACTGGTTTTGTGCCTTGAGAATAATTTGACACTATCAAGGTGATATAACCAATTTGAAAATCTGTTTTTTTTGGGGGGAAACAGCTTGTCCTGTGTACTGGAATGAAGAAAAATGCCTGGTTAAATGATCTTTTCTTTTTCTTTTCTGCTTTTCCTCGACAGTGAACCCCAAACCGCCTGGGGTCAGGACACACCTCAGATGAGTCTCCGTGTTCTTCATCAGTATGTGATTACATAAACAGTTACGCCTCCTCCTCCACTCTGGGAGTGAAGATGAGGAGCTATAGACAATTCCATGACAGCCAAGGACATTGTTTAACTTGGACGTGGGCTCCTTGTAGTTGGGCGTGGATATGTGCCTGCCCCTTTGACCTCTGACCTTTTCCAGTGTGGAATGTTTTGAATGCATGCGAGAGGAGTACTCTCCTTACAGCGGCTCTCCTCTATATACGGTAGTATTCAGAATAATAGTAGTGCTATGTGACTAAAAAGGTTAATCCAGGTTTTGAGTATATTTCTTATTGTTACATGAGAAACAAGGTACCAGTAGATTCAGTAGATTCTCACAAATCCAACAAGACCAAGCATTCATGATATGCACACTCTTAAGGCTATGAAATTGGGCTATTAGTAAAAAAAAAGTAGAAAAGGGGGTGTTCACAATAATAGTAGCATCTGCTGTTGACGCTACAAACTCAAAACTATTATGTTCAAACTGCTTTTTAGCAATCCTGTGAATCACTAAACTAGTATTTAGTTGTATAACCACAGTTTTTCATGATTTCTTCACATCTGCGAGGCATGGAGTCAACCAACTTGTGGCACCTTTCAGCTGTTATTCCACTCCAAGATTCTTTAACAACATTCCACAATTCATTCACATTTCTTGGTTTTGCTTCAGAAACAGCTTTTTTGATGTCACCCCACAAGTTCTCAATTGGATTTAGGTCTGGGGATTGGGCAGGCCACTCCAAAACATTAATTTTGTTGGTTTGGAACCAAGATTTTACTCGTTTACTAGTGTGCTTGGGGTCATTGTCTTGTTGAAACACCCATTTCAAGGGCATGTCCTCTTCAGCATAAGGCAACATGACCTCTTCAAGTATTTTGACATATCCAAACTGATCCATGATACCTGGTATGCGATATATAGGCCCAACACCATAGTAGGAGAAACATGCCCATATCATGATGCTTGCACCACCATGCTTCACTGTCTTCACTGTGAACTGTGGCTTGAATTCAGAGTTTGTGGGTTATCTCACAAACTGTCTGCGGCCCTTGGATCCAAAAAGAACAATTTTACTCTCATCAGTCCACAAATATTCCTCCATTTCTCTTTAGGCCAGTTGATGTGTTC
This sequence comes from Thalassophryne amazonica, assembly GCF_902500255.1. NCBI lineage: Eukaryota > Metazoa > Chordata > Actinopteri > Batrachoidiformes > Batrachoididae > Thalassophryne > Thalassophryne amazonica. The sequence goes on from NC_047122.1 coordinate 53,163,276, forward strand.
TTTGGCAAATTGTAACCTCTTCTGCACGTCTTTAATTTAACAGAGGGACTTTGTGGGGGATTCTTGCAAATAAATTAGAAAATGCCTGTGTGAAGCTAACTGTCACAGCACTTACAGGTAACTCCAGACTGTCTTTGATCATCCTGGAGCTGATCAATGGGTGAGCCTTTGCCATTCTGGTTATTCTTCTATCCATTTTGATGGTTGTTTTCCGTTTTCTTCCACGCATCTCTGGTTTTTTTTTGTCCATTTTAAAGCATTGGAGATCATTGTAGATGAACAGCCTATAATTTTTTGCACCTGCGTATAAGTTTTCCCCTCTCCAATCAACTTTTTAATCAAACTACGCTGTTCTTCTGAACAATGTCTTGAACGTCCCATTTTCCTCAGGCTTTCAAAGAGAAAAGCATGTTCAACAGGTGCTGGCTTCATCCTTAAATAGGGGACACCTGATTCACACCTGTTTGTTCCACAAAATTGACAAACTCACTGACTGAAGCCACACTACTATTATTGTGAACACCCCCTTTTTCTACTTTTTTTTACTAATAGCCCAATTTCATAGCCTCAAGAGTGTGCATATCATGAATGCTTGGTCTTGTTGGATTTGTGAGAATCTACTGAATCTACTGGTACCTTGTTTCCCATGTAATAATAAGAAATACACAACAAAAATATAAATGCAACACTTTTGGTTTTGCTCCCATTTTGTATGAGATGAACTCAAAGATCTAAAACTTTTTCCACATACACAATATCACCATTTCCCTCAAATATTGTTCACAAACCAGTCTAAATCTGTGATAGTGAGCACTTCTCCTTTGCTGAGATAATCCATCCCACCTCACAGGTGTGCCATATCAAGATGCTGATTAGACACCATGATTAGTGCACAGGTGTTCCTTAGACTGCCCACAATAAAAGGCCACTCTGAAAGGTGCAGTTTTGTTTTATTGGGGGGGATACCAGTCAGTATCTGGTGTGACCACCATTTGCCTCATGCAGTGCAACACATCTCCTTCGCATACAGTTGATCAGGTTGTCAATTGTGGCCTGTGGAATGTCGGTCCACTCCTCTTCAATGGCTGTGCGAAGTTGCTGGATATTGGCAGGAACTGGTACACTCTGTCGTATACGCCAGAGCATCCCAAACATGCTCAATGGGTGACATGTCCGGTGAGTATGCCGGCCATGCAAGAACTGGGACATTGTCAGCTTCCAAGAATTGTGTACAGATCCTTGCAACATGGGGCCGTGTATTATCCTGCTGCAACATGAGGTGATGTTCTTGGATGTATGGCACAACAATGGGCTTCAGGATCTCGTCACGGTATCTCTGTGCATTCAAAATGCCATCAATAAAATGCACCTGTGTTCTTCGTCCATAACAGATGCCTGCCCATACCATAACCCCACCGCCACCATGGGCCACTCGATCCACAACATTGACATCAGAAAACCGCTCACCCACACGACGCCACACATGCTGTCTGCCATCTGCCCTGAACATTGTGAACCGGGATTCATCCGTGAAGAGAACACCTCTCCAACGTGCCAAACGGCAGCGAGTGTGAGCATTTGCCCACTCAAGTCGGTTACGACGACGAACTGGAGTCAGGTCGAGACCCCGATGAGGACGACGAGCATGCAGATGAGCTTCCCTGAGACGGTTTCTGACAGTCTGACAGCGGTTGTGAGGCTGGTTGGATGTACTGCCAAATTCTCTGAAACGCCTTTGGAGACGGCTTATGGTAGAGAAATGAACATTCAATACACGAGCAACAGCTCTGGTTGACATTCCTGCTGTCAGCATGTCAATTGCACGCTCCCTCAAATCTTGCGACATCTGTGGCATTGTGCTGTGTGATAAAACTGCACCTTTCAGAGTGGCCTTTTATTGTGGGCAGTCTAAGGCACACCTGTGCACTAATCATGGTGTCTAATCAGCATCTTGATATGGCACACCTGTGAGGTGGGATGGATTATCTCAGCAAAGGAGAAGTGCTCACTATCACAGATTTAGACTGGTTTGTGAACAATATTTGAGGGAAATGGTGATATTGTGTATGTGGAAAAAGTTTTAGATCTTTGAGTTCATCTCATACAAAATGGGAGCAAAACCAAAAGTGTTACGTTTATATTTTTGTTGAGTGTATACTCAAAACCTGGATTAATCTTTTTAGTCACATAGCACTACTATTATTCTGAACACTACTGTATACGGGCTCCACAGTCAAACGCACTGAATTTAACCTGACATGTTAGACACAGTGTGAAACTTTTTTTTTTTTTTGTGGTTACAAACTTTAATGTTTCTGAGACACCTTTTTCGGTGACATATATTTAGAACATTTTAGTTTTGCAACAGCTTTATTGTTGAACATGTTTTTTTTCAGACTGTACAGTTTTTAAAAACGCCCCCAGATCGCTAGTTGGCATCGTTTATGGTCGGAACTACGGTATCTGAACGTCTTCGACTTTTGTTCATGATTAATGAAAACATTCTTGGCAAATGCTTTCGTCCATGTTGCGCCAGTGCAAGAATTTCACCTCTAGTGGCACAATAAGAATTGTGAGTGCGTGTAGTTTGTTTCCAGCGGCGATCCAAAATGGCGGCCATAACTAAACGGAAGTGACGTAGGCCCGACCGTACCTATAGATTTATTTCCTTTTCAGCAATTTCTCTCTCAAAGGTAAGCACACTCAAGTCTGATTGCTAACAATGATTAAATATAAGGGTGTAAAAAAAAGTGAACCGTGTACTTTATGTTTGTAACAATAACTATCTTACTTTCAACAGTCATATATGTGATGGAAATGTATTCTACTCACTCAGGCAAATGAATGTTAACCCTGAGATTCAAACATCATTCTACATAAAATGGTGCTGTATTTTATATGAGAAAACATAATTGATGATTTTTTTAAAGAATGTATCTTTGAGATTGCAAATGTTTTGTGATCCAGCAATACAGCATATCAGCTTTAAATCACACTGAGCTGTTATCTTTATGACTTTCTGCTCTCACTAAAAACAGTGCCACCTGCTGGTTAAAACTACAAAGTATTACAAATAAACAGTATTTTGTATAAAAAGGTGACCAAATCATTTTATTGCTCACATATGTGCAGATATCTGATAAACACAATCTGTTATAAACTAGATCTCAGTTACTAATATACATTCACATTAATGTAAAAAAGAATATTACCAAAAGGTAGAAAAACTATTAGAATCTGTTCATCTGTGAAAAATGTTTTTAATTAATCACTTAAAAATAACAGGCACATCTGCTAAGTTTCCATTTTCTATTCACCTGATCTCTTGCTGGATTGCATTTCCTTACAACCAACTGTGCAAGGAAAGACAATTTAGAAAAGCATTTAAAATATTTGAGAAACGACACAACAAATCCATGTTTTGGAGAAGAGAACAGAATATTCTTTCACGGTGACACACTGGAACCTCTCCAGCTTTTAACACAATTCTTTTACATTGTGCACTGAGAAAAGCTTCAGCCCACAAAAATCCAAAAACAAACCACTGGATGGAAGACATCCTTCCATAGTTGACACTGCAATATACAGCACATGTTCCCAAAACACCTTTTTTTGGCTGTTTCCCTCAGGAGTAATTAATGGCAATAAGTAGAAGGACACCTGATAGAGCGTTTACCTCCACCAAGGCCCCACAGTCCCATTTAAGATGGAAACCAAAATGCAATCCTTAGTCGCCACCAGATCCGGATTATCTCGATCCGGACCAAAGTACACCTATGGATGGACAACCACCATGAGACCCTGAAGATTCATCTTTGATCCTGACCATGACCTTGACTCTTATTGCTCAACTTTGTATCAGGCTGTTGACCTGTTATCCTGGTCTGCATTCCTAATCAACCATTTGTGATCCTGATCCCTGTTCTTTGACCACGATCACTGAACTTTGATCCGTAATGGCGACCTTTGATTCTGATAATAAGCCTTTGATCCTCATCCCCGTTTTTGAGCCTGATCACTGAACTTTGATCCTTGATGATCTTTGATTCTGATCAACCTTTGATCCTCATCCCCGTTTTTGAGCCTGATCACTGAACTTTGATCCTTAATGCTGACCTCTGATTTTGATCATTGACCTTTGATCCTTATCCCTGCTTTTTGAGGCTGATCACTGAACTTTGATCCTTAATGCTGATCTTTGATTCTGCTCATTGACCTTTAATCCTCATCCCTGCTTTCTGATCCTGATCACTGAACTTTGATCCTTAATGCTGATGTTTGATTCTGCCAGCAGACCTGTACAGTCACCTTTGACTATGACCACTGAACTTTAATCCTTAATGCTGACCTTTGATTGTGATCACTGATCTTTGCACAGGATAATTGACCTTTGATTCTGATTACTGAACTATGATGTTGATCATGCTCCTATAATCTTTGCCTTGTGATTCTGTTCATGTTTCATGATGTTCCTGACTGTCGATCTTAATTGCTGAACATTGAGCCTAAGGTCTGACTGCTTTGATCCTTTAATCAGGATCACAGATCGGCATGTAGGCTAAAATACATGGTCTGTCCCTGAGGTAATAACTGCAGGTATGCCACTATTAGCAATGTGCTAATGTCCATGCTGACACATGGATTACTATCACTCAAACGGAATGAAACAAATGAATATGAGCAGATATTCCTGGGCTGTTCCTGCTTTGAAAAAGTGGAATTTAAAATATGAGAAAAGCCTGTTAAACTGTCCACCAGACCACAGGTGATTCATTTTAGATTATTCCCATGTTCGTGT